>NC_136381.1:208934470-209632970 GCF_965140285.1 Lepidochelys kempii
AATCAAATTAAAATATTTTGATCGGGCCTAAGCAATTTTTTTCCTCAAATTTCCTTTGCTAAGAATTTAAAATTTTTTAGTTTTTGTTCCAAGTTGGAACAAAACCAGATTTCACAATCTCAAAATCCTTCACAAAATGGAACTTCCATCCTCTGCACTGTAGTACTTACCATAGAGGAATGTCCCTCAGTACGCTAGCTTCCTCTGCTCAAATGAACTCGATGGATTCTCTTTCAAGGAAGAAATGAGATGACAATTTGAATATTGTCTTTGAATGAACTCCAAAGAGAGATCAGGAAGTGTTTCCCAAACTTGATTTGAAATGTAAGTATTACGCTGGCTGAAAAAAAAATCAAATCAAATATTCTAATAATACAATTCACCAGTATAGAATGAGATTAAAAAAACAGAAAGAGAAATATACGACTATCCCTATTCATAGTCTTTTATATAGTCTTTTAAATTTTCATTAAGCATGGAAGACAATGAATACCAAGGGATTTAAAGTGTGTATATATATTTTTGCAAACCTAGCAACAGAGATAATAAATTATAAACCCAGTTTAACAAGGTGGGAATTGCTTTTCCTTTTGAAATTGGTATGTAACATTTTCTTTTTGCAATGTCCTAATCATTTTTCCATTATTATCTTTAGTTCCATAAGTATTTTCTAATCTTTTTATATCAGTCATTTTATTCTATCCCACTACCAAATGCACCCCACAACATCCACACCACATCCATCCTCACCCTGATATATTTGCAATTCTTTAAAGAAGGGTCTTTTAAAGGTTAGTAGTGCTGCATACTTTCCTATTTCAAACCATGGCCAGAGCTGGACATTGATCTAATGGTTCAAGAGTGCCTTTTGTCTACTTCTTTATTTCCTTCAGGGGAAAAGAAACTTTGCTTTGGAGGAACTTTAAGACACTCACTGCTGCTCAGCACAGGGGTAATCCTGAACCTTCCCCAGAAGTCTTAGAGACTAAACCCCCACATTTTATTTATTTATTTATTTGCAGTGTGACGCTCTCTGCTTATCTAACCATTGTTTCTGGCCCAACTTTATTCTTTCTGATTTCAAAATTAATTGTTAATGTAATAGTGAATAGTGTCCATCAGTCTTTGGGATTGCTCACTATTTTATTATTGTATTTTAAACTGTATCAAACAGTTGTATGTATGCTATAATTTTAAATAGTTCTCAGAAGTGACACAGTTGGGACACTAGCTTATTTGCAAACGTAAGACCCATCGAAGTCTATAGCAAAATTTCCCTTGTCTTCTGTGGGAGTTGGTCCAGGCCCAGAATTAATAAATTAAATAATAATAAATTAAAAATAATGATACAATAATAAATAATAATAATAATAGTTAATAACTACTGCTGCAAACTAAAGAATAGGATTTTCTATAAACAAAACTTCCAGGGTTTAAAATCTTTTTGCTGGATCTAAGGAAAATGAATTTACTCCTTAATTAACAGAGAGGCATGGCATTTTCCATTTTCTCATTGCTACAACGTACTAGTAAATTGCTCAGATCTAGGCCTTGATCCAATGTCCATTAAAGTGAAGGAGAATCTCTCTCCTTGACTTCAGTGAGCTTTTGGTCAGGGCCTTACACTGTATCCTATTCTCCTATTACTGAATCAACAAACCTAAAAGCAAGCATAAATGGAAGGAAGAAGGGTTCTGCTTTCACGTGGTTCCTTATGCTGTACACAGCTCAGTTGTTACAGCTGAATATATAGAGCTACACACAAGAAGCCATTTGCAGTGCACAGCAACAAGAAATTTTATTGGTCCCACAAAATCCAGGAACAATGCTGCATATTCTTGAGAACCATCTACTGGCACCTTATCTGTTAACTATTGATCTACATATATACAGATCTCTCTTTTTTATAGAGCACTCCCTGTAACATCAATCATCAAATACACAGCCTGAAAACTGGAGGTTACACAGAGGAGCTGAAAATCCCCTGAGTATTGTCAGAGGCCAGGAAATTCCCAGAAGATTTTGGTGTGGGTACTTTGTGCAGTATAACATCATCACAAATTGTTTGTATTTGTTTATTTTTCTATGCAGTCCTCAGTAATAACGTGCCACACTCTAGTAGTACAAAGAGCAATACCACGATGGAAGTCAAGATTATTTCTTATTATTATTCATGTGTGCAGAGGTGTGAATGGTGATTTCCAAAGAAACAAGATTCCATCCCAAGGAGTTTATATTCGAAGGGGCAGGGCTGACACAAATGAAAACTTACCCTGTAATAGTAGCATAGGATTTTAATAACGAGTAAATCAATTTTTTCACACCAGGAAACTTTTATTGAAGGGCAGGATTATCAGCAAAGGGTCCAATGTCCAAACATTTGACATTTGAGACACTTGGGGGAGGTTTCAGTGACCCATTTACTCCCAAAGGCAGGAGTAAAATAGGGCTTGTATGTCATTTTTATGTTGGTTTTCATGCCTATCAGCTGCATTGGCAATATCTCTGCTACCCAGGATTATTTTATAACATTTATTATCCTCTATGTCCTGTTCACTTACACTATATAGTCCTGTGTTTACTCCATCTTTCCCCCTGCCCCACTCTCTGATTGAATTAGTACTCTGTAAAGTGCAGAGATCAGACCTTGCATGAGCCTGGGTCATCCACTATCTTTAGTAGAGAAGACAACATAAGGCCCATGCTGGGTTCCTGCAACTCTGAGTGTGTTTGAGGCTTTAACTGCAAATGAGCAAAGAAATTAGATCAAGGAAGATCAAATCAGAACTTCAGCTCTTCTAAAGACCAAAGGCCTGCTAACATAGCCCTCCTCAAGCCATCTGACCTCTGCCTTTCCCTAGAATGTAAAGATCTGGTTATAAACACAAGATTAGTTTAGGTAGGATGTGTGATGATGTAAACATGGCCCACAATTAATCAGGCAACTCAGGGATTAAAAATTGCAGTAGGAAGAAGCTGTGCAGGTTGCCAATCAACTCCAGCTGGGGCTTGTTAGGGAGCAGTTATAAGAGAGGGGCTGAGGCAGAGGCGCTATTAGGAGATAGATTATATTGTAAGAACAGGTAGCTGGACTTTGTCCTACAGCCAGTGTTTGAATATGCTGTGCTAGAAAGGGGGTAATTATTCATTCTGATGCCTGGCCCAGAAACATAGTGCTGGTGTTTTTCAGAGGGATATTCTGTACCAGGGAGACTATTTGAATAAAGACAAACAGCTCCCTATGCTTAGAGAGGATGAGGTTATTTTGTCCTAAACCCATGGGCAGAATAGACACTGAGCCTGTATAACCTAAATAGCTGGAAGGTCTGTTCTCAAGTAGATTTATATAGCTGAGATTTTTTTTTTTTTAAAGAGCTTGTCCGCATGTGTGGTGGCCTAGTAAAGGTGTCTCAGGCAGTAAAGGGTATAGGGGTGCACTAGAAGCTGGTAATAGCTGAAAATGAGTAGATAAAAAGGGTTTCTAGCTAGGTGTTTATCTAGCCCTCCTTATGGTCTAAGTGTTATGTGAAGGTGCACACAGAGCCGCTTGCAGCAACACACAAAGAGCATAATGAGTGTGTCTGAATCAAGATCAGGGAGGCAATTCCTACCTTGAGGAGCCTCCACTGCATAGGTAGACATCCACCAAACCATCTATAAGCCTCTCTCCTCGCCTCATGAGAGGCCTATGTCATGGGGTTAATCTAGACATTTGGACAATCATAGAATATCAACGTTGGAAGGGACCTCAGGAGGTCATCTAGTCCAACCCCCTGCTCAAAGCAGGACCAATCCCCAATTTTTGCCCCAGATCCCTAAATCACCCCCTCAAGGATTGATCTCACAACCCTGGATTTAGCAGACCAATGCTCAAACCAAGTGGGGGCCAAAATGGTGTCACAAGAAGAATCTGTGGAATGACCCCCAGCTTCCAGGCCACACAGGAAAGCAGCTTCAAACATAGGGTCCATTTTTAATAAAACAGAGCTGCCAGGCAATATTATATTTTCTTATACCCCGAGTGATCATGTGGGTAAGACTTGTAGTCAAATAGGAGTTCTCTTCCTGATTTTGCAAGAGACATGCTGTGGGATCTTGGGGAAATTACCTAAGTTGTCTGCGCCTGTTTTTCTGTATGTGAAGTGGGGATAATACCTGTTGTTTCACAGGGATGCTGTGAGCAGAGTTGCATTCTGCCACTGTTTTTCCCAAGAGAGCTTTGCTTCAGTGAGTTGCCTCAGCAGCTATAGGGTGGAAGGGGGCAGACGCTGATACAAGATAGGAGTACACAATTCAGTCAGCTAGACTTCATAATCCATGTTCCCCAATGTAATCCTGTCAGACAAAATATCATTAAAATCCCATTTAGCTCCTCCAACTCCTCTTCTAGACTCATTATCTAAAGGCTGTTTGAAAAGCAGAATGGATACCACTACAATGTAGACTATCTCAGAACTTGGCTGACAGAATCCTGTAAACAGGACTCAGAATCCATGAAGAGCAACCAGTCTATGCTGGACTGTCCCATCACCACCAGAAAGGGTCCTCAGTGAGGTGCAAACAGCACAATACACACACACACACACACACACACACACACACTGCAGTATGAAGTTTTAAAATTTATTGTTATAGCATTAGCCAGAGGCCATTGTGCAAAATACAATCTGTGTAACATTTAAATAGACAACTCCAAAAAGATGCCAACTAAAAACACAAGAGTAACCCTTCCCTAACATCAGTTACACCTTTAAAATCCACATACCTAATGATAATATGTAGAGAAATGCTCAAGTATTCAGCCCAGCCTATCCAATTCAGGTGTACCTGAATATGGAAACACTGTTCTACTGCATATTAACAGATGAAGGCTTCAGAGGCAACAAATCACTGACAGCTGCTGAATGCAAACAGCAACAGGAACTTACGTGGAGACATTATGTAAATTCCATACCTTTCCCTCAATTCAAGGGCCATCATTCATCTTAAGTCCCAGAGTTCACTATGTTCCATATAAATGAGTTCCACCACTTTATTGTGGAGAATTATTTACATATTGCATCCTGCATTTGGGCCTTGGCCCCCTGAGAGGTATGATATGCTGTGCTTAAAGAATCAGAGGACAGGTGAATTTTCTGCATGGTATACAACTTTGCAGTAGGTGGACAGGGCTGAGGGGACTTCCCTGACCTTTGTCCATGAGGCTAGATGCTGTGGTGGTAACCCTGGTGACTGGTAATTACTAATGTACTCTCTGCTGCTACCACTGGAGATTCTCCCAGAGTCACCAGTGCAGACAAAGTCACAGAGAGGCTAAAACTCTCACCCTGCAAAAGGCTTGTTTACCAGAATGCACAAGTCCCTGCAGTTCTTAGCATAAAGCTTGATTGCCCACTTCATGAAGCTGAAAATACCCCAAACCAACCAGTCACATTTATTTAACCTAAATGTTATCTCAGTCAACAAATTAGAGTAACTCACCTGCCACATATATCATGTTGTGAAAACATAACGAGATGGAAAGCACATCCAATGTTAATGTTTCCTTCACTCAGTAAATGGCTGCTGTTTGTTGTAGCATTTGGGAAGCAAGCATGATATGATAACTCACCTTGAACAGTGTGATCTCTCCCTGAAACATGTCATCCCTTCACTGGTCAGGCAGTGCCATAACTATTCAGATTAAGTTTGGAAAGATGACCCTTTCTTTACAAATCATTTTTACTCAAGCAAGGACAAGTTTACAGTAAAATGTTAGGGAAAACAAATAAAAACTAAACATAGTTCTAGAGAGCATCCAGAAAATGGATAGATATGACAGAGAAATGTGCTATATATGTCTATTATCCATCTGTTATTCTGCCTTCTTCTCATAGCAACATTGCAGCAAGATGCCATCTTCTGGAGTTTTGACTGTTCATGAAATGGAGGTGTGAAGACACTAACGTGTTTCATGCATTTTAGTGCAATGTTAATTTGATGAAGGGAGATCCAGGCACAGTCTCACTAAAGTAATGACTTGAGGTCATCAGTTCCATTGCTTCCAAACCAGCTGACTCCTCAGAACAGAACAGATTGCTCTTGTCAGCCACATGGTGTTTTAACGGCTGTGTCAGGATTTTCCTCCTCCTCTCTATTACTGTGCGCTGTATATTTTTGCAGCATATGCTGCAGAGTGCTACACTGTGGCAGGGTGAGGGTTATACTTGATTTACAGGCACTCTAGTGTGCCTGTGCATTGTTTCTGCAAATCTGAGAGCCAACCCTAAAAGGCCAGCAGCGAAAGACAAAAGAATAAACAAAAAGAAAGAACCTCAAGACGAGAGACAGTGCGGCAGTGTTTCCAAATCAGAGGCATATTCAAGATTCGGGGGATGAAGATGTACAGTCTGGTCCTTGCCAGCACAACAAGCAGCTGGTTAGTGAATGGGGATTTTGTTAGGTAGAATGAAAGAAAAGGAAGAAGTAAAAGATTTTCTTTAGCATTTCAGAAAATTACATAGGCTCCAAAGCTGCATTCACCATGGGCTCATGTAGTCCCACTGAAGTCAATTACTCAGATACTTAAAGTCAAGCACATGCTTAAGTGTTTTGCTAGACCAGAGCCAGAGCGCTCAGCACCTTGCAGGATCAAACCCTCTGGCAGGTTCATCTGCCTAACCAAGCATGTGAAAAAGCTCTTGTAGGTTGCCATCACTCCTTAGCGAAGCTCCCGTCATGGCTAATCTGCTGTTAAAAAAGAGTGGGGGCCTTTTAGGAATAGGAATTCCTCAATTCATTAATATGAAAGTGATGAAAGGAGACAGCCACAACAACCTCCGCCCAGACTCTAGATGTAAAAGAATATAGTGTGTATAATAAGGTGTATTAGCCTGTGAGTAATTTCTGGCAGAAAAATAGATTTATTATTTTTTGGTTTATAAGAACAACATGCCTGCCAGTTCAAAAGAAAGAAAATAAGCCAAGCAGGTGTCATTTCAGATTGTAGATGAGGCTATAGGGAATCTAAGATTAACTACAAATAGGCTGGAAATTTGGTTCTTTAATCTTAAACACCATGTTCAGTAAAGTAGATTCCAAACCTGCCTTAGCCTGTTTAATTAGGTTCCAGCAGTATTTAGGACTAATTAGTCCATTCTCATTAAAAAACCTGCAGGGTGGGAGAGAGCGTAATTACTCTTATAACTCTGTGAGATGGACTTTGCAGAGGTACTGCATTTTTCCCTTTGATGGGAGGAGACACTAAGTCATTCACTGACTGCCAGCCAATATTTGCACAAGTTTGCTTTCCTTTACGCTGTGTAGTGGATGGTCAAATATTTCCGCTAGTCCACAAATCAGTCGAGGCTATTGCAAATGGATACAAGTGTGTTGCTAGTCCATCTTTCACCCTCTCCTCTGCATGCCTTAGATGAGTTGCTCTTCTCAGTGTAGCACTGGCAAGGACTCCAAACCTGAGAGATGCTCAGTGTCTCCTCGAAAGGCGCAGAGCACCCCACACCACTGGGTTCTGTCCTGCTCTTAGGAGGCAACCAGCAAACAAGTGATAGAATAATTTGCTAGAGTATGCCTTCTACGCCTATAAAAAAACTACGGCAGGCAAAAAATACGGCAAAAAATACTCATGCTGTTTGCTTGCCTACCTTTTTATTACCAAGATTCTTAGCACTTTTCCTTATAGGTGTTTCTGCAATCTTTTTAATTTGTTCTTTTTCTTTTTTATTTCTCCAATTACTTTTCATACTAGTTGCATAGAGGTATTTCCTCCAGAATTCTATCAATAGCTCAGTGTTTTATATACTGTACATAACTATTTCTGAAGGTCGTCTGGAAGCCACCCCTCTGATCTCGCTCAAACCCACACTTCTTGGCCATGGGACAGTGTCAGCACCACAGTGTATACCAGAGGAGTTCTACAGATTGCTGTGTGCTGGAAGAGTTGCTTATCCCTGGGTTCAGCACCTCACTGAGGTTAGCCCGCTGTATTCAGAACAGTTTGGTCTTCAGTGAGGATGACCATAGTTGCCATCGTTTTTCACTAAGTAGCACACGAAAAGGGAAAGCCACAGACCTACAAACACATTTCCACAGGGGTGTTGAGGAGAGTGATCACTGTGGGAATCCTATTGTCTCCCATAAGATTCAGCCTCTGCTTTTCTTTTGTTTTTATTTTTGTTCTAGATTTACTATATATTTTTTTGTTATTTTTCAAGTACTCTGAAGTGTGCCAGGTAGCTCGCAAAGCAAGATAACACATGGACTCGCTCTGCCCAGAAGAGCATACGGTCTTGCTTTAGCATGACACACTGATAGAAGTGGAAGGGGAGACAACAATAAGATCCCATGGTTACTCAGTAGGGCATGTACACATTCTGTTTGTTCAGTTCCTTTGATTATATATCCTATCTACCCCAGGGCAAATTTCCCTTCCGCAGTGGGCCCTTTAGAAAACCTCAGTAGTGCATAGTAATCTTAGCTTCAAAAACAAATGAATGAAAATCAAATGTCTTTATAAAGAAATAACAATTGAGGTTTATAATAGCACAAGAAATCCTTTTCCAGCAAGCGGCGTACATTTTGTTCAACCTCAGAAACTTTCTTGTGTGCAAATTTACTGAATGAACTCCCAGTTTTAAGAAACAAATATGTTTCTTTACCTTTCCTTGGACACATGTATCTTCAATGTCAACTAAACAGAAGGGCTCAGACATCTAAACCAAGGTTTCGCTTGGTACTCTATACTGTTTTGGTCATGAGAGAACAGCAGTGGTTCAATGGAAAATAAAAAGTTCCCAAGTGACCATCTTAAATCAGCGGACACAAGTGAGATCTTTAAGCCAAGAGAGAGAGAACTCATTCAAAAACCGTCACCAAGCCAAATGAGCTTAAGTCTCATAATATACAATAGGCTGCATGCTCTAATTTTTTACTAAGCTTCATTGTGTACTAATGGTTGTGTTTAATGGTTTATTCTTCTTTTAGTAAAATTTAAAATCCACAAAGCATATCCTTCTTGTTCCATAACACAACATTTATAGCCCTAGTCAGGGTGAAGTGAGCAAATTCCAAAATTTCTGTAAGAGAAATTAGGTCGTATTTTTAACTTAAGTTTTCCATTTTAGAATATATTCAGCCTGATTCTGCTTTCCATCTACGCCGACTTAAGTCAAGAACAAGTCCATTAAAGTCAGTGGCGTTACAGAGGTGTAAGTTACAGTGTAAGTGAGATCAGGATCAAGCCTTCTGATTATCTTTCTCTCTAGTGCAAAATCCTGACTTCAGTGAAGTAAGTCAGTGGTAAAACTCCTGCTGATTTCAGTAGGCCAGAATTTCACCCCAGAGGCCTGATTTATACCAGCTAGGGTGACCAGATGTCCCAATTTTATAGGGACAGCCCCAATTTTGGGGGCTTTTTCCTGTATAGGCACCTATTACTCCCCACGCCCATCCCAATTTTTTACACTTGCTATCTGGTCACCCTAATATCGGTGTAACTATTGATTTTAATAGAACAAATTCTGAGTTACACATATAAATGAATGCACTTTCAGTTTCTGACTTCTGTTTTCTCCAGATGCATATTACAGGGGAATATGTATTTTGTATTTAGCTGTGATGCTCTGGTTAACTTTCCCAGATTTGAAGAAGAGCTCTGTGTAGCAAAAAAGCTTGTCTCTTCCACCAAGAGAAATTGGTCTGATAAAAGATATAAACTCCCTCACCTTGTCTCTATTACAGGGGAATGCAGTTAAAAAGTTTCCTTTTGGACTTTTTTATTGGCAGGTAAATGTTGAGCAGGGAATACCTGCTGAAACCAGTAATACCTTACCTCTGGGTAAAAAACTCAATGAAATCTTTTTAAGTTACTAATATTTTATTAAAGATGAACAAAATCATTACAAAAATATTAAACACTTGGACCACTGATATAGGCCTCAGTTCAGCAGTCCATTCATCTTCACCAAGGTCTGTGTGTCGTGTATGTTTTGCTGAACTAGAACCATAAAAGAGCAAAGGGGGCAATGCAGCCCAATGGCAGAATGGAGTATGCGTTGCAGTAGGAATATGTATTATTTGTGAAAATCAATGCTTTTTTTTAAAAATCAGCTCATCACATTTGGCCCATCAGATAGCTCAGCTTTTAATTTAAGACTCCTATTGATTGGACAGCCAAATTAGAATCCACAGAGCTAATCTGAAGATTTGCAACGTGTTGACAATATGGGGAAATAGGAGACAATACTTAGCTTTTATAACATTTAATTAAAACTTTTAATTAATCCTCACAACACCCCTATGAGGTAGGTGGACAAAGTAGTGCTAACCCCATTTCAGAAACAGGAAGGTGAGTGGCTTGTCTAATGTGACACAGTAAGACAGCATCAGAGCACAATAAGGACCTGTGGTCTTTTGGACTGGGGCAGTGAATCAAGAGCTGTAACCAACTCCATGGCAGCCCCCCGACTCTGCCATGTTAGGTGGGCAGAGCAGAGAATCTGACCCTGGGACAGATCCTCAGCTGGTGTACAGTGCCCTACGGATGTTAATGGAGCTCTGACAAGTTACTCCAGCTGAAGATCTGTTCCCTCTGTTTACCTAAAAGGGACACTGAACCATTTCACCCTGGATGTTTACATGCAGTATCCTTATGGGATCCATGGTCTACTTACATTTTGGTAATGGTATTTGTAAAGGGCTTAATACTTCCTTGTAAAAATATTGTTTGTTTGATTCTACAGCACCCTACGCAGAGCTACTATTGCTATAATTATGCACAGGTTTCTGAGGACACATGCAATATTTTGTTAGGAACTATTTGAAATCTGCTTTAAATTTTAAAGAAAGCACAGAAAAGGCACCCTTCAGTGGTGTTACATGGGATTTACCTTCCCCTGTAAAAAGTATATTCAGGGCCAAACCCATGTTTTCAGTGTTTAAAGACTAACCTTTCTGTGTCATAACAGAACTTGCTTCCTTGTACCTATTAAACTACATTGATTTTTTTTTCTAGAGATGTCTCTGGGAAATTACGGAGCATAATCTGCAACTGTGAAACATATAGGTGAGTAGATTAAGATAGATTTCCTAATTTAAAAAAATATTTTGATGGGGTGGGAAAGGGCAGCTCAGTGTTGTCACCTGTGCAAACAACCCACTAAATGCATGACTGCTCTCATTGCTCAAAAGAGCGGGACCCATCAGCATTTACATTAGCTCTCAGCAGCTACTGTAGGCAGAGCAGCTGCAGGAATTCATAGATCCATCCTGTGCTATACTGGTTGTTTAACCTTTACATTCCAATTAAAATCTAAGTCTTCATTAAGTTCTCTCTGAGCCAGCCTTCTTCTCTTAAAGATCAACTGCTTGTCCTCCAAACCAGTGGACCAGCAAGGAACATCTGCAGCTCAAAAGAAATGCGTATGCAACAGTGATCTGGGGATTAAAGGTCAAGACTTCTCCGACACTGAGGATCGTTTCTCCTTTGCAGGGTGTCTAGTGTCTTTTACATCCCATTGTTAGAAACCCTATCCTTCCTGCCAAGCTCTTGCCTTCTCCATCAGTCCAACTGCTGCAGCCTTGTGCAGAACATTAGCAAGCTGATGGTTGCTATTTTCACACAGCGGCTGTCCACAAGAGCACTGGTGCTGCCTGAGGCAAATAATCAGACCTTTCCCTCGGTCTCTCATTGCAGAACAGAGGGAGAGGATGACTAGAACAGCTGCAGCGCTGGCTCGTTCTTGACAAATGGTCCTGTCACTCTTCTTATTGATTAGCAATGTTATGACATTTCCCTTCAAAAGCACAGATGTGGCATGAGCAGTGACAACAGCACGGCACTGGGAGGGAAAATAACCTTTGCTGCTGTTTCCATTTTCCTCTCTGCATCTGCTTATATTCACCATGATGATCTCACTATACTGACTGTTCTCTCCAAAAGTCGGGGGAGGAGGGGAAGTCTTTCCTTGGGTTACAGGCAAAGATATTTCTTCATTTCAGGGGTTAGAGGGATTGCAGATAACAAGCCACATATACCAGTGGGTACCAGTGAAGTCAGCTGAGTTAGGCTGATTTAGAACTAGTGCATGTGAGAGGAGAATCAGACCCAGTGAATTTGCACTTCATCTCAGATTCTCCTTGCAATATTAGTGAGCCAAATTCTGGTCTCAGCTATAGTGGTGTAAATCCATGGTAACTCCAAGGAAGTCATTGGGCCCAAAGATCGAGTTCAGCCAAGTTATGCTCTGTGCAGGACTCAAGTGTGTGTGGGTGGGTGGGACAACGGTGGCTTTATCCCCCCCACCCTGATGGTGAGGTTGGCCAGAGGCCAGTTGGGGTCCTGATGCAAGTTAGAACAGCCTCAGGGCAGGTTAATTACTCTAACCTGTGCCACCCAATGAAACCCAACGAGCTGTTACACTAGCTGGGGATCACAGGAGGGCAGCAGTGCTCTGGCCACATCCCCAGTACACTCCCTTTGAGAGGGCCTGCGGGACTGGGGAGATACACCAACTTCGCTGCCTGTATGGCACTTGAGGATTTTCCCAGGTTGTGGAAGAATCCAGAGCTGGCTGGGTAAAACAGCTTTACTCTCCCTTGGTACCACTAGAGCAACTCAAAGGGGCACTAGCAGGAACTACTCACTTCAGTAGAGTTACTTCAGTAGAGCTGAATACCCTGCTGAATATCTCCATCATAACTAGTTCCACTGATGCAATGGAACAAGGTGGCCCAGTATTTACAGGTCATTGGGGATTAAACAGGGTAATTGACTGAGGCTCAACTAGTCAAGATGGAGATGACAGGATGGACTTTTGGGTTTGGTCAAGCTGCACTCAGTGCACAGGACTTGAGGAGGGGAACAAAGCTCTTAAAGGCACCTTTTTGATTCTCCGATCCTGGAGGCTTAAGTTACAGCAGCCTCAAAGCCTCTAGTTTTGCTGACATGAGCAAAGGATGACCTGGAATGTATCCTGTTGGGCCTGGGCCCCAACCTCCTGGGATGCCCTGAGATCTGTGAGGATTCATCTGAAAACCTCAGGACCCCCAACACTCAGCAGGGCCTTTCTCCCAGCCTGCTCCACAGGTGGCAAAAGTGCGTGCCCAGTTGTATGATACATGGAAATATCTGCATATATGAGCTTGTGGAATTTCCAAGTGTCTTTAGCCTCCCATCAATTTTGTAAAGAAAATACATGATCTGACCCTTATTCAGGAAAAACCCTCTTGACATAGAAGGAAGTGGCAGCCCCTGGGGGGCTGCATCGGGTTTCTGAAATTGTATGGAGGGCCGGTTAGGGGAGGCTATGCCTCCCCAAACAGCCAGGCATGGCCCGGCCCCTGCCCCCCATTTGACCCCCTGCTTCTCGCCCCCCTGATGGCCTCACCGGGACTCCTGCCCCATCCACACCCCCCCTGTTCCCTGACAGCCCCCCAGGGACCTCTGCCCCATCCAACCCCCTGCCCCCACTCTCGGTCCCCCTGACCACCCCTGGACCCCCTGCCCCCAACTGCACCCCACCAACTCCCCCTCCTTCCTGATTGCCCCACCAGGATCCCTGCCCCATCCAACCACCTCTTCTCCCTGACCACCCCCGGACCCCTCTCCCCTAACTGCCCCCCCACCCCATTCAACTCCCCTCTCCTTCCTGACTGCCCCCCCAGGACTCCTGCCCCCATTCAACCCCCCTGTTCCCTGCTCTCTGACCACCCCGACCCCTATCCATGCCCCTAACCACCTCCCGAACTCCCCTGCCCTCTGTCCAACCCCCTCCCTGCCTCCTTACCGTGCTGCCTGGAGCACCGGTGGCTGGCATCGCGGCTGCACCAGGACAGGCAGCAGCACCGCACCGCGCAGCACAGAGCACTGGGTCAGGCCGGGCTCTGCAACCCTGCTGCCCAGAACATTGCGCCGCGTGGCGGCATGGTTGCGGGAGAGGGGGGGCAGCCTCCCAGGCCAGGAGCAGGACAGTCCTGCGGGCCACCGTTTGCTCACCTCTGACTTAGTCCAACCTCATATGAAGCTCTTCTACTGCTTAATCAGCTGTTTAGATGGAGGAAAAAAACTATTTTCCAGACCAAAATATTGTTGAATTATAGATCCCTCATCCACATTTTCTACACTGGAATTGCCTTGATAAATTCCATCATGTTGACCATGCCTTACAGTTACAATTTGCTTTTTGGTGCATTTAAGGAATCTCTTTGCCATTTGAGGCAGAAAAAGAAGTACAGATATATCCAGTACTCTGCCTTTTAAAGAAAGGGTTACTATTGGCCTAATCCAGAAACTTGATTTACTTGAACTTGAGCTACAGCATAAAGTAAAGCATGTGTGTGGTGGTATAGGCAAGGAACGGACAATGAGAAGCATATCCATGAATGTTCCCTAGAATTCATGCAGCTTCCAGTATAGTTTAAAGGGGAAAAAAGATTTATTCTGGAGGAAAAAAGAAAAATACAGCACCTTGGGCCCTTAGGGGATGCAATGTAGATTAATATGAGTTAAATGGAATGTGACCAATTTGTAAGGCATTTGGTTTGTATCTTGCAAAATTGAAGAAATCATTTTTCCATGCAATCAGAAAAAGCCGTAGGCTACAGGGCTGTAGTCTCTATGCCTGCCATCAGCCACCTCTCTTAATATGCTAGAGTGTTCTAGACGAGTTTATATTACCTCCAAAATCCAATGATGTTATAAATTTGCCTATGTGACACTAATGTCACCTTTCTTTGGGAAAAGCCTCTCTTAGTTCAAACATACATATAAAGCTTTTGTGAAGGGTATCATCTATTGTAGTGTAATATTTTGCCAGCAGGTTTTATTTGTCCAAGCTAAGCACCAGAAGTTGCCAGGCTTCCATTCATCAGAAGGCTGTGAGTGCATTCTGGCTTTTATTAAAAAAAAAAAAATCTTGATTCTTATGATGGCAAAAATTATCCAGTTTTCAGTTAATAAAAAGTCCTAGCACTTACCTATGTAAGTTTTCACTTATATATTTCAATTGCTCAACAAAGGTATGTAATGGAGTTATTGTCATTTTATCAATAGAAGAGCTGATGCAGAGAGATTAGGGGAGGTCCCATGGAATTCAGCAACAGACCTAGGAATAGAACCTAGGATTCCCAGTCTAGTACCCACTGGACCACACTATGCCCCTTTAAAGTTCTACTGTCTTACCAACCAGACCAAAATGCCACCAAATCCTACCTTCTCCACCCTAAGCCAAGGAGTATTTGGGAGAACACATCAACTTAAATATACACACCTCTCTTCTCAGCCCTAAATCAAGGGTATAAATGCCTTCAGAGCTAAAATGACCTGAAGAAAATGTCCAAAAGCCCTACATCCTGCAAATAACTTCTTTATAACCTTCCTAAAGTTAAGAAAACAACTACCGATGATTTGTCTGGCAGTCATCCACTGGGGTGTATGGGCAATATCACTCAGGAACATTTGGTAGCTATAACAACAAGATGTTCTGTAATTGTTACACTCATTTGTTTGACTAGGTGACAGGGAGGAACAAATAAAGGTCAACTGTTTAGATAAAAAGATGCCAGCAGAGTGTTTTAGAAGGACTAAAAATAATAGCCCCAAATCCAGAGCAATGGAGCCAAAACTCATGTAAAGGCCTTTGATCTTTTAGACACAGAGGACAGAATTCTCGGGCCTAGGCGCCTAGGTGTCTGCCCAATTCTACAACTACTTGGGGAGCAGCAGCACCGACCAGCTTCTCCACCCTCCCTCCACAGCAAGCATGGTGCACTGACAGCATTTCCCCCCTCCCACAAGCCAGCTTCCACATCGTCCTCTCTTCATCTCTGAGTGCCATGGGTGGCTCTGCACCACAACATGCCATACTGTCCCCTGCCTGGCGAGGCATGCAGCGCAAAAGCAGCATTTCCACTACACTTGCGGCTCTGCATATCCAAGGAGTGAACCGCAGGATCTGGGCCTTAATTCATTAATGTTGTTCAATGTTTTGAAAATGTAAAGTGCTAAGTATTATGGTGATTTACTATTATAGATGCTGTAAATTTCCCAGGTTTTTAGGCAATACCCTTGGATAGTACATTGTGTCCTTCACACGATGCAGCACACTCGGCTTGACTCGCCCTTCACTTACACCAGTTTTATACTAGTGTAACGATTAGCTTCAGTGGATTTATTCCCTGTTCACACCAGTGTAAGGGTTTAACTACACTGGAATCACTACAGAGGCACAGCTGCAGCACTGTAATACTTCAGTATGGATGCTACCTACCTCAAAGGGAGAGGTTCTCCCATCCGCATAGGTAATCCACCTCCTGAGAGGCAATAGCTAGGTTGATGGAAGAATTCTTCCACTGACCTCATGCTGTCTACACTGGGGGTTAGGACGGTTTAACTATGTTGCTCAGGGGTGTGGATTTTTCACTCCGCAGAGCAACGTAGCTGGGTCAACCTAACTTTTTGGTGTAGTCCAGGCCTAAGTGAAAGGCAAATTGGGCCTTGAATATCTGTTAGTCCACAAAAAAAATAATGAAAGAAGCAGCTGATACTGTCTTGGTCCTTTAAAATTCTTCCTGTCCTTCAAGGAGAATTGCATTGCATAAATCATGTCTGTAAAAAGGACATCCCAATCCTGCAATAGAGAAGGAAATTAAGGGCAGATAATTGGAATCATATCAGTTTGTATCACACCATGGCCTGTGTTTCAAACCTCCATTTCTTTCCTTCTGCATTTTGGCTTTTTATTCCAAGCAAATGTAGATATTGAACCACATGCGCCCTTGGGATAAGGGAGTGTAACTTCACTGAATTCACTAGTCACACCCCTTTGTGGCCAGGTTGAATTTGGCCCTTTCTGTCTGGGGCCAACTATTTTCCAGAACTTTGCCATTCCCCCCGCCCAAATTCCAGGAAATATCCTATTGATCTTTACAGTGGCAACCCTGCTTTAAGCCCAGTCAGTGGAAAGGAACATTAAAAAGCTTAGATGTGGTCGGCTGTTTCTTCAGAGATAGGGTTGGGATGACAATTGAGGAAATTATGGACTAACTCTCTTCCGAGTTCAGCTGAAAACCCTTAGAGTTTGGGAGGATAATTCAGCCACAGTTAGTGTTGGTGTTAAGCCAAGGCCTCCCAAGCATGAGCCCTGATGGTCTAGTGCAGGAGCTCTAGTACCTTTAGTGATAAGAGTTTCAAGTAAATTAAAGTTGTAAGTAAATTAAAATACTTCTGGCAGCTGAATTCCTGCAGTAATCTCCTCTCCCACCCATTCCCTTGAAAAAACAACAAATTATAATCAAAAGGGGGAAAATGGTGCCTCCTTAACCTTTACAGGTCAGTTGGATGTGTACAAATCAGACAAAAAACCAAACCAAAACACCGTCACCACTACAATGTCTCCTGCCGACGTGCTGTCAATAGCAATACCACACAGTCTGATCTTTCTGAGAATCAGTTTTGGGGCCAGAACATAGGAGAATTCTAAAAACAGTGCATGAAAAATGATGAAAGTTGCTTTGAAGTGAGTCCGAGAGCTGTAGTGCTTTCAGCAGCTTCCACCTAAGAAGGCCTTGAAATTCTATCTGCAATAAGTTACCAGAGGAAAACAGCTGGTAGGAGCTGTTCAAGTGGAAACAATACCCAGTTCATAAGAGATCAACATGATGGAGAGAAGTAGAATGAAAAAGAAGGTATGGAGGAATTACATGATGGGAACAACTCAAACTGCACTGTGCCGGGACTAAAGATAGCTGGAGAAACATCACCTGACATAAGAGAAAATGGACTGTGAGAGAACAGAGATTTAGGGCTTCATTATTCTATGGCATCTGCATTCTGTTTGGTGCTGAGAAGGGAAAAGCCAGTTATGGCTCCCTGATTCTGTACTGGCTTGGCCCTGGCATCAGAGCAGCCCAGGAGCATAAGGGACTTTACACCAGTGATGGGTTGGTATAACAGCGTGGCATTCTACCACACCTGTCCCTCTTCTAATATGTCCCCTATGGTGAAGCGAAGGAGCAGTTGGCATAAGAGCTGTTCTGCCCGCTTTAAAACTTGGCCAAGCATTTCTTTTCTCAAGGGGATTCTCTGCTGGTGGTCCTTCTGGCTCCTTTGTACCACCTGAGCAGTGCAAAGGGGATAGAGTGTAAAGGAAAATCTGGCCTGCAGTATGCCAACTGCTAACAGATGTAGGGCCCGCTTCTGCTCTTACCTACACTGGTGTAAATCCAGAGTAATTTCAATGAAGACAATGGAACTACACAGATATGAAATCAGGATCAGTCCCCTGTGCTACATATATTGTTACAACTCAAAGGAAAATATTATCAGCAGATTATTCTATGTGCCGAATGCTGTTCTCATTGACAGTGGTGTAAATCTTGGGTAAGTCCATTCGCTCCCAAGGAGTTACTGCAGATTCCTGCTAATGGAACTGAAAGCAGAATTTATCCCTAAGAGTACGTTGTTGAATAAAAATTAAGCCAAGCCTGTCAAATGATTTTTCATGCTTCAGCCTGCTATTTGCTAACCCACTGCCTATTGCCATTATCGATGGAGACTCAGCTTTGGTCAGAACTGACACAGTATTTACCAAAACCCTTCTTCCCTTCTTACCAGTCCAAAAACAAAATTCAAAGCAGACTTACCAGAGAATACTGATTCAGAAGTTGGATGGCAGGGAACACTCACAGATTCTCTCAATCTCTGTGGGCCTGATTCTGCTTTCACTCCTAATTTGCACCAATATATTTAAATAAAGAGAGCGATGCCGGTGTAAAAGCTGTGTAAATAAGATGAAAATAAGGCTCTGCATCCTGGCCGTTAAATTACAGCAAAATTTGGAAAGGGACAGACTTAAACCCCAGGCAACTGCACCAAAGTCAATGGAGTTGTGTGGAGTATAAATAAACTACCCTCCTGGAATAATGCAGGAGCAAGGAGCAGGGAGAGAATTGTGGTTTCCTGACCCACAATTCTTTCTCAGGGATGCTCAGAGGACAGTGCAGCTCCACCCCTCACTATGGCCTGTGTTGTAGCATAGTCCAGTCCTAAACATAAAAAACTGGCAGCTCTACTCAATTTAGACGAGTTCTGCCACCTATACTCATGCTGAATAATACCTGTGAATAGTCCTCCTGCTTTCTGTGGGTTTACTTAAGTAAGATATTAGTCAATGTAAGGTGGTAGAATCAGGGTCTTAAATAATTACTGCAGCTTTTATTGCTTAGTTGTACATAACTACAAAGCTACACGGACCCTGATCTCCTCTCACTTGTATTGGTTTCAGTAACTCCTGGTTTATACCAGTGCTGGGACCCGATCCAGCCCCCAACACAATCAATGGGCGCCCTTCTGTTGACTTGAATGGGTGTTGGATTGGGTCCTAAGTGAGAGGAGCATTAAGCCCATAGGATCTATGTGATAGCTCTACTGAAATCTTACATTAGGAAGGAATGGAAAAAGTATGCCCCATATGTATGATAGGCAGGGCAATGAAGGCACCACAAGTGATGAAAGGTTAAGTAAAAACCAGTGGTGAAGTATCAGCACCCCCAAAATCAGTCTTCCCTGGTGGGAAAATCAGCTAGCAGTTCACTGGAAACTGTAACTTTTCTATAGAATTTTGTACACAATTTAATGGTGAATCATGTCCCTGCTATAGAATTCTGTAAGTCGATTCTTAAAAGCTTTGGGGAAGATATCATTCACTATTAAATTCATAGTTTAGGGTGGTCCCTGTCCTACTCCCAGCCATCTTGATATAATTCATTGTTTTATATACCTTTATGTCCCCTGTTAATCGTCTCCTCTCTAAACAAAATAATCCTAATGAATAACTTTTTTAATCTCTCCGCATACAAAAGGCTTTCCATTTTGTTTGCTTTCTTAGAAGCTTTCTATTGCTGCTCATTCTTTGAGAAGGCATGATCAAAACTGCACATGCTATTTAAGATGAGTGGCGTACGTAACTTAAGGTAACATAATGTCATTATAATATTTTCAGTATTCTTTTCTCCTAGCACAGTCTAATATCTGGTTTGTTTATCATTGCCTGCCAATGCTGATTCAGTCAGATGCTTTTACTGAGCCACTGACTCTGATGACCAAGTTATATTTTGGTTTTTACTCCTGAGTGCTTAGGAGTGACAGTGTTAGTGAATAGTTGAAATTGTTGCTTCCTATGTGTGTTACTTTGCATTTGTCTCTTGCCTACACTGAATTTCATCTGCTTAGGGCTTGTCTACCCTATGCAGCTTTTTGCGACAAGGCTGTGTCCACACAGCCTTGTCGCTAAAACTCAGAGTGTGAGAACGCTCTTTTGTGGTATTTTGTCAGCACTTTTGCCAACAAAATACTTCCAGCCCGGCAAGCGGCATAAGCTTTGTCAGCAGGAGAGCACTCCTGCCAACAAAGCCACATACACACTGCTACTTGTATCAGCAAAAGTTTTGTCTTTTGCAGGGGGGCTTTTTTAAGTACCCGCGAAACACAAAAGTTTTGGCAACAACTGTGCAGTGTAGACGTACTCTATCATGCTGGTCCGTTGCCTAATTTGAGACCTGATCCTCACAGGAACACTTCTCAGCTCTTACAGAAATCAGTGAGCGTTTTGTGTGCTTAGCATTAAGCACAGCATCTTTCAGGATCAGGCTTAATCATTAGGGCCTCCGATGAAGTGAGCTGTAGCTCACAAAAGTTTATGCTCAAATAAATTTGTTAGTCTCTAAGGTGCCACAAGTCCTCCTTTTCTTTTTGCGAATACAGATTAACACGGCTGCTACTCTGAGACCTCACAACTTATGTTATTCACTAACAAAAATAAGCCATAAATCACAGTACAGACCTGTTCTAGCTCTAGTAATAAAGCGTTAGGCACAAAGGCAACCCCATTTCATCCATAGAGCTGTTTAAGTTACCTGTTTACAGGGTGGTATCCGGCAAATGCTGCTTGTTTTCAGGTTGTAACCCCTAAGGTTAACCCAGCATGTCAGAGGACAATAGTAACCAGACACTCATAGCTAAGCCTTAGGGCTCAGTTCTACAGCTGCTGTGTGCACAAAGCCCCTATTGATTTATCAGATCCACAGGCAATAGGAAGCAAGCCTGATTCTGTCTCAATCAAGAGTGACTCCCTTCAAGTCAGTGGGGTTAAATAAGAGTAAAAACATCATAAAAGAAGAACGATTGCAGGGCCTATTATACCCTATATCTTAATCTTATTCCCACATGTGCAAAATGATGGGGAATATGCAATGTGATAAAAAAGTTTAGGCAATGAATGCCAAAGCCCATGCTACACAGGGAGTAATCATTTACTGTGTGCATATACATCATGGTGAATATAAAGAAGTGCAAGGCATTGTGAATGTTTTTTGTTGAATGATCATTTGAATCTTAAAACTTTAAGTGACCTCAAGATAGCATTCTGCCTTTTCAAAAGCGTCCTCTGTCAGGAAACCTTTTCCCTGGATTTTTGAAATCTATTTCTTTAATTGCATTTTGTCACAGTACAATAAAGAGACCTTCAATAAAATGAAATATTACACTCCAGGGTCCAAATTCTTCATTGGTTTGTAAGTGGAGTAGCAGTCCTTTCTGCTTTGTTGAAAAGTCTTGAATAGGACATGAAATATTAAAGTCCTGTCTACTTTAAATGATGGTTAAGAGAGAGATTTTCAAAGTTAGTTATATGCATTTGTGCATATACATTTGAGAACAGCTAACTTATGCATACAGATACCAGCTTTGCTCTCATACATAGACTATTTGTCTGTATGCATAAACTGGATGCAGGCTGTATGTGTGGTTACCTTTGAATATCTGACCCTAAAAATTTCATTTTGTACAGACTAAAGGTTTGCATCAATGCTCCTGAGCAAGACTTTCTTCTCTTCTGTTCTACAGTGTGCTGTGCACTGACTGATTACTGTCCTCCCCCAAAGGAGGCTGCATTTCAATGGAGTGATGTCGTTTTTTTAACAACTCTGGGAGCCTCAAAGATGAAAGGAAAGGAACTGCTGCCTGTAAAATGCCTCTTCTATGGCATTCCATACAAAACTGGAGTGCTTTCACACTTCAAAACAAATAAACAAATAAACCGCCCAACCAGCACCTCCTCCCTTAGACCTAATGACATGTGCCTGTCATCATCCTGTTAGCTTATTTGTTGTACCCCTTCATCACACCTCTGTTTTTATCTTTGTAGACAGTCTAGTTTTGTTTTTCTTTTGGGGGGGGGGCCTCTCTTCTGTGATGGGGTAAAACAGCCAGGAAAGGGTTAAGGGCTATCTTCAAGTCACATGACCCAGCAGGGAATTTAAGGGAAGGATGTGACCTTTTTCTAGGGGAGGGGGCAGAGAGAAGCAAGGGAAAAGCTTCTGGGACTGCATTGGTCGGAGGAATTGCTTTGTTTTTGTGTTTAAGCGATCAGTTGTACTCTGAGGCAAGGGTCAGAAACAGAATTGGGCATGGCACTGGTTCCTTCCTGAGGAGAGAGCCCACTAGCTTACACTTTACGTGTGGGCAGTGCCTACCACATTGTGAGTGCTATCTCAAAAATAAATAGATGTCAATATACATTACCGGGGTACTATACAAAATGATATTGTTATCCTACCAATCAAAGGAAAAGGAAGGATTTGTGAAGAACTCCTTTCTGCAGCTGAAAATATGGATTTAGTAATATGCAGATGGGCTTGACTTTCAAAAGAGCTGAGTTCCTAAAACTCCATTTGAAGTCAATGGGAATGTCTCTGAAAAACAGGCCCATCTTATCCATTATCATTGACATCTATTTATTTTTGAGATAGCGCTCACAATGTGATAGGCACTGCCCACACATAAAGGAAGTGTAAGCTAGTGGGCTCTCTCCTCAGGAAGGAACCAGTGTCATGCCCAATTCCGTTTCTGACCCTTGCCTCAGAGCACAACTGATCACTTAAACACAAAAACAAAGCAATTCCTTCAACCCATGCAGTCCCAGAAGCTTTTCCCTTGCTTCTCTTTGCCCCCTCCCCTAGAAAAAGGTCACATCCTTCCCTTAAAGTCCCTGCTGGGTCATGTGACTTGAAGATTGCCCTTAACCCTTTCCTGGCTGTGCTAAACTAGGGCCAGATTGTTACACTTACTTATGATGAACAGCAATTCACTCTGAATAGTCCCACTGTAGCCAAAGGGACTTGTTTGAATAAAGGTATCTGGCACTTAGTTAATTTGACTAGAAACACTTTGCTCCCCTTCAACCAAAGATCTAAGATTCTTCATGTATAGGTATGGCAACTAATGCATAGATGGGCAAGTGGGTGATCTCTCACCTAAGCCTTTTCCTGTCCACCAATGTGATGCCACATCTTTTTCTGCACTGGAACACAGTTTTCTACGAGCATCCTGAGAGTGACATGGTAATGCTATTTATTAAGGAGATAAAACAACACTCCTGGAAGTAAGATCAAAAGGGGTTATTGTCTTTGTTGGAATGTTGCAGTGTGCTTCTGCAGTTTCCACAGTATGCATCCAACGAAGTGAGCTGTAGCTCACGAAAGCTTATGCTCAAATAAATTGGTTAGTCTCTAAGGTGCCACAAGTACTCCTTTTCTTTCTGTGGTAACTGAGCAGCAGTTATACAAACACATTGTTGTGGTTTTTTTACCTCCGCAGCTTGAGATGTATTTCACTTTTCTAAAGTACTTTCACATACTGTATGCAGTTTTCTCTATTGTTGACCTCAAGCAACAATAATTTCCTTGGAAACTAGAGAGATTGTTCTACACAACTTTTGGCAGGAAAGGAAGTAAAAAAGGTTGTCATATCAAAGAGCCTTTGAAAGAGGATTGAGATCGTGGTTTGAATGTATTTTGAATAATTTCTCATCTGGCAACATTTTTTCTATCCTATTTTAATGGGTCTAAAACTCCTTTTGCATTCTGCAATTTTTCACCTGACATGAACTAAGGACATTCCATAACCACAACCATATGAAATTGTGTTAAGATTATTATTAGTGGTAATTATAGGATTCATTTGAAATATATTTTCATGTGCTTTGAAAGCAGTTAAAAGAAAACAGAACTAATGTTAAAAGCAATATTATTATTATTATTTTATTATTATTTTTATTACAGTAGGACCTCCTAAAGGCCCAACTGAGATTGGAATGCAATTGTGCTAGGCACTGTGCAAATACATAGTGAGAGACAGTCCCTGGACAAAAGTGCTCATCATCTCTATAGACAAGACAGCCAAAGGGTGGGAGGTGAAGCAGAGGTACTGTATAGAGAGGTGAAGCGACTTGAGCAGGGTCTCATAGTAGGTCCATGCCAGAGCTGGGATAAAATACAGGCCTCCCAAATCCTGATCCTATACTATACTGCACTGCTTCTCTCCACACGTACACAAGGCAGAATCAACACAAATAACATGGTACAGTAGTATCAACATAAAGACCATCGGTGGTCAGTCACTGATTCAGACAAATACATTTCAATGTATTGAGACCTAATTAGATCTCTTTTTAACAAGAGCCTGCTCCAAAGTTCATTGAAGTCAATGGCAAGACTCCCATTGTTGTCAATGGTCTTTGGATCAGATCCCAGTTGAATCTCATATGGATCTGATAGAAAACAAAAAGATGCACAAGAAAATCTGTGTGCTAAGGTATAATGGACCAAGAGACATGTGAGCAGAGCTGGGCAAATAATCAATTTTTTGGTTCAGTGACTGAACCAAAAAATACAGTGAGAAAAGCATCTTTGGATTGAACCAAAACAAAAAAAAAATCTACATTTCTTGGCAAAACAAAAATGTAGAAAAAATAATTTTTGGTCTTTTGAAACTTTTTTTTTTTCACTTTGAGTTGTTTTTCTTTTTTACTTTTATTTAATTATTTTTAAAAGTTTAGGGAAATTGACAAATGAAACATCTTTCCAAAATGAAAAATTGAAACTTATCATTTCAGAAATGCTGAAATTAACCATTTTAGAATTTTTAAAAAATCCTTTTTTAACTGAAACTATTTGCCAAAATCACCCCAAATTCGCAAATAGTTGTGGTAGCTTCAAATCTGCATTTTCCAGCAAAACAACTATTAACATGCAAAATTTCACCTATTCATGAGGTTTTCAGTTAAAAAGAAGAATCTATGGCTACTTTCATTAGCAAATGGAAAAATACAAGAGAGTTCTTTTCAATGGTTCATTGTCAAAATGGTACAATGTATCTAGTGGGGTCCTGCAGGGTCAGTCCTGGGTGCAGTACTATTCAATATTTTCATTAATGACTTAGATAATGGAGTGGAGAGTGTGTTTATAAAAGTTGCAGATGACACCAAGCTAGGAAGGGTTCCATGCACTCTGGAGCAGTGGTTCTCAACATTTGGAAAGATCATTAAGTGGTCCGCTGAGACCCTCAGCCATTTTCAAGTGGTCCGTGGAAAAAAAAGTTTGTTTGTACCATTAGCTAACTATTGTAAAGTGGTTTGGATAAAAGCACTATATTAAAAAAAACTTAATAATAATTAACATTTTTTTGGTTCTACAAATAAACGCACATAACTCATATTTTAATATCAGTAGTCTTACCTTTCTAATGTGATGGATGTGCCCTTTCTCCCTGGCTGCCGCAGCCCCCGAGCTGGGGCTGGGAAGGAGGGGGGGTCTCTCCCCCACCACAGAAGCCACAGAGCTGAGGCTGGGAAGAAGGGCTGTCTCTCCCTGGCAGCCGCAGGCCTGGAGCTGGGGAAAGTCACCCCTTTCTCTGGCTGCCGCAGTGTCACACATCCCAAATTCCCCCAACCCCCTCTTCTCACCTCACTGCCCCCTCTCACTTACTCCCTATTCCCACCAAGGCCACCCCCTCACCATACATGTGCCTCTTCTCCAGGCACCTAATTAGTGGAGCCATGCCTGCACTGGGTTCTGGGTGCCACACTTGAGGAAAGATGGGAGAGCAGAGGACAGTGACAAAAATTATAAAAGGTTTAGAAAACCTGGCCTATGTGGAAAGGTTAAAAAAAACTGTGTATGTTTAGTCTTGAGAAAAGAAGACTGAGGGGGGAAACTGTTAACAGTCTTCAAATATATTAAGGGTTGTTAAAAAAGGATGGGGATCAACTGTCCTCCTTGTCCACTGAAAGTAGGACAAAAAGTAACTGCTTTAATCTTCAGCAAGGGAGATTTAGTTCAGATATTAGGAAAAACTTTCTCGCTAGAAGGGTAGTTAAACTCTGGAATAGGCTTCCAAACAAGGTTGTGCAATCCACATCACTGGCGGTTTTTAACAACAGGGTTGAACAAACACACACACCTGTCAGGGATGGTAAAGTTTAGTTGGTCCTGCCTCAGTGCAGGGGGCTAGACTTCATGACCTCTTAAGGTTCCTTCCAGCCCTACATTTCTTTGATACTAATATACAAAAAAAAAAAAAATTGTGAAATGTTTGAGGCAAGCTATTTTATCAATTGTATTGTAAAATTTACCTTCAATTCACTACCCACACACACATCACTTCATTTCACAAAAAGGTAACCTGATTCTTTATTGCACATAGGTGCTAGTATCTGTTCAATTTGAAATGCATTGATGGAAAGCTATGAGGTTATCTGTCCTCTAAGCTCTCTGGAAATGATCCAGTCTTTCACTCATCCAGTGTATGTGTTTCTGGGTGTTGAGACTGAAGAAATGCATTGGAACAAAGAGATTCAGAACCATGACCTCAACTCCAGGACACACTTGACCTTTACAAACCAAGAACTCCGAGAGGAATTTTCAAGCCAAATACCCAGTTTTTTTTAAAGAGATAAGTATATTCTGCACAGCAGACCCTATATCTGGTCATTCAGTTTCTGGCTTCTCTGAGGTGGCTACCAATGGGAGTGCCAATTAGTGCTAATTGTGAAGGCGGTTTTTGTGATGTGGACGCTTGTCTTCGAGGTACTGGACTCAGACCATCACTCATGTCACACACACTGTAGGCCACTAAACAGCTGTTAGATGACCTAGAGATGAAAGGCTCATATCCCACAAGCAATCCCCAGAGCCATCCTGTCTCCATTCCCTGAATTACTATATAAATCCTGATAACAGCTAAACACATTGTAAACAGGTACAACTGACTCTCTGCTGCCTCCAGAGAGCTGCCACTCTGATGTGATATCTCAGCTGGTGCTCTGAAAAGCCCATGATATGGTATCTGCCTCCACCCCCGCACTACTGCAGGGCACATGCCTCTTGGGACAATGACAGGAGGGGAGTGCTTTTGTAACCGTTTTCATCGGAGTGTTAGTAAGACAGATGGTTCCCTTGGACAGTGATTTTACTTAGAATGAGGTAGACAATGAGGAGAAACATTTGAACTGGGTTTTTATGCCAGCCACACACAGACACTGGATATGATAGTGCCACGGATAATTCTCATCAATATATGAAGGGCTGGACTGTGGCTGTGAAGCCAAACAGCAGTCCAAGGGTGTGTGGGAGCCTCGCTGCCTCAGTCAGGCACACCAGGCTGAATCCTCAGTGGTCTAACTTGACATAGTTAGCATTGAAGCAATGGGATGGTGCCATTTGACAGCAGCTGAGAAGCTGGCCCAATATGCCCTGGAGCACCAGACACACTTGGACTGCAGCGATCTTGCCACATCCTTTCGTGTGCAGCATGTGCTCCCCCACACCTGGAGGGGCAACCAGTCCATCTTCTTTCTCTTCTTTGAGAAGACCAGTGCCACTGGAAGTGCTTACTTGGGGTAGCCTTTGCTCAAGGCAGCACAAGGACTATGCCTGTGCCAACCTCCTTCCCACGGACTGAGTGGGAGAGAGAAGTGCTCCGTTCTACCACACCCTTGCTCATCTGCCCTGGGCTAGTCACAATCTAGCCCTTAGTGAGTCCAAATAAAAGTGGCTTTTATTTCTTTGCTTTTACAAGTGTTTAAAGTGCAGCACCTAGTAAACAACAGAACCCAGTTAAACAGGATCTTTGTATTATATAGTGAGAGTAAGGAGGATTAAGGATTTAATGTCCTCTTGATTTACTGGGAATTTCTTCAGTTAACTCCCCTTCATGCAAACAGATCCCCTAGTTAATAACTGTCTGTGCTGTGAACATTTACAAGTAAATACCAGTAGCTCTGCTTTCTAAAAGGAGAGATTTGGGGAGTTCATATTGATTGTGAGCAGCTTGCCATTTTTATTATTATATTATTTCTTTAAGATCTTCTCTTAAAATATTTTTTTCAGTGTATTCTGTTCAAAATTTGGTATCACTATGTTGATTATTTAACAGTTTAATTTTTAATATTTGTGTTATTTTAATATAACATTTTTAACAAATAAGGGCTCCAGCCTGCATTCCTTTTGCACCCAAAGCTCCCATTGACTTAAGTGAAAGATCTGGGTTCTATAGCAACAGGGATGTAGCCTTAAAAGAGTGCATAATACTATGTACATCATTCCATAATGCATACAGTCTGCTTATAGATTTACTAATACAACAAATGATAAATCACATTCACAGAGGGAAGCGATAGAAAGCATCAGATATTTAACTCTTTGTCCCAAAACCTTATGTGGAAAGCTGCACAAACGGTTTCCAATCCCTTGTTCAGTAAAAGGGAATCATGGACAGCCATGGCCAGGATATGTCTGGGGGACATTTCCTCAGATCCCTTTCAAGTACTGCAATTGTTTTTGTCTTACTGTATTATCACAGGCAATGTAGTAGCTCCACCACCTGGAACTTTTAAGAATTGCAGTTATTTTGCTTTTCTGAGGCTGCCAGTTCTTTTTCAAAAGAAATAAATGTATTTTGGAAATGACACTGATTGTAATGCAGCGGCGTACATGTAAGTTTGTGGTAAGATCCATCTGTTCCTTGGAGTGCATGCTTTTCTTCCTCACAATGAAAAAGAAGTCTTTGGTTTTCAGCTGTTTCATCAGAATCTGTTACTCTAGAAAACAATCTGAAGTATGAGGGCCAGAATTGTGACTTCATGGATCAGGACACAGAGCAGGCGCTGTGAAATGACATGCAGGGTCTGACTCTGGTTTCTACTGAAGTAACTCCACTGAGCTCAGTGGATGTTATTTCTGATTTACACTGATGTAAACAAGCACAGAACCAGACCAGAAGGGAAACAACTTTTGATAGATCACAAATACACACAGCCTTCTAAGTATATTTATCTATTTATTATTTTAATTTTTTTACACAATGCCTATCACAAGCTCTGTGCATCCCACAGTCCATAACTGTAAAGTTCAACCAGCAGCAAATCCTACCCGGCATAAAACAGCCAGTCTGAGAATGCCATCACACCAGCCCAGAGCTCCCCAGCTGCTCAGCCCAATGTTGCTTTAAAAAGGTGGACTTTGCATTGTGCGCTGAAGGTCAACAAATCTTGGCGAGTCAAATGTCCTCCATACCCCTGAGTAATCTGATCTACTAGTTACCCACAACAATTTACCTCAGTAGGTCAATATCCTTTGTCTTATGGCTGAAGAGACAGAATCTTCATGGCCCTTTCCAGCACTTAAGACACTCCTCCCCCTCCATGCCACTGTTCTTCAAGGTCTCAGCATTATGCTGACCCTCCTTCTGGTGGAGAAAGACTAGCCAGTACTGCCTCTGAAACTTGTCAATACTCTTCCATGCTTTCACCAGAAAAGGTCACTAAACAACAATGTAAGACAGTCCCTAACCTCCATCCCCCTGATCTTATGATCAGCCTTTACGATGTTTAACTGGGTTAAACTCAGTCTTGCCTGATCTCTGATCAGTATTTTGTACCTCTGCTATAGTATGGAAGAGAGAGACCAAATCCTGCAAACCCTTACTTGTGTGAGTAATCCCATGGATATAAAAAGGGGACCAAGAAAATGAAAAAGAATCTTCTCTAATTGGGTTGAAGATACTCTGATTCCAATGGTTCCGCTTCTTTGTATCTCACACTACATGTAACGGTGTGTGACTCTAACACAGCAGGTAGTATATATATTGTGTGGATATGGCCCACGTAACACACACAGAGCTGCATATATGGCCCACAATGGTAAATAGGTTGAGAACCAACTGGTCCCTAGCCTCACCTCTCACTACCCATTGTTGCAGATAAATAGAAGACTGTTTGGGTTAGATACAGGAGACATAACTTGATTCTCTCAAAGAGCCCTATCCTCCACCACTGAAGTCAATGAGAGAAAGATCAGTCCCAATGCCACCTTATGTAACATCCATACTTCTGTAGTGCTTGTCATCTTCACAGCAACTCCTGAATTGTAAGCAGTTTCTTCAGAGCAGAGGAGAGCAGGCTCTTGAAATCATTCAGCAGTAACAACTGTTTCCTCAGATTCGCTGTCAGTGCTAACACTGTGTCACAGAACTCTAGTGACGTGGGACCTGGCAGCCCAGGGAATGCTTCTCTGAACATACTCCTGCAGGAGTCAATTCATTTGGATTAGAAGAACTGAAACCTCTAAGGTACATTTACAAGTGTTGGCACAGAGACAGCCCCTGCTCTCTTCCATGCAAGGTCACCCAATGCTTCCTCAGGTGACCTCTTTTCTTCAGGCCACAGGATTCAGCCTCTGCCCAGAAAGATCCCTACCTCCCACTCTGGATGAGGTCAAGTAGGCTCCCGGACTGGGATTTTTTCACTGGATGTTGGGGTGGGGGAATGGGAAGGCTCCTCAGCCAAACAGGGTTTATGGGAGAATCGGGCCACCAAGATCTCATGATGGTGTCTATGGTAAGGCTTAAGGAGGTGTTGGGTATGTATGGATAGGGGCTTTTCTCATAAGGTATTAGTGTGGAGCAGTATTCTATCTGACCTTCCAGTCTCTTTAGCATTGCTTTAATTGTTACCTTGCTCCAGTGGGTCGGGCAGGAAATAGTATTGTGATACTCTACCCCTTGGTCGATACTGAACCAACGTCCCAGCATGATGTTAGGAGCAGAGTTATGATGTACTTAAATACATTTGTACTGAAGCGCATACTTAAGTATTTTGAATCACTCAACACACTTATATTTAAGTACTTCAAATATTCTCATTTGTATTTAAGCACGTTTTAAAGGTACTTAAAGCATAAGTAGCTTTTTAAATCTGCAACTACTTTTTCAAAATACTTTTCTGAAGCAATCACATCCCTCGCAACCGTCCCGGATTCTGATTGGCTCCCAGAGCCCACTGCCGTGGTGTGGGGGATTCAAGTTCTGGGTTCCGTCTGCCACCGTTTTTTCTGTTGGCCTTGCTGTGGCACCAGCCCAGGAGGATGGCAGCCCTCCCTCCTTCACTTCTGGTTGGTCACTGCAACCAGCAGTGGAGAGATTTGCTGCCCGGCCTGACCCAGCTACACCAGAAGAGTGGATAAGTGGGAGTTGGGATGGGGAGGCCAGTGCTGGCAGACACATACCTCTCTGTGTCCTGCATTGAGAAACAAGCCCAATAGCTGCATACCCTGCAGGGAGGGGTGGGAAACACCTAGCAGCCACTAGGCATGCTCCAGTGTTGCCACTAATTTCTATAGCTCTCATGATCAGGAGGCCGCTGTATCTGACTCCTTCTTAAGAATTGTTAGAATGCAGTTCCTCAGTGGTTCATCGCATGAACAGGATCAACTGAAAAGATAACCAGCAGTTACTAAGTTTGTTATCAAATTTCATACCACAAGCTTTGTTCCTGTGAAAAGACTATTCAGTAGTGCTGGACAAATCCTTTTGCCAAGAAGGAACCGTTGTCAGGTTTGAGATTATGCTGTTATTGAAGAAAAATACCCATTTCATGGAATGATATGCTGTCTGTACATAATACCGTGTGTGTGTGTGTGTAAAAATATAAATAAAATGGAAATGAAATATAATACATTTATTTACATGTATAAGAGATTTCTTGCATTGTTATTCCATGCTTATGTGTGTATACAAATAAAATTTAACCATTGCTCTTTGTTCTTTCTCTTCCACTATGTGCTTATGTTATTTAGCCAGTTGTCCATATATTGACCACACAATCGCAGAGAATACAGGAGTTGAAAGTACTTGCACTTATACTTATAAATACATAAGTGCTATTTTCTCAGCATACTTGTACTTATAAGTACTTCTGTGAGGGTGTACTTGGCACTTATACTCAAGTCCTTTTTATCAGTACTTATGGCAACACTGGTTGGGAGGCATTCTGCACTTGGAAAAACCATTTTCAGATAAGATACAGAACACAGCTTCCAACCTCAAGCCTCAGAAAAAGCTTAGTGGGATGAGCAAGCCTGGTGGTTGCTTTACTTACTTTATTTTATGTATTGCTTTGCCTAGGGTATATACCGATGACGAGAGAGAGAATTAAAATATGTTAATATTATTTCTGCAGGAACAGTTATTGTCATGTGGACACTGAATACCTAATATGTGACTGCAAACGCGTATCCTGTCCACATGCGCATCCAAAAACTTGTAAAGAGGAGGAGTATGGCAATCCTTACCAGACAGTGCAGCAAAGATCCAGCCTGTAGAACTGTCAATAACTCCTCCAATTATGTGCCCTCTCCTGCAGGCCTTTAACACCAGGATAGAGCAGGAAGGGAGTGAGGGGGATAGGTTACTGTCCCCTCCAGCTAGACATGCCGGTGGTAGTGGAGTGGTTCTGAGTGGGTGCAAAGGCTGCATACCCAGCAGCAACTAATTCCCAACCCTATCCCAAAGTTGGTGGAAGAAACAGATTCTGAATCTACTGTGATTTTAGGTGGGTTCAGGATTCCAAAAGAACTCTTGCACAGTTCTAAGATATCTATTAAAGTTCTGCAGAACAAGAGCTATGTCCAACTAGATTAAAAAAATCCTAGATTTTAAAGAACCAAAATTACCAGAGGCTTATGCTACTAGAAAATTTCTCTGTTATATATTTGCCAGAGAAGTGACTACATAGACAGATGACAAGCCATTAGAGTCTATATAAATAACCACTAGGGAAAGCACCTGCTACAATACAGAGAATGTTGTTAGAATTGAAAAGATATGATTGAAAAGTAATTTATACTCCAAACACGTGCTTATAGAAGATACACTGTCCAGAGCAGACCTCTGTGAAGAGGAAAAAGGCACACACTGACAAATGAGAGTAGTTAATCCTGTAGAAATTATTGACATGTTACACTGAGATCAGGGAGAAACAGATTTGAGAGGCTACAATACCTAGGCAGAACATGAGCAGTTTGTTTCAATGAAACATGATTTAACTATGAGTCTATTCCCCATCTCCCATACCCACACACACACACACTATCCCAGAACGTACAGAAGCTTTCATTTATGTCAGTAGAACAATAAGTACTGGGCCTAATTCATCAGTATTATAATTTCAGTTATTAATCTGGCCCGTTGTTGATTAAAATGTGCCAAAGAATGTTAATGGCAACTTGAGTTAAAATTTAAATTAAATAATACGATAGCCTTTCCATCTTTCATCTCTCACACATGTACATCTGAGCAGGGTGCAAGTAGCTATAGCAAAGGAACTTGTTTTTTTCTTTTTAGGGCAGTGAAATAATTGGAGATGGCTCAATCTGCTCATGAAAGCTTTCCAGTCTACTCCTTCCCTATTGCCAAAGGTGCTGGTGATCTATCTAGCTCCCATTGACATCAATCGAAAGATTCCCAATGAATTCAGAGGGAGCTTGTCAGGTCCTGACTTTGCATATGTAATGTCAAGTGTGAGTGGCCTTCCATCAGTGATGATGGAAGGAGTGAAATACCCTATTCCGTACAATTCAGCACATAGATGGGATCAAAGCTTAAAATTCAAGCTGCACAGGGACAGTGTAGAAAGCCTTCTGATTTAGACAAGCTGAGCCATAGAAACCCTTGGTCCTCCACAGCCAAAAGAATAGAATCACTGGAGTTTTTCCCCAAATTGTTTTAGTTTGTGACTATGTATCTGATCAGTTCCCAACCCCTTCCTCAGGTATCTTTTTTTCTTTCCCTTTAATTTTCAACTGCAAAATCTAATTCAGGGCAAGTGGACAGTTTGGAGCCACAGAAATGGATTTGGATTCATTCTGCCACGTGGTACTATGATGTCAGAGAAACACTGTGGTAGTTTGGGGATCTACCTATGTGAACTTATGAATTCCAGTTTGATTTTATGAACTCTGTGTGCTTATTGTCTTATTGATATCCTTCACTGTATCCTTGCATTATCTATCTTGTGTTAAGAGGAGGGGACTGACACCTGGGGTCTGTTCCTCAGTGGGACAGACATTAAGGGCTATCAGCTATTGAATCCCTTGCCCTAAGAGGACAATGGAGACTACCTGGAAGGACAGTGGGTTGGCTAATGATGGATCCACCCCCACCCCTTTGAAACCAAGGGAGGTTATGCAAATGAATGCAATATGGCTGGGGCATGAGGTCTCACACCAATACTTATATGCAGAAGGGCTTCTGTGTGTAGATGAGAGAGGAGAAGACCAGACTCAGAATACAATACTGGACAGGAGGAGAAAGGGTGCAGAAAAATCCTGGACTCCCTGGAAGACACTGACTAATATCCAAAGCTCTCTGTGGGAGTGAAAAAAATGAGGGAAGGTCTCATGTGCAGGAAAGTATTTTTTTTAATGTTTCCATAGATCTATTTATCTCTTAGGCTTTGTTGATGAGTAAAGTGTGTGTGATTTAGAAGTGCCTTTGCAAAGTCTCTGTTGCTTTAAGTGTCAGAAAATCCCTGAAGGGGAGCTACTGATCCAGAGTACCTAAGAGGGTGGAGCTCTGGAGGGGGCATGTGTGGGGAGCTACTGGGGAGACTTGAGGGTCTATGCTGGTCTTGGGACCGATGGCAGCTTGGCTGAGGGGCCCCACACCCTAAGAAGGGGTACCAGCATTGGAGTCTGAACCCCATGTGTGTGCCTGAAAGACCAGACATAGAGCCAGTGTCTGGATGCTACTCAGACTCAGTAGTCTTAAAAGTACATGGGACTCAAGATTTGGGTCTAATATAGTAACCCAGTGACCATCCACAAGGGAGAACTCTTGGTGCTGTAACAAACACTGTTCACTCTCATAATGTAGCACATGTGGATTTTTCCTTTATAAGCCCTGATCCAAAGCTCACTGAAGTCAATTGAGAGACTCCCATTACCTTCAATGGGCTTCGGATCTGGTCCTTGATACTTGCTCAGAATAGAGCTGCCTAATAGATGGATGAGGGAGCTTTACCTGTGGAAGTTTTTACAGCCAGAAAGAGAAAAAAACATTTCCAAAATAAAAAGAACATTAAGAATTTGACTGCTGTCTGCAAGCCAGACAGGAATATACAGAGCACTTCATCCCCTTTGTGACTGGGAGTGAGTCAGACAGATGGATGATAATCAAGCAGTACAAACAAAAGAACACAGGGATGAATAACCTTTAAAGTAGTACATCTGAAAAAAAAAAAAGTCTTCTGATGTTTAAACTCCACTAGTGAATATAGATGCCAAAAGCATTTTAGGAGTAGCTCAGCAATGACTGAGTACAACATTTAATTAAGTGATTATATAATCAGCCCTCTCTTTTATGAGGCAATAATTCAATCCTCAGGTGGATAAGCTATGAGGCCGAAGGCCGAGTAGTTTATCACAATGAGGGAATCTGATTACTGCCAAGGGAAACAGGGGAAATGATACCACTGCTATAATACAAGTTTAATTAATACAAAATTAATAAGCTTTGGCTTTGTTTTTAATTCCTAACAACACAGACCCTGTGAAGCTCAGGAAGCGAGATGGTGGTGTCTTCCATCTTCTGTCTGGAGACTGTGGTTAGTTAAGCCTGCTCAGAATGTTCAGGGTATTAATGATGTCACACAAGTTGATTTATTCTGGGGAGAATTATGAGAGTCATTTTATTACAGAATGAAATAACCCCTGTGCTGGATTCTAAGCAGACAAGTGGATCCATGTGTATTATTCAATAAGTGAGAGATCAGCCTACATAGCTTCATTGCTGGAACGTCATTCATTAGATTATTTATTTATTTTACTAAGCCCAGAGGCTCTGCTCAGGATAGAGGCCCCATTGTGCTAGGCACTGTAAAGCATACAAGAAGAGGAGGAGCCAGATCTATAGCTGGTGTAAATTCCCATAGCTCCATTGAAGTCAGTAGGTTTAAACTTGTGGAATAGCTGGATCCAAAGGGTGGAGGTGCATACTAGCAAAGTGATCAGGATGAGATAAGGCACATGTCATGTTCATTCCATATGTCCTTTTTCCTTACAATTTTGTTTATACATTTGTTTTATTTATAAAGCAAAAGTAGCTTTAGGAGTATGATATTGGTTATTTTTGGACTCAGGCTTGAAGTGGGGGAGAGGAACGGATTGTTGGAGTAAGAGAAGGGAAAACTGAGGAAGAGAAACATAAAGGGAGGGAAGGGACAGGGATGACAAAGAAAAAAGGAGAGTGAATTGGGATAGCCGATTGGATGCAGTGATAAGAGAAGGGAGGGCTGAAGGAGGAGCAATAACGTATATCCACCCAGTAAAGGAGAAAGTATATGCAGAGTGCCAGTTTCAGAGTTGCGTGAAAAATGACGTCATGGGGGTGTGAATGCCTTCCCAACTGCTGGTGCTGTTCCCCATTTGGAGGGGTGGGAGGGCCCAGATTCAGCATTTCTGAAAGTGACCCTGGACTAGACCCCACCTTTGTTAATAGGAACAAACAAACAAAAACAGAAAACCCGCAACCAGCCCAAGCTGTGGGTATGGTTCACTGCAGCAAATTCCACTTTTTCCAGTACTGGATGTTTCTCAAGAAGCACCATAGTCTGAATACGTGAGATGCTGGATTACATGCTGGATTCCCAATACTCTGGCAGAGCAGTTCAATGGACAACATACTGTGTATTCGTTGATTCAGTGCCTTGTAATAGAGCTAATATGTGTTACAGTGAAACCTGTTGGGGAAAATAGCACTAATATGTACAGAGATTGGTTACTAACATGGAGAAGAAACTATTAGGCTGCCATCATTTTATGGGAAAGTGTTCTTAATAGTGAAGGGAAAGGAGTTTATGTTCCATGTAGAAGAATCCCCGTAGCGCAATTTCAGCTTATTAGTGCTAAATTGGCCACAGCAAATGAGCACTACCATTGTCAATAACCTGGCATTTTATAAGCACATTGGGGCTAAGTTTTAAAATTTACACACATAAAACTGTGATGTGGAGGATGTGAAGAAGAAAACCAGCCAGCATTCTCGGTTTCAAAGAGCACAGCAGAAAAGAACTCTCAATGATGCACACACAAGCACAGTGGATTTGCTTTGTTCTCTGAGTTTGGTCACTGGCAATGAAATTTGAGGTTTGTATACAGTACTTGATATCCTTTAACGGGGGCATTAACATGGATATACAATAGCAGCTAAATAATGTAGAATTTAACTCTTTTAGAAGTGAGGTGGAAACTCTGTCACTTGAATAATTTTAAACTGGAAAATGTGGTAAAAGGCACTGGTGGATGAATGGACTGGAAGATTACCTAGGTGGTCTTCCAGTTCTGTTACAACCTGGCCCAGTATCCCTCTGTATAGATACCAATCCACTGTGAGTGAACCCAGTCTCTGAGTCTGGGCAGAATTCACTCAGTGCTACTAGCTTTGGATCAGTTATGCTTTGGGACTCCCAGGCTCAGATCTCCTGTTTGACACCTTTTCTTAGGATCTGAGACTCCACAGTTCTGCCAGCCTAGATCCTGAAGTAAGTTTCTCAGATCACCGACGCCCCATCCACAGGCATTTACACATGGCCTCTCAGAGCTCCACAAAGGCTGTGGGCACTCTGGGCTTCTAGTTTAGTCCCTTCAGGGAGAATGTGGCAGGAACACAAGCTTAACAAAGGAATTTCTTAATTACAGTCACTTTACTCTTAAAAGCAGATCTTTGAATAATAAACAAGTCCTCTGTGTGAGTCTGAGGTATGTCAACTGTCCCTTCTGCCCCCTCTTATTCCTGCAAGTCTTTCTTACATGTGTTGGTCTGCCTTCCTGTTCAGAGCGGAACCCTTTCTTAAGTCGTCTCTATCTCCTTTTGCCAAGTATTCATCTGGAAAGCTCCGGCCCCTCCCCTAGACAGACTGGCCCCACTAGTGTAGAAAACCCATTGTTCCATAGAGGTGGGCCAGCAGTTGAGCATTATTCAAAGATGATAGCCCTAGATTGCTGTGTTGATGGTTTCTCTGTGATAGACCTTCAACGAGAAGTCAAGCCCCTTTTCAGGGCAGGGTAGCAATCTGGAATGTAGTACAATAAACTGCCCTCAGGTAAGTTTAGTCATGTGTTCAACACATAATATAAAATAGTGTTCATAATTTGATACAGACATATCCAACTCTTCCACACTGCAATTTCCATAATTCTGTATGAATCTAGATGTTCTTTCCTCTTTAATCCTGGGCTATTGGAAGACAGTAGCTTCAGAACAGAGGGTCTCATGAAATTCTACCTCACTTTGGGGTCTGATCCTTGTCCCACAGAAGTCAAATATTGTAGTTCCCTTTTTAATAAAAGAAAATAAAAATGAAAAATTCTGGGTCAACCCTGAGCTGGTGTAGAAAGGAATCAATGGAGCTTGGCTGATTTCTTCTGTGGCTGTGAAAAAAGTAAGGAATATTTCTGTGACTGGGTTGGTGGGAATGGTAGGTTGGAATAATCTAACTAACAGAATGTTACAGACCATAGAGTGACTGAAATACTGTCCAGATGCAGATCAAGGTGGCATTCCTGGAAGCACACTAGGTTATTAGCATTTTCTAAATCCAGGATGTTGCAACTCCCATTCAGTTCAGCAAATTCTAAATTTTGATAGTACCATCCTCCTTTTTGTCCTATCATGAAATCCCATGGAGTTTTCCAGGAAAAAAGGATCACCCAATAGTTCTCCTAACTTTTGTAAAAACAAAAGGTAAAGCTATCCCATATACTTAGAATATTTACTAATGAGAGGAATTCAGAGCGATGTCGCATAGTTAACATTCTTCCCTTTGAGTCTCTACTATACTCAAAAAGAAAAGGAGTACTTGTGGCACCTTAGAGACTAAAAGTCCTCCTTTTCTTTTTGCAGATACAGACTAACACAGCTACTACTCTGAAACCTGCTATGCTCAGAATTCCATCTTGGTATCAGGTGGTGCTTGGGGCAAGTATTACTGGTACCTTCTTTTACAAGAGACATAGAAACAAGGTCATTAAGGTTCCCACAGCTCTTTTTATATTGGAAGATGTCCTAAATGCTAGCCTCATTGTGTCACCCACACAACATACTACAATGAAGGGAGAGAAAGAAAATGGCAGTGGAAAAAGGAGAAGAAAAAAACACCCTCTGAGATGTCCCTGGTTTTCCATTATGTCCATCTATTTAGACTCTAAACTCCTCACAAGGACTATATCTTCTTTTGTGTCTTGTGTATATTTAGCATGGAGTACGCTGCTGGCACTTAACTAATAATAAATACAACAACCCATTCTGGATGAAAATTGTGTAGTACACAGGGATGATTAAATAGCTGCTTGTTACTTTCTGCCTAAGATTTTGCAGAGTTATAGACCTTCATTCTGGAAAGTCATGCAAATGAGCTCAGCCCTGGCATGAGAGAGTGTGACTTCCAATTAAGTCCATGGAGGTACATCTGCTTACATTAATTCGATCCTACATGTTTCACAGATTGTGTCACCCCTTGTTCTGATAGCTGTGGCCACTGCATTCTTCTTCTTCAGGTGTGTGAGCAAGCAGCCTCCTCTGAGATTGTGTTTTTCTGATCCAGGAAGCAGTTGGTAGGAATCAGTCATAAACCTAGCAACAGAACTCGTCCTTTCTACTACAAGCCACCAATTTAGTAAAAAGGGTTACTCCCAAAGGCAGATCTCCCTTACTTCAGGATACATCTCTGGCCCTGGGCAATCTTGAAGATACTAGGGCCACAGTACTTTCGTACTTTAGAGTAAGGGTAAATTTGATCTCCTACCAAAATCCATCAAAACACAGGTTTGATATTCAGCTTTAAAAAAAATTATTACAACTTTCAGTATGGAATAGCTCTTGCCTCTCCATAACCTACCTGAATTAGAGCCTCCCCTCTATGTGAGTATTTTTCATGTGATATCTTCCAGCACTCGGAGGGTGTCCACAGTTCAGTGGCTCATGATTAAACTCTGTTTTGAGTGACTCTGGATCTGGAATCTTGATATTCATGGGATTTCAAATGTCAATCTGACAATCAAATGACTTAAGTAGCATTGGTAGGGCCCCAGGAACATCATGAAACTACACATTCCAGACATCAGCTTCCGATTGCCAGTAAATATACATGCCATCCAGACTATCAATCAAAAGACAAGCTGTCTGATATATTGTTGTTGTTCTTTGGGTTTATTACATTTAAGCACTTTGGTTGTCCTAAGCCTCTGTAAAAGTTCTAATTTGTTACTTGGATTTTAAAATGCATTGAGCTTACCAGATACAACATCTAACTATGCTAACGATGGCTGGTTTCGGAACTCCCAGTAGAATTTGTATGCAATTAATGTTCTCCTCCTCTGAACAGAAAACTAGAGGTTTGCAAAACACACCATATGTTTGTCAGTTTGCCAATGAATCAAGATGTTTTTGCAGCCTTCTGAGTTTCAATAATTAATGGTAATGTCTAAAACCTAACCCACAGTTCAGGGGCTGAGAACAGAACCTTTGTGATGGCTAATGTTGCTCAACATCATCATGACTAGATATTTCACAAGATAAACTGGACATTTTTAGTGACTCCCCTTCTCTGTTCCTGTTTTTCTCCCCAATCCCTTGCTTCCATGAATAGACTCTTCTGGGTGCCTTGCAAACACTCCAAGTAATGCTATTACTCCTATTCTTGACTTAGGTTTCGGATCTAAGCCCTCGAATGTTCAATCTCCACATACAGTCTCCCTGGGCTGACTTGCTGTTAGTAGTTAAATACTTTAAGAGTCTGCAAATATCTTTTATTCTCATCAAGTGGCTCATTATTTGCTTTAGCAGACTATTAACAACCAATAAATCCAACCGAGTTAATCAACAGAATAAATCAGTAGGGCTTAAAATTTTATTCATAAGCAATCTGGTTAATTTTTTGTGAGCCAGGCTTTTTTTAAGAAAATTGTTGTTTTAAAATTTAACTGCTTGAAATGTTGATCCAGAATAAAAAACTACACATTAATACCTCATATATATATTTCCTTTTAATTTGTACGATTCTTCTGAAACTTGCTTTCTATCCACAATTTTCCAAGAGCACTTTAGCCCTAGCTGAGTCTTAAGATATTAGAAGTTTTGAAAGGCCTTTGATATAAACATTTCATTAGCTTTTTGTTATTCAAATTAAGGTGTGTCTGCTTTCATGGATTTCCTGCTGATTTGACCTACTCCATTCCTGTTTGTTAAGCAGATCTAAATTTACAATACAAGATGTCTGATATAACAACATAGTATGAGATCCCCAGTGTGTCTGAATTCTTTCCAAGGTTGCACTGCCACAGAGAGTGCCCTAATAATAATACATTTTCGATGTAAGCAGAGTCAGGATGAGCTCCACCCTGACATCTGGTGGTGAGGTGTGGCAAGTTGTGGAAAAGAACTTCAGGGGCTGATCTCATTTGCATAGGCACACCCGCCCCACCTAGAATGAGGCCATAACTGCCCAAATGGTCACTTTGGCTGTTGTGGGATCCCCAGTGTCTCTGTTATTGGGGCGGGAAGAATAAATTGTTATTACCCTGATTATGGGAACTGTGCTTGGAACTGTACTTGGCCTTTTGTTATGATGGAGGGACTCACCATCAACTAAGTAGCACTCGCTAGGCAAGGGACATGGGTTCCAAAACTCTGTGAATTGAGAGAGGCTTGAGACAGGTATTAGTAACTGGTGGTGTGGGCCCCTTTGTGAGGGCCTGAAACACCAATTGTACCTCTGTCTCTCTCCACTGTGGAATGTCAGAGCTAATTTTGGGTCTATTAAGAGTCTTGCTACAGGTACTGTGCTGAATTCACTTTGGCCTTATGGTGCACCAGCACTAAGGCTCCCCCTACTATGAGCTGGAATCACTGAGCACTGTGTCAAGTAGTGGGGAGCCGGAAGAACTAGAGTGCAGTGGTGCTGTTCGTGGATAGGCTGGCGGAGTGTTCGTGAGACGGCGAGCTGTGCAGGGCGGAGCCATTTGTGAGACAGCGGCGTGTTCGTGAGACGGCGAGCAGAGCTGTTTGTGAGACGGCGGAGTGAAGTGTTCGTGAGACGGCAAGCTGTGCAGAGCGGAGCCGGTCGTGGTGGAGCAGAGCCCTGTGGGGCAGTCAGCTTCAGGACACCTAAGGTGCCCCTTACCTCTTTCCCCCCACACACAGGCACATTTTAGCCAGACTGGGGAGCAACACTCTGCAGATGAACTTTTGAACTCTGGGGCTGGACTTTTTGAACTTTGCGTGATTTGTGGATTGCTGGACTCAAGAGACCTTTGGGTTCTGGGACTCAAGAATTTGAGGGAAAGGATGTGGCCCAATTTTATGGGGTGGGTCTTTGCTCATGGTTTGGTTAATGAACACTAATTGTGGTGTTTCCCCAATTTAATGCTGATGTCGTTTACCTCATGTTATTAAAGATTCTCTGCTACACCAAGACTCTGTGCTTGCGAGAGGGGAAGTATTGCCTCTTTGAGGCACCCAGGGGGTGTGTAAGATTTTCCCAGGTCACTGGGTGGGGGCTCGAGCCAGTTTTGCATTTGCTTTGATGAGAGGGAACCCCTGTGTACTGAACCCGGCCCTTGCTGCTATCAACTTGGCCTGGCAGAAGGGTTACATTTCTCTTTCTGAATTACACAACTAAGCTGAAATTGACTACTTTTTAATTTGGTTCTTAACTAACTCCTTTTAATCTTATTAATAAAATACCTAATTTGTATGACCAGTGAATTTAATTTATCCTTAATTTGCCATATAAATTAGCATATTTTAATAACTTGATTGATTTACCCAGTGCATCGTGGTACTATAGGAGTCATAATGAAATGACTAACCATACATATGTCTTAGTGCTGTAGTAAGTCAGTTTGGTAATAATGACCCTTTTTGTTTGTAGAACACTTTTCATCTGTGGCTCATGGAGCACTTTAAAAGAATAATTACCTTAAAAAACAACCTTGTGAGGGAATCAAAGGATACATAGGCAGGCCACTTCACTCACCATTGACATACACTTATCTCTGGGACGAGAGCTCTTGTTTAACAGCACACAGCAACACTATACAATGGTGTTAAGAAGATACATGGAAGAATACTGTATCAAGATGGAACTCCAAAAGGAATTTATGTCAGATACGTCGGTTAATGCCCAGTCTATTGTAAAAAATGGCTGTGAGGCTTTTAGTGATCACAAGCGTGAAGAATTTTAATTTAGCATCTTATCTGAAAGGTGTTGCCTTCAGCAGCATCCATGATGAAACATCCTAGCTCAGAGAGAAAAATGCCACCTATTGAATCCCAGCCATCACTTCTTCCAGCACCAAGAAAGACCTCTTATTCAAATAATGACTTGTCTGCACTTAGCTGTCTTAGCTGTCAATGACTGTCTTAGCGAGTGCAGCTACTCTGATTTAGTGACACCACTGCTACCCCTAGTGTAGACACAGTGCATTGGTGTGAACTATAACTGCACCAACGCAGCTTACCCCAGTTTGAAGCTGGTGGGTAGAAAACCCAGTGTAGGCAAAGCTGCAGTCCAGTCTTACTTAGTTTTTAAGAAAGGATGAAATCACAGCACAAACCAATATCACTACAGTATAAACATGACCACTGCCAAACATATAGCTTATTTTTTAGATTCAATATGTATTTAGAAAAATATACCTAATACATTTTCAAAATATTATTTTTAAAGGTTCATTTAATAAGACTGGTTTGGCAGCCTTGTTGTTATGCAATATGTTGCCATGGGCTGGTTCAATTTTTCTGTCAAAACCATTTTTCAAGAGAAAATTGGGGTTTCAACTAAATGAAATTTTTTCCTGAAAAGTATGTGTTTTCTGTAGAAAATGTGGCCCTTTCACTGAAAAAACAAACAACCCAAAATGGAAAACTTTGGGGCAAAGGTTTCCCGAAGGTGGGACCCCATAACAACATTTCCAGTATATGTCTGAGACAGTACTTCAGCATTTGGGCCGGGCTTCCAATTCCTTTGAAGAAATGCAATCATTCAGACTGGAAACATTCACTTCCCCTGTACTGAATGCCTGAGAGCTTTTATAGCGTATGTTCCATCCTGACTCAAAACGTGTGGTGAAGACATTGGGTTGAGGGAAGACAAGGCAGGCTTCAGCTCTGTCCCTTTAAGAAAAAACTAATCTCTATGGCTGGAAGGGAGGAACATCAAGGCAAATGCTGAATGTACAAAATCAGAAAATATATTTGTGAATGAATTCAGAACTAGACTAAGAATTTAGGCTCCACCTCTGCAGCTGACACAATGACAAAAGCACACTGCGCAGCCATTACATGGAGACTGAGGGGTTTCAGGGTCCTTAATAACTCCCATTCCAGGAGAAACAAAGAGCTTCGTGGAGGTGACAATGGGGAAGACTGCCAGCTGCTCCATTGCATGATCAGTGACCAGTCCCTGGAGCAGTGTTAATAGCAGATGAGAAGGAGGCTATATGGCCTACCCTCCAGCCTATGGGGGAGTGCTGCCATAGCAACACCAGCTGTGTAGAATAGGATAAAGATGCCAGCTGCGACTGACTGATTTTTAATTGCAGTGGTAAGCTCCAAACATAGGAAAGTCTCTGTCCCCATGCCCAGTTATTATTGGATCAGTGAAAAAATATGTAACTGTCCCTCACCCTGCAAGAGAGTTGGTAATACTATCGTTAGCTTACAGCAGCAGTATTAGCAGACTCGTGTAGAAGGCTGTGAATGCCAACCAAAGCTAACTCAGATTTCATAGAGTTTAAAGCCAAAAGGGACCATCAAATCATTTAGTCTGATCTTCTGGTTAAGCTTTTAAACATTTCCCAGATAACCCTATATTAAGCCCAATGACTTTAGTTAGACTAACAAGGTGGGTGAGGTAATATCTTTTATTGGACCAACTTCTGTTGCTGAAAGAGAGAAGCTCTCAAGCTACACAGCGCTCTTCTTCAGGTCGGGTTAGACAAAAATATTTCAGGCCTTAGGAGACTAAACTGTTATGTGCCACCAGCAGAGAACAGGAGAGGTATCTATTTATTTCAGTCCCCAATCACATAGCTAATGAGCCTTTTTCTGATCTCATTTAAACTATTTTTTACTCCACTGCAACCTTACTGACCTTAATGAAGTTCCTCCCGTGACAAAGTTCCTGCTCTACCTTGGTGGGTCTTGTGCTCATTGGCGGATTTGCTCGCCTTGGAGCTTCACAGCAGTTCTCAGTTTGGCCATTTTCATGAAGCCACAGTCCAGGTCAACTCCTCCTGTGTCTCACCAGGAGTTGGGAGGATTTGGGGGGAACCCGGGCCCTCCCTCTACTCCAGGTTCCAGCTCAGGGCCCTGTGGAATGCAGCTGTCTAGAGTGCCTCCTGGAACAGCTGCACGACAGCTACAACTCCCTGGGCTACTTCCCCATGGCCTCCTCCCAACTCCTTCTTTATCCTTACCACAGGACCTTCCTCCCGGTGTCTGATAATGCTTGTACACCTCAGCCAACAGTCCGCGTTCTCACTCTCAGCTCCTAGCACCTCTTGCTCCCACCTCCTTACACACGCCATAAACTGAAGTGAGCTCCTTTTTAAATCCAGGTGCCCTGATTAGCCTGCCTTAATTGATTCTAGCAGCTTCTTGATTGGCTGCAGGTGTTCTAATCAGCCTGTCTATCTTAATTGTCTCCAGAAGGTTCCTGATTGTTCTGAAACCTTCTCTGTTACTTTATCCAGGGAAAAGGGACCTACTTAACCTGGAGCTAATATATCTGCCTTCCATTACTTTCCTGTAGCCATCTGGCCCGACCCTGTCACACTCCTCATTTTATGTGGAGATAAGATCACAATTAGGCTCATTATATTGCTCTGGAAACCCATGATATAATTTACCAGCTGCAGTCATCTTCTGCTCATCATCACACTGGCATAAATATGGAGTAATTTTGTCACCTTCAGTGAAGTTACCATATATTTACGCTCATCTCACTGAATTTGTCCCTACATCTCTACACGTTAACTTGTTAGATCAAACCAGACTCTTGGTATAATTGTGCACAGCTATTTCGTGTGTATGTGTTATCCAAAATACATGTCTCTTCTCCACCAACTAAAATTGTATACAGTTTCAGAACAGGGTGCTAGCCACGGTAAAATACTTCACAAATTATTGTCTAATGAATGTATCATATGTTCAGTTTTGCTGCAAACCCCTGGCTTTGTGTTTAGATTGTGTATTTGGTGGCATAGAGAATCGGTAGGGCCAGCCTCACAATCAGAAGACTCCTGCTTTCAAGTATAATGCATGTTTCTCCAACAGAAATGTAATTAGCAATCATACCTGAAGGGCACATTACAAAATATAGTTATCGTATATCCAGAGAGTCTATTTTAACTCTAATAACCCATTTCAGTATATTTACCAATTATCATGCAATGACAGAACAATTTACTGTTTAAAACAGAAAATGAAGTCAGGGAAGAAAATTTCATCTTTGAGTTTCCTTTTTTTTTTTTACTCTAAATGAATCCCCTTTTTCCCTCCAGAAATCACAAGTGATTAATTTATTTTCCAATAAAAGCCAACCAGAGCACAAAATGAAATATATGATACTCTCTCATGCAGGCGCATGCGTACACAAACACACACAAACAAATGGTTACTAAAGTCAGTGCAAGGCTTAATATTGAAGAGAAATTTCCAGCCAGCTTAAAAGCTATTAGTATTGGTTAGAGACTCACAAAATGATTTAGCAGAATTTTAAATGACTACTGCAGCAGCGTGTTCCACACTAGAGACTGAGGCTGTTGTTAGAAAATGCTTGTGAACATAATGCTATTTTGAGGGATCTCCTGATTTGTTTCTTTTAAAGGATCCTAACTTTTCCTTTACTCACCATTCGTGCTGTGCCTTTTCAAAGTTTATTGTTAAGCTTTCTTCTTTAAAGACTCTTTTAGGTATTAATATAAATTAACTTAACCACTACTCTTTAATATAACCACATCCCTGTTCAAATAAGCAGTTTCTTAGGGATTTTTGCAATGGGATCATTGATGTTTCAAAGGGGACATTCCTGTAATGTGTGGCTGTCTACGCATTTTATATCAGGTATGATACACAGCCTTTCTGTTTGGTCCTTTAAACAGCTTATTCTTCTGCAGTGGAGCTGGCTGTGAGAATTGAGAGTGAAAACTTGAAAATCCATAGGCCTCTGACCACTTCCTTTTCTGTAACGCAGGAGGAGAACTTTTAACAACTCGTATGCTTTTCTGCTCCTCGGGCCTCCCTTCTTGCATGACGAGAAATTTTCTCATTATACCACTAAAAAGAGGGGGGGCGGAAATCAAGGTACTCATAGAATCATAGACTTTAAGGTCAGAAGAGACTATTATGATTGTCTAGTCTGACCTCCTGCACAACGCAGGCCACAGAATCTCACCCACCCACTTCTGTAACAAACCCCTAACCTATATCTGAGCTACTGAAGTCCTCAAATAGTGGTTTAAAGACTTCAAGGTGCAGAGAATCCTCCAGCAAGTGGCCCATGTCCCACGTTGCAGAGGAAAGAGAAAAACCCCCAGGGCCTCTGCCAATCTGCCCTGGAGGAAAATTCCTTCCTGACCCCAAATATGGCGATCAGCTAAACCCTGAGCATGTGGGCAAGACTCACCCGTCAGACACCCAGGAAAGAATTCTCTGTAGTAACTCAGATCCCCCCCATCTAACATCCCATCACAGGCCATTGGGCATATCTACCGCTAATAGTCAAAGATCAATTAATTGCCAAAATTAGGCTAGTCCATCATACCATACTTACCTACCATACCATACAGATTGTTGGATTTGGAAGATGTCTAGAAGTTCTTGTTTTCCCTGGCCAGTGGAGATGAAATATGTTATCAGCCTTGGGTTCAAAGGGTGAGCATGTGATAAGAGGGATGGCCATTCACTCTTTGGATGCATCTTCACTAGGAAAAAACATGTTCTCCATGTGAGTTAGCTAACATGAGGTAAAATTCTAGTGAAGACAAGGCAGTTTGTAGTTTTCCCTTGAGTTAGCAGGTCAAGTTAAAGATGGTGAGGGAGTCTAGGATTTACCTTGACCTGCCACTTATGGGAAAGTTTAAAATTGCCTTGTCTTCACCTAGGATTTTACCTCAGGGTAACTTGAGTAAGAACATATCTTGCCAGTGAAAAGGTGGCCTATGACAGCTCCTCAAGCTTTCTATTCTGTTTTACAATTCAGCATTGCTGGCAGCCTGAGAGGAGGTGCTCCTTTCTCACTGCTTATTGTTAGTCAGTCACCATGATAGAGCAATGGAAATAAGGAGGGAATTGGGAGCCAAGATGAAAAGGTTTGACCATCTAAGATCAATATGGACCAGGCTTTGGGTCTGGAAAAGTACAGCAAGAGAGAACCCCACCCTGCCACTGGGAGAATCTCACCCCCGTCCCTCGTGAGCCCACCACACACTATGAAAATGGGTGGATTATAATAGCTTGTATGCAATATACATACTCTTCCCCCTTCTCCTCTGCTCTCATATAGAAAACCATCTTAATTAGATTGGGGCTTTTTTAAGTCCATGTAAAACAGGGAGGATTTTAAACCATAATCTATCTATATGTGGCCAGAACTGCAAAGAATCCATCTCAGGAGGAGAGGAACACTGATGCCTCACACTCCATGAACCAGTTGCCCTCAATAACAGAGCAAAGACTTTCATAAACCCGTAAAGCTGTACCTTTATGCTCCTGCATCTTGCTTCTCTCAGGCGATGAGCTATAATCCCAAATCAGATTGGCACTTATTGCCAGCAAGCAAGCCTTCATGCTGAACAGGAGTGGGGCGCTTATCTTAAATGGAAGCAGCTTCTTCAGAGCTAGTTATTTTTGCCACATTATTATTTGTACCGTCCTGACTCCTACAAAAAAACCCATCTGACTAACGTGGTGATGCTGTCTGGCTCTCCCCCTGTTCCCAGCTGGTGCCCAGCCTGCCTCCTGATACCCTCTCTGGCCTCTTCCCTCACTCAAGAAGCTGTATGCTCAGTCTGGATGATTATTGCACTATCTCTGTCCTTCCCACCTCCATCTAGCTGCACTTGCATGCAGTTCAGAAGGCATGGTTTAAGCAAATGCTGGATAAAGTCCGGCCTGATCTAACCATCTTCACTTTTAGTTTAGGACAATAAGAGGATCCATGATTGAAAGAAGTTTTCAAATCTAGCTTTTTTTCCCCCCTATTGAAAATGGGACTAGGGAAGCTGATTTTGCCAATGATTCTTACCTGTATATGTGCAAAGGGTCACTGTGGCTTAGTGGTTAGGGCAGGGGTGGGTTGGGAGTCAAGACATCTGGGTTTTAAACCCAACTCTTTCATTGATTTGCCAGTTCTCCATCATATTTGATGCCCTCACAGGGATATTGTGGGGTTTAATTAATTCACACTTATGTAGTACTTTGTGATTTTTCAAACGGAAGGCACTATGAAAAGGCTTTGGATCAGACTATATAAAAACACTAAGTATTGTTACTGCGTGACAGCCCAAAGGCCTGGTTTTTGTCGGAGGGAGGTGCTGGAACACTTTAAAGTGTGTAGAGCAATGTTACCTGAAAAGCCTTTGTAGAGATTTTCTGGTTGACAGTGTATTTTTATATATCTATAAATGTGCAACAAAACCATATCTTCCTCTTACCAGCTCACCCACAGGCAGTGGACCTCATCCAGAATTGCCTGGGTGCGTTGCTCTCGCAGAGACCAATGAAATTCACAGAATTCAAAAATCCACTTTAAAATCTACCAACTTGCCAATTAGTTAAAATAAATCCAATGCAATCCAATACCCCCTTAACTTGTCTCAACATTTTCCTGAGGTAGGTGAGACTGTTCAATTTCAGAAGACGAGCTCTGTGTAAGCTCGAAAGCTTGTCTCTCTCACCAACAGAAGTTGGTCCACTAAAAGATATTACCTCACCCACCTTGCCTCTCTAGTAGCCTGGGACCAACACGGCTATAACAACATTGCATACAATTTCAAACCTGGCTGAGGACCAGTGTCTGGTTTCCCTGCCCCTGAATGAGGGGGAGTCAGGGCTGAGCCTGTCTGGAAAGAATGTGTAGGTATCAGAGCGCCAGTGGCAAAACAAACCTTCCCTCCCATGGCAGGCAGCACTGCAGCTGTCCCAGGACTTTTCAAAGTTGCAGCATGTGTCATGGGATTCACTCTGGCTTCGCCAGTTCTATTTTTTCACTCTTATTCCTTCTCCTTTTTTTCTTGATACCCTGGCACAATGTAACTTGTCTCGCAGCCAAAGCCAAACAAAACTGTAATGAGCATCCAAGGCATCCATCCGACATTAGTCCAAGCACCTCTTTCGGGTTGTACTTCTTTCTTTGCTAAAGTACATAAATACTGTATTGGAGGAGGGCTGAGGTATGGTACTTGATCACATGACAGAGAGAACTCCAGGTTTTTGGATCTCATGCAATAGAGGGAGTTTTCCCTCTTCATTCTTGTAATTGTGTAGCTACGTGGCAGGATCACAGAAGAGAACCTGACCCTTTGTTTTTGCTTGTATAGAGTTCCCACACAGTGTAGTCTTGGGCCACATAAGCATTTGGATAATTCCAGCTGAGGACTTCCCTGGCATAGGGGAGCCTCTGAAGCAGAGGGCATGAATGAGAGCATTGTTGTGCTCCAGCAATTAATAGTATGTAGTCAGCCCATGCAGGGCCATTGCCAGTTGGCATAGGTTAGAGCAGCCCCCAGGTTGCGCTAATCTATGATTGTTCGGGTCATCACTGAAATAGCTCCTGTTTGGTGATTTTGTTAGCTGATTGTATTATAGTTTCATGTCTAACCAAACTTATGCAGGCCAAGCGAGAGCTCCATCAAAAGTAGCATGTGTGGAATCTTACATTAATTTCACAAATACATGAAGGGGCATACTGGCACATGAGGGGAAATGCTATATATTCTCAGACTACAGTGCTGCAAATTGGTTGCCAGTTAAAATCAGAGATCTGTCAGGGAAGATCCTCTGAGATTGAAGCAGACCTGAAAACCTGAATGAATGGCAGAAACACAAAATGCACTCCTAATTAGGAACTGCTTATATACAGACTCTTATATGTTAACATTTCAGCTTTTTACCATGGTTATTGGGCTAATACGGTCTCTTTTGCCTAGGGATATGTTCATTTGGTTTTTATGTTGCTACTTTTCATTATATGATTGCTTTTCAGATTTGATTGATAATTAAAGTGAGAGTTTTTATAGCAAATTTTAGGACTCAGGCATATTAGTGGATCTACAGTATGAAGGAGTCCATTGAGTTTTGACTTATTAAATACTTTAGAAGTTTAGTTTTGTAATTTAATTGGGAATCAAAGTAATATTTCCCCTTATAGCCTGATTCTACATACAGCTTGCTAATATTACATGGTAATATTTGTAATGATGATTCCATACTTTTGAAAGACGGGACCAGATTCTGACCAGCCCCTGCACAAGCGCATAAGGGGAAGGACAAAGGGATGAAGTGCCATAATTTTTCACTCAGATAGGAACTAGCCAGAATCCCAATGAGGAGCATAGTCCCTGATCTCTCATCATTCACCTGTAGGCACTTGTTTCCTGAAAGAGAATGAGATGTGGGGTGGCACCAGGGTGGATCCACTGCCCCCCAGCCACACTGGCCAACAGAGATGGCTGAGAAGGAGTTGCGCTCTCCTCAGGGTTTGTGCAATGGGTACAATTCATTCCTTGGGAGCTTCCAAGAGGAAATCTGGCTCAGTGAGGCAGAATTCTTCCTGGGGACTCCAGCTGTTGTGCACCCTCCTATATCCCTCTAAGTTGCTTGTTGGTGCCTAGCATTATGTCTATCCCACTGCTTGCTGTATCTGTAATATCTGAGAGTGTACTATTGAAATATAAAGGCTGCATAACAAACAAGAAAGAACAGGTAAAACAAACTTCCCACCTAAGCCCACTCAGGCAGAAGTACGACACAGCAGGCAGGCAACTTGAAGGCAAGGGGGTAACCTGTCATTGGAAAGAATCATTTTGGATCCCCTAGTGGACAAAGCTAATATCAAAGAGACTATCAAAAATAAACATATCTCTGTTAGCAATAGTCCCTTTTGGATACTCTCTCCTTACCCATATATCAGCTCCGCTTCTTGTCATGTTTTGATCATTATGGCGTAACCCCCATGGCATTTCTTTGGTCTTCACAGGAATAACTAAGGTGTCCCTACAATGGATCTAATTTATTGTGTAGCTATTTTGACCTTAAAACAAATATGAAAAACCATAACCCGTTGCTTCTGCTGAGATTCTGATCTTGGTTGCATATTGGTGTCACTGCATACTGAATCCATTGGCCACTGTAACTGAGAGCAGGATCTGTCTCATAAATGCTAAGCTCTTTTTGTTCTGTATTTGTACAGCACCTAGCACAATGGGGTCCTGGTCCATGGCTGGCACTCCCAGGCAGTACCACAATACAGGTAATAAGTGTCGCTAATAAAGAAGAAGCAGATCTGACTGAAATGTCCAGAACCTGGTGTGGGGGTGTGGAAGCTCCTCCAGATGAAAAGTGGTCTCTCTCTAGGACCTAGGAAACACTTGCAGCAACAGGGTAGTGATTTTCTCCTCCTCACCCATTTTCACCTTGCCCTGAGGGTCTCTGCTCTCTGTCTGAGGGAAAAAACCTATAGTAGCTCCTCCTCCCACCCACCTTTTTAATTTTTACCTACCAGTGGTGAAAAAAGTGGCATAGCCATAACCACTCCCCACCCCCAGTCTGAGCACTGAGGCTTCATTGACACGGAAGCAAAGCAGCCTCTAAACAGGACAGTTCAGTAGGGCCATCTAGGGGATAAGACTTCCCAGAATAGGGGCTAACTCAGGAGATCAATAAGCTGCCTGTCCTGGTGAGTCCCACAGGGTATGTCAACACTGCAATTAGATGCCTGCGGCTGGCCCGTGCCAGCTGACTCAGGCTTGCAGGGCTCTGGCTGACGGGCTGTTTAATTGCGGTGTAGATGTCCCTGCTCGGGATGCAGCCTAAGCCCTGGGACCCTCCCCCCTCACAGGGTACTAGAGCCCGGGCTGCAGCCCAAGCCTGGACTGCCTACTCTGCAATTAAACAGCCGCTTAGCTTGAGCCTTGGGAGCCTGAGTCAGCTGGCATGGGCCAGCCACAGGCATCTAATTGCAGTGTAGCCATACCCATGGGATGGACCTTGCTTCCCCTGAAGCTCACCTCATTTCATCTAGCCTCACTTTATAACTCTTTATTGTTCTCAAAGGTCGTTTTGAAACGACCACTGCTGACCTTTTATTTACTGTCAAGTCTTCCTACCCTTTTGGTCCCAATTTTTGGGGCTCAGTCCTCTAAATACTCATTACTAGCATAGCACTTACTGTCAAGACTAGTCCCATTGACTTGAAAGTGTTTGCAAGATCAGGCCCCCTTTTCCCTCAGTGCTCCCATTGTAACAAGGTGGTATTTCATTATATTGCATTTGGTTTTATTCTGTTGTACAGCATCTTGGGCCCTCTACTGTGAAGGGTGAGAGGAAGTAAATTGTTAGTATATTACAGAGCGGCCCTAAAGCATCAGACCAGTCCAGATGCTCTTTGGCCAAATGGTCATGCTTTCTTTTACCCTATCCAAAGGCATTTCTAACACCCATTTCTTTTGGGTGTCTCTTCACCCGAGTTCAGCAAACAGTATCTGATTGTTAGTAACTAAATAGATTCATATATAAACCCAGAAAAGTCTCTCTTCTTGGATGTAAAATCCAGAAGACAGCCAGGCTGCTCAAACCTTGTGGTTTTCATTTCAGACCTGCTCTCTCTTGATTTCTATAGTTACTAAGCCTCTTTCTAAAGCCTTACGTCATCTCTAGTGATTAAGGTCTCCAGGAAACACAAAGTTTTTCCATCGGCAGCATCTACTCCAACAGTCTTAATCTTTGGTAAGGCCATTTTTATGGACAAAGAAGCAGAAGCCATCAACAAGACCAAATAGGTGGAAGAGCTCAATACAAACCCAGGGGGATATACCTATCCAGTGTAGCAAATATCCCATGACGTGAAATATTGCTTTTCACTCTGCAGCCAGCACCCTGCACATCAAAAAGCATTTGCATACAGGCCTGAGCAAGAGGCTTCCGGAGTGTTGTTCAGAGACTTACAGAAGCAAATTAACTGCTGTTTATTTTTGCCACAGCAAAGAATAAGCTCCTTCTGCTGCTGCTGCTGCTAGTTCATTAGCAAAAACAAATCTCCTCTGGGCAGAAAGAGAAAGGAACAAAAATACCATTCGTTGACACTGTCCTTCCCTGCTGCCCAATAAATAAACATAACATCTATTTGTCACCATGGAAACACCCTCCATGGTCCAAAGCACGCAAAGCGGGGTATCTGAGAAACCCAGAAGTCTGAGGAAATGAACAGCCTAGCATGTTATGTTGTGCCTCTCCTTTAAATAGTCTGATTGGGGGTGGGGGGGAGGGTGGTTTTTTTTGGGGGGGGAGTTTGTTTTTGTTTTTGGTTGTCTTTTGTACAAACGTATTCAGTTTAGAAAGGGCAACATGTATCCTGGAGACATACCTAAATTTTTGCATAATACTCTGCCTCTGTCACAGCTACTTTCTCCCACCCCTCCTCCTCCTCCTCCTCCACCACCACCACCATGTTCCCCATCCCCAGAACAGCTCTAAATTACTGGCTTATCGGTACATCTAAAAGGGGCTCCTTCCGACGAGGACACTGAATTTCTTATTTTCATCTTATGTGACATTCCGTTGAAAAGCCATTTCCAGGAGCAACGTATTTAAACTGACAAAGCCATTTATTTGTCCACATTTGGTTGTGGTCCACACATCGGTTCAGATTGTCCACTGGAGATCTTTGCTGTGGAAGGGCGCCCCCCCCCCCACACACACTTTCTGAGTTGGGCAAGTGCCACCTCCTAGGAACTGTGCATCCATTGTGGAAGTCCCTCCATGGCTTCTCCAGACATTTCTGGCAGCCAGAGAGAATGAAAGAGGTGCCACTCCCTATGGTGCCATCCCATTTAGGCTCCCCGGCTTCTGTTTGGAAATCTAGGCAGTAAGTAATACATTTAGGAGTTAATTGCCTCCTTCTGCATCCCGTGTGGCTTCTACTGAGCAGCTACAGCATGACCCAGCCCTGTGGATCCCAAAGATCTATAGATTTGAGAGGATGTGTAGCCCCCAAAATCTGCAGTTCCCCACACCACACATACTCCTCCCAATTACATTCTCCCGTCAGAGGGGCAAGTGAAGAGAAAACTCAGAGAGGTTTCCCTCTGAGCCTCCTTCCAGACAAATTTCCATGGGCTGGGAAGATAATCTGGCCCTCTGACATTTTCTTCTATTCTGTAAGCATCTCTCGGATACCTCCTTATATAAAAATGTGCATGTACAACTGTACACTAACACTAATATGCACAGAGAAATTCCAATGCGAATATTAATGACATAAATGTAAACATGAATTCAAAAACTTTAGGAGCCTTTTTAAGAACTTCCTAACATTTCCAAAGCTAGGAAGCTTTGGACAGGTGAGACATAAATCAGTTCAAGAGTATAAATTACTAGTTTCTGCAATTATACACATTCTCAACTCCCCACACATTCTTCAGACCACATTTCCTATAACTATGGTTTGTCAGCTCAAAATTAGGGGGTCTGATTCCCCTCTCACTAATATCAGTTTTATATTGTAGTAACTCCACTGACTTCACTGCAATTACTCCTGATTTACACTAGTTTCATTGAGAGAAGGATCAGACCCTCTTGATGTTTCTGTCTTCTATTTTTGATTACCATTAAGACACAACATTTTTACAAATTTTGCAAGATGGTGGTTAAATAAGGAGATAAATGAGCATGACTTTCCCTCATAGCACAGGGTCTCGCGGCATTTAATTCTTTGAGTAGGGCAGTTACAAGCTCTAGAGAACTGTTGCTATCAGATATTTCTACCAGCAGTTGTAATTGGGGGTCTTTTAAAATTGTCTTCAGGCTTGGCACCTTGGTTAAGCTGTTGTTCCTTTATCATCTAAGTCTAGGGGATCCTATAGAACATGAATATTGGGAGCCTGGTCAAAAGTCCATCGGGCGAGTGGAAAGAGATTCCCCATGATTTTAGTGGACTTTGGATCTGGCCCTAACATATTTGCAGATGAGATCCACATCAAATCCCTCTGCAGATATCTCCATCTGTTCATTGGGAATAATACAAAACCAAACAAACCTGATTTTAAGAGGTAGACACTTGAAAGGCTGGTCATTAAACTACTGAAAATATATGGTAAGACCCATGAACTATTTCATTTGTTAGAGATGGGTCCCATGCCACAGTGTATGAATCCAAAACAAAATTCAGATCTGATGTCCACCTAATGTCAGGGAGGATTTGGATCTGCATTTTGGGTTCAGTCTCTTCTTTAGTGCAAACTCCCACATCAGGGCAAACTTCCCGGTGTTTGTTTCTCTTTGTATTGACTCTTCTCTTTCCCTGTTAAGTATATTGTATTTTACCGTCTCTGTTGATGGATTTCTTTGTTTTCTTTGCACAAATGGATCCTGCCTTTTTAACCTACTTTTATTTCTCTTGAACAACTACTCCCTTCTTCCACAATGTAATTCCTTATTCTCTGTCTTTACTGACCTTTGCCTTTTCATTCTGACCTCATTTTCTTCTTTCTAGGCCTGATTCTCCTCTCTTACCAATTGTACACTAGATTAGCTATCCATTGGCTTCAGTTCAATTATTCCCCATTTAGCCCAGTCTGAGAAGAGAATCAGAATCTTTGTGTGTGAGCTTCACACACCTATTACTGACTTTCTTCTCTTGCACCACGATATTGTGCTACATTGATTTCCCAATTTCTTTTCTCACCAGCTAACAATTACGCTTTCCCCCAAAGCTCCAAGAATAGTTGAATGCTCCCTCCTCAAATAAGATTCTAACATATGTTTCACCATCCTTCCTTTATTTACGTTAAGCCAAAATATGTAAGTCTAATAAGTAATAGGAGCCATGAATGGCATCCATGATGAAAACAAAATAGACATGAAGGTGGGGTGGTAGCATCATGGGTTAAAGCATGAGCTTTCACCTCTGGAAAGCTTGCATAAAAGAATTTGGTGAGGCTACAGTATGTAGCAAGTGAAAATAGGTTTGCTAATCTCTTGCTGATAAATCCAGAACTGGAATGACAGAGGCAGTACTGGTCAGATTTAGGTACATTGGCCAAACTCTAGGTAATAAAAGCTTGTACGGCATTTGCATGCACTATACTTGCCTTCAGACAGCACTATTACTTCCACAAGCATTAAAACTAATTCACTTTGATTACTTTTTATTAAAAAAGAAAAAAAAGTAAGAAAAATGGCTCATTCTTTTAGCCTATGATTAGGAAGTAGTTGTTTATTTATAGGGCCATTTGTTGCCTAAAACCATTTCTTTTACATAATTGCTTCTTCAGACTGTTTGCTTATGACGATCAGAAAATGTATTTTGGGAGATTAGGCTATTTATACTTGTGCAAATCTGAGCAATAATTCAAATAAAGTAAGGTCAGTTTAAATGAATACCGTGCCAGCACAGGGATAAGTCTATTACATTAAAATCACTGAACTTAAGAATCTAACGATCATGTACTTATAGGAAACATCTCCCATTTACTTATTATGTCAGTGTCACACAAATGAAATAAAACTCCCCTAAAAACTGGATGGTGTTTAATACACACTGGAAGGTCAGACAAGAACCGACATGCAGTTTGGCAGTAAGATAGTGCTATTTATATTGCTCACTGTAATAAGAAAATAGCCAGGTGACTCAAAAGACAATAGCATTAAACAAGGATAGATAGCCAGCCAATTCAGGGTGTTTTAACCCCCAAATTGACATATTTGAAAAACATGAAACAGAATAATAATAATTTTGTGATATACAATATTGGCCTCGAAAAATATTTGACAACTCTGCCCGTAATCCTTCTGGTTAAATTTTTCATTGCCAATAATATTCTTTACCAACATTTGCACACTCGTGCTTAAATTTACACATTTTAGTAGTCCCACCGGTTTTAGGATTGGGGGCTTTACTCTCTTTTTCTGCTTCATGTGCCAGCCCCCCTTTTTTCTAATGTATTCATTATTTGTAAGTAATTGAAGTTGGAGGAATTATTTTCAGGTGGTTTGCAAACTGTTTATGTTAACTATTTGCTTGCCTAAATCACCCAGCATTGTCTTTGCTTCCTGTGTGAATGTCTGAAACTTTTTACATGAGAATATAGGCCATAATTCAGGAAAACACTTAAGCACATATTTGAAATTAAGCATGTGCTTAAGGACATTGCTGAATCAGGCCCTTAATGAATAACAGAACAAACTGCAGGATGAATATTTGGCTGAACAATAATTTCTGCTAATGTCTGAACATTTCAGGAGTCTTGAACATATTCCCTAACTAGTAAGATGAGCTCAGGAACAGTAGTGAATTGAACTCTGGGCTCAGAAGTGTGAACTAATTCTTGAATCAGTTTTTTTTCACAAATTGACCCACTTTAGGGTGGGATTTTCTAAAAAGCTGACGTGAATTAAGAACCCAAGCCCCATTGAATTTTAGTGCTCCTAAATCACTTTGGCTCATTTGAAAATCTCACCCCTAGTCCATAACTGACTTCTCAATGTCTCATTGGAAGATAAATGGTGTAGTATATGAGGAGCCTATGTGGCTTTTCTATCCTTTGTTCATCAAGATGAGACAACTCATAATTTTTAAACAAAATTGAGTTTAAATGCATTTTCTTGATGCATCCTGCTTCAAATATCCCCTAAAATGTATCACTTAAAGCTAACATTAAAAGGAAATACTATTAGGAGGGCATAAGGTAAGCTCATTTAGTTGCTCAAATTGTATAACACAATGAATTAATATGGTAATATGTCTTTAGAGACCAGGAGTAGATAATAGAGGTGAGCAGAGGTTTTCTAACTTGGTTTTGGAAAGGCAAAAGCAATTTATCATTATGTTGCAACATTGGAGGAAAGCATTTCTCATTTCTCCTGACTTCATTTCTGAAAAGCTTTTGGTTGCGTTTTTAAAAAATCAGCTTTGGAGGTTTGCTTTCTCTATATCCAGAACACAGCTGCTGTTGAATTTAAGACACTTTTTTCTTTCTTTTTTTTTTTTTGGGGGGGGGGTAGTAGTAGCAAGCGAACGCTGAATGTGTTTGATTTTAATCCAGCTCTTGTCCTCTTTAAAAAGTTGCAAAGTAGAAGGCTTTTTACTCAGTTGTTCAAATATCTGCCAGTAGTGTAGGCAAGGAGGATGAGAAAACTGATATTTTCCAAAACAAGGTTCCAATCCTTGACTTCAGTGAAAGTATGCATGAAGAAATGCAGGATTGAGACCCAACCACAACCACTCTGCTATTAATAACCTATTGACTTCCTTCCATATGTCCAGATGAATGCAAAATTTCTACCTTGCTTCAGTCAAGTCTTTTTACGTCTTTTCTTTTATATACACTGTCTTATATTGGGTTCTTTTTAAAGAACACAAAACAAACCTATTTTGAGGGAAAGTTAGATCTTATCCTTGGGAAATCTTGCCTCATTGCTAGCTGTGTATTAGCCTAAATATAGCCTACCCTGTTCAACATTTTTTCTCATCTAACATTTAATTAAACATTAAAGAAGGGGGGGGGAGGGGAATCCTGGGTCTAAATCATCTCTATTTGGCCAGACTCTCTAATTATTTACAGCCATATTGGATTTTTTTAAAGTATGTAATAACAGTTTAGAACAGGAAGTGAAGGAAAATATTGGATCCAACTGAAACGGAAGGAAAATTTTAGCAAGGCAGAATGTAATTAACCAAACTGGAATGTGGTCAGATTCAGGACACGGGAGTTAGTATTTGGGCTAATGAAAGTGCCTCCGTGGAAAAGAGAAAACATTTAAATGAAAGAATAAAATAGTTATATAAATATACTAACTAACCCCAACTAACCCCAAGAAAGTGCCTATATAATTTGATGTTCTCTCTGATTTTTTCAACTCCAGGCAGGGGAAGGCTGCAGCAACATTGCCAGCTAAAATACATTTCTTTGCACTGTATGTGCTCAGAATGGGGAGGAGAATGAGAAAGCCATTCCCCACATATAGGCTGTCACAAAGTGCTCCCTGTTTAATGGTAACATCTTTGGTCCACATTATACCTACAGGAAGCCTAATAAATTATGCTCCAAAAATGAAATAACAACTCTAGGGTGCTATGGGCGTTAAACATAAAATTAATTACAAGGCACATTTACATACTGAAGTACCAGTTTATTGACAAAATAATAATCTTTGAAGAGACTTTGACATAATATTACTCACAATGTATATGGAAGCACAAAAATAATTTGCAATCAGCTTCTCAAACAGCAGTTTGCACAAATCAGCAATGCACTCCAGCTATAACCAAAGGCTCCTGAACCATGGGGTGTCTGTCTGTCTCCGTGTCTTTCTCACTTTGTACAGATAGCATTCTGTATTGCTTGCTGGGAAATTCTGCAAGACATGACAGAGGGAAACACAAATCTAAATATTCTTAAGGCTATACCAGATGAACTCCAAGTAGAGAAAATGCTACTTCCCAGATACTGACCATCAGAAATATAATAACTTTCATGTTTACCTTCATTCAAATGTGCAGCTTTAAAATGTTAAAGGTAAATACTGATATGTAATGGTTCCTTTGAGAAAATTAATAATACTTATGATAATAAATACAGCATGGTTTTATGTAGTCCCTTTCATGCAAAGAATCAAAGCACTTTATAAATGTTAGTCAAGCCACACAACGTCTGGGTGAGGTAGATACATGTTATTATAACCATTATACCAATGGGTAAACTGAGGTACCAATAGTTTAAGTGTCCTGCATGTGTCACAGACAGAGTCAGTAATAGAACCCAGGAGTAATGTTTCCCAGAGCTGTGTGCTAACCACTAGATTACATTGCCTCTAATTCACCTTCTGATCACGTTAAATACTATTTAATAAATGATCTTTAATAAAGCCTCAGATCACTTGAACCACACAGACTGGCAAATGATAAATGGACTGCTTCAAAGATGCAGTTCATAATCAAATCATAAGTATAATTCAGCTTAATGGAGTCATTGTTCTTCTGTGCACCACATACATGCCTGGACACCATTCTGTCTGATTGAGTTTTCCAGGAACTGAAAGATATGGTCTTCCAAAAGTCAAAATGTGAGCTATCCTGTTCAGTAGCTTAAGCATTATCTGCAGATGCACAAAAGCACACTGGCAAAGCAGTTCAATGAGTGAGGTAGGTGATCCTGTAGGAAACCTTCAAAAATTTTCTCTGATTCAGCTTTAGCTGTCAACAAGATGTCTGTGTCCCTGTTGATTTTAATACATGGAGCAAGTTGGTGCTGGGATCTGAAAAAGAAGCTGCTGGTTCTGGGAAGTCATTTTGTTGCAAATAATGCTGCTGATCAAAGAGAGCCATACGTAGAAAAGGGCTAAAGAAAGGATAGTAGGCAGTAGTGCACAGATACTGAGTCACACCAACACAGAGATTTGCACTGAAATACCATGGGCCAGATCCTCAGCTGGTGTAAATTGGTGTAGCTCTGTTGACTTCAGTGAAGCCACCTCGATATATACCAGCTGAGGATCGGGCTCTAAGATTGCATTCCTCTGAATTATTGAAGCCAACTGACAGGAACCACTATAGCTTACTGTGTTCTCCAGGGGAGAAAGCAAAATGGAGTTTGAAACATAAGCCAGAGTAGATAAAATGGCCAACCCAGACTTCCTTTACTGGAGTATTATGGTATCTCCACTCCAAGCATTGGACATGACCCATTACATTTGAAAGGAATGTTTTTTTCACCGCCTTAAAACTAAGAGGCATGCTACATCCCAAGAGATCTATGAACTACAGGACCCTTGTGCTGCCCTGCTTGGCCAAACTGCAGTCCAACCTGCAGACGTGTTTAAAGGGATAGGGATGGAATTCTCTGTGGTAAAACCTGACTTTAGACCAGAAAGAAGTACTTCAAAGTTGTTCCAAGTACTGTTTCCCAGAGCTGTGTGCTTCAAGGGTGGTGGTGGTGGGTTTGTTTGTTTGTTTTGTTTTAAATACATGACTAAATTAGTGCCACTAGCCCAGAATTTCTTAGCAATATTACTTACAAACTGGTAGAGGAAAATACTAGAGGAAAGTATGTGTTGATAAGGAAACAAAATTTATTTTCCACTTTCCAAAAGTGTGGATTTGTATGGTTTAATAAACAATAGTGAGTGAAATAACGGGCCAAATCCCATATGCAGTCTTTTTTTTTTCGGGGGGGGGGGAGGACACTCATTGTGGTAGGTAATAATTAGCACAATTACTTTAAGAATTAGAAGTACCTTGACAATGGATATATTTTATATTGCTGAATGAGGCAGATAGCTGTATTTGATCCACATTCCAGACATGTTACATTAAATAAAAAGGCCTGGAGACTTCTAATCCACATCAAAATAAAACCTGAGTGATGATTGCAACAGTAAATCAATGAGAAACCAGTGTTAAAGCACATCTAGTACTTTGGAGAGATGTCTCTGACACTCATCAAAAGCCAAAGTTTCTAATGAATGTTCGGTATTGAACAAATTGTTCTATTTAGTTCAGTCCTGTGTCACAATGATCCAGTATGAAAGGAACAAAAAATTATGTTTTCATACCATTGGCCTCCCCTGGACGTGCTTATGCCTCTCTAGGATGTGTCTCCTTAGAGAGTCAGAACCTACAATAATTCTGAGAAACAGTACATCACTACATGCTCATCCAATGGGAGATAAATTCTAGTGGACTGCAACATTCCAATTCACGGTACAGACTTTACAGCACACACACTACGATGGGACTAATCGGCCATATTCAATTATTATTTGTATTACAAGAGTACCCAGAGGCCTCAATCTTGATGGGGCCCTGTTATGCTGGACACTGGAGAAGCACAAAATAAAAGTCTCTATTCCAAAGAACTTAAAATCTAAATTAAAAAAAAAAAACTTGGTAATGTCTAGGAATTGGGTAATACCCTTTCAACCATTTATGAGCTCTTTTTTGGGCCTCCAGGTCTACTGTTGCAGAAGCCACCAGAACCTAGCAAAGCATTATAATTTCACGTTTATTGTGGTAGGGCCTAAAGGCCCACCAGAGTGCCTAAAGCCCGTTGTGCTCGAGCCTGAACAAACACAGAGTAGGAGATAGTCCCTGCCTCAGAGAGCTCATAACCTAAATAGACTAGACAGACATGGGCTGGGGGAACGTGTAGAACGCACAAGTGGAGTGAACAATGTGATGGCAGCAAACAGCATGTTAGTTCAATTTATTTATTTAAACCTGGGGAGGGCAGGGAGTGTTGCTCTTAGGAAGGGATCGGCTAAATGAAAAGAAAATAGAAGGGGAGGGGCAAAGAGGAGGGGAGAAGGGGGTAAGAGGGACAGTAGAGTGAGGCTGTGAAGGAGAGAGAAGAGGAGGGATGGAGCAAACAGCCAAACAACACTGGGCAGAGAAAGTCCAGTCAAAATTGTAGAAAGTTCTGTGAACGTCTGGAGATCCAGTGGTCCCTGCTTTGGCTGTTTCTTCCCCTACTGGCTGGATTCTCTGGCCACTCCTTTTTGTAGTTTTCTCATAAGCTGGGGGAGACCACTGGGGTCCTAGTGACCCCAGAGTGTGTGTCCAAAGGTCTGCACTAGGTCCAGAGGGATGCTTGAGCAAATGGAGACCCCCTGTCCCCTCAGTGCTGCAGTCCCTGCTCTGGCTGAATCTTTCCCTGTTAGCTGGCAAGCAACAGGGTATATATTTAGCTTGGCCTTGTATGTTTGAATATAGTTAGTTAAGATGGTTATTTGGAACCCAACTGTCTCTATGTGGTTTCCTCATTTTGTTAACATTGTGTAGAGAGTAAAGATACAATTGTCACGCCGTCGGGAGGGGTTTATGGCTGTGAGTGCCAGCCTCAGAGCAGACACCCCAAACTGGTGGTACGTTCTATAATTAGATTTCACCAACCCCATAACAAACGTGAACTCCTGGATCACTTTAACAGTCTTACCATGGAGTCACAGACCATCCCTCCGGGCTCTCCAGTCTATCTTCCGATCCAGGCAAGCTGGGCTTAATGATAAATGGTCACGTACACTAAAGATCACAAAAGATTCAGATTGCTCCCAGTCCAAAGAGACCAGTCACTTATTCCACATCAGATTGTACCTTGGATCTCACACCAAAGCCAATGTTTGTAGCCAATCCTATAGTAAACTAACCAAACATTTATTAACTAGGAAAAAGAAATGAGAGGGTTATTTAAGATTAAAGCAGGCAACATACATACACAAATGAGTTACAGTCTGTGGTTCCAAAAGGTGACAGAAATATGGTAATCTGCCAGCACCGACTGTCTTGTTAGGGTTGACCCTGGGGATCTCTGCCTTTGTTTCCCAGTTCCAGCCGTGTGAGTGTCCAAACAGCAAAGAGATGAAGAATTTTCATGTCAGCTGTCTGTATTTCCTTCTTCCAGTATTCAAGTTGTTGGGACGAGCTTTCCTGTACGAAGCAACCTTCATGGGCATGAGAGGCCCATAGCCCAGTCTATGTATTCTGATGCTTCTCAATGGCTTTCTTAGTTTTGATAATCCTTCTTGGTCGGTGGGAGAACCCTTCTCCTGCCTGAGTTCACAAGTTCAAAGCAGGCATATTTAGAGTTATAAAGCAAAACTTACATATTACTTTATAACATGTGATACAGACATTACAAGTAAGATTAATGCATGCAGCAACTTACAAGCATTTTACAGAGTCTAAACACTAAACACATCCTTACAAGTCTAACCTGTATCTTGAACAATACTAATATACAGGTGAGCCAGTCTGGTTTCCAGCTATGAGTTTGTCAATGCTCAGCTGAGCCTACAGCCATGGCAAGAACAGGCACCTGGTCCACTAGCATCATAACAACTTCTATCAAGCAAACACAAGTGGGGTTCCCTCATCAGCCATTTTCTAGGAGGAACCACTGGTTTCACTTGAAAACATAAAAATGACCCCGCGTTTCATGAACCATCTAAGAATAACTTCTAATGGCTCTGAAGTAATTTTAAAATAATTTAGAACTTCTAAATTGCATTCTCCCATCCCAAATTAAAACATTTGAGTGTGTGTTTTCATGTTTATTTTAGTGCTTGCTATTTTTGTAAAATCCCTCCTTTTGTGTAATTGCTGCCTGCCTCCAGTGCTCTCGGGGTGTTACACAATGTGCTACTGTCATGTACATTACTCTCAATAATTTGTGTACAGCCAGATGGAGATTTTCCTTGTTGGGAGCAGGTGGAAATGAAAAAAAAAGAAGTTCTAGTAAGAAATGCTCTTCTTTTAGTGGGTTTAAAGAAAACCCAGGTCATTAAAATGGGTGTCACACCTTAGCAGAGGAAAATGTGATTATTTCAACATTTGTATTACATTTCTTAATGGATTAGACTGCAAGATCTGACGCAATGAGTAATTTCATACATTGTAAGGCCAGAAGGGATCACTGTGATCAACTAGTCTGCATAACACAGGCCAGAGGTGCTAGCATCAAGCCCATCACTTCAGATGAACTACAGCACATACACATTTATAGTAAATTGCTCTTTCTTTGCCTTCCCCACCTTGAACTGAATTTAACATCCATGAAAGGGGCTGACACTGGGGAGAAAGGCCCAAACTTTCAAGCTTAGGGCTAGTCTACACTAGGAATTTACATTGATATAGCTACCTCTCTCAGAGGTCTGAAGAATCCACATCCCTGAGAGATGCAGCTATACCAACCTAACACCCCCTGTAGAGAGGTCAATGGAAGAATTCATTGGTTGCCATAGCTACCACCTCTTGGAGAGGTGGAATACCTTTCCCAGTGGGAGAAATCCCACCCACCCACCCACCTTGTCCTTGTAGCTAGTGTCTACATTGCACAGCTGTAGCATTTTAAGTGTAGACATACCCTTAGTTACCTAATCCATATACAAGCACCTATTGAAAATAAGTCCCACCTTCACTCCTTCCAGGGGACTTGTGGATCTTCAGAACCTCTGAAGATCAGGTCACTTATTTAGATGCCTAAATATGGATTTAAGGTGCCTAGTTTTAGGCAGCCATATGTAAAAGTTTGGGTATAGGGTCCTCTATCTATCGACAGAGCCTGTAGAGGAACTGCCAGTGTGCCTTAGCTGTGCCTGGCAGGTACCACCTCTGAGGTGAGAGGCTAGGTCAGTTATTCAGCCCTTGTCCTCAGTGCTGAGACTGCCAACAGAATAGCCCTGCCAGCTGTGATGATCTGTCTTTCCATTTCAATTGAACCTTCCCAAGTTTCTTTTCCTTCTAGCTAACTTTGATCTTATTTCCTCCAGCACACCAAAAGGTCTATCAGTAGAAATCCCACCTTTAATCTGTTCGTTATACACGTATTTCCATATTACATGCTCATGACCCATTTTATCCTGCAAACTTTACCCTGATCCAACATCATCTTAATTCTTTCATTTATGTCCTAGACAAACAAAAGCAGCTGTTTTTCATCTCCTGTTGTAACTAGTTCAAAACTTTTCCAACATTTATTCTGTCATTTTAATCTATTGTGGAGAATGAAGTAGCCAGACAGATGCACAATTTATTTTTAGGATTTCTGATTTGTAAGGTGCAATCTTACACCTTAGAAGAAAAAGTGCAATCTTAGAATCATGGAACTGGAAGGGACCTTGAGAGGTCATCTAGTCCATTCCCCACACTCGTGGCAAGACTAATTATCTAGACCATTCCTGACAGGTGTTTGTCTAACCTGCTCTTAAAAATCTCCAGTGATGGAGATTCCACAACCTCCCTAGGTAATTTATTCCAGTGCTTAACCACACTGACAGTTAGGAAGTTTTTCCTAATGTCCAACCTCAACCTCCCTGTCTGCAGTTTTAGCCGATTGCTTCTTGTCCTATTCTCAGAGGTTAAGAAAAACAATTTTTCTTCCTCCTCCTTGTAACAACCTTTTACATACTTGAAAACTATTTTCATGTCCCCTCTGTCTTCTCTTTTCCAGACTAAATAAACCCAATTTTTTTAGTCTTCCCTTATAGGTCATGTTTTCTAGACCTTTAATCATTTTTCTCGCCCTTCTCTGGACTCTGACCAATTTGTCCACATCCTTCCTGAAATGTGGTGCCCAGAACTGGATACAATACTCCAGTTGAGGCCTAATCAGAGTGGCGTAAAGCAGAAAAATTACTTCTCGTGTCTTGCTTACAACATGCCTGCTAATACATCCCAGAATGATGTTTGGTTTTTTTGCAACAGCATTACATGGTTGACTCATATTTAGCATGTGGTCCATTATCACCTCCAGATCTCTTTCCACAGTACTCCTTCATAGGCAGGCATTTCCCATTTTGTATGTGTGCAACTGATTGCTCCTTCCTAAATGGAATACTTTGCATTTGTCCTTACTGATTTTCATCCTATTTACTTCAGACCATTTCTCCAGTTTATCCAGATCATTTTGAATTTTAATCCTATCCTCCAAAGCACTTGCAACCTCTCCCAGCTTAGTATCATCCACAAACTTTATAAGTGTACTCTCTATGCCATTATCTAAATCATTAATGAAAATATTGAACAGAACCCGACCCAGAACTGATCCCTGCAGGACCCCACTCGTTATGCCCTTCCAGCATGACTGTGAACCCCTGATAACTACTCTCTGGGAACAGTTTTCCAACCAGTTTTGCACCCGCCTTATAGTAGCTCCATCTAGGTTGCATTTCCCTAGTTTATTTATGAGAAGGTCATGCGGGACAGTATCTAAAGCTTTACTAAAATCAAGATACACCATGTCTACCACTTCCCCCCTATCCACAAGGCTTGTTATCCTTTCAAAGAAAGCTATCAAGTTGGTTTGACATGATTTGTTTTTGACAAATGCATACTGACTGTTACATATTGCCTTATTATCTTCTAAATGTTTGCAAATTGATTCCTTAATTATTTGCTCCATTATCTTTCTGTGTAGAGAAGTTAAGCTGACTGGTCTGCAGTTCCCTGGGTTATCCTTATTTCCCTTTTTATAGACTGGTATTATATTTGCCCTTTTCCAGTCTTCTGGAATCTCTCCCGTCTTCCATGACTTCTCAGAAATAATCACTAATGGCTCAGATATCTCCTCAGTCAGCTCCTTGAGTATTCTAGGATGCATTTCATCAGGCCCTGGTCACTTGAAGACATCTAATTTGTCTAAGTAATTTTTAACTTGTTCTTTCCCTATTTTAGCCTCTTTTCAGCCTACCTCACTTTCACTGGCATTCACTATGTTAGATGTCCAATCACCACCAACCTTCTTCGTGAAAACTGAAACAAAGAAATCATTAACCACCTGTGCCATTTCCACATTTTCTGTTATCATTTCTCCCCCCGCCCCCACCATTGAGTAACAGGCCTACCCTGTCTTTGGTCTTCCTCTTGCTTGTAATGTATTTGTAAAATGTTTTCTTGTTACCCTTTGTGTCTCTAGCTAGTTTGATCTCGTTTTGTGCCTTGGCCTTTCTAATTTTGTCCCTACATACTTATGTTATTTGTTTATATTCATTCTTTGTAATTTGATCTAGTTTCCACTTTTTGTAGGACTCTTTTTTGATTTTTAGATCATTGAAGATCTCTGGGTTAAGCCAGTGTGGTCTCTTGCTATACTTCCTATCTTTCCTATGCAGTGGGATAGTTTCCTCTTGTGCCCTTAATAATATCTCTTTGAAAAACTGCCAACTGTCTTCAATTATTTTTCCCCTTAGACTTGCTTCCCATGGGATCTTACTCACTAACTCCCTGAGGTTGCTAAAGTCTGCCTTCTTGAAATCCATTGTCTTTATTTTGCTGTTCTCCCTCCTACTGTTCCTCAGAATCATAAACTCTATCTTTTCATGATCACTCTCACCCAAGCTGCCTTCCACTTTCAAATTCTCAACCAATTCCTCCCTATTTGTCAAAATCAAATCTAGAACAGCCTCTCCCCTAGTAGCTGTCTCCACCTTCTGAAATAAAAAATTGTCTCCAATACGTTCCAAGAACTTATTAGATAATCTGTGCCCTGCTGTGTTATTTTCCCAACAGATGTCTGCGTAGTTGAAGTCCCCCATCACCACCAAGTCCTGTGCTTTGGATGATTTTTTTAGCTATTTAAAAAAAGCCTCATCCACCTCTTCTAACTGGTTAGGTAGTCTGTAGTAGACCCCTATCATGACATCACCCTTGTTTTTTACCCCTTTTATCCTTACCCAGAGACTTTCAACAAGTCTGCTATTTCCATCTCAATCTCAGTCCAAGTGTATACGTTTTAATATATAAGGAAACACCTCCTCCCTTTTTTCCCTACCGGTCCTTCCTGAGCAAGCTGTATCCTTCTATACCAATATTCCAGTCATGTGTATTATCCCACCAGGTCTCTGTGATGCCATCTATGTCATAGCTGTCTTTATTTATGAGCATTTTGAGTTCTTTCTGCTTATTCCCCATACTTCTTGCAGTATACAGACATCTAAGACACTGATTTGATTTCCTGCCCCCCAATTCTGTCTTGTCTCTCCTTTATCCTTGCTATAACAGCCCATGCTCCCCCCAAATTCCAAGCCTTCTTCCAGGTCTTCATGTTCTTGACTTACCTGGGGGTTTGGTCACCTGCCCCCTTCGACCCTAGTTTAAAGCCCTCCTCACTAATTGAGCCAGTCTGTATTCAATTATGCTCTTCCCCTTCCTCAATAGGTGGACCCCATTTCTGCTTAGCAGTCCTTCTTCCTGGAACAGCATCCCATGATCAAGGAAGCTGAAGCCCTCCTTGCAACACCATCTTTGCAGCCAGGCATTCGCCTCCAGATGAATAATAATAATTCAATAATAACTGAAAATGTCATGGAAATTGCAGTTCATCTGAATGACTATGAGAAATATGATCAAATAAGACAACAGCCCAGAATATACAGGTAGATCATCGATGACAGGAGAACATTTGCCCATGTACTATGACACAAAACTGTTATGCAGAACAATCCTATCTATTCTTAGGATTCAATCCCCAAACCCTCCAAACACAGCAGCATCCTCTAGCAGCTGATGAAGATGAAATGTCGCTATGTCAAGAGTCTTCTAGTTTGTTATACTTTTGAATTGTAGTTGATTTAAAATAAACCCAGGTGTAGGACACAAACATACTTTTTTCTTCCATTATTGTAACTCATAGTATTGTTTTATGAGAAGTATTTTCCAAGAGAACAGCTCAGAAAACAATATGCCCTTTAATCATATGTGTTACGTTATTAGCTACTTTAGTTGCATGTTGCAATTTTAAAAGGCTTTAACTTTACAGACAATGGATGGGCTTATGAAAATGAAAGCCATAGAAATAAATCATCCTTCAGTAATGAAAAAAAGAGAATGATATAATTTCTATTTGTCAGGGAATAATGATGTCACCATCCATTTATCCTCTGCACTTAAAGGTTGAAGCCATTCAACAAATCTCTCCTGAGCCACATACATCTGTTGCTTTAATGGTGGCTACAGCAAAGCTTTCTGATTAGTTCACACATCATTCATCAATTAGAGCAGAAGGCAAAAGTTATTTCTCCTACCCACAGTGCTTCATTAAAAAAATAACCTTTAATGTAATGAATGATGGCAGAATCTAGAAATAAATAAGATGAGAGCCAGTTCTAAAGGAGGTCAGTCTTTGAAGGATTCCACCTCTTTTCTAGGGTGCAGGAAAATGAGGATGGATGCATGGCTTAAAATATGGTGAGAAATTTGTCCTATGTTACAGCTTTATATTGTATTTATTAATGCAACTTGATACATATACCACATTACATGCAATTTTACCCAAAAGGTAACAAAACAATAAAAACAATACTTAGTGCTTACAGAGCGACTTATATCCAAAGGTCTCATAGAGCTTTGCAGGTACTAATGAACTAATTCTTACCTGACTCACAGATGGGTTAAGTTATTTGTCCAAGATTGCTCATGAAATTTACAGCCAACACAATATATTATGTTAAGGCTCTGTCTTGAAAGCACCTCAGAAGTGCTTACACAGCAGGGATGCTAGGACACTATGAAGTCAGACTAGACTTTGCACTAAGATGACTCCCTACCAGTAGTGTTGTGCACTGAAGGATCATGAAGCACACAAATGATTTTCTTAAATGTTTAAAGTGATGTTCTGCTCCAAACTGTTTCCTGAAAACTGGCTTTGCAGCATGCCAGACGTATTGTCTCAGTGACCACTTATATCACATTTGCTCAATTTTTACCAGTCAAAACATGGGATTTCTCACTACTGACCCAGCAAACTCAACCAGGTATGTAAATATTGGGTTGTGTTCTTTCCAGCTGTCACTTCAGCAGTCATAAAATTAGTGTGAAAAAAGAACCTGGGGCTTGATCCTTCAGTCCTTATTCAGACAAAACTGCTATTGAGGATGGCAGGACTAGGATCTTAGTTGACAAGTCTGTTCAATGATGCTCAAACCAGCATAGAATCCTGCACTTCTTCTGTAACAAGGGCCTCTGGGACAAGGAAATAAACCTCTTCCGAGCACGTCCCTGAGTCTGTCCCCTACTACACTCTCCCTACCTGCATTGGCTCTGCAGAGCTACGATAGCAGGAGTGTAAAGCATAAAAACTGTGCACGCTCACTAAAGACAGGGAACCTGATTCTTCATTGATGCCAATGGAATTACATTGGCATAAACTGGTGGAAGAAGGCAGTCTTGCTTTTCAGATTCCAAGCTGAATTGATAGGGCTGGCAGTGAGGAAACAGTCAGTGGAGTGACATCAGTGGAAAAATTGACACTGCCTTTTCATAGACTCATTCTCCCTCAGAAAAGGAATTTATTGTCATGATAACAGAAATGCTGACAAAATGATAGCCTCAGACTGAGCCATTGTAATGACATTTAGGGCTTGATTGCAGTATGGGGGAGTGGGGAACTGCACCAGCCCAGAGCGGGAGGACCCAGAAGGCATATGTTGCCACAAGAAGTGAGAGTGCCTCCCAGAGCTCCCAGGTGCATAGACTTAATGGGATGCAGTGTACTCCCTCTGCATAGCCACCACCCTTTCTGGAGTGCCATGTCCCCTCCAGGGTGAGAGTGGGAGCTGTCCCTGCACTCCCAAGAGTGCAGGGACTGGAATCCTGCCTGGCTTTTATACAGGGGGTGTCATGGGGAGCTTTCACAACTCACACTGTGAGAGCACTAGGCAGTGCTTGCACCCAATGAACAATCTGAATAGACCTGCACGTGATATTCGCCCCAAGTCTCAAACCCAACCTTGGATCTGAGGTCTGATGCATTTGAAATCCTCAGTCCATGCTTCCAAAACATTGACAAACCTGGTCTCGGCAAACCTTCCTCCTTGGTGACAAGTACCACTGGGGGCGTTAATGGCCACTAGAGAGGACTCTGGATTTACATCTCATCTGTGACACCAAATGAAATTACAACTGCTCATGTCCAGCTCCCACACAAAATCTTTCTACTACTGCATATAGCTGTAGGGACTAAACCTGCATTAGCCGGAGGATGGCCTTTATCCCGTGATGGGCTCTTCCACCTCTAATTTCTATGATCACCAAAGCAGTTTATGAAATACAGTTATTTAATATCGATCAGCCTGAGTTTTCATGGTACCCCTGGGTTACGGAGCATGCAGAATACGCCACCCACAAATGTGGTCTTGTAATATATCAATTGCACTTGCTTTGTTCCCATTTGTTATCTATTGATTTGAAAGCCTTTGAGACAACCAGGGCTGAGTTTAGTAAAAACCCTTTGTAAACAAGACTTTTGTGTCAGCGGAACAATACAGGTTCAATAGCACTATCTATTTGTGCCCATGTCTGCACTTGTGCAAGCGGTGACTTTCAAAAGCTACAGGCACAGGCTAGTCTGTACAAAATACGTTTTAAGAGCTGACATTAAAGTTAACGTGGAAGTTCGGAGGTGCAAAATAATTTAAATGCACAGAAGAGGTAGCAATAACGTTTCTAAACCGAGGCAGTGAATTATCTATCTATGAAATATTAAAAATGCAAAGCTGACTCTATTTGCATTTGGAATGCCCCCTAGCTGTTACTGAGGAGGAGGAAATTGCTTTATGCTGAATTCAAGGGCATACTACTTAGTGCTGTATTTAAGTCAAGGAGGACTATCACTCATTTTTATTCTACCACTTAACTTGTCTTATGTAATCTGTCTGGTAGCCATGTCAGTTGCTTATATTATTTTCAATCACAAGAAGAGAATATATAATTCAATCATTAAACCTTTATTTTCACCTGCTTTGAGATCTCTCCCAACCATAGTGCTACATGTAAATAATTATGAGCTGTCATCAGCCCAGGCGGGCGATAGGACTAGCAGTGATGGGCAGCACTCTCCGGAAATCACTTATTGGTAATCAGGGAACGTGGTTGAACTTATTCCCCAGTTTGGAAATATGATGGACACTTTGAAACAAATGAATGCAGCCGCTGTCAGCTGGTTTGACTGCAGACAAACAGCCCATTCCCTTTTACGAGAGAAGAGTAAGTTACCAGGGCACAGGGATCAGGGCTGGCCTTACCATGAGGCGAACTGAGGCGGCCGCCTCAGGTGTCAGACTGTGGGGCGCGCCACTAGGAGTTTCAAAGTTTTGCCCAAGTGAGGGGGCATAAGGGCGTCATTTGAGCTCCCCGCCTCAGGTGCCAAAATGTTGTGGGCCAGCCCTGACAGGGATCCAAACACATGAGGGCTCGATTAATAAGAACGGGTGAAATCCCAGACTTCGGTGAAAATATTTTGCTATATGTCAGACCCAAACAGTTTGAGTGTGAAATGTGCTAAATCACCTTGCTTAAAGGACTTCCTCAAGCCAGGTAGAGTTAAAATTAGACCCCCTGACCAAATTCACTGGTGCATCTATGCCAGCATTAACTGGGGTAGAGTCTGCTCAGGGCCCTGGCAGCAGAAAGTTCACCAAGGGAGGAAGTTACAGTGGTGCAAAAGCAGTAAAGAGCCAGCACATCCCAACAACTTGGGGGTACTGGATGGAAATGGGATGGGACTGGGGTAGCTAATTAAGGTATTCCTCGGCAGCCTCTCTTGGAGTGGGGTTCTGGTGGGATCTATCTGTAAACTAGATCTGCCTTCCTTTGTCAATAACTCCACTTGCTCTTCTTAGGACTGAGACCCTCTTGGGGCTCCATCACCAGCAGCAATGAGTCTGCTCCACCAAGCTTCGATTTGTTTTGCTGGTGCACATCAGAGAACTCAGGTGTGTGACCAGCCGAACACCTCAAAGAGTGAACAGATTGCATTTGCTGACTTTACACAAACAGACCCAGTGGGACGGTGCTCAGAGCCCACATATTGCAAACAAACGAATGCGTTTGTCTAGGTAACTAGTAAGATCTCAGATTATTGAAGTAGAAAGTATTTTTTAAAACCCAGTACGTTTTATCTGATTGTGCTGTTTGTTTAGCTTTTGCATGTCTCTCACCCTGGACAGTAAAAATCAATGAAACTTTGATTCCAATTTTATTGACAGTCGGTTTCACATTCAGGTTCTCACGGCTGCAGTGTGTTTGGGTTTGCAACCCTACAGGAAAAATGTTTATAGAAAAACAATTATTTCCACTGGAATTCAGGTGGGGGGGGAATCAGGCATGAAACTATTTTTATTGGTCTTAAATTTTGCTTGTTTTTTTTTAATAAAAAATAAATTTGGGGCCAAATTTGAGTTTACAGTATCCCTTTAAGAGTGAATAGCCTTATCCTTAGGAAGGCCACCTCGGGGGATTTTCTGTGCTGTCAGTGAATCTTTTAGCATGGAGATTTATTTAAAATAATTAATCCAGAGTTGTTAAAAAAAAAACACCAAAAAACAAAAAAAACCTTGTAGCAACCAGGGGCATATGTGGGGCATTTAAACCCAGCTGGTTTTAAGTATGAAAGCCTGCTGGCCATGTATTTCCAAAACTAGGTTTGGTGATTTATTTGTTTGTTTAGATTTAAATACTATAACATAAAAGAATGCTTATCTGAGCTCTCAGTACTGTTGCTATTAATTAAAAGATATAATGCAAAAATATCTGGAAACTCCAAAGAGCATCATATTTCCACCCCAACCAATCCCAACCACTAGTCAGCAAACATAATACAAATCAAATTTTCCAACTTCTAATATACTCCTCCAATAAAAAGAAAAACCCCTGTCTTCTTTAGCCAACCTTGAATGCCTTTTCAAACAGAGAGTGACAATGGGAGATGGTACCTGGTCCTTGGATCTGGATCAGGTTAAGATTTGGCTCTGCTACATAAGGACTAAGGATTGGGTTCAGAACTGAGAGAAAATCTTGTGGCACATTCTCATGATATTAGAGAAACAAGGTGAGTGAGGTAATACCTTTTATCGAACCAACTTCTGTTGGTGAGAGTCAGCCCAGAACAGCAGTTACCTCACAAAACTAAAAGTTGATCTCATGAGATTTGTCTCAGCTTTAATTGTGGAGTTCCTGCATGAGATTACCATCACCTAGCCTGAAATCTCACAAGAACAACAATTTTCACAAGATTTTGGTCATATTTGAAATAGAAGCAGGAAAGAAAAGAAGGAACCCCAGGAACAAACCATAAAGGTGAGTGTGGATCTGGGAAATAGAATCTTAAATTTGAAGGGATTTGGATATGAGCTTCCAGTTATGACTCATCAATAATTTCCTCCAATCTCTGTACTTTTGTGTCTGAAGTGAGAGCGAAAAGCAAAGAAAGGTGACTGAAAAGGTAAGTGTCTAACTATCTTTTGAATGGATATCAGAAGTATGGAAAAGAAGATGGCTAAGCCGGAGGTAGTGTAGGTATCATCTGTGCTAGAGAGAATCAGAGAAATGAATGGGACTTAAGAAAATAGTTTAAAGAAGTGAGAATCAGCACAGTGGAAGAGAGGCAGCACTATAAGTGAAGAATAATACTGTGTCTGCAGAGGGAGATTAAATATTATAACCACAAAAATTTGACAGCTGCTGCTATTAGAAGAATTTTGGCAGCCACAACAGAAACATCTTGCATCAGAGTTAAGGACAAAACGGTTGCTAAGGGATTCCTTATTGTAGTTGCATTGTACTGTGCAGGGTGGTAAATCAGGAAGTGTTACAGAGAACATTGCTTGGTAGAAAAAAGTCAAAAGATTGTTCATTGGAGATTATTGTGACTTAGAAAAATTTGCATCGAAGCTGCAGAAAAGTACATCTTTAATGCTTAGCCATGAGACATTTTGTTTAAATATTAAAGGGGAAAGTTATCCTGACTGTTAAATCAATAACAAATCAGGCCTGGAAATTGTTTTACAATCTCGGACTCTGAGCCCCTTAACTGCTAGTGTCATAAATGATGTCACATTTCAGCAGTCCTGAGGCTACCAATACTCCAATATGCCAATTTTAATTAAAAACTTTCATCTGAAATACAGCCTATCATTTATTGATGGCGAGAAATGAGCTGCTAGAATGTTGTGCTGAGCAGAATGGAGCATCCTTTCTTTTATAGTTAGTAAACTGCACTCCTGCGGCAGATCTGTCCAAAGACTGCCCCCTCCCACTCCCCATCTACATTTTCCAAAGAGAGTTGAAATGGGACTTTAATAGCTCTTAGGCCTTGTGCTGGCCCTCTGCACATCAGTGAATTTCACCCACCAATGAAAATCACAGCCCAAATACATCACGTTCTTATTTTTGCTCAACATGAGCCTCATCTATATTCCACTGAAGTCAGTGGAATTTGCCTTCAACAGGCTACGGATTAGGCCTTAAAGTATGAATTTCATCAAGCATTAAGGACTCTATATTGATTAAAATCAAGAAACCATTTAGCGTCTGATTGTGATTTACACGAGGGTCTCTTTACACCACTCAGTGGGGGTAAATGTAGAAGGCTGGTGACAGTGTAATGGGGGATTTAATCAAACATTTTTTCACCTCTCAAAACAAAGTTCTGTTCATTTCCACCGTACCTGGGCAAAGAGTCAAGCCGGGGGAGGGCTCTCATTGCCTAAAACTGGTTCATCTGCTCATGCAACATATATTTGCTACTAGATACACTTAGGCATCTAAGTCTTTTTACCTTAAAGACCGTAAAAGAGAATTGGTTCTGGAAGCAATTGGTGGTAGGACTGCGGGATGGGAGAGGCACCTGCAGAGCAGGCCCCATGTATATCAAAATTCTGCACCAATGGCTATACAATCTACCTTTTTTTTTCTTTTTTTTTTAAAGGAGCCACACAATTTCCTAAATTGTGCTGAAGCCAGGCTGAGCTTCACTTGTGTGCAGTTTAGGAGCTCTGCATAGCAGCATTGCTTTTCGTCCTACACTGTCCCGAAAACACATTGGAGAGCAACTTAGGATCTGTACAGGAGTCACAAGCTGCTTCTATGAAGAGCTCCTTAGCTGAGCTGTAATGGAGCTCCCTTCCTGTGGGCCTTAGGAGTGTGACCTAGTCCTTACCTCCTCCTTCAAGCTGTCTCCTGCTCACTTCATGTTCACTAGTGTTTCTGCCAGATCTGCTCAGCCTATTTCACTCCAGCTAAAGGGAGGCTTTCCCTTCATCTGTGGAGCTGGCATTCCAGTATGCAGTGGTAGAGAGCTTCCCCTGCTCCCCAGCTGGCCCCATACTGTCACAGTGGTTCGGCATGTGTCATCCAGCATTCCTCTGTAGGGTGACCATCCGTCCCGTTTGGGACGGGACCATCCCCTTTTTATGCTCTGTCCCGGACATCCTGACTTTTTTGGACAAAACCCGGCATTTATAACGTTTTCTCTTCCCAACTGATCAGTTGGCAAGAGCAAACAAACAAATACTCTTTTACCAAAAAAAGGCAGGCTGGGGGGTGCAGAGGAACACTGGGGGGAGTGGCAATGCGAGATGCAGGGAAGTGGGGCTCAGAGGGGTCAGCCCCAGCCGCAGGAGTCACAGAGCTCTGGGGGCATCAGTCCCAGCCCCAGCCCCAGCCATGGGTGGCACAGGGCATAAAGCTGGGGGGTGTCAGCCCCAACCACAGATGGCATGGAGCACAGGCGCTCAACACAGCACCAGCCGTGGCTGGCATGGGGCTCGAGGCACGGGTGTCAGTCCCAGCCGCAGGCAGCGTGGAGCTCGGGAGCAGGGGGGTCAGCCCCAACTGCAGATGGCACACAGCACGGAGCTCAAGGGGGGGGAGCCCCAGTCCTGGGAGGCGGGTGGGGGGGCCCTCTGGCAAGCCCTGCCGGTGGGTGGGGGAGGAGGCTTGGGTGAGCCCCACGGCCATCCCGTTTTTAATTTAGTAAATACAGTCACCCTATTCCTCTGGCATATACAAAGACCCAGTATGCATTAGCAGCACCTGTTTTTCACTTTGTGGTGCCTTTTACAAATTATTTCAATAAAACTGGAGATTTGTAAATGATTTTCGAATCTCCACAGGTCTTTGATGAAAAGGTGTCATGCACATTTTGTACTTCAGAAAATGCTCATGGCCAAAGCGATGGGAGGGTTTGTTGAAATAGGAAATGTTAAAACAGAGACTCCAATCAATCCAAATGTTATCTATGAGACCATGAGCAGCGGGTGAACCACGGGCTCGGGGAGGCTAGCCCACAGCCTGGCCTACCCCTTCTGCCTGAGGCCCCGCCTCTCCCACCCCCACCGGAACCCAGAGGCTCCCTCTGCCCCGGGCAGCAGCTAGCCCCACGGCCAGAGTGGTGGGTAGGCCAGCAGCATGAGCACCGGCTCCAGCTGCCTGGAGTCCCTAACCATAGCCCAGCCCCCACTAGCTCCAGCCCAGGGCCCTGCCATGGGGGAAGACTCAGAGCCACAGAGCGCTGGTGGGAAGCAGGAAAGGGTCTGGAGGTGGAGCGTGGGCCTGTCTGTGGAGGCTCAACCTCCCCTGGCCTTTGATACCTGCCGCCCATGTAGAAGACCTATGAATCGGAACAGTCTCTCTCACTAACTGTTATGTGTCTAGTTCAAAAATCCCTGTTGTAGATCCAGATCAGAAGCTCAGTCCCCAGGCCAGAACTATCACACAAGATCCATGACTGATAATTAAGTGCAGGCTGAAGACAAAGAAGCCTTTTCAACAAAATCTTTCCAGCACAGTTGCAATTACAGGTGCTTAGGCAGTAGGATTAACCTATGAAAAATGTCATACATATCTGACCTTTTCGGAGATTTCAGCATACGGAAACACTGCCAAATCAGAATTTTTTACATTTCTCATGTCCAATACATCCCATGAAGTAGCTGAATAAAACAGATCTACATTTATCCACCAAACCAGAACAAATAAAAGGATTTGTTTAAGCTCTTTATCTTCTATAAACATATGAAAAGTATCCTTTCTGCAAAATTGATGCCTACCTATAAATCCTAGCTTTAGCTGTTTCCTTTGCTTTTATATCTGCCCTAGATCTGTCAAAAATGTTTTCACAAGTACAGGTTGACAAGAAGTTAATCCAAAAAAGACAATGTCTAATTGGAACAGGATACACATTACCCAGCCACGCCATTTTACAAGGGGAAAATAATGCTTTCTAGTTCACATGTTACAGTAATTCCCCTAGAGGCATTATATTGTTTCTGCTAGATCAGATTTTTTGCCTATGTACCATAGATCTACTTACAGCAGAGAAACTAGAGTTATTCTGGGAATTTACACAAAAAGCTTTTGTGAAAAAATTAAGGTTTAAGAAATTGTATGTGCTCCCCTGAGACCTTTCAGCAAATATATCTCTGTAACTTTACCTCTGCCTTTCCGTGCATAGGAGTTGATAAAAGCAACATATATTGAGCTAGGATATACTTTTTCCACACAACCCACAAATTAGCCAGTGGAACTCATTGTCACAAACTATCATTGAGGCCAAGGGTTTGGTAGGATTCAAAAAAAGGGATTTGGCATTTATATGTATTATGAAAGCATCCAGAGTTACAAGAGCAAGGCATTAAATAAAAACATTTTGGAAGGTATAAAAAAAACTCTAATTTATAGGGGTTACGTGTCTTTCTCTGTAGGCAGATTGCTTCACAATTACAAAATGCAAGGTTTCTTGCATCTTCTCCTAAGCAGCTAGTACTAGTCACTGTCTGACACAAGATACTGGACAAAATGGACCACTGGTCAGATCCAGAATTGCAATTACTAGGTCACTATACTCCTAGCTGTATTCTGTTGAGATGATTACTCTTAATTGCTTTATCTGAAAAGGGCAGTAATAGGATATTAATCTGGTTATTTACTTTGGGCAACTGTTCCTATGAGATAATATAAAGACTACATTTTGCTGGAGCCTTTATATGAGAGACATTTAGCTAATTGTATTGGCTCTGATGAGGCCCCCGATTTCACTTAAATGAAAACAGAAGTAAAAGGAATGGATCGTTTCATTATGAGATCCAAGGTTCTGCATTTTGTCTTCAAGAAAAATTATTTTCCTCACCGTGTAAAGGTTACACTTTAAATTACAATGTAACTTTTTTGAGCTGTGTTATCTGAATTTGCCTGCCTTAGCCCCTGGAGTATGCCATGAGCCAAGACACATAAGTAATATGCAACACCTAATTGATCCCAATTGCTGTGTGCGGCTCCACAGTGATCCCCTGGCCAATTACTTGAGCATGTGCAGTAGCACCAACAGGGGAGGATGTATTGATACCCATAATGGCAATAGCACAAGCAGCAATGGCTGTGAAGGTCATGCCCTGTGTGCTAAATAATCCCTGGGAACGCTGCAGTGATGGAAACTGCTCCCTTATTACTAAACACAATATACAAGATTCAAGTTTCTTGCTCCCATCTTCAAGGCCCTTCACAGCTTTTCACCTCTTCTTTCTCCTTTCCACTCTTGTTTCTTCTTGCATCCTTCCGGCCCCCATGCCAGCACAGACAACCCATTTATCCACACCTAAAACATCTTTACACCTTCTTCTATGCTGCACCCTATCCATGGCTCAGTTTATAAACTGCAACGTACCCACAGAGCAGCTCAGCTGATTGCAGCATGCTACACTATGGGATGTGCCCCCAGAAGATTCAGCGCCACACACAAATGAGTATGGGGCATTACAGCAACCCCATTGTTATTTTGCAGTGTGGCTAAGCTAATTGAGAGAAGGAAATCTAATGCAGATTACCTGAGATAATTCTGCACTGAAGATGCACCCTAGTAGGCTGCAAGGGAGACCCTCATATACATACTCTAGGAAACTAGGACCCAGATAGTGTCCCTCCTCCCCACCCTGTGACCATGGGGGAAAACTTCAGGGAGGTATCGGCCAGAGTCTCTAGCCGGTAAGAACAGCTGCCGGAGAAGCCAAAGTGGGGATGTTTGGACACTCAGAGAACTTTCTATAGTTACTTTCTCTGCCCAGTGCTGATTGGCTGTTTATTCCAACCCTCTCGCTCACAGCCTCTTCACCTCAGTTTCATTCCACACCTGCCCCTTCTACTTTCTTCTCCCCTGCCCTGTCCCGTGCCCACTCTTCCCTTTACTTTTCTTTTCTTTCCACTTAGTTGATCCCTGTAGTATCTTACTGATTAACAGATTGCTCCCAAGAGACTTCCTTGAACAGAAACTATGTACAGCAATGAGGTAGCAAAACATCCTGCGATCCTGAATAGCTGCAGCATGTGACTACCCTGTCCTGGGCTTCTTTGTTTCTCTATAGCAAACATCATCTTAATGAGACAAAGCACCTCACACGTAGGTAGGCCCAGGACTGGTTGCTTGACTCTATGTTCTCCCGCACTCTCTGACACTTAAATACAAAGGAAAAATGACATAACCAATGTGCACTCGCCCACCACTGGCATTGTTCCTGTGTTATAGTCTTTCACAGACACTTTTCACTTTGCCACTCTTACATGCTCCTTACAATCCCCGCCCAAGGAAACCCACCAAAAATTGTGGAACTAATATGCTGTTTGCTGCTATTAGATTGTGCAGTCTCTTGGTGTGTTTTACCCCTTCCCACAGCCTGTGTTTGTCTGGTCTATTAAACTGTAAGCTCTTTGGTGCAGGGACCATCTGTGCCTCTGTTTATACAATACTTAGCACAATTGAGACCTGTTCTCAATTGGTTCTTAGCCACTACCATAATACATGTGATTATTAGTATTAGTATTAATATCAATATTAATAATTAATAATAATTAATAGTAGCTTACATTGTAAATCCTCCGGTCAGCAAAGCCCTTAGCACATGATTAACTTAAGGCACATGCCCAAGTTCCAGTGGACTGCTCGGGCATTTGAAGATAAGCCCATGCATGAGTGTTTAGCACTGTACCTTGGGCAGCTTCAGATGGTTGTGTACATTATGCTGCAGGCCAAAGGTTAATAAGAATTCTGTGTGTCCACTGAAAGAAAAATGGACCCTGTACTTTGGATATAGAATTCTCAGCCTGCCAAGGCTCTCAGATCCATGACACAAGAAGGGACAATCAGACACCCTGATTCATAAAATAACTGTTAGATTTGTTTGTTTGTAGAATTATAGTAAATAAATGCAATTCCTAGATTTTGTTTCTCTACCTATAAATTTTATCTAGTGATCATTTCTAAATTTCAGTATTTTAGACAACTGGCATACAATTAGATAATATCACAGTTGAGCCTGTATTAAATATTCATTTTCTCTATGTAGTATATGAAGTATAACTATTTGAAATCAGAAAATCTACAGTGTTTGTGAAAGCCGATAAATGATGAATAGGGGGCATGAACATTCATTAAAAAATCTAAACAAAAAATTATCTTTGCCTTATCCCTTTTGATAAAGCCAGCCCAGGCCCTAACCACAATGAATACAATAAAAAATAGCAGTAGCAGAAACTTTAAATCAATTTCCTTAGCATAAATCAAGATTTATTACATGTTCACTTTCATGATTACACATTTCTGATGTAAAAACAAAGTAGAATAACACCAAGGAACTGCAGGGAATTACAGCTGTATTCGGAAGGCCTTCAGAAAGATGTATCCAGTCTTGCCCTGTGCTCCTCTTCCGCTGTTGTGCAATTTCAGTCAATGAAGCTCTGCTCATTGACACCAGCTGTGAATCTGGCCTATCTCTATATATCCACACTCTGTGCTTGGATCTTCTATATTGTTTAATTTGATCTCCTAGACAACTTTCATAACACGTAATGTACTTACAGTTGCATTCTGTGAAGCTCTCAGCAAGCAATGCGGCAATAAATACCTAGAATAATTGTCAAGCTAAATGAATCTCATTTAATGTAAATGGTTATTGAAAGTGATTTTAGTTCACCATTAAACTAAACAGAACTGCAATCAGAGTGTTTATTTCAATGAGAATTATTGTACTCAATAAAATCTCTAAGAACTACACTGCTCTTTATTATACGAAGTAAAGATCATGATTAGTGAATCTGATGTTTTCGACAAAGCCCTAACTTAAACAACAGCATGAGGTATTAAGAAGTAACTTAAATACAAGAGGCCAGATTCATCAGTACTCTGACTGTTTATGTCATTCAGAGCAGTTGCAGGCCTAGTTTAACCAACCAGTTCAGTGAAGCTGAATTGATAGCTGCTTTGCATTGCCAAAGCAACACAAAGCAGCTGGATGGTACTAATAGGGTGACCAGACAGCTATTGTGAAAAATTGGGACGGGGGTGGGGGTTAATACAGTGGTGAGCTGGAGCTGGTTCCCACCGATTCACTAGAACCGGTTGTTAAATTTAGACGCCCTTTTAGAACCGGTTGTTCTGTGAGGGACAACCAGTTCTAAAAGGGCTTCTAAATTTAACCGGCCAAAAGTGGCGCCTTAGGCACCAACTTCACGGGTGCTCCAGCCCTGGAGCTCCGAAGGGAAAAATTTGGTGGGTGCAGAGCACCCACCAGCAGCTCCCCTCCCTGCCCCTGGACCCGGCCCCGGCCCCAGCCCCAGCTCACCTCCGCTCCACCTCCACCTCCTCCCCTGAACGCGCCGCCCCGTTCTGCTTCTCCGCCCCCCACCCCAGGCTTCCCGCGAATCAGCTCCTCGCACGGGAAGCCAGGGCAGGGAGGTGGAAGTGAGCTGGGGGATGGGGGGGCGGTGAGGAGGGCCGCCCGCGCCGCAGCAGGTAACCCGGGGTGGGGGGGGGGTGCGCAGCGGAACCACTCCCCGCCCCAGCTCACCTCCTCCACCTTCAGCCTGAGCGGGAAGCTGCCGCTTGCTTCTCAGCCCTCCCCCACTTTCAGCCGAAGAGTGGATTCGCGGGAAGCCGTGGGGCGGAGAAGCAGGGCGGGGCAGTGTATTCAGGGGGGGAGGAGGAGCAGAGGTGAGGTGAGCTGGGGCCGGGTGGGGAGCTGCCGGTGGGTGCTCTGCACCCACCAAATTTTCCCCGTGGGTGCTCCAGCCCCGCAGCTCCCAGGGAGTCAGCGCCTAAGGCGTCACTTTTGATGTGATCAGTGGGGGAGCGGCCGCTCCCCCTGCTGCCCCCCCAGCTACGCTCCCCCACCTCTAGGAGCCAGAGGGACCTGCCGGATGCTTCCTGGGAGCTGCCCCAGGTAAGCACCTCCAGGACTCCCCACCTCGCCCCACGGCAGGTGCCTCTGGCTCTTAGGGGTGGGGTGGGTACCCACTACGGTGGCCCACAAGACCCTCCTGCCCGGTTCTGGGGGCAGTCAGGGGACAGGGGAGAGGGGTGGATGAGGCAAGGGTTCTGTGGGGGGGGCATCAAGGAACACGGGGGAGGAGGGTTGGATGGGGTGGGCAACAACCCCCTCGTGGGGTGAGAAGGGAACCCGTTGTTAAGATTTTGGCAGCGCATCACTGGGTTAATAGGAGCCTATAAGAAAAAGACCCAAAAATCGGGACTGTCCCTATGAAATCAGGACATCTAGTCACCCTACATACCAATGAGTCCGACCCAAGATAGTCTAGTTTATAGTACCATATGGTCATTTACACACACAAATGCAAACACTATTGAAACTTAGAGCAATTATCTGTGAGTCAGTTATTGTAGCAAGCAATACAGAGGGTTAGTCTCCTTTATCTTATGTAGAAAGTTGGGAACACTGCATCACACTGAATATGACTAAAATAGGACTGTACTCGTTATGGCTTGAGAAAAGCTTCATATCATAATCACAGTCTACATCAAATGTGATTTCCTTTGCAGAACTCTATTGTAGACCTCAATCCATTAAGTTTACCCTTTGTCCTGCAATGCTGAGACCAAACAGGCCAGCAAGAACAAATTTCTCAGAGTAGGCTAGGGTTAGGGTTAGGGTATAGTCAGATAGTGAAAGAGTGCTCTAGAGGCGGAGTGACTGGCTGAGGGGATTGAGAACTGGTATAAAAAGTCACTCAGCAGTGGATAACTGATTTGAATCCAGCTCAGTATGCTAGTGGCCAAAAAGGCATTAACTAACTGACAGCTGTTCCACAGAAATGAGAGGGCAGTTTCTGTCTCTTAGGTCCTTGGCTAGTCAAACTGCTAACTCTTTGTGGTGATAGTTTTGGTGAGACATATACTAACACTCTTAGATCCCAATCCAAACAAGCACTTAAGTACATGCCTAGATTTAAGAACCTGAGTGGCCACATTAACTCCAAAAGACCTACTCAGATGTTTAAACATACACGTGTGTAACTGCTTGGCTAGCCAAGGACCTAAGAGACAGAAACCACCCTCTCATTTCTGTAGAACAGCTGTCAGTTAGTTAATGCCTCTTTGGCCACTAGCACACTGAGCTGGATTCAAACCAGTAACCCACTGCTGAGTGACTTTTCATGCCAGTTATCAGTCAGTCAGTCACTCCGACTCTAGAGCGCGCTTTCACTAGTGGACTGTAACACAGTGTTATACCTCCTATTCAGCGAAGTAAGGGTGCTCCACATGATGCTCCAGCCTGGGTTTTTATTATAGTTGTTAACCAAAGGTCTGATCGTTATTCACTTGGCGGAAGATTGGGGCCCAAGTCATTTGTGGTACAGGACAGCACAGTTCATCTTTCTTACCACCTCAGGCCCGTGCATAAAATCAGAAAAATATTTCCTCCTGCTATAAGAATTTCTATGTCTTGGGTGTTACATCACTTGAATCTTCTCGGCAATAACCTTCTGAAACTAGCTTGGCATAGTGCGAGGAAGTAGCTTTGATCAATCTTAAATCCTCAGCCCTTGACACTTTAATCAAAATAATTTAAAATTCTATTAAGCACAATATGCAGAGCGTTAACACGCTGAACCAGTGAGTGGTTAGGCTGTAAGAGATGAGTGATATACCTGAGTAACAGCCATGGTAGAAGGGCTCTTGTATTTTCTCCTTGCTGAATCATGGGAAAGAATGGCACAATTCCTCTCTCTTTGCCATGCTAGTGCTTGATTCAAAGGATCTGACAAGTATCCACACTTACAAACATTCAACTCAGAACTCCTTACAGAAGGAAAGTGAAAGCAAGGGCACTTTTCTAAATGTCTGATTATCTAGGAAAATCTGGGTGACATAAAGGTTATGAGTATTTTATTGTGGAGTACATAAAATCTGTTTTCTCATGAAACATTCAGTATTCAGTGGAAAATACAGTGGGGAGATTTATATACACAGAGAACATGAAACAATGGGTGTTACCATACACACTGTAACGAGAGTGAGCAGGTAAGGTGATCTATTACCAGCAGGAGAGCGGGGGAGGGGAACCTTTTGTAGTGATAATCAAGGTGGGCCATTAATTCCAATTCAGCAGTCTCTCGTTGGAGTCTGTTTTTGAAGTTTTTTTGTTAAAGAATTGCCACTTTTAGGTCTGTAATCGAGTGACCAAAGAGATTGAAGTGTTCTCCGACTGGTTTTTGACTGTTATAATTCTTGACATCTGATTTGTGTCCATTTATTCTTTTACGTAGAGACTGTCCAGTTTGGCTAATGTACATGGCAGAGGGGCATTGCTGGCACACGATGGCATATATCACATTGGTAGATGTGCAGGTGAACCTTGATTATCACTACAAAAGGTTTCTCCCCCCCACCCCCCCTCCCGCTCTCCTGCTAGTAATAGCTCACCTTACCTGATCACTCTCGTTACAGTGTGTATGGTAACACTCATTGTTTCATGTTCTCTGTGTTATAAATCTCCCCACTGTATTTTCCACTGAATGCATCCGATGAAGTGAGCTGTAGCTCACGAAAGCTTATGCTCTAATAAATTTGTTAGTCTCTAAGGTGCCACAAGTACTCCTTTTCTTTTTCTCTCTTTTTAATCTGTCCATTTTCTCCCTCTGGACCTTGCTCTCCTTCTCTTCTCCTTGCCTTCTTTTTTTTAAGTCTGGACACAAAATCACACTTGGCATCCCAGAGAATGTTGCTAAGAAGCTGATCTTGTCAGGTGGTAGGTTTAGAGTAGCAGCCATGTTAGTCTGTATCCGCAAAAAGAACAGGAGGACTTGTGGCAACTTAGAGACTAACAAATTTATTAGAGCATGAGCTTTCATGGGCTACAGCCCACTTCATTGGATGCATAGAATGGAACATATAGTAAGAAGCTATATATATCTACATACAGAGAAGGTGGAAGTTGCCATACAAACTGTCAGAGGCTAATTAATTAAGATGAGCTATTATCAGCAGGAGAAAAATAATAGGTGCTAGGTGTCTCTCAAAACTCCATTAGCTCAGGTGTGATTTGAGGGCATTTAGGTACGATCAGCTCTGAGACCCATAAAGCACCTTTTTGTTCATGTGTGTGTTTACATTTGATTTTTACACTGTGTTTAATCTGAATAATGACAGGGTTTTTACAGGGAAAGATTAGTATTTGTGATTTTCATCAGATTTGATTGGCCAGAGAGATGATGTAGTAAGCATATATCTTGGCCCATACCATTTTGGTGTTTGTACACCAGGCAAAGTCCACTTCCCTCATAGCAGCTGCACACAAAAATCACAAATCACCCACGTAATTCTTCTGTGTTTTGAGTAGAGTTCTAGCTGTTTACATTTAAATAATGCTTTTCATAGCGAGGCACACAGATCTTGACTCAGATCTCAGACCTCAGTAAACTACCACACACAAGGTCTCACTTTTAGCTCATTGTTTAGACTAGAATGAAACCAGATGAATGTAACACAGAGAGACACATTTCCTAAAGCATTCCATAAATGGACTAATATTAACTTTGCAGACAAATGGAGAACGATAGCATGGGGAAGTTTGATTTTACAAATGAAAGAAAAAGGAAAAATGTTATTACCAATTCAAATAGATCACGAGCTCATTCCTGAACTCTGGTCCAGTAGTGCAAAAGGGTCACAGTGAAACAGCCAGAAGGTATATAATTTTTTACCATTAAATTTTGTGCTGGAGAAAAGGTAATTTGTTATGATCCCATGCATATAGCAGTAAAGAGAAGGCAACAGGTTATGAACTCTGAAACTTTCCCACAGAGAAAGAGAGAGAGAGAGAGACCATATCATGACATCTGGTAACATCTTCCACCTTCAGTGCAGACAAAAAGAACTGATGGCTCTGAGCTATGGTGTGGAGTGCACAGATGTACAATGCTAGATTTTGTGGAAGAGGTTAAAAGCTTTCTAGATCTCCTTAATTCTTTCCTGAGTCAGATTCCAGGTAGGCCAGTTTGACCTGAAAAATATGAATCCATGCAAGGTACTCTGAAGAGAAGGTGTGTAGTGTGCTAAATACTACCTATGCTATCAGTTTTAAATACTCAGGACAGGGAACCTAGAAGTCAATGAGGATTTTTCCTGAGAAGGAATGAGGCATTTGGTCTATGATTAACTTGAGCTAAAAATCCCTGTGAAAAAATATCACTAATAAAATTTCAATTTTTCTAACATTTTTATAATCACGAATTCTCAATAATGTACAGTACATCTTACATAACAATAAAACAACCACAATACTCCATGTGGTAGACTCATCATAAATTTCTACCAGGAATACCATCATAAACTACCATTTTCCGTTATAAAAAATAACCATTAAAACCCAGACATGCACAAACAAGGTAATCTGCCATAAATTGTGAAATGGTAGAATACTACAAATGTAAATTTATTCCACTCCCGTTGCAATGCATGTAATTTCCATAGCTTTATTAGAAATCTTGCTGGTGCGGTAGTTTGGCACTAGGTTATAAATATAGCAGGAATGAGTCAGCATGCAAATTCCTTCTTTAGAAAACAATCTGAGTGGTTTTATAGTCCAAAGCTGTTTATTATTTTCTAAGAACAGTGAGGCAAGTTCATGTTCAGAACCTGCTGAGAGAAGAATTCACAAAACATTCTGGTATGAGACGGGTTGGGGGGAGGGTCTCTGCAAAAAAGCACCACCCTAGAATGGTCTCAAATCCAACTTTTAGCTACTGTATTTTTTTTTCTGCTACACTGAGTCATTAGGGTCCTCATGAGATTGTCAATGCATGCACTCCACTAATGAAGTGAGAGCACAGCTAATGCTGGGAATTGCATCTCCTCAATGAATGATGGGGCCTCTTAATACCTAAGCCACACAAAACAAAAAATATCATACAAAAGCAACCCAATTTTCCATTTCCCTGGTCCAACCATCTTTGAATAAGAATGAGTGGAAAAGATATTTTTGATGAGTCCAGACATCTTTGTACTCTGCTGACTCAAAAATGGTTTTGTTTTTACATAACAGATTGCAGCAAGCAAGTACTTCCTAATATGATCCAATAATGTTTCTTAGGCACAATGACAAATGTGAAAAGCTATTTGGTGAGTCAAGACTGTCTTCAATTTGCGTTTTGTACTGGGCTGAGAGCACGGTGCCTAATAATAGGTAATGGGCAAGATTCTGAAGCTGGGTTGGAGCCTCTTTATTCCATTCTAGTGGTGTGAAAGGCAGTGGTGTTGGAAGAATTTGTATAGTGGGGGGTGCTGAGAGCCATTGAACCAAACTGTAAATCCTCTATATAATGGAATCCACTTCAAGCCAGGGGGTGCAGCAGCACCCTGGCTCCCCTAGTTCCAGCACCTATGGTAAAGGGGCTGTAAACTAGCTTCCAATTGTCAGCAGAGAATTCCCCTGGTACAGGTGAATTTCCTGCTGGTACATCTGCATTCCAGTGAGGCCCTGCAGCTCTGTTCCTGCACCCTCTCCTCAGGTACAGGGCAGAGAGAGGGCATGTGAGGGTCAGGAAGGAGTATAACAAAGTAGAGCTCTGCAACAGCGGTCCTCATCTGGCATAGGGTTGATTAAGGACCCTGCAATCAGGGCACAAATTAGAGCTGCCCAGAAGCTGTTCTTATTCACATTGGGGTTGGGGCTAGCCTGGGAATCTGGGAGCTGGAACCAGCTCCTTGATGTTCCCTCCCATGTCACCCCTCTCCTGTACAATGAAGAATTTAGGAGCAGGAGAGACTTAAGTCCAAAACCAAGTCTGGCTAGAACCATCTGGGAATTTCTCACCAAATCAATTCCCTGTCATTGCAGAGGCCTCGGGCACTGGTTCACCTTTGTCCCTCCTGTCCTCTGCCTGTGGCACACAATAACTTAGTCTCCAGAAGGCTGTAATACTTTAGTCTAATCCAGGTTACTGGGTTCAATGCACAGGTTATTGGGTGGGGCTTAGTGGCCTTTGATGTACAGGAGGTCAGACTAGATGATTTGGTGGTTGTTTTTATGACTCTGACTCAGTCTATACCAATAATTAATAAAGGAAGCAAAATTGTAAGAGGGGAGATAACAGAGATATTTTGAGAGTGAGGGAATCAAGTGAAAACATCAAAAGAATTATTATCCTCATATAGAACCCGGTTCGGCTCCCAGCGAAGTCAATGGAAAGACTCTCAGAGACATCAGTAGGCATAAATTCTGGAACTACGGGTGCTGGTGCAGCACCCCCTGGCATGAAGTGGTGACCATCATACACAGGGTTTATAGTTTGGGTCAATGGCTCTGAGCACCCCCACTATACAAGTTGTTCCAGTCCCTGTCAGTAGGAGCTGCAGCCTGATGTCATTGAATGTCATTTGGGCATTATCCTGGCTCTCACATTTTGTACATGGTGTAACCTGTGGCATAAGCCACAGGGCCAGGGCTAAAGCTGCCGGGGGGGAGGTAGGACAACTTTAACTGAATTTCCAAATTTTGTACAGGTTTAAGTCAGAACATAAATGTTTTACTGTTAGCAGGGTGGGCCTCCCCACCTAGCATTGGCAGTAGCCCCACCTGGCGGTTATGGGGTAGGGGAACTCGGCCCTCCCACTCCACCAGGTTCCCCTACCCCATAGCTAGGTCTAGCCTGTGATGCCAGGGGCTGTTCTATATTACACTGGTTTCAGAGTAGCAGCTGTGTTAGTCTGTATTCACAAAAAGAAAAGGAGGACTTGTGGCACCTTAGAGGCTAATAAATTTATTTGAGCATAAGCATATTACACTGGCAGCAGTGCTCCCCCAGTGACAGAGGATCAGGTGGAGTGGAGTGATCCAGTCCTACCCCTTCCACCCAAGGCCATGTCCTGCATCCCATCTCTCTCAATCTGTGTCACACAGCCTAGGTTAGCAGGCAGGCACTACTGGGGCCCATGTTTATGCCACCTAAGGACTCTACTAAACTGGGGGCAGTTTTCTGATCTCTGTGCACTGCTTCAGTGTCACAAAATGGCTGGACCAGGGTGAGGAGTTAGGCCTAAGCATTTTATTTTTATCTATCAATGTTGTATCTTATGCAATCAGAAGACTCCTTTTGGGAGGTGGGGAAGTGCTCAGAGGTACACTAGAGCTTTTCAAATTTCAGTTCAGTTCTCAGCCTGCTATGGCCTAAAGTGGTGAGAATGTGGCTCAGCAAGCCAGCTGAAATTGGCAGGTTTCCATCTCTAGCTCACATATGTGCTAGTGTTTTTTCAGGCTTGTTTAGCGAACGTTGTGATTTCTCACCCCTTCCCCTGAATCATAGTTTAAGATCTATCATTCAAGACGGCCTGATCTTGAGCCATGTACATATATCACATAGAACATTAAAACCTGACCTTTTATACACAGAATAATAAATACCTGTGAGTCACTTGCAAGGTAGTAACTCACTGATGTGGTTCAGCAGAGAATAAAAGCAGAACCTCAACAAGAAAATCTTCAGTTGTAACCAAATCTTGAGGGGCTTTGTAATCATACTTTTACATTTAGAAACCTGTAAAACCATGTAAATGCATTTCAAAATGGGGATGATATGTTAGTAAATGGAAATGTGGCAGGAGGGGTGCCAAGTGCCGATGTGTCCGCCTGCACAATGTAAGGAATTGTTGGATATGTGCTATGACCCACTAACATCATCAGACAGCTGGACTGTTATGACTTCAGTTCAACAAACAGTGTATCACAGTCATCTATCAGCTCTCATTGTTACCATCTGATTCAGCAACCTTTCCAGTGGCATTGCTACTGTGACACAGCAGACAGCTTTTCAGGACTTCGTTGCCTTTAGAGGTCTTCTATTTGGTGTATAGGGTCTGGTCCAGGTCTTCTAAGATGAATGGATGAAGCATGAGTAGCAGGCAGAGAGGAAACCCTCTGTGTCACAAGCAGCCTCCAGGACTTGAGAAGTTAGCCCTGGGACCTACAAGAAATATTGGTCCCCTTCAGTTTACATCAGGCAGCAGCTCTCTGTGTAGCAAGCTCATGTGTAGCCTCTAGAATAAAGCACAAGGAGAAATATTAGCATGATTTAAAAGGATGGCATCCGATGGTCCGGTCTCTTGAAACTTTACCACCATTAGGCAGAGTGGTATTTGCAAAGAGAGATCCTGAATCCAAAAACAATTATACATGGTGATTATACAATAGCCACTCACCCACAGAGTTCCCAGTTTTGTGTATTCAGCAGCACACATTTTATATTACTAGACATTAGAGCCCATACCCTTCCCTTTACATGTTAAAGGGCCTGGAGGAGGAGGAGGACAGATCCTCAGCTCATCGGCCTTTGCTGCTCCATTACATTTTCCCTGTTGGAAGCAGTGCTGCGGCAGCACAAGAGGCAATGGAAATGCTTGCCATTGCCCGGATACTATTTTCTTGTCTATGCCACATGCTACTCTTGGCTGAGTTCCCCAACCAACATCCCATAAACTCTGCAGGGACACTGTGAAGGGGAAGGTACTGCTGGCTGGGCGCTTGCGTGGGTAACATGCTACCTTGAGGGGATGCCAAAAAAATCATTTATACAGCCCAGAGAAAAGATAACTAAGGAGCCTTCTCCTGGGGTGAAATGTTGAAGTGAGTTACACTCCATCACAAAGCAGGCATAGAACTGCGACATTTTTTTCTTTTTGGTAGCAGTGAGGTTACAGGGACTTCCCATCACTCAGCTAATCCACCCCCCCCCCCAAATATATGCACCCTGCAGTTTCATACAGATATATATATATATATACACACAGTTCTATCTGGGTGCTGGAACAATTTGTATAATGCGGGTGCTGAGAGCCAGTGTACCCCACTGTAAACCCTGTATATGATGGAAACCACTTTAAGCCAGGGGGTGTGGTAGCACCCCTGGTTCCAGCACCTATGAGCTCTATCCCACAGAACAAGAACGACCTTGCCCTCATCTTGTTATGCAAATGCAACAGTCATCATTCTTTTAGAGCACACTCCCTGGGCTTCAATAACGAAAATCATTATGATTCAAAATTCATGATCTATTTATTCAGTATTGTGTTGTGCTCTAGTGCCAGGTGGATTACTATGCCTTTAAGACTACAATCTCTTTGAAACAGAGACTGCTATTTGCTGGCACTGCTCTTCTATTTTAAAGCATCATGTACACAACTGTAATGATCATGTAAAGTTTAGTAATATTTACAAGATTGGGGGAAAAACTGTAATGCGGTTAATAGAAAACACAAACATCCCTTTACCAACTGTTTTATTCTTTTCCAAGTCTTTCCCTCATTCTATAAAATTAACATTTTTTGTAGATACAAAAGACAAAATCATAAATTACTGGATTTGGCAGAGAAAGGCAGAGATGGTGGCAGGGCACAGCTGGAGTGTTTGAAATGTGGCAGTTTTCTTCTGGGCCATCATTTTTGCTGTTCCTTTGGGTACGTGCAGCTAAATGAGGATACTGCTAATGCCACATCCATGTAAATCTCAGAGTAGAACTGTGGGCAAAAAGGAGTGTTTTCTCCTGTACAGACTGGATTTCTTCACATCATCATGGTCTCATCTCAGCAGCTCACATGCCATTATGTATCCATGTACTGCAGATCTTCGCATTTTTCATTCTGCATCAGGCTAACAATATGCACTCACTCCTATTGAAGATCCCTGGCAGAATAATACACCACCTGTTCAGGGTTTGGATTTTTTCCCCCTTACTAATTAAGCATTTAAATTGTTTCCCAACTAAATTGAATATCTTTTCTTTTCTGCCCCATCCCTTGGCTGCACCTTCATAGACATTTTCCTTTTGAACGCAAATGAAAAAGAAACCCTCGAGCATAAGTGGGCCTATCATTTTAGCCAAAACAGCCATTAGTGCTGAGCTGAGAAATCATGCTCAACTCATACTGAATGACTATATGAGGTACCAAATGATGGGGAACAACAGATAGGAGCACTAGCCATGGGGCCAGAGAATCATCAAAGAATGATGGGAGGGGCCAGGAGGGAAGGGCAACACTGTCATTTGGTCTAATCAAAGCCTATTTGTTAACTAGTTTTGAAGCGCTGATGACTGTATAGCTTACAGAAAACAGGCATGTCCTAAATATGGAGTAGCTGTGTTATCTGAATATATCCTGCTGGGTTTATAACCATTTAGAAACATGGTAATTAGAATTGTATCATATAGTACTTTTTCTTCTGCGCCTGGAACAATGGGTCCATGATTTGCAGGTCCTATGTGCTTGCAATACAAATGATAAATAATCAGAAAAATAACAGTTATAAAGGCCAATTCTTTTTAAAAAAATGAGTGTCTAGAGTGAGCTACTAATCCTCAATGTTCAGCACTTTTGAATATCAGGACACTTATTTAGTGCCTAAATATGGACATTGAAGCCTAACTTTAGTCATTCATTTTTTAAAAAAAATCTTCATCGAAGTACATAAATAATAAAGATGGGAAATTAACTGGAAACTCTCTTGTCAAAATAAACCCAGGATATTTAGACTCAGAATAATTTGGGTACCAAACACTCGTGACACAACATTAATTTTTTTGGGGGGAAAGACCAGGCAAACTAACACAATTAACAGGCCCAGCCAGGACCTAAAAGTGCAAGGATAGTGTGTTATTTGATCCTTCTTCAGTGAAATGACTGACGACCCTGTGATTAGTGCTCTACCCTTCAATTTAAGAGACCAAGTTTTGATTCAAATCCAATTTTTCATTCCAGGGCAGCTAGCCATGCAGTGGGAGAAACTACCTTACTTCACTCGGAGTGACCTTGCTCACCAAGTTAGGAGGAGTAATAATAGGCTCTACATGAAATCTCATCCAGCAATCCTCATCTAGAAGATAGGTTACCAAACAGAATTTATACAATCGATCAGTTTTATTAGTCTATCTTAAGATTCTGCTCTAAAGTGTCCCCAGATCCACAGAACACAATTCTGTCCCATTGTTATTCAATGACCAACTCCATTATGCTTAAAGCAGGTTTCATAGGGCACTGCTGAAATTCAGCCACCTCTTTGGTGGAAGGCATCATCCAGATGGACAGCCTGAACATCAGTGGGGAAAAAGGGAATATTTTGGCCTGGAACATTGGTGTAAACGCTAACTCTTAAGAAAAAGTGCCTTGGCTCCTTTAATGCAGAGCAAACAAGTCCTTGGTTTCAAAGATCACAAGCCTGTTCCTGTTCCCATTGAAATTCAGAGCAAAACTCCAATGACTTCTGTAGGAAAAGGATTTGTCCTTTATTCCCAAGGAACCACATACAGTTAGCAGCATGGAATTCAATGGAGCTACTATACCATGGAAGGATGAGAGCAATCTCCCAAGGATTTGAGCCATTGCAAACATAATACTTAGCCCACTAAGCCATGCCCTCCAATGCCCAAATTGCATCATAAAATTATTCATTTTGTACCAATTAATTAGTGTAGTTATGAGGAAAGTCATGCAGTACTTGCAGGCTAACATTTATTGCTCAGTGTGTCCTTATTTGTTTATTCTGATTCCCTGATGCCATTAATAGAGCTGTTTGTGAATCTTCTTTATGCTTCCAATCAGCATGTGCTTAGTTACAAGTCCATTAGGGCCCTCTCAGATTATCCCACTATATGGTGTGAGTAAACAATAGATGCTGTTTTCCTGTGCGGGTAGGTCTCTGTGGATAACCTAATGAGATTACATCTATGCCAATCTAATACTGTTAGAGCAGAGTAAATGAAAGCCCTGTCAGCTGGGGCCATGAATTTTCTCACACCAGCAGTGCTTCTAGGGTTAAAAATAAAACGCTGCCTGCATTTGTTGCTGAAATGGTGAATAATCTAGGAAGCGATTACATTCTTATAACCAGATTTCTCTTCTCCAGAGGTATCTCTCTGGGAATGTTTGAGAAGCTGGGGAAAGCAGTTGCAATTCTCTTGAAAGGAAGCGAGCAAGGGGTAAATCTTGGAAATGCCAGACCTAAAACACTGACCTGGAATTTATTCAAATGCCTTTCAAGTCTAATGCATAAAGCCTGGTTATTCCATCAAAGTCACTGTGAATCAGCACTCACTGCTTAAACATGTGAAATAGCCTGAGCTCATGTAGAACATTTTGAGCTAATGTACATAACTTAACAACTGACCTCCCTACCCTGTTTTTCTCAGTTTCCTCTAATGATGTGGAAAACAGGTTTCCATTGGATTCTGGTATTTTCATCTTCCATATTTAAAAAAAATCCTTTCCCTAAAGAATACATTGACTGGGAGGGGAGCGGGGGATTGCATAGCACCAAAATAAAAAAATCAGTATTTCATTCATGTTAAAAAAACTAACAAACAGGGAGGCCTGGGCACAATAATAGCCATTAAATGGCTACGTAAGCTACTGAACTATTGTTCATTTATTTTTTTTCTAGAGCAGTGCTGGACCTGATTCGCTGCATAACTCAACAGAGTCACACTGCTGCAACACTGGAGTAACACAATTGGTGAATCAACACAGTTCCACTGTCTACGGAACTGAGATACTCGAGACTGAGTTTCTGACTTCAAGGAGAGCAGGACTGGGCCCTGAATGTCTGTCTATTCTTAGCCAAGTGGCATTTTAAAACATTTTTTTTCAGTCCTAATCATCAAAAACAATTGTCAGTAAGGTAGTGCATCTACTTACTTCCTGGGTCATCTACTAATGCTACATTTTCTGCTTGTAAAACGGATTTTTCATCCTGCTTTCAATTTGTTTCCACCGTTTATCAGCAAAGATTCATCCTTACTTTGTCAACCCTTACACTTCCCAACCACACGCCCACTGAAGCTGCCTTTCAAAGCCATTGCATTCTAATATGCTTTTGGTATAAGTGCCACAACTCAGGTATACGAAACTGATACAGAGAACCCAGTACTGAGTACTTCAGTGAACTCTGCTCTAAAGTACAAAGATGGGTTGAACTTTCTGAGAAAGACTGACATGTAAGTGGCAGTGGTATATCAATTTCTAATCAATATTAAACCTCTAACTCTCCAGATCAATCACAGTTGCAGGGTAATGTACAGCTGGGCATACTTTCTAAGCAGTACAAACCAACAATGGTTTCACTGAACATTCTTTAACTCTGTTGGGCTAGAAATCTCTGCATCCATGATATTTTCAACCTTGCAGTTCAAATGTACACTCACGGTTAGATATTAGGACTATTAATAACCAATAACCTCTTTCCCCAGCGTAGCACACAACACATCTCACGGGTCTGATATCTTTTCCATAAACTGTAATGCTGAGGCAACATGTTATGCAGCCAGTGCCCGCTTCAGTGTTAGAGTCCATCCAGGAGCTTTTAGTATTGGGATGTGACTATAGGGAACAGAATTGATACTGGGACTGCTCAGTATTGCCTGATACCTGACATTTAAATGGGACCATCTCACTGGTTTTGGTACTAACTTATGTGGAAGGATTCTCCAATTGTTTTCTCCTAGAGACCCTCAGGAAAATGATGTGGATTTCCGGACAGTATCTCAGTGAGACAAAATAACCATCTCCAAATGGTTCCCATATAGTCTGGGGGTGCTCGGCATCTCACAGGAGACAGCCCTAAAACCACATGCAGTGGATGGAGTTGCACACCTGTGCATGAAGATGTTGGAATTTATCCACTGTGCAGATGTAGGTGCAGGAGAACTGTACATACACCCAGAAAAGAGGGCAAAGCGCTTGGGAAATGAGGCCCTGTGTCTCTGGAAATGGGAGGCTATGAGTTGCGCTACTCATCTTCCAAACGCATTGCGGTCTAAAGACTAGGCGGCGACATCGTAGTCTGTCCCTAGTGAGGGGTGGCACATGGCTGACTGTCACAGCATTCTGTGGCAATGCATTCCCTGGTTCTTCCCTGACTCCAGCGGGGAAGGAATCTGTTATAGGCCTATACCAGGAACAGATTACTTCCCCCTCCATGCCTGCCCATCTCTGCTGATCAGCGGACTGAGTGGGTCAGAACCACAGCTCCACCCATTCCCTGTCCCTGCACGGTCACTCCCATCCCATCTGCTCAGGAATAGCTATCCTGTGGAGATACTGTCCTTGCCAAGTGATTGCCCACAATGCAAATAGCCCATGTAGGGGAGTAAGCAAGGTTTCCTTTACTCCCCTGTGTTGCATCATAAGGACTGGGCACAATCCTGCCTTAAATTATCTAACCCTATCTTAGCATAACACATCAAAGAGTGAATGATGTTTTTGAATGATTTACACTATAACTCATACGGGAAATCATCAGTGCTTATTTCCCCACCAAAAAGACTTTTGTTGGTTATCCTTCAGTAAACATACTGCAGAAAAATTCATGTGCACCTATGAGAACTGTAAGATCCTAAAGAAATGGACATTTGAATTTTATCTCCACCTCCCTCTCTCTTATGCTATTTCTCCTGCTGTATTAACTGGGAGAGTTTGTTAAAAACATCACTCATCACATCTGCCTCTAAGTGCCTTGTGCTTGGTTTCAAAAGTGTATTTAGTTCTTGACATTGAATGGTTTTAAGAGAAAAAACAATGAAAGCAGGTAAAACCTGTAACCATCCCCAGAGGGGCAGAAGTCAAATGAGAGAATGCTGATGTCTTTGAGTTGACTGAGTCACAACCGACAGGTCTTAATAGAGTAAGGCATTCCAGAGACTGGTGTCAGAGGCTGTCAAACCTACCTCACTAACACCAATTAACTGGGAGATAGGGGATCTTAGAGTTTGGATCAAAGCCTTTCTTGTCCAGATGAAAGATCGCATCAGCTTTGAAAGAAAGCTCCAGATGTCTATGGGGGAAAAAATTCTTCCATTCAGCCTGTTTTTCAGTGAATTTTGAAACATTTCAGCATGAGGAACAAAATAACGTCCCTGCTGGAAAATGTGTCAGATGTTTCATTTAAAAACAATATTAAGCAAGGAAGGTTGTAGCCAACTTGGAGGGAATGTTTGATCCTGTCCCAAATTTCCATTGCTTCTAAGGCAGGGAGATATTAAATCATTCTTACTAATCAGTTCTCCATTTAAGAACAAGCAACCTTTCAAAAAAATCTTTTTTTTTTAAACTTTCCTTCATGCAAGGACTTCAGGAGATCAGCATACAGCTCATGGTACAGCAAACCACATCCGGAAATAATAATCTCATTGTTGCTGCAGTATATTACAAAGGTTACAGTGGTTATCCACCAAATTGGTTTAATAGTGTTGCATAAAAAGTTATGAGAGTCCTAAATTCTAATACATTTGATTCATTAATGGATCAGAAAAGCTTACAGGCAAACAGTATCCAACATTGTATTCATTGCACCATCAGTTTCACAGACAATGTAAATGGGATAATAGCTTTTTTAATTAGTACCTACAAATGTTTCATTGCCAACAAGGGATAGACATGTTCGAGAATATGAAAGAGATGTGGCCAGATTTATCCACAATCAATTACCTGGACCCAGATCTTGAAATCCTGTTGTCGGTGGGAATTTTGCCTGAGCAAGACTGCAGGATTGGGCCATTCCTTTTTTTAAGAGTCATTTCATTTCAATTTTCAAACTGAGTGCAGAGGGGAATTGGTTTGTGTTTCTTTGTTTTGCAGGTTGATCATCAACCTCCAAGCATTTATGCATTTATTGCACAGGATTTTTTGTTTTTGAAAGATTATTCCTTCATTCAAACTTTCAGTAGAACACTGTTTAAAGCAGTGATATTCAGACTGAGGCTCCTGAGCTGCAAGTGGCTCTTTAATGTGTCTCCTGCGGCTCTTTGCAGCACATGATATTAAAACACTGTGTGCTTTTATTATTAACCAGTCTACGTTATTAACCAATCGGGATGCTTTCACTATATTATTAACCAATTATGGTTGATAAAATAATAATATTTGGTCAGTTATTTTGCTATGACAAGAATATATATTATTCAGTATATATATAATAAACAGTAGTAGGGTTCATATATATAGTAAATGAAACAATGAATTTATACTACAGTGGCTCTTTTGCGTAAAGTTGATCACTAATTTGGCTCCTGATCCACTGAGGTCTGAGTGGTCACTGGTTTAAAGCACAGTATGTCTAGAGCTAACTGAGTTCATTGTTTGAGCAATTTGAAGGATTTCTAATACTGGGCATTGAAATAAGAGGGTTTCAAAGCATAGAAAAAATATGTGACAGCTGCAGTTTACTAGCCCAGTCATGCTTCTGTTGTACTGTATTGACTGTGTCATGTTCAAAAACGATTTTGTGCAAGTGGCTGTCTCTTTCTGCTATCGCTTTTGCTACCATGTTGATTTCCTGCAGGAATAGATTTTCATCAGGGATGAGCCTGGAACCAAACAATTCTGGATTTTGGTGAAGTTTGGATTGAAATTCAGACTTGAACGCAGTTGGCCCTTCTCACTCAGAAACATAGGAATTGCCATAGTGGATCACACCTATAGTTCATGTAGTGCAGTCACCTGACTCTGATAGAATCATAGAATATCAGGGTTGGAAGGGACCTCAGGAAGTCATCTAGTCCAAGCCCTGCTCAAAGCAGGACCGATCCCCAACTAAATCATCCAGCCAGGGCTTTGTCAAGCCAGATCTTAAAAACCTCTAAGGATGGAGATTCCACCACCTCTCTAGGTAACGCATTCCAGTGCTTCACCACCCTCCTAGTGAAATAGTGTTTCCTAAAATCCAACCTAGACCTCCCCCACTGCAACTTGAGACCATTGCTACTTGTTCTGTCATCTGCTACCACCGAGAACGGCCGAGCTCCATCCACTTTGGAACCCCCCTTCAGGTAGTTGAAGGCTGCTATCAAATCTCCCCTCACTCTTCTCTTCTGCAGACTAAACAATCCCAGTTCCCTCAGCCTTTCCTCGTAAGTCATGTGCCCCAGCCCCCTAATCATTTTTGTTGCCCTCCGCTGGACTCTCTCCAATTTGTCCACATCCTTTCTGTAGTGGGGGGCCCATATACTGTAGTGGGGGACCCATATACTGGACATATGGTTCAAAGCAGGGTGCAAGAAACTCCATAATGGACCATTAATAAAGGTTTAAACCACAGTCCTGGATTCAAACTCTTCTGAACTTTATGGGTGTTAAGCTCTGGATCAGAATTTTGAAGTACAGACACAGCCTGTGATTTAAAAATTACACAAACTTCCACTTTTTGTTAAGATACTTTGGTGTTGTTTAAGCATTTGGTTTTATTTCAAATTGAATGAACCAGAAGTAAAAATATTTCATCTTTACTAACAACAAAATTTACTGATTTGTCTTCTAAGTAAAAAAGTGCATAGACAATAAACGGACTTTGACATATTGGTACAAATATCCTGCTTCAAACAAATCAGTTAAGTTAATAAATGAAATTCACAAATTTAGGAGAGAAAAACAACAGCAACCAATCAGCCCCACTTCCACCCCCTTTGGAAACCAAAGTAGATAAATAGATTTAGTCCCCTCTGTGTCAAGAGAGACTTGTCCACATGCACTTTTTTCAATGCAAAGAATTGCACTTCATGTTAAGAGCTTCATCCTGCCACCTTCCTCATGTTGAGAGGTACCAATCCATTTAAGCACATACTTAATTTTAAGCACATGCTTAAGTGATGACAACGAAATTGCTCAAATATTTAACATCATTAAGCATGTGTGTACATGCTTTGCAGGACTGGGGTCTAAATGAATCCAGTATTCTACTGTGAGTAAAGGAGACAGAATTAGTTCCTAAGCAACTAGTGAAAGAAAAACTCTCCTTTAAAAAACCCTTCCATGGCAATGAAAACAATAGATAATAACAAATAGAATACATATCATGTGAGGGCAGAATTGGCTGTTACACCACAGTAAATCCAGATTAACTAATAAATACAGAAGAACTCAATGGACTTACTCAGATTTAGACTGGTGTATCAAAAAAAAAAAAAAGAATTTGTACCATTGAATGCAAATATATGAAAATGTACAGGTTATCTAAAAGTCAGATGTACTGGGTTATATATAGGTTTCAGAGTAGCAGCCATGTTAGTCTGTATCCACAAAAAGAAAAGGAGTACTTGTGGCATCTTAGAGACTAACAAATTTATTTGGGCGTAAGTTTTCATGAACTACAGCTCACTTCATCGGATGCATGCAGTGGAAAATACAGTGGGGAGATTTATATACACAGAGAACATGAAACAATGGGTGTTACCATACACACAGTAAAGAGAGTGATCAGGTAAGGTGAGCTATTACCAGCAGGAGAGCGGGAGGGGGCTAAGGGGGGAGAAACCTTTTGTAGTGATAATCAAGGTGGGCCATTTCCAGCAGTTGACAAGAACATCTGAGGAACGGTTGGGGCTGGGGGGGGAGAATAAACATGGGGAAATAGTTTTACTTTGTGTAATGACCCATCCACTCCCAGTCTTTATTTAAGCCTAAGTTAATTGTATCCAGCTTGCAAATTAATTCCAATTCAGCAGTGTCTCGTTGGAGTCTGTTTTTGAAGTTTTTTTGTTGAAGAATTGTCACTTTTAGGTCTGTAATCAAGTGACCAAAGAGATTGAAGTGTTCTCTGACTGGTTTTTGACTATTATAATTCTTGACGTCTGATTTGTGTCCATTTATTCTTTTACGTAGAGACTGTCCAGTTTGGCCAATGTACATGGCAGAGGGGCATTGCTGGCACATGATGGCATATATCACATTGGTAGATGTGCAGGTGAACCTTGATTATCACTACAAAATGTCCCCCCCCTCCCCCCCACTTTCCTGCTGGTAATAGCTCACCTTACCTGATCACTCTCATTACAGTGTGCATGGTAACACCCATGGTTTCATGTTCTCTGTGTATATAAATCTCCCCACTGTATTTTCCACTGAATGCATCTGACGAAGTGAGCTGTAGGTCATGAAAGCTTATGCTCAAATAAATTTGTTAGTCTCTAAGGTGCCACAAGTACTCCTTTTCTTTTTTGGGGTTATATATAGGATTTAAGATTTTATTTACAGAACCACTGTATTTCAAAATAGTGTCAGAAAAATATAGACCTGGGATTTAGGTTAACTAATCAACATTTTAAAAAACTGTTTTGATATTCTTCCCAGTCCAACTGTATTAGCACCACAGTGTTTTGAATTTTAGAATTATTTCAGACAAGTCTCATTTTTAAATATTTTTTAGCCACATATTCTTGTTTGACAGCAAGGGGCTAAAGAACAGGTGGCTATTCAGATCCCTGTTTTGCAATAAGGCTTACTACCCTTGTATAATTTCCAGTCAAAATTTCTCTTAAATAAATATCTCATGCCCCCCTGTGGTTAAATTGAGAGGCTGCTGAGCAAGTCCATAAGAGATGTTTTTTCCTTTTCTTTCTATTTGCACACAGAATGTTTGCAGTATCTCTCACACACAAATGAAGCATTCTGACTGACTTAAATAGATAGTTTTAGATATTTTACTTATAAAACATGTGTATAAAATTACTACTTAAAGCAAAGCATAGGAAAGTGCTTGATTGATAAGCATGCCCAGCATCTCTATAGCCCCCAGTACTTTACTTTGACATTTCATTTTTAAAGATGCTTGATAAAAATATCACATTATGACATTGTTACCCATCAGTGACCTGATTTGATGGATTCACACTCCCCGAAGCCGTTTGAGCACTTGTCCCAGACACAGCTGCCAAGTTTTGTGTAGTTCCATGTTCTCCCCCACCACCTCATAGGCAAGGAGTGTTGGTCATAAGCTGAAGTTTGTGATTCCCTCCCTCCCCCCCACTCACGAATAATTTAACTCAATTGCACCAGCCACAGACATGGCTTCCAAACACTAAGCAGCAGCATGAGATCAGCGAAGGATAGTTATCAGTCAGTTCCTGTATAACTAGGGCAAGGAGGAGAGAACACTGTACTGTTAAATTAACATTTTATGAGGTCCTCCTTGTATTCTTCTTCATTGTCCCCATCCTTCTACATCACCTCCCCAGATGTCGAACTGTCTCGTGTGCTGCTGTCAAATCTGAGCAGGGCCTTTCCCAGCCTGCGTGCACTGTTATTATCTACATGCAGAGCACCTAATGCAAGTTTTTTAGTTCTTGTTTTGTAAAAATTAAGTGGACAAGGAGAAAAGGCCTGTCAGTAGTGTTCACTGGCAGTCACTGTGGTATATTTCAAAACTATGTTGAAATTGTAGGTTGTCACTTTAAATTGTTTGTGGTTTCCTGGTCCAGATTGCAGGCTCAGGGGCTCTGTAACAAAGCATATGATCAGAGTCAGTCTGGAAAGACCCAGACAAGAGCTAAGTTGGGAGAGTTGTGCTTCTCCACCTTAGGGAGCAGCCTGCTTTTTCTCTCTCTGGTTTTGGTTATTGTGTGTTAAAATTCTGGATTTTAAGAAGTAAAGTAGTGTTGCATTACAGCCTTCCTAAAGGAGTATTTTATGTCTTTATCTAACTTCTCTGTTTGTATGTTGTGAATATGATCATCATGACTCTGTGATGATTTGTGAATATCATCCACACAACAGAAGTACAGGAAGTATCCATAACTTCTTAAGGACTCATCATCTCCCTGATAATCACAATCCGGTCAGATAACTTTGTATCACTTTGTAGTTTTGGTATAAGTAACACCTAACGTTACTAAAACTGAAGGAACTTAGAGATTACTATTTTTCTCTACATTTTTCTTTGTTTATTGTGTGCATTTCACAGCACTTTATGTATAGTCAGTGTCACTGGGTTGCGGATGATCAGTTGCACGTCCTGTGTCGTGCACTAGTATGATCACATCACTCTCATGCATTCCTCTAAGGGGAATTATATGCACGCTTTCCTTAAGACTTTCTAAAAATGTGTTTACTGATGACAACAGCAGAGCTGCTGCTGTGCCTCAGTTTGGGGTTGGAGAGGTGTAGTTTCTTCCCTGGTCCTCAGCATAGGACTGAGAAGCAACAGGAGCTTCAGGGGTATCCAAGGAAATCCCCAGACACAGGACCAGCAGGATTCTGGTGGAAGGGACAAGGAAGATCCCTATTGGGGCAAGGAAAACCAAGAGTTTGGTGATGGGTGTTACCTGGGGTTTCTCAGAACCCAAAGAAGTGGTAACTTAGCTGTGTCTCTCCTCAAAAAGAAAAGGAGTACTTGTGGCACCTTAGAGACTAACAAATTTATTTGAGCATAAGCTTTCGTGAGCTACAGCTCGCTTCATCAGATGCATTCAGTGGAAAATACAGTGAGGAGATTTATATACACACAGAACATGAAACAATGGGTGTTACCATACACACTGTAATGAGAGTGATCAGGTAAGGTGAGCTATTACCAACAGGAGAGTGGGGTGTGTGTGGGGGGAAACCCCTTTTGTAGTGATAATCAAGGTGGGCCATTTCCAGCAGTTGACAAGAACATCTGAGGAACAGGTTGGGGAGGGGAATAAACATGGGGAAATAGCTTTACGTTGTGTAATGACCCATCCACTCCCAGTCTTTATTCAAGCCTAAGTTAATTGTATCCAGTTTGCAAATTAATTCCAATTCAGCAGTGTCTCGTTGGAGTCTGTTTTTGAAGCTTTTTGTTGAAGAATTGTCACTTTTAGGTCTGTAATCGAGTGACGAAAGGGATTGAAAAGTTCTCCGACTGGTTTTTGACTGTTATAATTCTTGACGTCTGATTTGTGTCCATTTATTCTTTTACGTAGAGACTGTCCAGTTTGGCTAATGTACATGGCAGAGGGGCATTGCTGGCACATGATGGCATATATCACATTGGTAGATGTGCAGGTGAACGAGCCTCTGATAGTGTGGCTGATGTGATTAGGCCCTGTGATGGTGTCCCCTGAATAGATATGTGGACACAGTTGGCAACGGGCTTTGTTGCAAGGATAGGTTCCTGGGTTAGTGGTTCTGTTGTGTGGTGTGTGGTTGCTGGTGAGTATTTGCTTCAGGTTGGGGGTCTGTCTGTAAACAAGGACTGGCCTGTCTCCCAAGATCTGTGAGAGTGATGGGTCGTCCTTCAGGATAGGTTGTAGATCCTTGATGATGCGTTGGAGAGGTTTTAGTTGGGGGCTGAAGGTGATGGCTAGTGGTATTCTGTTATTTTCTTTGTTGGGCCTGTCCTGTAGTAGGTAACTTCTGGGTAATCTTCTGGCTCTGGCTCTCGTGACAGTGTCAGGAATAAGTCAATGGGAACACAGCAGTTCTGGCTGAAAAATGTTGATGCAAGCAGGTGTGATCTGATATCAAACTACTATTTATTAGACATTAAGCACACACACACATACACAATAGGTTTAGGACATCCCATATATTTTTATCCACAGTCTGAGATGGTTTTGAGTGATCACCAGCTGGACATTCAGAGGCTGTCTTTCCAGCCAGCTGATGGGGAGTTTAGATGTCAGCTCCTTGCCCGAAGAAAATCTCCCTCAGACTGCTCTGAGGTATTTACTTTTACTTAATCTTTTATAGTTAACTCTAACAGAGCACATGACCTATGATGACTCCTAGTGGGCCAGCAAAATAACCTCTACTGGGTCACCAATTCTCCTATTTTCAACTACTCATTATCTCAAACATTTCTAGTATTTCTAGCCCTATCAACAATATGTCAGTGGCACCTAAAACCAAGGGTGCTATTCACTCACCCTCTTCCATAACTTTCTGTTCTATCGTCCCATTGTAATTAACAAACTGCAAGTATGCAGCTATCTGACATTGTCTCACAAAGGCCTAAGATTATTCCTAGCCATGGGATGTTTGGTTTTCAGCCAGCAGTGGCTGAACATACAAAATGGCTGATTGCAGTACGGTCAAGTTCTGGGGTACAGGCAGGCATGTCAAATTCTGGGATAACACTCCCCTCGTTGCAGATCACACACACACACAACAAATTCAGTGGGTTACTAGTGAGGCCCAGCATAGGCCTCAAGGCTCTTGAGTGAGACTGAGCAATAATCTTCTCACTGGCATACTCAGTTTTCACCCCTGATTCTGCCACATTTCGACCAGACCTAATGTAGATTCCTTGGGGAAGTACCCATGGTTTTCAAAGTGCAGGCTTTGAAACCAATTGATATTTCTTCAAATCCAGCATGTCAGCACCAGAAACAAAACAACCACCATTATCTGAAACACTGCACAACCCTGCATGAGCCAAGGAGCACCCGGCAGCAGTGGGGGCAAGCATCTACCTCCAGGTACCTCTGTGGGCCCATCAGTGAATTCAAGACAAAAGACCCTCTATTAGACACAGGTGAAAATTTTTAATGGTGAGAGTAATTAACGATTGAGACAATTTACCAAAGTTTGCAGTGGAATCTCCATCACTGAATTTTTCAGTAAAGATTGGATGTTTTTCTAAAAGATGTGCTCTAGGAATTATTTTGGAGAAGTTTTATGGCCTGTGTTACACAGATGGTCAGACTAGACAATCACAATGGTTCCTTCTGGCCTTGGAATCAATGAATGGTTGGAAGAAAAGATCTGAACCAGAAGACAGCGGTGGTTGGAGGAATATCCCATCTCACAACAGAAAGAGCTAGAATGAGAGAGGTTAGCAGGAGATGGAGGAACCCCTCCCTCTTACAGGAGTTGGGACAGGAGTGGAAGCCAGACCCAAGAAGCCATGCTTCTTCAGATGAGACAGTTTCAAAAATTTCAAGCTGACAGTATCCCTTTCAAGCACTGTTTGATGATCTGAAACTTCCAGGATATGAATGAAAGTTGAGTGGATTCTGCACAATAACTAATTGGAACCAGAATGCAGTTTCACTTTGCTGATATACATGACCCATTCTGTTTGCTTTCTCTAAATGCTTGTGTGAGCAAATATTTGTTTGCAAGAATGTTTGCAGAAAGAAAGCATTGTGTGAATACATATTCACACAAGTTTTGGCACGAGAAGTGTTTGTGTGACTTTGTTTTTAAGGTATTTTCTATGTCGCACATCATTGTAATGTCTGAACACCTCATACACACTAATGGATTTACCTTCACAGCACCTCTGTGCAGTAGGAAAATGTTGCTTTACAACAGGGAATTGAGGCACAGAAAGAGAGATTAAATAACTTGACCAAGACCCCACTAGAAGTCTCTGGCATAAGTAGGAAGTAAACCCAATGCAACTGCGACCCAATCAATAGAGTCCTGCAAATCCACAGATATCCCCTTTATATCCGCAGATATCCATGGACCATTTTTGCGGCTCATGGATCAGATGCAGATGATGGCTCTAAAAATCAAGTGCTTTAACCACATGACCTTAATTTAGAAGCTTCTTGTGTTTCAGAGACATTCAGTCCAAGAGCAGAAACAGTATCACGTAACTTCATTTACTAATCACATGGCGCAACTAGCAAATTACAGATAATGAATACTCAAAGCATTGATCAAGGTGGATAGTTCACAAACCATCCATCGGCTCAGTTATGTTCTCATAACCCAATTGCTCAATCTTTTCAAATAAATAAATTTGTAAAAAACAAAATCTTTCTGAAAATAATTTGAGAATATTAAAAAGGGACTAAATGTGCTGAATGAGGTGTTCACTGCTAACAGTTTGCATAGCTCTTCATATGCTAGTGACTGTGTCCATGAATGTATCGGTTTTTGTTTCACTTTTGCTTTAGGAGACTAGGCTTTGTATTAGGTTGATAGATTGTATCAGGGAGCTGGTGGGATAAGACTAGAGAAATTAGGATACTGCAGGGGGTAAAAAAAGAGAAAAGGAAATGTGAAAATTTGGAACTAGAAGGTTGCTTGTCACGTAATGATGTGAAATCAACGTGCTTTTCTTTGTCCGGGCAGATCACTGCTAAATTAAAGAAGCACCCTTAATGGGACAAAGAGATGCAGGCAGAACGCATACCTGCTCTGTGGTGGCCAAGTCTCAAAGTATAACTTTGATTTTCCAGAGCCAAATACATGGGGAACATGGTGCTGTACAATAGGTGACTGTTATCAATATCTCTTGTGATGTACTCTACTTAAGTATAAAAAAACACAACCTACTTTTCAGTGCCAGGGCTATAAATCCACCAGGGGGTTGTGGTGATACCATAAACTATAAAAACAAAGCTCAAGTGGCCTTATGTAGTTACTACAAGACTGAGATGGAATTATAGCCCCATAATTCAAAATTAACTTATTTCTTACATTTTACAATGCATGGATCTGAACTTTGGATCGAAGCCCTGTGCAGGCTCCTCACTCCTGCTATTGCTGCCTCTCCGGCTGCTTCCACTTCTGCCTCTTTTTCCCTCTTTCGTCCTAGTTATCACACAACGCTCCTGCTGCTTCCCTTACTGTGCATGGCTTTAAGCATGTGAGTAATCTCACTGATATCAATGCCTAGCTGGAAATGTTCAATTATTTCCTGTATAAATGTAACGTGAGGGTTTCTTTTTCAGCATTTTTGCATGTTTCGTTTGATACTTTCCCTGTGAAAGGATTCGGCTACCCTGGTATAACACAGAGCAGCCTCAGAAAATCATTCAAGTGTTCCTTTATTCACTTGCATTCATAAGACTCTGAGGGTCACATTTTCCATTAGGAGCGTACTGGTGCCATGGTCTTATCTCACTAATATTTCATATATTCACAAAGAACAGTACTGCAGATTACAGAGGGACACACAGACAACAAGGAAACCACAAAGAAATATATAGGAACGAAAAGAAATTGATTCATTTTGATAGGAACATAGGAATTGCCAGATTGGATCAGTCCCACTCTCCAGTTATGGGTCTCTTCCACCTTTCTTTTAGGTTGTCTGTGTCATGGCTATCTGCAGGTCTTAGTTTCTTTCCCAAGTGAGATGACTACAGAGAGAATCTATTTCATCCTGTCTTTGGAGTTACTGTGTTGTTGACAACCAGGCTAATATCATATCTCAGAAAGCATATTTGGACCTTTTTGTTGGCCTGTTTCGTTGTTGCTTATCAAGAGTAAAAAGGCAGTTAGAAGCAGAGCAAAGATAGAAATGAGCAAAGAGTAAAAATTGTCCCAGCTAGCCCAAATCAGAATTTGAACACATGAGCTTTTATGTTTTATAGTGAGTGAGAATCCTATTTTTAACTTCATTAAAAGAGCAGGTGTTTGGGGGGGTATCTCTATGAGATCCCAGTAGCTCAGAAATTTTAGTCACTTTTTCCATTCAGTTCATCCAAGCCTTTTCTCCAATTGACATGATTTGACTGCAGGAAAACATGGCTGCTTATAAAAACCTGCATATATAGTCCTCTGTCATATACCACATTCAACATTTGTACCTCACACCTAGAGCACATGGGATTGACCTATTGATATGTTGGGACTCTTCGAACACATTGCAAACTAGGGAAATAGTCTATTTTCCTAAAATGCTAGCCTTTAATTTGTAGGCTTAAAAAACACTATGTAACAGGTGACTGGCCCAATTGACCCATGACAGACTACTTTAAGGAGAATGAGCCCATCTCAGCCTACCTGCAAGTAATGGACTACTTAGGTGACTGGGTTGCAGTTAATTGGCTAATGAGCACCTGGACCTGATAAGAGGCTCCCACACCGAGCTGAAGTTGGGTGGTTCTACAGAGAGGAGGCTCATAGTGGGAGGGAGTGCCCAGGGAATAGAGCAGATCTCCCAGGGAAAGGAACTCTGGGAGGGATCACCCAGATTAACTGCAGGATACTCAGCCTGTAAGGAGCTGTGTGACACCAGGTAGAAGAGCTACAGTTGGCAGGAAGGGCCTGACTCCAGAGAAGAAATCAAGGTCAGGAGTGCCTAGTGGGCCTGCAAGTGAGACTGACAAACTCAGATGGAATCTGTCTCTTTGTTTAGAAGCCTGGGTGAAGGTATTTCTTGTGTTTCAGAGTAGCAGCCGTGTTAGTCTGTATTCACAAAAAGAAAAGGAGTACTTGTGGCACCTTAGAGACTAACCAATTTATTTGAGCATGCATCCGACGAAGTGAGCTGTAGCTCACAAAAGCTTATGCTCAAATAAATTGGTTAGTCTCTAAGGTGCCACTAGTACTCCTTTTCTTTTCTTGTGTTTGTACTTCCTGCTGATAAATATAGCCTCTCAAAAGTGGGGAGGGTGGTGTTTGATACCTAAAAGCCACAGTGGACTTATTGATCACCTAACTGGGAAAATTAAGGCAGGTTGCAGCTGCAAGGGGGTGCACTGGGATATGTGCCTTTTTGTAAGTGACCAGACCAGCTGCTGGCCTGCTCCCTAGCAGTGATGCTAGGCAACTTCTGAGCCCATCTGCACTGCTTTAGAATGCAGTGTGGCCACAGCTCCTGATGGACTCCTGATTTAGTAGTCCTGCTTATGAGCCTGGCCCCCACAGCAGCTGCTCCAGCCCTTGTTCCAGTTCCTGTTCCAAGTCTCTTCTCCTGTTCTGCTCCAGCCCCTACTGGCTTCAACCCCCAGCCCTGACACTGGCTTATGACTCTGGTTGATGGTCTGGTTCTGGCATTTGGCTTGTCTCGCCGGTACAAATTCCTGGCTCTGCCTTTGGCTTATGATTCTTCTGTCTCTCTCTCCCCTGTGTGCCATGCCCTGCCCCCCTCTGGTATTTGGCTTCTGCCACTTGGGTACCGACCCTAGGCTCATTTCCTGGGCTCCGCCTGCCCTCAGTCTGGGTCTAACCAGTAGACTGCACTCTTCCCTTCACCACTAGGTTTGACCACCAATGGCCCAAGTGGGAACACTTTTACACGCCTAACTTTGTGCAAACTCCAATAGTGGTTTTTATTGTGGCTGGATTTCTTCACCTGTCATGCAGGTTGGTTTTTCTAAGGAGTAAGTCTCAGATGTTCACCTTTTATACAGTTAACAGGATCAGCCTTAACATGCTTTTTTAAAAGATGTTTTAAAAACCTGTATCCTTCCGTTCTTTCCCCCAGAAAGAAAGTGATGCCTTAACTTCTCCCACTGGTGCAGCTATTTCAGCTCGATAATTTCTTCTAAACAGTGACTCAACCCCGTTAGAGGTCAAAAAGTGAAGTGGTTGGCCCACAGTGGCAGAGCTGGAATCAGAAGTTCCTGCCTCCCAACCAAGGATTATTTCCATAACAAGTGCCTAGATTTTAAGAAGAAATCAATGTGATTTATGATCATCTACTCGAACCTCCTGTGTACCACAGACTAAAGAACCTCACCCTGCAAATTTATAACAACATATAAATGCAATCAAGTCACATTAAGCTCAGGAAGGCTTTCTTGGAGGAAAATAACTTTTTAAAAATGTTTTGAATATGTTTGGGGGGATTCATTTCTAGTCCACAGTCTTAATGCACTTTTTTTTTTTTTGATTTCTGAATTTTCTTCCCCCCAAACACACAGTTTCTTGTGAATTGTGAGGTGAGATCTACTTTTCAATCAATAAGAAAAACCTTTTTAATATCAAGTTTAGTTTTTTATACAGTTTTAAGATTTTTCTAATGAAAAACACATGTAGAAAGTGGGTACACTACAGTTGTAGAACACAAATGCGTAGCACTGCTGGGACAATTGTTTGTCAATCAACATGATGTGTATTTATAGAGAGAAAGCACTAAGTGAATAAAAACCCAACCAATTTCAGAAGAGTGAGAAGAGACTTACTAGGGAGTGATAGGTTTGGCACTTTAAATCCATGTAAAAAGTATAAAAATAGATTATCTGTGACATAGAGGACATATCTGTGCTATTTTTTAAATTCTGATAAAACATTGATGAGGGATGTATTGCATACATAAATATATACCTACTTCTGTACATATATGAATACATGCATACCTTCCTCCTTTCCAAGCTGGCGGCCGTCACACTTTCACAGTATACTGATCTTGTGAGCCCAAAAACAAAGGATGTAGTTTGAATCTCAAATTCTGATTTCCTGTATGGTAAAGTTAGATCATTGTCCTGATCCCAGAGATATATATTTATAACCCTACTGAGAAACATTAACAATAATAGACTAATTAACTAACCACTCTGAATTGTAGACCCTTGAATTCTAGCAGATTGAAATACTGTTATATAATGTTACAAGTTAAACAACTTTGTGTAAACTTTTAATATGTTTAACACAAAAACCAGCTTTAGTTTCTCAAGCAGTAGAATAACATGTCCCTTATGCTCACGTGACCAGACCCACTGAGGTAACATAAGTAGAAAATGGTTGCAGGATTAGGCCATACTGTAACATTAGAGCATCGTTGTGGCACAATATTTTTAATAGCTTACCTAAGTGTGTTGATAGCTTACTTCTAGGATGTATTTGCTTTGCTGAGGTTGGGTATATTTGTCAATACATCTGAATACCAGTCTGTAAGGAAATAAATTTAGTAAGTCTAGATAAATTATTTTATCCAAATCGTCTGAGGAAATCTAGCCTAAGAAATACTCGCTGTTTAGAAACACTTTTTTTTTCAAATGTAAAGCATCCTCAAACTTTTTCAAAGAAAATATTTAGATCATTTTTCTATGTAAACTGGAGATTAACTGCTTTTAGTCCATTCTCAGGGCACTGCCAAAATGTTGTTCAAACAGGCATGCAGACCTCATCCAGAGACCCTTCTGGCTATCGTACAGCCTGTAGGGACAGAGTCCATCAGCCAATGAAATGTCACTGAGATTCCATGAAGACCAAAAGGCATGGCTTTGAGTCAAAACAAGTCTTGTGATGTCTAGCTGTTGTTTTCTTTTTGAATACCAAATCTGATGAGATTTGCCAGTATCCTTTTATAAGGTCTAGAGAAGAGAGATTTACTTTTTCTCAGTTAATAAAGGAATTATCTGAGGCATAGGGCATATATCAAATGTGGATACAGTAGAATCTCAAAGATATGAACACCAGAGTTACGGACTGACCGGTCGACTGGACACCCTGGGGAACTGGAAACCAATCAGGCAGTAGTAGAGACCAAAAAAAAAAAAAAAGCGAATACTGTAGTGAGCCTGTATTGCATCTTAAAGATAGGCACATCTGGGCTTCCTGTCCCCACCCTCTCCCCCTACTTGCCATGTCCTGAGGCAGCCACTTATAGGTAGGAGGGTGGTGAAAGCTGTTTTTCCTCTCTCCCACTCCCCTCGCTGGGAGGGGGACAAGCTTGCAAGAAACTTCCCAAGGTGCTACTGAAACTTGGCCTAGAAATGCAAGCTGCTGGAGCCAGAGCCCAAGCTCCTGAACGTACACTGCACTCTGGAGGAGCAGCTCAGTTTTAAAGGACCACAGCCTGCACTGCGCACACGGACACTGCAGCGCCCCAGGGTGCCTCACTCCTCACCCTTGAAGCCAGGGGGATAGAACCAGCTGCCTGTCTCCACCCTCACTCACTGGGCAGCCACTGCAAAGCTGTGAGCCCGTGCTCCGAGCAGTCTGCTCAAGGACCATCCACAGGTGCTGACTCCATAGGAGCACCCATGGGAGAAAATGGTGGGTGCTCAGCAGTCCCCTCCTCTTTCCCACCCCCAGTGCCTGCTGGCAGCCCCACCAATCAGCGCCTCCCGCTCCCTCCCCATGCCTCCCATGATCAGCCGTTTCGTAGCATGCAAGAGGCTCTGGGGGGAGGAGCAAGGGGCATGGTGCGCTTGGGGGAGGGGGCAGAATGGGGGGGAAGAGGTGGGGTGGGGGCGGGGCCTGGAGCAGAGCCAGGGGTCGAGCACCACCAGGCAATTTGAAAAGTCAGCACCTGTGGGAGCATCCCATAATGACTTGTTCAGAGATACAAACAACCTCCATTCCTGAGATGTCCGTAACTCTGAGGTTCTACTGTACTTCATTATGTATAGCAGCCATCCCCATTGTGTTGGGAAAATAACAGATAGCAACATGCCCTCTAATGAAAATCTAGTTGAAAGTTTTCAGACAAAAAAATTTCCCATCAGAAAATGTGGTATTGTCAAAATCAGTATTTTCTATGGGAACATGTAAGGTCTGGCAACATTTTTAAAATTCAGAATTTCAAATCATCATTCTAAATCAAAGTCACTTTACTGTTTTGGTTTCCATTTTCAGTTTTTGGATTTGGGAGGATTTTTTCCCACTTCCCCTCCCTTTTTTTCTTTTTTTTACAGTTTATTTTCAAATGAAATTCCTGCAGAAAACCTGAGATTTTCTGTTTGGAAAGTTTTCAAAAGTATTTTGCATGCAAAACCTTCCGTAAGTAAAACCTGGGTTTTCTGACCATCTACTGATAGAGGATTCAGTGGCTCCCAAAACTAGCATTGTCTGAAGCTCCTCTGACAGCACATGTGATAAATGAAAGGGGGTCGCTCTCTTTTATGGACAGCCAGCCAGCCAGTTAGCTATAACATTCCTCTTAGTAGTTCTCTACTTCCTTTACCTGTAAAGGGTTAAAAAGTCTCCCTGCATAGGTAAAAGGAAGGGAGTGGGCACCTGACCAAAAGAGCCAATGGGAAGGCTAAAACTTTTTAAAATTGGGTGAAAAAACTTCTCCTTTGTCTGTTCTGTTGTTGTTCTCAGGGAGAAGCACAGAAAGGGCTGCAGCTGTGCTGTAAGAGCGTGGGCCAGGTATGGAAAATCATACCTAGAAACTACTCATTTGAAACCCCAGATATGTAAGGAAATGTCTAGGAAGACGCGATTAGGTTTATTTTTGTTTATTTCTTTATAGCTTGTGGAGTCCTCTGTGCTAACCCCAAATGGCAGCATCTAACCATCCAAGGTCAGAGAAAAGCTGTAACCTTGGGAGTTTAATACAAGCCTGTAGTGGCCAGTATTAATTTTTAAAATCCTTGCAGGCCCCCACCTTCTGCACTCGAAGTGCCAGAGTGGGGAATCAGCCTTGACAGCACAGTTTTAAACTTCTCTAGTACACTATAAGCCCTTCTTCTCTAGCACATGCTCCATTAAGTTGGGCCAGGGTCTAGGCCCCCGCACTTCTCCACACAAACAAACACTGTGCATGACAATTCATGAAGAACTGCTCTAATTCATTTTGTTACCTTCCTCGCGAGCAGGAGTTTGGTCATAGCAACTACCATGGCTGCTTTTGCTTCTTGTTCATTTCTCTTCAACAGGAAACTTAAGGGAATTGCTTTCACTGTTTTAGTCCCTCCACTCTGTTTAGCTAAGCCGCTGCCTTCTCCTTTCTCTCTTTAATTACACTTAGATGCTATGGAGATGGGAAATATGGAAAGAATATGGAGAGATTTTTATCTCTGCTCAAGTTTTCCCTTCCCTCTCCTTTTAAAAGTTGGAACAAAATGAAAAACCAAATGGAGGATTATAACTGCCACACATCGAGGTTAAAGTGGTGTGATCTAGTGGTCGGAGCAGGCCTAGTGGTTGGAGCAGAATCAGTGACCAGAACTGGATGCATGGTCAGGAGGCAAACCAATGGTTGGAATCGGGAGTTCAGAAGCTGGCAGGGACTTGGGCTGGTGTGGAGCAGGCAAGGGCTGGACACAGGTATGGCACAGCTGCAGGTGTGAAACACATTGAGCAACCACTGTGCTGCTGCTGCTATAGACTTCAACGGTGATTTGTTGGCTTTATTGACCAATCAGGGAGCATACCACTTAGTGAGGGTTTATTGGGCCCAGATGAGCTCCTTGGGTAGCTAGGCAACCAAGCCCTGAGGCAGCTGTGTTCCTGATAGTACCCCTTTTCGGAGGGCTCCTTCTAGGAGCCCTCAGCCCTAGCCTGCCAAGATACCTTTGGTGAAATTGCCACAGGAGATTGGGTATGTGAACATTTTCTTCTGGTTCCCAGGACTTCTCTTCTGGCCCATACCCATTCTAGTCTGTCAGATACTGGAGTTTTCCTCTGACACGTCAAGAGTCGAGGACCTGCAGGGCTTCATATTCCTCCTGTCCATAGACGATTACCAGGGGTGGAGGTGGGTCTACAAGTCAGGTAAAGGCTTGTTGCTGAACAGTTTGAGGAGAAAAACATGAAAAACGTGAATCTTGAAGGATTCTTGGAGTTGAAGCTTAAAGGCCACAGGGTTCATTTGTTCCATGATCCAAAAAGAACCAAGGTATTAGTGGTCAAGCTTAGCTGAAGCATGGTCTGTTCCCAGGCTTTGAGTCGAGAGCCAAACTTTATCCCATACTGCAAGGTTGGGACAGCTTGTCACTTTTGATCCGCATAACGCTTATACGTTTCTTTAGAGGCAAGTAAGTGTTCTTTGACCTACTGGTATCTTCTGGAAATGGCGGGCCAGGTCCATGGCTGCTGGGATGGGATCCAGAGTGAAAACCCATTTGGAAAAATGGAATGTATTGAATTGAAGCATGGATAGAGGAGTTGTATGCAAACTCAGCTAAACACAGAAGTGGAAGTCAATCATCCTGACGGAAATTCAGGAAACTGGGAGGTACCGCTCCGGGGTCTGATTGACACTTTCAGTATGGCCATCTGCCTGTGGATGGTAAGCTGTTGAGGTAAAGGGCTTGGTGCCACAAAGGTGGAGAAATTTCTGCCAGAACCAAGAAACAAATTCAGGGCCTCAATCCAAAATGATGCATTTTGGCATTCTATGGTACTTAAAGATGTGCTGCAGGAAGGCTTGCACAGTTTCATGGACAGACAGAACAGTGCAGCAGGGAATAGAATAGGCCAACTTGGTCAGGAGGTCCACTATGGTCAGGATAAATGAGTGACCTTGGGGGTGTGGTAATTCAACAATAATATCCATTGAAAGGGTGGACCAAGGATGCAGAGATGTGGGGACGGACTGAAGGAAGCCCACAGGCTTGACTTGCAGTTTCTTCATATGGGCACAGAGGTCACATGACCTAACAGTTTTTAACATCAGTTCATAGGGTTGGCCACCAGAAGTACCTAGTAACCAGGGTCCAGGTTTTAAATTGGCCACAACCTCTTGCCATGGGCAAGTCATGGCACAGCGTTAGCACATAAAGCTGGGAGCTGCCCTCAGAAATGTAGAGATGATCCCTGTGATAAAGGAGGTCTTGTTGTAAATGAAACTTTGAAACTGGGGAATAGATAGTGGTCATCAGGTGACTAGTTATAGTCCCACAGACAAAGTAAGAGGGTTTAAGGACAGTGGTGAGAGCTTCCTGCTCCACTGATGGCCAGGAATTCTTTGTCCCACATGTCATAATTTCTCTCAGTGGCAGTCAGTTTCCAAGAGAAAAAGGTGCAGAGATGAAGCAACTGGTGAGGGCAGGTAAAATGCAAGAGGACTGTGCCTGTTACAAAGTCTGAGCCATTGGTCTCAACTATGAAGGCCTTTGTGGAGTCTGGATAGGTCAAACTGAGGGCAAAAATAAATGCCTGTTTCAAGTGGTTGAAAGCTGCCTGCATGTTGGTGTACCAGATGAACTTCACCCCCTTCCTGGAGAGGGATGTTAAAGGAGCTACCAGGTTAGACAATTCTTGGGTGAATCACTGGTAAAAATTAATGAAGCCAAGGAACCACTGCCTCCTGAATATATTTGAAGTTGCCTTCCACTTGGTGATGGCTGTAACCTTGCTGGGGTCTATGGCAAGTCCTGCAGGAGGATGACATAGCCCAGAAACTCCACAGTATCCTTGTCAAATTCAAATTTCTCAGGTTTTGCTTAAAACTCATTTTGGTGAAGCTGATCAAGAACAGTGTGCATGTGGAATTCTTGACTCTCTGAAAAATGAGAATATCATCTAAGTAAGTGATTTTGAATTGGTCAAGGATGTCTCTGAAGACTTCATTCATTAAATGATGGAAAACCGCAGGAGTTTTACATAGACCAAATGGCATGACCAAATATTCAAAATAATTGTATCTGTTTCGAAATGTCCTCTTCCATTCATCCCCCTTCCAGATTCGGAACAGGTTGTATGCTCCATGCAGGTCTAGCTTTGTAAAAACCTGAGCTGAATGGAGTCTTTCCAGGAATTCATTTATGAGGGGAAGGTGGATAGAGATCTTATTAAGGGCTTGATAATCAACATGAAGTCAGAGAAGCCATCATTCTTGGCCATGAAGAAGGCAAGTGCTCTTGCTGGGGAAGCTGAGGGATGGATGAACCCATTCTGGAGATTTTCTTCAAGGTACTCCTAAAGGGCCTGCAGGTAGGGTTTGGATAGGGTGTAAATGCATCCAAAAGGAACCTCTGTTCCCACTTAAAGGTCAATTGGGCAATCATAACTGCAGAGAGGCGGTAGCCTGTTCACCTTCTGTTTATCTAATACCGTGGGATATCCTAGGTACTTAGCAGGTTCCAGGCACTGCTGAACAAATTGGTTTGTGACTTTTAATCCTTCAGGGGCTAGATCATGCCACAGAATGTAGCCAGCTGTTGCCTAGAGTTGGGAAGGCATGTTTGGCAGCACTGCAGGGAACAGAAGAATGTAGATCACAAGTACCAGCTAATTCAGGGGTTGAGTGATGAGCCAGGGGACACAAGGATGACTGGTGAATGGAAAGCGCAGATGACCCTGAACTGCAAGATCTTTCAATGACTGCCAATGGTAATGACCACTATGGGGGCTGTATGATGCATGAGGGGGCTTGAAGAGAGGAGGCACCCGTCAATAGCCTTGAAAAACTCAGGGAAGTCCTTGCGGAGAATGGGAATTCAATACCCATTAACAAAGTTCTGGTCAATAAAATTCCTGAAGGCACCTGAGTCGATCAATGTTTCTAAGTGGACATCTGGCATAGCAGAATGTTGGAGCTGAAAAGGGATATGCAGTGGGAGAATGTAATGGGTGGACCCCCCCCTTCTGGGATGCCACCTGATGTACAGGGATTTCATTCAGCCTCCCCTGCTCAATCAGCGTGGGTTCCCTCTCCCTGCTTTGCTGGCCTCTTGCAGCACACACACACACAGGTAGAACCACACCCTGCTGCGGAGACAGGCTGAAATCAGCTCTGTGTGAGAGGACTCCCGCAGCACTCACGTGCACACCTTTTTGGGAGATAAACCCAAAATAATACTGTCTTGCGCTGTATAGAAGAATCTGCACAGTGCAAGCTCATAAAAATTTACCCTCTTCCTCAATGTAAAGAGAGATATACACACTTCTTCCCCCCCCCCCCGCAGTTAGAAATTGCATAAAGTGGGTTTTATTATAAACAATAAATAAGTTTAATAACTACCAAAGGTGAATTTTAAGTGAATATAAGAGATAATGGACAGAACAAAGCAGATTACTAAGAAAATGAAACTAAACATGCAAACTAAGCTACTTTCAATAAAGAAATTGGTTACAAATATAATACTCACCCTAGATATTGTTGCAGGCAGATTACAGAAAGTCTTGAAAGGCAGCTGCACTGTCTCCCTCTTGAGACTCAGGTATTACTCACGAGCTAGATGCCTTTCCAGCTTGGGTTCAACTCTTCTCCCCTCAGTCCAGGTTTTTGCTGCCAGGTGTTTTTTCAGCGTCTCTTTGGGTGGGGAAGCAGAGAAGAACCACAATGATATCACTCCCCTGCCTTATATAGCTCTTGTGTAAGGTGGGAATCCTTTGTCGTCTAGTGGAAAACCATTGGCATTCCAGTACCAGGTGACTCAGACCCATGTCTCTGCATGGCAGTGGCAGCCATTGCTTGTAAACTGTCTCCAAAGTCCACAGGAAGACTAAGTTCTTTCACAGTCCAGTGTCTCTGCTAATGGCCCATTAGCCCTGTCTGACTTTTCCATTGTTGTACCTTAAGAGCTGGTTGGGGGTGACACCCAAAGTAACACATTTGAAATACAGACACATAGTTAATATTCCTAACTTAGATACAGAAATTATATAGGCATACAAATTGGATAATCACATTCAGTAAATCATAACCTTTCTAATGATCTCACATAAGCCATTGTGCATAAAGTACGTATCAGTTATGTCATGTTCATATCATAAGTATATTTTCATAAAGAATATGGAGTGAAATGTCACAGAGTGTGCTGCTTAAGGGTGCCAAGTTCCGGTGGATAGGCAGCAGCACAATTCATTGCAGGAAAGAGTGGAGCACTGACCCAACCCTAGCTCCCCTACTGTAGCTGGGAACTGCTATTTCCCAAACTCTGGGTGGACCGGACCTTGGCTGGGCAACCTGCTGCCATGTGCCAAGGCCTCCCACACTACAAACACAACTTCAATACCCAACGACAGGTCTTTTAATCAGAGGAGCGGTGGGGCCAGACTCTGCCAACTTGCATCAGTTTGGGGTCTGGTAGGACAACTGAGAGCATGGGAGACGAGAGTGTTCTGGTTAGTAGGGATCTGGTAGCACACTGCTTTTCTTGAGCTTGCTCCATTAGTCAATCATCAGTCCAGATGAGAAGATCAATTAAAGATCCCAAGCTAGGCGGCGGTTCCAAGTTTGCTAGTTCATCTTTAATAGTCATTGAGTGCCTCCCTAAAGTGGTGTCATTCTGTGGTCTCATTCCAGTGAGTTTCTGTGGCCAGATATATGAATTCCACTGCATATTTGGCGACGGCCCTGGCACCCTGCCAGAGTGCGTGGAGAGCAGCTTCTGCAGTATGTTTTTGATTAGGTTCTTCAAATATGCCCGCCATTGCCTGTACAAAGCAGGCTAGGTACTAATCCTACTCAGGACTGATCCATAGTATGACTGTGGCCACAGCATGAACTGGAGATGACACTGGTTAACAAACCCATGAAACTTGGCTAAATCCTCAATGAATTTATCGGGTGGGCGCAGCTTGGGCTCAGCAACAGTGGATGTTGTGAGTCTTGGGGGCACAGAAGACACTACCTGGGCTTATTTTGTAATAAGAGGCCTGGACTTGACATGATTCACAGCCATTTTGTGTATGGACTTAGCATAACACTCAGCCATTTTGTATGTTCAGCCACTATAAATTGGAAACACAATTATAGAGTCAGGAGAATTCAGCCTTGATGTAGGCACACATATAGAAAAACATCGGCTGCAGCCCTACTAACAGGAGACCGATGGATATTCACAAAGTCATGAGAATGGACAAGCTAACCTTGAGTTTCTGCAGCTTCTTTCTGATAATAAAAAGTATGAGTTTTGCTATTGCAAGTGTATCCCACTAACGAAGCATAAAGATAAGCACACCTTAAGATGTTTTTACTCATTTTGAAACATACAAAAGCTAATGAGTAGGCAGTCTTAGGCGTGTGAACTCCTGTATAGTGAAAATGATTGGTTAGTGTTTTTGCATAGCTTCTTTGTAAGTAAAATAATTGGTTACGGCATAGATACGAGAAATCCTCATTTTAACTATATAATAAGGGTCAGAAAACAAGTTCCTTGGAACTTAACTCCAGAATACAGCTCAAGACCAGAGCTGCTAGAACTTTTTAATCCTTGCACGACCTGACTGTGTAGAAGCTGGAGCCCCAGACGACATGACCCTGACTGGGCATCGGGAGACATCTGTCTGTTTTATTGGGAGAGGCGAGCATAAGATGCTTGATGTGTGTATTCTGTTGATTTGTTGTTAATTGTTAATAACCACTTGTACATGTTTAAGGATATTCACTGTGTGAGGGCTCTTTCACTGGGATAAGGCCTAGCAGACCCGTAGAGTCCACGAGGAATGGGTGTTTGCCCTGAGCCCACAGAGGGATAAAGTTGGGTCCCTTACACCCTGAGTACCCACAAGGATCTGTAGGGGGTGGGAGCCCTACACCCTGAGTACTCATGAGGGAGGGTAGGGGTGGAGCTGTAAATTGTGCAGGTAACAGTACCTGAGCCTGGAGGGCTGCAATTCGGTCGACATAGCATAGCTACCTGAGCCTTTCAGGACCCCATCAACATCTGAAAAGGGAGGGGGGCTCCTGATGGGGCCATTCTGGAGGTTAGCTCCATGCTGTGAAGTGAAGCCCCTGCTATCTTCTAGTGGCTGCTCAAACTGTCATGCACTGAGGTGTAGGCAGTGCAACCTAGTGGTTGGAGCATAATCAGAGAGCAGAAGCAGAGGTGTGGTCAGGAGGCAAGCCAGTGCTCAGAACAAGGAGTTAAGAATCAGGAGTTTAGAGACTGGCAGGGAGTAGGGCTGGAGCGCAGCAGGCAAGGGGTGGAGCAAGGGCTGGACAGGAAGCAAGTCTGGAGCAGCTGTACGCAAGTAACACATTGAGCGGTCACTGTGCTACAGGGCTTAAATGGTGATCTGTTGGTTCTTCTGGCCAATCAGGGAGCATAGTCACAAAGTGAGCACGTTGGGTTGCTAGGCAACTCAGCCCGCAGGCAGCCAAGTTCCTGAGGGTATCCGTTTCAATGTCTTTTTATTATTTGTTGTTGTTATGTATTTTATTGCTGTAGTGGATAGGACATGGATCAGGACCGTAGTGTAATATCTTTGCTTCTTCATCCTCCTTGTAATTTTCCCATTGTGCTGCTGAATATGCACATAACATTCAGATCAAGGCTATGTGATAAAGCAAGATGGATTGCCAGTGTGACAATCGGCTCCTTCACCTATGACACCCCAATTTCCATACTGTTCAGTAAAATGCCATTTTCTGTTCCAACCTTTTCCCCATATGTCACAAAACAGCACAGGGCAAAAAGAGGATTTCTCTCCCCATTCATTCCAAACCTACATTAAAAGCAGTCTGAATGAACTTCATCACATGAAAACTTGACATGTTTTGTTCAGCTCTGGTGGTAAGATGAATGCAGCTTCTTTCTCACTCCAGGAAATATAACTGTTTTGCCTAAATACTCTTTCATATTTGCCCAGTGTGTAAATAATTCAGTCTTCATTCAGTTCCACATACTTCCCTCCACTGGACATATGTGGACAAAATATTAACTAAACCAGAACAATATTTCAAGTGCAAAATCATGCTTAAAAGGGATAAGATGGGTCCAGTAATGTCCATTTCTATAAGGATTACACAGTAAAATGGAAAAAAAATGAAGGTGGAAGTATCTAAATAAAAAGTATACTAATAATAATGCCAGTTTTGGAGTGTAGAATTACATTCTAATAAATTGTGGAATAATGCTTATATTGAAAGGCCTTTGCCTAGCAGTTCATTTGAATAAAAGCTGCTAATGGTTTTTTTAAAGTCCAGAAAGAGTTTTAAAATGTAATATATTTTTCCTCAGACACTTTTAATCATTGCCTGCCCATCCAGATTTAATCAGTTTCCTCTCTCTCTCTCTCTCTCTTTCTCTCTCTCTCTCTCTGGTAAGACTTTATGAAGCTTTTTGTTGATTTGCAGCCAGTGAAGGTACTTTTAATAATTTATGGTAAAAGGGTTTAATTTTTAATAGACAAGAATGGTTTAGAGATACCAATATACTGCTGTGTGTAGTAAGTACAGTACTACACTCTGCAGAGTAGTTAGTAAAAAAGAGGAATCCAGACCAAATGTTATTGGAAACATATTTATTTTATTACTACAATGAATGTATAATTGAAGAATCTGTCCAACCTGAAATTATTGTTCACAACTTATTTACCAAGAGGATAAAGTTCTTTTCAGCTTACTACTATAATAACTCAAACCCAACCCCACCCCCATTATTTTCTGTCTCCTGTGCTGTTCGGTTGCTCCAGCAGCCAGGAGAAAGCATATTAAAATGTGACGTTATGCATTCATTTGCTGGATTTGGCTATTCAAGAAAAAAGCCTCTTGAACTGAAGGCTGATTCATAAGGTGCAGTGTTTAAAATAATGTTATTTGTATCAATTCTTCACCTAAGACTACCTGAATAATGGAAATTCTCAGCTATTTAAGGCTGGGGGTTATTTTAAAATGGAGGCCCTGGTTCAGCACAACAGGAAGTGTCTGCTTTCCCCACTGTGCTGTGATCAAAATGCAGGTAGCCACCATGGCTGAATAAGCTCCTTTCTTCTCCTGCACAAGGAGGTAGAACAGGATAATGTTGCACTTAATAAAGATGGAAATGATCATCAGAGCCAAACTAATGCTTCCAATTCTGATCTCACTTACACAGGTTTTTATACCAAAGTACCTTCAGTGGAGTCATTCTTGATTTATATTGGTGTAAGAGGAAAATCATGCCCATTGTATCAAACAGTACCAAAATTCTGATTTTATTGAAGATACCTGGGTGCCTCCTGTACTAAACTGCTGTACACCATAGCATAAATAGAACACAGTGTAACTAGAACAGTGTATTGCATATCATGCAGAATGACTGAAAAATGACCAGACTGTTGTTTCAATGGAAAAAAATATATTTTTAAATCTTGCTATTTCAAAATGAGCCATAAAATAGGTCATATAACACACAATGGCAAAATGAATGTGCTATGAATGATTTTATCATTATGGAAATGCTTGGATGCTTATTGGTGACATGAGTCCTGTAACACATAATTTTCGCACAATAGGTTGTTAATAATGGATAAGGGTTTTCATTATATTATATGAAATGGAATGAACAATATTGAAGTTTGTTCTTTCACTGGAATCCTGTAACTCATTGTGGACTGAGTTGCTTATAGTGTGGGATGCTCTACGCCATTACTACTAATCACATTTTAATGTCAAATATTATCAAAGTAGATGTTCTCTAGACCAATGTAGATGATTATCATGGAGTAGATCCTACTCCTTGTTGCACAGGTATGTGAGAATTCTTTCCCATGCCCACTCCCACTGCACAAGCAGCAAGGAAGGATCACTTCTAGCATTCAGGAAAGCACTCGGAACTAGCCCAGCATATGGGCCCACACATGACTGTTAACATTTTCAAAAGCCTGTCCTGGCTCAAGTGCCTGATGGGCACTGAGATGGGGAGCTTAATGCATGTTTGGGTACTTCAAGTATTTTCAGAACAGGAGTTTAGTCCTAGCCAAGTCCCCTGAACACTCTGGGTGCTGAATGCTCTCAGAGTATGTCTTCACTGCACAGTTAACCCAAGTGGTTGGCCACTGGGTCTGAGCCACCCAGAATAGCCTAGCCCAGGTGTGAGCATCCCCCCTGCAAAGTCCTACCCACATTCCTATGTCCTGCACTCACCTGTGTGTGTCTGGGAGCATAATCCATTGTACTCTGTCCTGAGACACTCTAGGACTCTTTCCCAAGCAATTGTCTGTCCCATGGGGGAAACCATGGGGAGGGCATTGAAGGACTGTTGGTACTGAAATTATTTTTGCCTCATTACAAAGTGGGTGGGTTCCAGCTCAAGTCAAAGTGGAGCCTGAGTTCTAACTCACTGCCACACCTGAGATGCTGAAGAATGGCCACTGGCCTCCCTCCCACCAACATGGGTCCTAAATGCCAACTATAGCTAATTATTAGTAAAATGTTTTGGAGAACCATTCTTAACATACACACACACACAGGGATACACACATGCACACACACACAAAACAAAACCCCCACTATGTGTGTTTTTGTTATTTTATCATTTTTCTTACTTTATTGAAACATCTGGGGATGTGAAATTGTAGAGTACTTTAAGGTGTCCCAAATGAAAAACCTCTGACTCATTGAATCTTTTAACCAGAAAGGTAGTACAAAAACCAACCAAGCTAGTTAAAAAACAGCCAGATGGCAACCCTTAAACTTATCCCCCATGCTTAAAGCACCTTCAAACCTGGGTCAGAAGTTTTTCTGCATGGATGGTGGGAAGGTTCGCCTAAAACTTGGGACTGAGCCTGAGTTAATTGGGAAGTTAAGAGGTTGGGTACTCAATCAACATTTTCAAAAGTGCTCAGTGGCCCCCATGTGCTCAGGAATTGGTTGTGTCAAAGGAAAAACTAAATTGTGGTGTACTGAAAACTGTTAAAATTGTAAGCTGTCACTTTAAATTTTAGAGGGTTTTCCAGCTCCTCCTTGCCGGATGTGGGGGTGTGGGTGTCCTCTCTAGGGAAGTGTGTGATCTGGGCCTAGTAGCTGTCAGTCTGCAGAAAGTCAACCTATAGCAAGGCAGGATGAGGTGTGGCTCTGTTTTAGGGAGCAGCCTGCTTGTGTTTACTTGTGTGTGATCATTCTGAATTCTAAGAAATAAAATAGTGTTATATTCCAATCTTCCAGCACAAGTGTTCTGTTTTGCATCTAACTTCTCTGTGTGTATGCCATGAACATAACATAAACCAGAAGGGGAAAGTTAAGCCCTCAGAAGTCAACTACTCCTTGATTGCCCTGCACATAATATACCTAAGAACTCCCCTCTAAATTGATTTAAGAAACAAACTCAAACATGAGAGAGAGAGAGAGTGAAACTGAGAGATTCACAGACACTTGTTGCAGAATGGACAATAGCTGCCCAACTGTCCCTATCCTGACTAGAGAAAATGGGACCTGACTCTCACTCAAAGTATTTCAGAAGTGGTTGGTTCTTGCCAAGTCTGTTTAATTAAGAGGCAGACTATCTCTCAGCACTTAAGTGAAAGACCATTTGAGAAAGAAATGTTCAAAATCCAATGGCCAAATAAAAGGAAAATTTGATGGCACACTCACTAAATGTTAGATATTACTACATGAAGTGCATTCGTTATTCCCTGTCATTAATTCATAAATGCCAAGGCTAGAAGGGACAATTGTGACCATCTGTCTTGCAGATGCAAATCCTGTGGACTGAAGCCTTAGAAAGGTCATAATCCAAAGCTCCCACAAAAACTAAAATCAGAGAAGACTCTGTATTTGTCACACACAGAGCTTTGCACCCATGAAAACAAGTAGTTTAGTCTAATCAGAGTGATTTTACTCGCAAACTCAAAAATACTTCCCAGTGAAGAATGCACAAGTATAGTGGATATAAATTAGCCAGGTTATTCATAACATAAAACAACTTCTCTTCTTAGAATTTTGCAGATACTATGGTACAACTGAAGAAACTTTTCATCTTCACAACCACAGCATAGAATTCCAAAAATTATTCCTGTAGAGTCCAATTTTCCAATGTGAGTTTCTAATTTGTGCCCTCAGATTGGTGCTTATAGTACTTATGCACTAGAATGTTCAGTTAATGAGTCTATTTGTCAATTTAAACCCCAAAAATATAGGATTTGTACAATCTATATAAAAGCTCATATTCGAGAATTGGGCACATATCATGCATGTGCCTCTAGCTCTTGAAATATTTGCAGCCTTTATGGTGCATGCTTGTTTGTCAAAATGTCCATTAGAAGATTCCATACATGTCTTAAGGATACAGGCCGCATTTTAATCAGACTCAAGGCTAGTGCAGGCACAGTCATGTCTGTGCACAAATTGGATAGTAGGCTGTCTCCTCAATGAGTGTATACAAACAGGTGTGTGCCATAAACCTGTGGATGCAGTTTTAAATGTAGGCTTTGAATAATTTGGCCCTAAAACATCATTACACCATACCCAACCAGCATGTCCTCCTGAAACTTTTTAAAAACACAACAGTTAGGCCTGGTAATTAATGGCATGCTCCTTGTTTAGCTCTAATATGGATGAATATGTTTAATACATGGGCCAGATCCTGAAAGAAACACCCATGGATTTCAGTGGGACTTGCGGGTTCTAAATGTCTCTCAGGGTCCCTCCAATGTCCACTGAAGTTAATAGAAAGACAAACCATTAATTTCAATGGGTCCTATGTTTGCAATTTTGCTCATCTCAAAACAGGCATTATAACCATCCTCCAAGTATAATGTAATCAGAAGAATGCAAAGTCTTGTATCTACATCCTTAACAGATGGTTGATATGAGAAACAGGAACAAGATGCTTTTGTTAAAATGTAGCAATGAAACATGGTTATTATGAGTGCTGGTTGGTGAGGCGTTCAAAGTTAGCTAATTAAAATCTCTTTCATAGCTAGAAAAATATTTGTAAAGGTAATGTGTTTGCAGCAGGAAACAGTGTTTATTAAATATGTTCACAAAACAAATTCCCAACATTCTTCAAATATATATTTAAAACTGCATCCCTAATTAATATTAAGAAATAAAGCATTTGGAGTTGATGTCACAGTTTAAGGAATCTCTTTGTTTTCTAATCATATAAAAAGATGATCATTTCCTTTGCTGTACAGATTCTGAGCTCTCTATATAAACTTAATTTAAGAGAAAATGAAAATCATCTCAATCAAAAGGTTTATTTTATTTACTTTAGCCAAATTTATCTTTTTAACATCAAATACTTCGTGCCTAGATGAATCAGCAATGTCCAGTCTGCAGAGCAGAGATTATGGTGATAGATATTCTGAGGTAAGGTTTGCCTTGGTATGAGATTATTTTGAGAATTGCAGGTCTGATCCTGTGTCCATTGAAGTTAGTGGCAAAGTTCCCATTGACTTCAGTGGCACAGGATCAGGTCCTATAACATCACTAGCATAAACAAGGCTTGTTGAGACAACTTTCATGAAATCTATCCGCTGGCTTATATGTAGTGTGTAAAGCAATTCATGATTTGATTTTCATGCAGTAAAACCTTGGGATTCAGGGTGATGTTTATTTTGAATGGATTTTTGCTTATGCAGTAAGAAACTGTCATGCTTTTTATTCTTATAAAAGATGCATTACTGATCCAAAATTAATAAAGAAATGTTTGAGATGTTCAAATAATAATGATAAATGGAAAATACTATAAATCTGATGTGGTAAACGGACTTAAAGTTCTACCCTGAAAAATGACTATAAAATATCATCGTGGGGTCCATATTTATTGTGTCTCAATAGCTGCCAAATCAAATTTACCCAGTTTATATTTATACAGTTTATATATAAAGTGATTTTTTCCTAACTTTCTGCCCTAGAAGCAGTCCCTGGGACCTCAGAGTCTACATTATTTTTGCCTTCTGCACCATCGCCAGTTATAAAAATTCTTCAAGCAAAAATTTTACCTTAATTATACCTGTGCACAGGGGTCCTGGAACTAGGGGTGCTGAAGGTGCGGCAGCACCCCCTGGCTTGAAGTAGAAACAACAACCAAATATATGGCTTCCTCTTTCAGCACCCATGTTATACAAATTATTCCAGCACCCCAGCCTGTACAGCCCCTTAGTCTTCAGGTTTGCCCCTTGTTTACACATTTCAGTGGGGTTGCTCAGGTGTAACAGGAGATAGAATTTGGTCCCACAGTTAGAAGTGAACAATTCCGTTAATGATGTCTGAATTAGAATAGACTCCAGCTCCCTCTCCCAATAGCTGTGCTTGCTTCTGCAGTGCTGAGAGAAGTAAACATTCATAAAAACATATGGGCTGGAATGGACAATGTTAATGTTTGGTTTTTAATTTAAATCTAATACCTTATTTGCACTGATCTGCTTTTAAGATCGAGAAACTTAACAACACAACTTCACAAAAATAAGATATGACTTTAACTGTGCGCAGAGAACACTTTTGCATAAGAAAATAATTTTTATATAGCCACTTTTCAGAGAACAACGGCACTAATTATTTCATAAAACAATTAATATCCTGGGCTCAATGCTCCACTGTGTCCAAGCACAGGGATTGGGTGCAACAGAAGTGGTTCTGTACCGGTCAGCTCAAGCATGAGATAAAGCAGTGTAGGAGCTCAAGGTCCTTAATGCCCCTATGCCAGTAGAGGATCAGTGTAGCAGAATAGAGTGTGATCCTGGCACACCACATATGCCAGAAATGGAGGAGTAGTTCTGTTAGCTTTACACTAATTTGAAGTTCTCTTAGGCCAGGGGAATTCTCCAATGGCTGGGCAGCATGAATGGGAAGCTGTGGAGATGGGAACCAAGGGAAAAGGAATCATGTGAAGGGAAAAGGAGACCAATAAGAAGGGAAACAACTGTACAGGAAGAGGTAGAGAAGAGGACAAGACAGCAGAAAAGCATGTGCAAGGAGCAGGGAGAACGGGAAAGGAACAGAACAGATGGAAGGGGAAGATAAAATGAGCAAAAGGAGACTGTGATTGACATTTAGGGCAAAAATGGGTATCACTAAAGCAGATAAAGATACAGAAATGCATTCCTAATTTTCTATGTAAACAACTGCTGAAGTTGCCACTGGAATGTTCTCTGGTAGCCAATGGGAGGAAATAGTCTACAAGACAATCAGTCTTCAAGGAAGAGTCCACACTCTGAAAAATATTTGGGGAATTCGCATTCTAAAAGCATTAGGAAAGTATATTCTTCTCCCCCCTGTCTGTGCCTACAGAAACCTTAAAATTAACAACCTACTGTATGTGATTTGTATGTAGACAGGTTATCATCCATGTAAAAAGATGATTGTATCATTATTTCTATCTTTAGTCCAGTGAAGACTTCTTAGAAGAAAAGCAGAGAAGTCTCAATTTTGAAGAACTGAAAGACTGGGGATCAAAAAACATCATTAAAATGAGCACTCCCACAGTCAACAAGATGCCTAATTCACTTGCCAATTTACCACTGAGGTTTGGAAGAAATGTTCAAGAAAAAAGAAGCATGAAGCCAGTGGCTAATTTGTCTCTGAGATTTGGGAGAGCTTTTGAAGGCAGTAATAGATGTGCTCCTAACTTATTACACAGGTTCAGGAGATTTCCATTTGTTAAAAGTTCCATCCAATCACTTGCCACCTTGCCACAAAGATTTGGGAAATCACTACCTGCCCACCTATCAGAAGACATTCAAGAAGCTGAGCAAGGCAATAACAGGTAAGTGTTTAAAAGCATGCGAATGCCCTCCAAATGATAAATTAGCCAGGATTCAATCCTGCCAGCCTTACTCAAGCAATCTCAACTGGGTGTTTGAGTGAGTTTGATTTGCCTAAGTAAGGACATCAGAATGATGCCCAAAGTTCATCAGATTAAAAAGCATTACTATTACTGTCAGGAATTTTTCAACACATTGGTTTTTTTGGTTGGAAAATGCCAATTCATCGAAACTGAAAGGAAAGTGTCAGGTTTGATGAATTTCTCATTTTAAAATGTTTTGAAATTGTTGAAGCTTTCCATGGCAATATCTTCAAAATGAAAAATTCCATTGTTTTCCATTTGAAACAATGTTTTGTTGTGATATTTAAGCTAATTATCATAAACATTGTTTTTAAAGGTCAAAACCAAAATTTTTTGAAAGGTCAAAATTAAACATTTCAATTGACCTGAACCCCAAAATAAAAAGATTGGTTTGGTGACTTGTGAAAATTTTTGAGATTTCAACTTTTCATCCTGATTTAAGACAGGAAATATATTATTTTCAAAATTTCAATTTTTTCCAGGAAAGCCATTTCCTACCCAACTCTTATTATTATTTGGACCAACTATTTTCTACTGTGAATTTTATTTTTACACACAATAATAATTCCTTAAAAATACCAGTAATCCAAACATTTCGTTAATCTGGGGGGCCTGATTCTGCTTCACTTGTCTTGCTCTGAAACCACATGTTTTGCCTGCATGAAGCAGAAGAGAAGTCCAGTTCAGAAGCATTCACTGCAGAATCAGACAGCCAGTATTATCTGCATCTGCCGTTTTTCATTCTTCTGTGATTGTCTCACCCGATTATAGCACTTTTTGTTTTGTATTTCTGACCTTTTAGGAATCTGTATTCAAACAACTATATTGAAAAGGAATCAAATGATGAAGACTCAAACCAGAAAAGCTGGGATCTATATTTAAATCAAAAGATGATGTAAGGGAAACAGAGGTGCAAACTGAAATCTAGACTTACCTTCATAATAATATTAATACTATTGTACGTGGCTGGTGCTGTGCAAACCATTGCAGTATATTGCAATGATAACGGTAGTTATTTGTTGTACTAGTTCATTTCAGTGGCAGGATATCATAAATTTTAATGACTGCTGCCTGACTGATGTCCTGTCTGTTGTAAATTTTTGAAGAATAGTTGTATTGTATAACTGGAAGCATTTTAAGCAAATAAAAAGACGCATACTACAACTAGTAGGAGCCTACTGTGTGAATAGCAAACAGAAACAATTCTGGAAGGAAAAAAGCCCACTGCCATCTTAGTGTCTTATGTAGCCAAAGACATGAATGAAAAAAACATATACATGGAACTATTGTTGTTGTTTGAGACATATTTGGATAGAAGTTTTGTTTAGGTGACCACTGACATTTTTGCTACAAATTAAATGCTAGCTTCTTAGATCATCACAGAGGAATGGCATCTATTGTTGTCTCTTCATAATGCAATTACTATTTTGAAATAATACCCTCCCAAATATCCTGAGGAATCTGAACTGTAAACATTCTGTTTCCTCTGCCAGACTGAATGACATTAGAACTACCAGACGCACAGTTGGACAGAGCTTTTACATTCTAAACCCCACCTTTTCACACTGTAATTTTCGCAAAAACATTCTTTGGGATAAAAATGTTCTTGCTTAGACTTTGATCGGACATTTCAGTTCGAGCCACATTTGAACAATATCAGTTGAAACATTCTAGTTATATGAACGGGAAAAAGAATGGATCCCTTTTATTTGTGCTCTGATAATTTCACAGTTAGGGACAGATTCTGACTTGCAATCAGCCCCTTTGCACCACTCTAAATTCATTGGGGCTACTTGCAGAGTATGGTTCTACTCACCTTAAGGGTGGCAGGATCTGATCCTAAATAAACAGAGCCCCTGCAAAGTGGGGAATATTTAGGTATTACATAGAAATTCATCCATATTCAATAAACACTGTGAAAGTCAAAGTGTATGTGGGTATTTTTGTCAGCAGCAAAACATTGTAGACTGAGATTTTCAAAAGTAGGAGCCTAAAGTCAGGCTTCTGTGTTCAATCTGAACACCTCTCACCCCACATTCCCGCTGAAGTCAATGGGGAACTTCCCTTGGCATTGTGTAGAACTCCTTGTAGGATCAAAGGAAATAAATGTTCTGATCTTTGTAATGTTTTTTAAAAAAATGAAATATGTCTACTAGCTACTGCTAGACCCAAAACTTGGTCATGACATACAGCACGGAAATGTATCAGATTTAAGAGCAGTCATAGAAACTTATTCTGCCATGTTCATACTTAAGGACATTGGTCAACGAAGCATACACATAAGGAGAAATCCTGGCCCCATTGAAGTCCAAGAAAGTTTTGCCATTCCCTTCAGTAGGGCCAGAATTTCACCCTTTCTGAAGTCAGTAAAACCATGGAATGTGTTACTGATTTATAAGTGAATGAGCATTGGAACTGAAATTCCCAAAATGGTGAGTTGTGTACTGATCCTTGAACACTTCTAGCATGTCAAGTGAACAAAAAGCAAACAACATTTGCAAGAATCCCTAAGCAGCAATAGCAACTGTCCGCTTAAGGGACATACCACCTAGCAACAAGGTCAGATTGGCATTAATTGTGACTGCAATGGGAGAAAAGCAGTAGCCTGAAAGCAATCCCTGCTACAAGTATAAATAGGATGCATTCTAACTACAGGCTCTGCAGCACAGATCTAAGAGAGGAGAGATGTTGATTTATTTCCTCCCAGCAGATAAAAAGCTAGGAGCAAAGTACATAAAGGAGAAATTATGTGATGCTAAGCAAAATTTTGCTTTGGTCTGAGAGTGTGTGAGCCAGGAAAACAATCACTGACTAGTGTAAAGGGATGAGAAGGAGCTACATACATAGCTACAGCTATTACTCACCAGATTATTTATTATCCACATATTGATATTATTCATGAATTGGGAAAAAGCAAGAAAGATTAAAGTAAATCAAGTAGCAGACCATCCAAACTCACAGGGATTAATTCTAGGAGGGTTCAGGAGTTCCTCTCCTTTCCTGCTACACAAACAATATTTATGCTTATCATTAAACTCACCAGGCAAAACCAACATGTTCGCTTGAAATTCCTACCTGAGCTTATAAAGTGGACAGGTGACAATTTACTGCCAAATGTAAAGGTCTGAGGCCTCGGCATGCGGTTGAGTTCCATGTATTGTTTGGAGAGATTTAGTAGAGTGTAAAAAGACAATAGTTTTACCCAGAAGAAGCCATAGACTCTCAAGCATCTTTCATCAGGGAAGGAAACCAGTTTCTCACATTTCCCAAAATGCAGAGGGCCAGTCACTCTCATCTTGTCTGTGAAGCCCCAATGACTTACACCATACAAGGCATACAACAACCTCGATTTTTTTAAAGGGTGGCACAGCTTAACATTTAGGTTTCACAAAAATAAGCTTCCACAAAATGTGAAATCAACAGGAATTTTAAAATTCCAGCCAAAACCATTTAATTAAATAAATAATCATTCCACTACACTACTGTCATTGCAACCCAGATATCATCACATTGTGCTACTGCGTAAAACCTTAACATGAAATTGACTAGAAAATGTCAAAAAACAAAAATGAAATTGCCTAGTCTATTCTCTTTGTCCAGCAAGAGAAAAATGCAAAAAAAAAAAAAAAAGTACACAAATAGCATAAACCAGTGAAAAAAAAGTAGGATTTTAAAACTGGTTTCAGTTTTACTAATTGGAGCGGTTACTACACTAACACATGGTTCTTTTACGGTATGTTATTTTTAACCTAGCATAGTCCTTTTAACAAGTGATGTAGTGCTAAATTTTATAATGCAGAAACCCTGCAAAAGTGATCTGAAGTTGGTAATTCTGTCACACAGGCTTCCACAATCTATCTTATGAGTGATGTCATAAGATAAAGTACACATATTAAAAACTTAACTTACACTTTACCAGTAAATGTTATCTCATCAACAATCTGTGAAACTGCAAATATGAGATTTCACACATTAATAACAAATGCACATATCATAGCAAGGTAAAATACTTGTAACTCAATTCTTATGTGTCAAACTTTAAACTAAGTAGCAAGTCACATCCAAAGTGGACATGTAATTAGTCAAAAAGCCCATTGGCGGTGCATGTAAAATACTGTTTTCACAATATTAATATTCTCTGCAAATTTAAAATAAGAGCAAGATTCACTTGTATGCTCCAGCTACTTTTGGGGCACTCCATAACCCCAATTTAATTGGCTGATCAGACCAGCCCCCGCCCCACTTATCCTGATGGCCCCCCACAACATCCCAAAAGATCTGAAATATATCCCACTCACCACAGCCCCCAACACCTCAGCCCCACCAGCCACAGCTCCCCTCCCCTCACCCTCCAATACTCCCCACTCACCTGTAGCCCACCAACAGCTTGTCCCCAGCACCGCGCTCATTACCCCCACAACCTTCCTGGACTCTCACCGACTCCTCCCCCACAGCTCAGCACCCTGGTCCTGTCCTGGGCTAGAGCTGCACCTTCTGATTACGGCCACCCAGTGGTTCCACTTGTTCCCACCACCTGCCCCACACTCAAACAATGTGGGCCAAATTTGAGTGATGAGTGGCATTGCAACCTGGCACACAGGGTTGCAGCACTGCTCAGATTTGATCCAGGCAGCAGTCCCTCTCTTATGATGGGTGGGTGGCTAGGCCAGCCCTGAGCAGCAGTGCAACCCAATGCACCAGGCCATTACTCAAATAGCTGGGCCAAACCTGATTGGCATTGCAACCCCGTGTGTCAGGTTGCAACACCACTCACTCAAATTTGGCCTGGCAGCCTCTCCATCAGGTATCATGCTGGGGGCAGGAAGCCAGACCAAATTTGAATGGCATTGTAACCCCATGTGCCAGGTGAAGTGCTGGAGTGTTGCTCCATCCTGAATATCAGGTGCCAGAGTTACACCCCAGACCATTCTGGCAGCTTTAAATTACACCCCTGCTTTAAATCACATTTTGGGAAACATATGGGAGTGCATAAAATGTCAGAAGGCATTTCTCCTCAAGAAACTGTCTGTGGGGGGATCTATCAGGGCTTCTCTGCCCCCTGCTAGAAATTACCCTCCGCCTAAGGCAAATCCACTCAGGCCAGGTTACCAATGGGATTGAGTCTCCCAGGGGAGTGGAAGGGCTAAGAAGAGACACTGACCAATAAGGTGCCAACAGGTCAGTTAAGAAAGTTCACTTGCTTCTTCTGAAGGTCAGTGCTGAGTGGAATTGTGGCAGAAAAGGAGCACAGCAGAGCAGTATTAGCCCAAAACACCACGGCCAGGTCAGGCTCTTTGCTTAAGCACTGCAGCTAACTAGTTACCTTGTGTGTTTGTTAGTTTAGAAGGGCAGACAGACAAATCTTGAGTTTGTTTTAACTGTTTAAGACTCAGGCCAAGCTCACAGCACAGGCATTTCTGCTCCGGCACAGCTGCCACACCATCCCTTCTTTTGAACCTTTGACCCACAGGTTGTCTGATTTATCTTTATATAGCTATAGATAGATATGGGTTAAGTTGGTCCTGTTCTCTGCCAAGCCCAAAAGGCACCAGAATGATTAGTACAGATATAGGTCAAGAGAAACATAAAGAGGAAGAATCATTTTACTCATTTTCTTATGCTTAGAAAATGTGGCATTAAAGCAAGAATGTTACATTATCTCTGTGTCATGACACAGTTTTATGGGCCTTAAACTCCCCCCCCCACAACCCCCCGCCCTTGCCAATCTGGTCTCTACAGCAGAAGACTGAGTAATAGAATGAACAGAAGAGTTCTAATGTAGGAAGGTAAAGTAATCTAATTACTCTCTACTTCAGGAATTCACTGACTGTTATCAACGGGTTCATCCACTTTTTGTGACACTTAGAACAGTGTGTACTCAACCTATCTTTGAAGCTTCTGTGCTCAGAGTATTTATCCCGGCTTTGAAGCTTCCGTGGTAAGGATAATAAAAGGTAATGTGCTCAGTCAGTGAGCCAGCCAGTGTACTACTTAGCAAGTGCCGTTCACATCTTCTCCACAACGGCATCCATCCACACTCCTGTCTGCAACAGACTGAAAAGGAGCAGTGTAATTCAGTAGGGTGAAAGCCAGTTTCTGAACCACCTAACAGAAGGGCTGAAAACACAATGACAAGGGAAAACCTCCTCCTTGAGCTTCATCTCAGTGCTACCAAGTTTCAGCCAAAACTGGAAGATGATCTCAGATCCCTATAGTGCGGGGGAGAGACAATGGAGAGTCCTACGGAAATCTAGCTTATTTATAATCCTCTCCACCACAATCTTCACATTCTGTCTATTTAAAAATTCCTCCTCTTCTGCCCTCCACAGACCCATTCCTCCCAATTAATTATTAAAAGGCTCAATACTAGAGACAGAAGCAAAATCTTGCACTTTGTATATTGCATGCTCATGTTACATCCAAGTGTGCAGTCGATGAAAGATCATATTTAACCCACATGCTTTCATACTGCAACTTTTTATTCTTTTCTAAATTCACAGAAAGGGAGCGCAACAGTGCAGTAGAGGAAGAGGTTTGCTGGAATCACCTGTTTCTGGAGAGGTGCCCAGAGCAGGGCCACAGCGACCCAGATTTAAAAAATGCAGAAGAGAAAACCACTAATAGGAACAGGAAAAATCATTTACAACGCAATAGTGATTAATTTAATCACAGAAGGGGTGACATCAGTGGTCTCTCACTAGCATAGAACTGAAGTAACACAGTTCTGGATCAAGCCCACAGCATTCTGCAGCAGAAACAGGGGAATCCCTAGAAACCCTGTTCCAGGATTGACATTCAGCTACAGAAGTTCCTCCATAATCATCCTGATCTCATCTTACAGAGGACCACATTACAGATGTATGCGCATCACCTTTATCCCTGACGTAGAATAGCTGATTTTGGTTTTAAAATAAGAAATACTTCGGTAGTAGACCAATGTATTAGCAATTCAGGGAGGCAATGATTTAGAGACATGGGACCAAATGTATCCCTAGAATGGCACTCACTCACAGTCGGGCTGAATTGGGCCAGTGATGAGATTTATTCGCAGGAGTTCATGAGCAAGTGTGGAGAGAATTGTTTTTAAAACATCTGATATAACAAATACCTCTTCTTTGGTTGCTAAAAATAAATGTGTCACCTTCATCTGATGGTTAAAAAGGTTCCTAAAATTGCATAGCTTAAGCTACACTGTATTACTGACATGTAGATATTGATTTGAAAGGGGAAGTGGGACTGGTTTCCCCTGGGTGTAGAAAAAATAGGCTCAGGGAATGAAAAATAAGATAAAAGTATATGATTGGTATTGACTTACACATTGGATGTAGCTGTGTTCTGAAGTGTATGCATCTGAAGTGTATGCATAGTCGCTATTAGGGATTTTAATCAAATTCTGAGTGCTGGAATTTTGCTAGGAAATAAGAGGCCACCAGAAGTGCAAGAAGGAACCCTGATATTTCTCCTGTTGGGCATTTCAACTGAAACTTGGCACTGATTTCCAGCGTCAATAGTGTTACAAGAGAAAGTGGTTTGATTTAGATGCATGTGAAGAAATTAGTTAAACCAAAATAAAGATACACGAAGGGTAAATTTTACTTCAGTGTGGTGAAACCAGGCTTTGATTTGGCCTGTTTGGGTCTTGAAATAGAGACGTGTGAATGCAGATGATGCTGAACATCTGCGACTTGGCTGGAAGTTTGTGCTGTGTTCAAGAAGAGCTGCTTCATGGAAACAAAGGGTGGAAAAAACAGCAACAGTTGTCAGCATGTATTTCCTGGTGTCTCTCAGTTGACCACTGCCATCCACTTCCGTAATATTTTGCTTTCGCCCACTTTCCCATGAATATATTCAATGGGCCTGATCTGCTGAGGTGATGAGCAGCTGCAGCCCCTATTGATGTTAGTTGAGGTTTCAGGTGCTCTGAACCTCTGAAAGTCAAGCCATGTGCAAGTCTTATTTGAAAGGCTGATTCACCTTATGCATAAATCCGTACATTTAAAACTGCCTATCGGGCTACAGCTAATGATTTTTTTAATGTAACTAGACGGCATGGGACTGACTCTTCATGTACACATGGGTAGAGTTAAAGTAACTCCACTGGAATCAATGACATGGCCTTGGTGTAAAAACAAGATAGGAATCAGACCCTGGTATTCCAAACATTAATACCGGACATCTTTTCTAAAGAAAAAGGGGTTTACATTAAATAAACTATAGAATGATTAAACAGGATAGCATAGAAGCTTCTCCTATCTTTTGTGCAAATTATCCAATATGTGGGCATAGACATTCAAGCTAAAATTATGTTAATGACCACAAAAATTTATCCCAAACCATTTATTCTTATATAATCTTCACACTTTCAGACTCTGTGTTCTTATAGTAAGGTTAAAAAAATGGTACTGAATTATTTAATTAATTTCCCTTTTTCGTAACAAAATACCAGAAGCTTGTACTAAAATCAAATAATTATAAAGCAGTGCAGGTTGTGAACACAGTTCTTTATATCTCTTCCACAAAGAAAAATAAAGGAATCTGTGATTATAAAATCTAATACAGACGTTTGCAGTCATGATCCCAGGCCATCTGCAAAACTAGTCTACTGCCACAGGAGGGCAGAAGTCGCACTATTTTTAAACATGAGAAATGCTTTTGAAGCATCCAGTTACTATTTCAGACAGAATGAAGTATTGTTTTAAAACATTTTCACCTCATACTGTAGATTGGGATAGAAGACTTCTGATGGAGGCCCTAGACTTAAGAAAATGCAAACACATATAAAGTTATTTTCACACTGGCTATCTTAAGACTTTGCCATAAATGAAGTCTAGTTATATTATTGTTTACATTCTTACACTTTGAAACCATTTCCCAAAACCTGGAACAGAACAAATATAGGCTGCAAAACCACTGAGTCAGTGCTGTCTATCTTCTATCTTTTGCCATTGGCATAAGTATAATAATGTATATCACCTTGGGTAATAATACCACTTTTCTCTATAAAAAAATTCTGTGGCAGATTCCTTTTGAACACTGAAGTGTGTATGATTCTCTCCACATAAAGAAAGCAAAAAATCAGCACCAGGGCAGGATAATGGCACTTGAATAGTTTCCCATCTAAATCCTGACATCCACCTGTTTCTTTTAGCACACGTGGAGATAAATTTGAGTTTGCAAAATACGTTTTCTCTTGATTTAATTTAACAAACTTTTTTCTCCCATTAGGTCATTTCCCTGTAAGTAACAGAAACATTCTTTTGTTTGATAAGAAATTATCATGCTTCTTTCTCTTCCCATTTATTAAAATACATTATGCCACATTAAACTCGTTCAGTTTTAGTGGGGGTGGGTGACAATTTAATGTCTGCCACCTCACCTTCTTTGGCAATCTTTGATCTTTTCTGCATTAGAAACTGGTGAGTTTGAACCCGGAGATGGATGACTATTCAACTTGCCATTCAGATCTGCTAAGGCTCTTTATTTTTTCCTGATTGCTTCACTTCAGCACTACATGCTAGATGATGCTAATAGCCCAGAGCCCATAGGAAGGGGTGATGTGGAGCTACAGTAACCTGGAGAAGTCGCTAGGAGGCATTACGGCACAGAGAGGTAGACTGCCTCCTTGTGCTGTGGGCAGAACAATCTGCAACACCTCCTTATGGTGCTCCTCTTTCCCCTGCCCAAAGCAGTCAGTCAGCTCTGCTGACTGGCACGCTGGAGTTTTGGAGCCATGGTTCTGCCTTTTCTTTGCCCTATTTTTTTCCCCTTTCCACTGACTTGCGCCCGGCATAGGGAACAATTGGGCAGTAGTTTTTGGGGTGTGGGAAGACAAAAGTTGCAAAGCCCTGAGAAGAAGGATGAAAACATCCCCTTAAGTAATCTACAAGAATGGAGCATCCCCAAATGAGCAAGCCCCTGAAAAGAGCCAGAGTGAGCCTAAGTGGAAATAAGAGCTAGAAAAATTGCTGTGGAATCCCACTATGACCATTAAGTGCTGTAGCCTGCAGTACAGCTGTCAGTTTGTTCACTGCTTTTTCAAAATCATGTGGAAGGCACGATTTCTCGAGACTTTCGAATAGCCTGGAAGAAATCCTCAAATTTTCATATTCTTTGAAAATGCTGCCTCATCACCACTTCTGTCTCTAACTTTCCTGTGGTTTAAAAACTTGAATCATTTGCTTGTAAGTTCACTTTCTGTTTTCTTAGGGCATGTCTACACTGCATTGTAAACTCAAACTTGTGGACTTGGTGTTTCCAAACCTGTGCAGGCATGGGTGGCATGTGAACTGCTGGCTTGGGGTGGCTAGCCCCCAGCCCCACCCCTTCCGCCCAAAGCCCTGCCCCTTCCGGGACCCCCACCAGAGCCCAGAGCCCCTCCTCCATGGCCGCCAACCCCGACCTAGCGCCCCCAATGCAGGAGCGCCCCCAACCCCACCAACCCTGGAGCGCCAGGAGGATGGGGAGCGTGGCCCCAGCCTCCCCCGCCCCAGCCCCGGAACACCAGGAGGGTGGGCAATGCAGCCCCAGCTCCGAGTGCCGGGAGGGCAGGCGGTGTGGCCCCAGTCTGCACCAGGTCTGCCCACTTGATGCTCCCAATTTGTTCAAATAAAATGACCTTTACTGTCTCAGGAGAAGTGGGGCAGGTCATGAGCTACCCCTTCCTTTAAATCCTTCTCTCCAGATCTTGAGGATACCAGTAACCACCTACAGAAAGACTGCTGCAACACATGCCTCTTCAAACAGCAGGGGCTGATACTGTGATGCTGCCTACATCACAAGCTATACTATATAGTATATACCCCAAAGCTGCAACCATCTGTCATTGTGATGTCAGAGCCTACCCTGAATGCAGGCCAAAATATACTCACAGGATACTGCACTGAGCCAGAAGGTAGGCTTGAGTTTATGGTTTTGCCCCATTCCATTGCCCACTAGCCGTTCATTCTGCAGACTGCCAGACACTGAGTTGGGGAGAAGGGGGACGGATCACTGCAAACTGGCCCCTTGGACTGAGAGCTCCCTAGAGAATGGGTTATCACAATGTTTGCAACATCTACTATATTTTAAATTCATACAGATCTTTGTATTTATTCAAAGGAAACAATGGGTTTAGCATTCGTCAGAATGTTCACTAGAATTTCTATCCCTCTGTGCTGTTTGTAACAACCCTTTAGAAGGAAGCCTGAAACCAATTGTATTTTTTTTTAAATCCATTATTTTGCTATTCCATCAGGGGACGATACTGGTTAATTATAGTAGGGTTGATAAATAAATGCCAAGTTGTTGATGTTGGGCTACTTTCTTTTTTATACAGACTGGTGTCTATTTGGTGGGCAGGGTAGAGGGTAATACTGTAAGTTATGCAGGTCCTGACTCTCTTCTCTCACGCTGGTGTAAATCAGGAGTAATACCAGTGACGTCAGTGAGGTTAGGAAGACTAAGATTGTGTGTGTGATCAGAATTGGGTCCATTATATTTGTGAAAAACAAAAAAGGCACGGGAGGTCAAAAGTTAAGCCAAACCATCTTTTACCCCCAGCAAATCAATTTCCTTAAACAACTTATTCCCACATAATAACTTACTCCCACATACAATTTTTCTTGGGGGAGAATCTTATCTAAGGGGCCCCCTCCTACCCTGTGTTTGTCTTGTCTATTTAGAATGAAAATTCTTTGAGACAAGGACTGTCTCTTACTGTGTGTTTGTGCAGTCCATCATTAGTGGAGCTTCTCAGTGCTACTGAAATATAAATAATAATTATAATAAGGAGGTCCAAGATGCAGCAGCTAAATCTCCCAGACCAGGTAGCCCAATCCCACCCTAGGAAAGGAAATACTAGCCTTGAATGTAGGGGAGGGGACAGCGTGTGAATGCATGAAAGAAAGAAGCTACTATCCTCCTCTCTAAAGTCATTAGAAACTCCTGGGAGCTGGGGAAAAAGCTAGTCTCATCCCCACTAAGTAGACTGGGTGTTATACACTACAAGATTTCCCCAGGATTTCAGTGATTGGGGGAGAGCAAGAAACAGGTGTCCAGTGACTCCGAATGGGGGGACAAGGTGGGAGTTATTATTAGGCAAAGGAGTTGGTTTGGGGTATTACTTTACACTGAGCTAATACAGTTGTTGTTAACTTGGTATTTGATCGTGAGTCTCACAATGTTAGGTGATTTTGTAAAGACCCAGCTTCTGGAGGAAGGTTGTTAGGTGGGAATCTCAGCCTTCATTTTAACAAAAAAAGTAACCTTTTAGCCCACCTGGTTGCAGAGAAGAGCTCATGTGCAAAGCCAGAAGGTAAATATAAAGCACCCAACGTTCTTTTTTGAAGGATCTCGTTAAATTTTAGGCCAAATTAAAGGCCAATCTCATGATTTGCAGAGCCTGACATGATTTTTGTATCCTTGGGGTGGCAATATTGTAAATGGGGGAGGTCTTCAGCAACAGGAATGAGAATCTGGGGGAGGGAATGGGGGAGCAGAGGAGAAAAGGGAATGTAAAAGGTCCTTGGGCCCCACTGTAGGGGGTAGAGACTGTGCTGTCCCCTACTGGGGCTTCTACATAGACTCTGGGATTGAGGCCCAATTCCTCTGCTGAGAATTCTCCATGGACTAGAGAGGCTTGGGAGTGGGGGCTGTTGCCCCCAGCTGGGGATTTCCTCCTGGATAATGGGAATTTGGAGGGGACCCTGCTGCTCCTGTTGAACAATAGGGCCTTGGTGGGACCCAGTGTATATGTGTGGTGGAGAGGGATTTCCCCATGGACAACAGGGCCTTGGGACCCTGTGTGTGAGGGGGCACCAGAGACCAGTGGTTTTCAACCTTTTTTCATTTGCAGACCCCTAAAAAATTTGAAATTGTGCAGACCCCTTTGGAAATCTTAGACAGTCTACAGACCCCTAGGGGTCCGCAGGCTACAGGTTGAAAACCACTGCCATGGACAACAGGATCTTGGGGAAACCCTTTGAGTATTGGGGGGGGGTCCCCATAGAGAATAGAACCTTGGGGGAAACCTGTGAGTGTTAAAGGATTCCTTATAGACAATAGGACCTGGGGGGGGTCCCTGTGAGTGTTGGGGGGTTCCCCAGGAACAATAGGGCCTTGGGAAATCCTGTGAGTGTTGGGTGGTTCCCTAAGGTGACCACCTTTCCAAAAGGCAAAAGCAGGATACATGCAGCAGCCCCTCTGTGTCCCCATCCCCTGTCCCTCCTCTTCCCCCAAAGTCCTGTCCCGAGGCCAGGCTGAAAGATGGAGCCAGGCTACGCTAAGAGCTGCTCAGGGAACCAAGGCTGCTGTGTGGAGTCCCAGACCCTCCACCTGTCCTGGGTGGGAGGCTGGGGTGCCCAAGAACAGCCCCCAGCCTGTGTCCCCAGCCCCCAGGGCACACCACCCAGGGCAGATGGAGAATATGGGAATTGGCACAGTTGCCCTGGCTCCCTGGTCGGCTCTCACTACTGCCCAGCTCCAGTTTCTGGCTGGGTTAGGGTTGGGGTCTTGGAGGGAAGAGAAGGAGCATGGGTGGGGCCTCACAGCAAGCGGGGGCTAAGGCCCACCTCATTTCCCACCCCCACCAGGCACCACCCCTGAGCCTCAAGCACATGTGGAGTGGCGCTGCAGGGAACCCGGGACAAATGTCCCGGAGAGTCATTCAGCCCAGAACCAGGACTTGAAATGTACCTTTCGGGTCTGTCCGGCCTAATTAGGGATGGGTGGTCATCCCAGGGTTCCCCGGGACAACAGGACCTTGGGGGGATCCTGTGAGTGTTGGGGGTTCCCCAGGGACAATAGGGCCTTGGGGGGACACTGAGTGTTTGGGGGGTTCCCCAGGGACAATAGGGGCTTGGACGGACACTGTGAGTGCTGTTGGCTTCCCTGGGGACAATAAGGCCTTCGGGGGTGCCGGCTGCCCTGCGGGGTTGAATTTCCCATGGACAATGGGAGCTGGAGGGGTCAGACTGGGGATTCCCCTGTGTGGGCGTGAGCGGGATGCTAATTCCATCGTGCCCTATTATTGAGGCCTCCCCAGAGTACTGGCCCCGCCCCCAGATGGGGTGGTGTGAACAAGTGACATGTGGACTGAGTACCAGCTTCGCCCCCTGCCTCCGCGTTCCTTGCCTGCCCGTCAATAACAAATCTTCGATTCTGATTGGCCGTGGTGGCTCACGGAGCTGAAATCCGATTGGATTCTTCCACTAGGGAAGGCGGATCCAGTTTCCCAGGAAACGAGAGCTGCGTGGGTGGGGCGGCTGGGCAGGCCACGACGCGCGTGAGCCGAAGGGGCTCCAGGATGATGCGCCACAGGGGGCGCCGCCGAGGTTTTTAGCCCACCACGTGGAGGGGCGGGTGCTGTCTGTGCAGTGCAGGGGGCAGGTCCCCAGCGGGCTGGGTGCTATGAGCTGTTGCTGTGGGACTGGCTGTCTGTCGTGGAGCCCAGGCTGAGTGCAGTGTGGGGTGGGGCATGGAAGCACGAGCCTGGGTATAGTGAGCTTGTGACCAGTCTTCACAATGGGGAGAAGTGAGCAAGTGGTAGCTTCCTGCATGGCACAGAAGTACCCTTCACACAGTTCCCCAGAAAGGACATGAGGGTTGGACACATTGGGTGGTTCAGCTAGGGTCCATTTCTGGTAAGTGGGGACTGGATTTTTCCCCCAGTGGGAATCCAGACTCATGAACTTTTATATGATCATTACAGACTTGTTGCACCAGTATCACTAGGAGGAGAATCAGGCCTCTATTTCTTATCTCTTTGCAAATTTCAAACCCACAAGTTGTTGGCAACAGCTATGATCATTGGTTCCTTTGCAAGGTGGTAGTGACTGAATCTCACGCTTCAGTATGGGGTCACAGTAGTGGTCAAGTAGGTCCTCATGCATGAATACCAGACAAGTACACACACCAAATCAGTATGCACACCAAGCATTCCCCATGTGTATTACAGGAGAGTTTTTTGCTTTTCTTTGAAGATTACCATATCCACTACCATCTGAGGAAAGATATCAAACTATGAATCTGATCTGGCAGTTCCTACACTATGTTCCTAGTCCATAAGGCAGACAAAAATAATATATTGTAAAAGTTGTATAGATACAAGAGAAGCACTAATGTTTTTCACAAAGAAGAGTGAAATATTTGGTTCTCATTAACTTGCAGTAATGCTGAAATGAGAGAGGGCAGTTCAATAAAAATAAACCACACAATAACCCTGGTTAAATTGAAGTTAAGGTTGTAGGCATATGTCTGTGGTGTGAATGCATATTGCTTTTCAAGAACATTCGTGTTAAAACCCCTCAAAGAGTAGAAATCAGAATGCAGTTAAAATTGTACCTCTCAAAACAGGCATCCTAACTGCCCCTTAACAATGCCACTTTACCATATTCCCTGCGTTACATATAGAGTATCAAACATGGGGGCCATAGAACACAGGCTTAGTAATTCATGTCACACACACGTCTCAGTAAGCATGATGATTTGAGCACTAACTGTTACTCTTTCCTGTATGTTCTCTGATAGTGTTGTTTGGGCAGAGACAGCTAGCTCTGTGTCTAGTGACACTTGGGTAATTGGTTACCATATGGAGTCAGAACCTAATCCTGTCAGATACTCAGTGCCTTCAGCAGCTCAGAAGAATTGGCCCTTAATGAAGGATGATGGATGGTTGCCTTCAGTACCCTGTTTGCCTAATTTGTGAAAATCTTGTATGTGTACTGTGTAGTCATAACATCAGAGCAGGGAGCAAAGGTTAGGGGATCTCTTCCCCTCGCACTTCTTTGTGAATTCCTGATATCTGAGTTGGGGAGCCCTACTAATGTACGCTTCCTTAGGAGAGCAGCCCATCTCCTGTGGAGCTTAGGAGGTGCGCAAGAATCTGGCTTTGCCTGGATAAGTGCCTCTGTTGAGCCTTCTAACATTTCCAGGAACCCCACAAAGTCTCCTTGGGGTCTTATGCTTGTCCCGTGAGCCTGAGGGAGAACATTGATGGAGTAGAAAGAGCAGAGTTGACAAGCTGAGGAGCAGCATAGTGCTGCTGGAGAAGGTGGGGAAGCAGCACATAGTTGGCTTATGTAACATGCAAAGCTCCTGCTGTATTCAGCAGCAGAAGTTCCCTCTGACAAACAATGGGAGATTTGTTGGGTGGAGAAGGTGAAGAAACTCTAATGCTTTCCAACCCCTATGTCCTCTCCACCCCTGCCTGAGCTGCTCCTTTCCAGCCTGGATCCCTTTGCTCCCCAGAGTTCCCCCATTCCTCATAGCAAGAAACACCCACTTCCCCTCATGTCTCCCACAGCCCCAACTCCTCTGATCCCTACCTACGGACATGGTCTCCTTCAAGTTCTCACATGCTGCATATCTCCTCTCTCTTCCCCATGTCCCGTTTCAGATGCCTTCTTCCCTTGTGAACTGTACACGCAGTGGTTGGGGGGTTTCCAAGAGCATAGGGTGCAGATGGAGAAAGGGTGTGCAGAAGGTGGAAGAGGGGAAACACTAGTGTCTTCCAGCCTTCTGCACCCAATGAATCTTCTGTTGTTAGTTGGAGAGAGTCCTGCTAATGTAAACCAGAGGAGGGCTCATCAGGTGTAGAAGGGAGGGAATGCTAGAGCTAACCCCATCTTGTCCTTTTGAACTTCTGCTGAGTGCCTCCACCCTGGCATTGGACTTGGAGTAAAGGGCATGGGAACATCAGGGGAGTGGGGATCTTTTGAGAGGCATGAGGGTTCTGCCAGGAGCAGTAGAGTTCAGGTAGGGAGAGGGCACTCATGTAGTTTATGATGCAGAAGGAGGGGGGGAAGGACTTGTGGCTTTTCAGAGGGGATTCCTGTGCTGTGAGCCAGAGGAGCTTCATTGGGTGGAGAAGGGAAGCAGAGGTGCTTACTCCCCGCCATCTTCTCCTGCATGCTTGAGTCGCTCCTTTGAAATCAGAGTTGTCGCACTTTACTCTCTGTAAATGACTGCACATGGCTCCAGGCAGTGGAGAATCCTGTATTAATTCTGTTACATCACCTGTCATCCCAAAATGCTTTCCACGCTCCATAGTCTATACAGTATGCACAGCATCACTGAAATGCAGGGTGCAAAATGCCTTCCACTCAGCACACTGAACAAAAGTGGGAGGAGGAAAAGCTTGGCAAGGGAGCAAACTCTTTCTGTTGTGAAACGTGTCATGTGATCATTAATGTCTATACAGAGCAAGCAAGACTTTGGATTTTAAGGGTAAATCTGAAAAATAACAAGTGAATCTTTTCAGAGTCCATATTCCATGGGAAGATTTTCTTTTCCCTGCCATTTGGTTAAAATGTATTTCTAGCTATTGTTCATGAATTGAATAAAGCCATAGTGCTATACTTCTGTCTCTAAACAATCTTTTTGTTCTTGTTTTACACTGTAATCTGATACAAAGGATCAGTTGCAGTATCAAAGTGGCCACTGTTTCCTCTGCTGAACGGTATCAAAGTTCAGCAGAAGCTACCCATGTTACTTGCTCAGACTGTATCCAGATGCACTGTCTGATTCTTTTGATGATTTAATCTTTTATCCATGTAGCTTCCCTGCAGGCCTCAACGTGCAAATATGAAGCATGGAGCTGTTACATGGCCTGCCATACTACTATAGAGAAAGGGAGGGAACAGACATATTATCGAAAACCTTAGAGTCTAATGAGACACTGACTCCGCTGCAAATTCCTTCACGCCCAACTGTGTCCCAGGATAGGTAAGAAATAGCTACTAAAGGAAAATGTGTTTTGCTGAAAATTTTAAAGTATTGGTGCCAAACTCTGCTCCCACTTACACTAGTGCAACCCCATTGCTTTCAATGAAATTACAAAATTTGGCCTTAAGTATCTGTATCTATAAAATAGATTGCATAGGTTGAATTTTTGTGGCTTGCCATAAATTCTATAACACAAAACTGTCTTACCTCAGTCAATAATTTACAGAGACAAATTATGGGGCAAATTATACCCTTAGTTGGGGTGCCACACAAGACAGAATTTGGGTTTATAATTCTAGAAAATCATACATCTCAGCTGCTCATTATTTAGGACAGTGATCCTTTTTGGATCCACATTTCTCACCTTTATACATACAGTAGACCTGTAGTGGTCCTCATGTTCTCCACTGTTCCTCTACGTAATATTTTATCTACAGAAATAGGAAACTAAATTATAGTTCCCATATCACTTAGAGCTTTGTGTTTTACTAGTTTTCATTGATTTTGTCCTTTGAAGGCTAGCATCCCATATTAAGTCTTCAGCAGGAGCATATTTGATGTAATTGGATCTGTCAGACTGTATGCTGAGTCACCTGATTGAGGTATCTTCCCTAGTCAAGGTGCTGGCTATTTCACTATCATCGTGGCTTGTGTTGTGAACGTATAAAGTTATAGAAGGTTAGATGAATCTGCATATGAAATGTTATAATGGCTGATGACTTAAAATCTAGGAGAATTATAGGCCTTATCCAAATCCCATTGAACTCAGAGGAAAGACCCTCATTGATTGGACAGTGCCCCACAATAGGATGAGTTGGCTGGGCACAAAGGCCAAAAACTAAGGGCACAAAACACTATAAAAGCAAGTAACATTTACTGTTAAAAATAAGCACCATTTTTAGGCCCTTTCTGCAATACAAAACATTACAATGCTGAAGCATAGAAAAGAAACATGATCATGACCCCAGCCATGTCATAATATGTCTTTTTCTGTGGATAGAGAAATGTTAGTGTTATGTCCTTACTAAGGGACCATGAGCCAAATTCTCTGTCGAGATAAATGTGCAGACTTCACTGAACTCAGTAGAGCTACACCCATTATATCAGAAAAGAAGTTGGCACCAGGTCTTAGCCTAGATATCAATCAGGTTATAATACAGGGTTTTTTAAAATGATGCAAATAGGTATTTTATGACAAGGAAAAAAATCTTAGAAAATGGTTGGCCTCAACTATTTTAAATAATACATAATAAATAATCTGAACTTTAATCATTATTAGAAATCTGCTCTCTTTACTGGGTTGAACTTCATGTATATCAATATATCTACTATACGTCTATTGCAGCTGACAGGTTTCAGAGTAACAGCCATGTTAGTCTGTATTCGCAAAAAGAAAAGGAGGACTTGTGGCACCTTAGAGACTAACCAATTTATTTGAGCATGAGCTTTCGTGCAAATAAGGAAAAAATATGATGTTTTTCCCATGTTAAAAAAATTATTTCAGCTACTTAATTGAGAAGCTCTATCACAGCCATGTTTTGGAGCAGGAACTTGAAATTTGGTAGGAGGGGTCACCCTGGTCCCGGAGATATGCCATTTGCTGTTACTATGGGGGGGAAAACACCAAATTTGGCCAAGTTATAAGCCTTTGAAAAGTTTTACTTTGCACATGCTCAGTAAAGACTTATTATAGGATGGCAGCTGAATTCTTGGAAGATTCTCTCTGTACTGGGCATGCTCTACCCTAGAGCAGTGGGGGCAGAGCAGGACTTTCCTGACAATTGCTCCTTCCAGCTGATGCAGGCTGCTGAGGTGTTGGGCATTGGAACTGAGAGCATCTCCTCCCTCCTTCTCCCCCTCCCTCTGGCACCATATTAGCCTGCATATTCAGATGCAGAGGAGACCAGGGGAAGTGGAAGGGCAACACAGCAGAGGGAGAAGAAATGGGCTGGGAGCTGCATGGGGCGAGGAAGACATGGAGCTGAGGGAAGGGAGACAGTGACTGATAGCCCATGAGGGGGGAACAGGGACTGGTAACCAGTGTGGGGTGGGGAAGACTGAAATTGGATGAGGAGGTGGGGCCATGTGTTGAGACTGGGAAAAGGAGAGTGGGACTGGGAGCATGGGAAAGACTGAAACTGGATGAGGAGATTGAAATTGGCTGGGCAAGGTGCCTGGGCGAGGAGCTGGGATGAGGAGTCTTTACTTACATGTTCACATACTATTTCTTCCACAGGATGCCTACTACTTTATTCCACCCTCCTTGGGTCCCGCACTGAGCACAGCTCACTGACCCCCAAAGTCAGGCCCTGTGGATTTGCAATGGGCGTGTTGGACCTGGTGCAGGCATAAAAGTGTGGGGTCTCTGATTGCTCTTATGTACGCCTCTTGATTTTCATATTATAGCACAAACTGTATCCTGACGCGTATGCCCCTCATATGCCACTCAGTGTGTAAGTTATACTAGTTTTGCACACCCACTGGGACTGATTCTCCACTCCCTTTCACCAGTGTAAATTGGACGTAAAAGGCTGTCATTCTGATTTACACTGGGGTAAATGATGATGCAAGGCATACAGCACCGGAGAATCATGCCCACTGAATTAGAAATCAATGTGAGTGACACCCAGGGCCAAGCCCCTAATCCTGCCTCAGACAGACTCACCACCAGTACAGCTTCCTGCAGCATTTTTGTTTCCCTTGGAGATCTCAGTTTCAAGTTCTGATCAAGTCAGAACCTGTTTTGTTTATGAGATCTGATGAGCTCACATCCTATGGCGCAATATTCATAAACTGTTGGCATGAACGCCAGAAAACAAGAAAATTTTGCAGGCAAAAATATAGTTTAAATAAAGGATGCACTAGTAAACAGATGGCTGACTTGGCAACTTCATGTGATCAAAAGCAAGGAAAGTAGTTTTTAGTTCTAAGTATTATTCTTGGAGAGTGAATTTGTGTGGGGGGGTGGAGGGTGAGAAAACCTGGATTTGTGCTGGAAATGGCCCACCTGTTGATCACTTTAGATAAGCTATTACCAGCAGGACAGTGGGGTGGGAGGAGGTATTGTTTCATGATTTCTGTGTGTATATAAAGTCTGCTGCAGTTTCCACGGTAAACATCTGATGAAGTGAGCTGTAGCTCACGAAAGCTCATGCTCAAATAAATTGGTTAGTCTCTAAGGTGCCACAAGTACTCCTTTTCTTTTTGCGAATACAGACTAACACGGCTGTTCCTCTGAAACCTGTCAGAATTTAATATAATTCTAGAATCATGGAAGTTAAGGAGGGAAAATCCCTCTTAAGCTATCTAGTTCATTTCTCTGCTGGTGCAGGATTGTTTCCTACTCTACACCTTTTTAACAGTTTGTCCAGTATAGTTTTAGTTTGATATTCTCTTGCAGAGACACAGTTTTGTTTGTGTCCTTGAAAACCATAAATCCCATTGGATTGATATTGACTACAACTGTTCCTTTGTGTGAAAGATTGTAAACATTAGAAGCTTAACAAAGCCCTGTTAGGTCTCGGTGGGCAGTCAGATTCATGTACCATTGTGTGCGATGTTTGTCTTTTCTGTCTCGGGTTAAGTGGTTGTTCCACATCTTAGTAACAGGTAGATAGAAGTCAGCATTTTCATGATTCATTAATGTTTCCTTTGGGTTCAGTTTACCACCTACTGACACAGCCAGCATACACAATGATTCGATATCTGGCTTCAAACCTTCAGGGGAAAAACAAAATCTTAAACAGAGCTGTTCAAAAATTAGATGCTAACATTCATTCAGCTATTAAATATAGAAAAATGTTCTGATAACCCACAGGGTTCTGATAAGCCCAGAGGGTTATTTTAATTTGTCCTGCAAGACAAACTCATTGCCTCATGAAGTTGCATCATGTTGTGACACAATGTCATGAAGGGATGACTTAGTATTGCAACACCATTATGGCATGACACAGATGAGAAATGCTGGGAAATAAGCAATGCTACAGAGCTGGGTTGCCAGGGAATGATGTGGGGTGAAGACCAAAGTATACGTTCTCTGTACTGATGGCCCTGGTCTCCCCCATCCCCACCCCTCCGGCAGGATCTATATGGATGCCTAGGAATCTTCCAGGTTTACAGTCAGCATCCCGTGGCCTTTCCTAATTGGATGATTTGAGAGAATTTCTGCAAGGGAATCCTTACAGAGATTTTTCTCCCTCAAAGCCTTCTTCCAGTTTAAATGTGCAAGAGGACAATTTGGCCCTTATATTACAAGGTACCATACACCCTACTGAACTTTCTGTGATTTCACTGTGATCCTGTGTACTTTGGGAAGAATATCAGTTCCCCTTAGAAAGCACTTTACATTTCAGATAAAATTTGAAGGAAGTTCTGTACAAACCATTCTCTATTTGGGAGTGCTGAGCTGTTTAAAAACTCTTTGCATGTATTTCCCACGTCTGTGAAGCACTGCTTGCTTTTTACTCACCCTGTGTTTATGTATTTTATTCCATCAACAAATAATAATACTGTGTTCTTATTACTTCTATAGTAGTCTTGATCAGAATATTTCAATATAATTTATAAATAACCTCTGAGTTAAATCAGGATTATTATTACATGTTTTACAGGTGGATAAACCAAGGCACATAAAGATTAAGTGAGGTGCCTGTCATTCGCACTGGTGTAACTCCAGTGATTTTAGTGAAGTTATTTCTGAATCATACTGGTTTACGGCCAGGTCCACACTAGGAGCGCTTTGCTGGGGTACTGTTCCAATATATTATATCAGCAAAGTGCTGCTGGGGTGGACTCAGTTTATGCCAGCATAGTTTATTCCAGCTCCCCCCCCCCAACACCTCCCCCAGTGAAATAAGCTCTCCTGGCAAATGGGCAGTTTTGCCAGTATAACTGCATCTATGCTAAGGGCTTTTGTCAGCACGGCGACGTCGGTCACAATCAGGGTGGATAAAAATCAATTATTTTTCTTGAAAAAAACCCAAACATTTTAAACATCAGATTTTTAATTTAAATGGTTTTTTATTTAGTTATTTACATTATAAGAAGTTTTTCTTTTGAAAAAATAAACCTACTTAAAATGGCATCTGAATTTAGCACAAAATATGTTAAGGCCTAAACTTATTCTAATCTCTTAAAACATTTAAATAAAAAATAAATATGCTGAATCTATACGCCTCTGTTCACAACTTTGATCTGAAGACTGCCTTTCTACATAAAGAAAGAATCAGGGGGAAAAACATCTAACCTTTGAGATCAAGTTTTATTAATATGGCACAATAGGACAGCCTAAGTAACTTACGAAACTGTCTCATGGTCCAGAGACGTAGGCTACATCTACACTGCAATAACAGACCTATGGCATGGCTGCAGCTGGCCTGGGTCAGCTGACTCAGGCTTATGGGGCTTGGGCTGCACAGCTGAAAATTTGTAGTGTAGACGTTCAGGCTCAGGCTGGAGCCCAGGCTCTGAAACCCTGTGCGTGTGGTAGGTCTCTCAGAACCCGGGCTCCAGTCTGAGCCTGAACATCTACACTGCAGTGTCTAGCCGAACAGCCCAAGCACCATGCGTTCAAGTCAGCTGGCTGAGTTCGGACACTTGGTGCTGCAGGATTTTTATTGCAGTGGACATTCACGCCGACAAGTAGGAACTTAAGCTCCAGTCCCTTTCCCTTAGGCACATTTGAAAATTTCCCAGGCTGACCTGATATAATCAATTTTTTCACTTACTACAGTTAATCCCTCTGTTTAATAAATCAATTATTTATAAATGTGAAACATGTTTTGATAAGAGAAGTTCCTGTATCCAAAATATTTCAGGTTGTTTTGTTTAATAAAAATAAGTTTTCTGTGCTGTTGTTTGTGTTTAATTAAATTCCAGTTACCACCCTAATGCAGCTTGACGCAAATCCTGAGCAAAAAGTTCATTATCTAGTAAATAAGCAATATATCATTCACCATTTTCTAACATACTGAAAATATTAAGCTATATAATTGCTTAAATAAATGTATATTGTTATCGTGTAACCTCCTAGGCAGCAAAAACATGTACAAAATCTAGTGTAAAGGGTGTATTTAGTTGTAAATCAACTTGTTTTAATGGTTATATCAACCAGTGAGAATGCACCATTCTTCAGAAAGTAACTGAAGTACAAATGGAAAAGTTGATTTAAATCCAGACTTTCCATTTGGTGATTTAATCATGATTTGAATCAATCCACCCTGGTCACAAATCATGCCTCTGACCAACATAGCTATGCCAGCAGAAGTCTGTAGTGTAGACATAGCCTTCATGAGAGAAGAATCATGTCCATTGGATTAGTGGCAGAGCTGGAAATAGGACCCAAGAGACCTGGCTCCTAGTCCTTTGCCCTGCCAACTCAACATAACATAAACTCAAAAGATGAAGATGGCTGGTCCTTCGCACAGCAGTATAACCAGTCATTTTTGAGTTTGGGAGGGATCTCTGGACTCCTACTCCCAGGGCCAGTACAATCATTTGTTTATTGCGGGAATTTTAGACGTATTTTTATGGGTCTGTTCAATGGACAGGTGTTGGAGGAAACCACCATACCTGGGAGAAACTGAGTCTACATTTTCCCATCCTATCTCCCCATCAGTAAGAATGATAGGGTGGGCTTTATGCCTGCATTATTACCTGGGAAATTCCTGCCAGATGAATAAAACAAGAGGGAAAGGAATCGTGTAAAATGTTCACTCTTCTTGGTGCTTATCTTCATAAAACAAATGAAGTAAACGACACACATAGTACTGCAGAACTGTTGGTGATATAGACACACTGAATTGTGCTAGAACTAGTCATCCATTCACAGAAACTTGTGACGTGTCTGATAGAGTTGTATGCCCTGGTGGGCTGCAGGTACTGAAAAGTGACATCTTTCACCCACTCTCTAGAGATGTAAGGGAAGATTTTCAAAAGCACAGTTGTACTTAGGCACCTAATTTGAAAGTCAGTGAGAATTAGATGCCTTGCTACCATTTGGCTCTTTGAAAATCCATCAGCATATGAGTTTGTGTAGTAGTATTTAGCACCTAGAAGAAAAGGCAGGTGAACCATGTTTCAGCAGCTCATACACTCAATGTACATTGCAGGAGGTCAGACATGCATGCAGCATATTGGCATATACATTCACCTATCTTCTTCCTTCAGCCAATCAAAGTATATTGGACTTGCTTCTGCTCCCATTGATTCAACTGGAGCAGGCTCATTATGACAACTTTGATCAAAAAGTTGAGTAGCTAATAGCCAGGAGAATAATAAATCCAATGTTTCCATTGTTAAGACATCCGTGAAGGCATTCAAGGCTCAGTCACTGCTGCTATTTAAGAATATTATTTTTTTGTTTCAGATATGAGGAGTTAAGAGATTCATTTCAGTGGTGCAGGCTTCCCTGGGGAACCGAAAGAGAATATGGAGGAATTGCACAGGTTTCATTGCCAGAAGATCATAGACCAAAGAATGAGCCTCCTTGTTTGTTTGCTAAAGGACATCAACATTATAGTTATGGTGGAGATTCCTGGCCAAGGTAGGTTAGTTGCCTGCTTCACACATTCCAATTTTTTAAAGTGTTGTAACCTAGAAACAGCTAGTGGAATGCAATTTATTTGGACAGTCTGGACAGCAATGCAGATTGAGCTATGTAGATAATTTGCATTCTGGAGATAGACTTTAAGTTACCCCCACTTTGGACAATGCTCTAACTTGTAGTGTGCCTGAGTTGTACTGTCCATTATCACTTTCAAATACATTTGTTAGTCTCTAAGGTGCCACAAGTACTCCTTTTCTTTTTGCGAATACAGACTAACACGGCTGCTACTCTGAAACCAGGGTATTTATTGAAACTCTTGGCACTTTGGATCTCTTTGTGTAGTTTATTTTTTCCTATCATTTGGTAATGGTGTAGTATTTATTAGCTATTGTCCTAAACTTCCTCTGTGACATTAGATAAGTCTCACTCATGGCCTGATTTTTCAGAAGCATTCAGAATCCACAAATCCCACTGAAGTCAATGGGAACTGTAGGCTCTTGACATTTTTCTGAAGGCTGCTCTGACTTACACCCAGCTTCTCCCAACCCCAGGAGCCATTTTGGGAGCCGTTTCCATGGACATGCCTTCTGCACCCAGGGCTGAGAGAGCAGAGAATTCTACACCACTCAGGAATTCCCCTTTATGCAAAATGAGTGCCCAGGTAGCTGGGGAAGCTTGCTTTCTGGCTGCTTTGCCAGAATGTGGCCCATTATCTGAAAATTGCCATTCAGCCCTGCCTAGTCAAATTGAACAAGGCTCAGAATATGTAGTGGTGCATTCCCTTGGCTCTGCTAGCCCCAGACTATTCTTCTTACCATTCTAAAAGATAATTTCCTACAGGTATATTTGTGTGTACAATACAAAGGAGAGAGAGAGAGAGAGATCACAGGTGTCTCCAAAGATTGCATAACCTCCAAGAAGTGTGTGGTGAAGTTCATTGAGCTTAGTGCCTCCAACACAGGTAGCACCAGGTTCATCCAACACCAAAACAGAGGAAAAAAGAAAAATCTCTGAAAATTCTACTAAACCTAAGATAAATAAACTGCATTATCCACTCTGAATATCTCACTGACTTTCTGGGTCTGCAGCACCAGCTGAGGAGCCTTGCAAACAGATATGACTTCAGAGATCTCATTCCTTTTGTAACGGAATTATGAAATAATGTTCAGCGATGCTACTCGCTGCTAAATGAGGTGGGGAGGACAAAGAGGAGACAAGGCCATTGTCCTGTCCCCCCCATCATGGAATCAATTTTCTTTATAGAAATTGACTTTATGGTGACAGGTCCTTGGAATGACTCCAAACAAGAATTTTTATTGCTCTTGGTTTTGTTTTGTTTTTAAATATATAAATCCTAGACTTATTCAGCGTATAGACACACTGGGCCAGATCCTGGCCAATGCTTCATCCCATTCTGTTCTGCTCTGGCGGTGAAAAGGGGACAGAAGACTAGCTTTAACAGTAAACTGGTCAGCATAGCCACTTGATTTTAGCCTCCAGCATAAAAGGTGTTTCAGGAACGTACCAAGGTGGAAGGAGATCTCGTAATCGTAGGCCAGTTCAATGGCCCGTTGGGGGCCATAACTGCAGGTGCTATTAGAGCATCCCTGGTTGCTCTGAATTACAGGAGGAGCCCAAGTAGTCCCCAAATACCCAAAAGAGCTACAATACATCTGAGGATTGGTCCTAAGATTGGAATATTCTCCCTAAACATTCATATCGTTATCCAAACAGAGAAGCAATGAAGCCTAAAGGTTAATTCTACATTGCCTGGAAAGTTTTATTTATGTCCTTTTATCTATATCCTTCTCCACATTGTAGGAGCCGAGCTTATTGGTTTCTGGCTGTTTAAGCAGCATCCCTTTGCAGGTACCTTAGCAGCTACCTTAGCAGGTTGATTCCAATTAAATTTACCAGGATTGTAGGTTAGAAGTGTATTATGTGCTTATTACAGTACAATTTAGTCTGGATCAGAAAGTGGAAAGTAGGAAAGATGCAAGGGAAGTACTTTAGAAATCTGTGACTGTGCCCATAGAGGGGTGAATGCCAGCACTGGAAGTATAAGAAGCCTGAATTTATTTGCGCACGCACACACACATACTATGCAGCTTGTATTTAAAATATCAAACAAAATTATTTAGAGTCTGAGATAGTTGATTTTGGTAGTGGAGCTGTTGTCTGTTTGTGAACCCTATACAAAAGTACTTGGGTTTTTTTTTTTAAATTCCACATTTAGGGGTTGGTTTACTTGTTTGTTTTTGTAAATGAGTATACTTCTACTTTGGTATCTCCTATATATTTGTTTGTTCCACTGATAGGGAAGTATAGTGAACAGTATAAGTACTGTAATTCCAAAATTTGTGGTTATAACCAAAATGCTTCATTGCTTAATTTTCCCAACCCAATTTATAAAATTTCAGTAGAAAGTTTATGAAGGATAAAAAGTGGAAAAAGTATTTTTCCAGCACACTCCTGTCTAACACATCTCTGGCTTTTAAATATTCTCGGTGTTTCCTTATAATGAGGTTGATATATGAAATGGAGCACACCTTAAGGAAGATTTAAGTTTGAGAAACTGTGTATTGGCAGAGCTGGTTTTATGTGGAAAAAGAACTGAGGTAATGTGCAGTTTTGACCAGCAGATGTCAGTGTGCATTAATAATATAGGGAAGACCATTTTTCAGAAGCATTGCATTATTTACAATTATTTATCCTCTTAGTGCTGGGGGATGCAGTTTCCAATGCAAAATGCTCAGTTGTCAACTGACTCAAAATGCATAGGAAGCCAAAATATCTTCCTCTACAGACAAAACTAATGACTCCCTACAGATGCACTGAACCAAAGGTTATTCCAATCCCAAACACCGTATCTCATTAACTGAGTTATTCCACTCGGCTAGAATAGTTACAAAGGCTGTGTGAATCTAAAGATGCATCTTTGCAGCATAATACTTCTGAAGTGTAAGTAAGACAAAAAATGAAAAGTTCCAGGTCATCCTTACATTTTTATTTTAAAGTTGAAAAGGGAATTCACATCATGGAGATCGTCTATGTGCGGTGTTCTCATTGAGATCTGTGTTCGAGTCTAACATATCCCAGGACACTGAGTGCAACTTGGCCATTTATCAGAGAAAATGTACAGGTAGTAGGGTGGGTGGGATGGCTAACGCAAGCATCACTACTCCGTAAGAGTCCCCCATGTGGGGTAGTCCACTGAATGGTGCTGAAAGCATTGCCTGAGGGGAGTATGCATCCTGGTCTCTGAGATGGATGTCAGGTGTCAGCAGTAGCTAGTAAATGAAAAGAAGGAAGGCAGTGATCCAATCCACATTGGTTTTGGAGAAGAGAAAGTGCAGAACACTCTGCATGTCATGGAGAGATTACTGGTGAGGCAAGGTGGGTGAGGTAATAGCTTGTTTAGGACAAACCTCTAATAAGAGATATTACCTCACCCACCTTGTCCCTCTAATATCCTGAGACCAACATGGCTACAACATCACTGCATGGAGAGACGACTGTCAACTTTCCAACAACCCCAAACATCATATTAAGCCAAGCAGAACACAGCAAAACATGCCTTGCCATTCTGAACCAACATTTTCCTCTCTCTTCTTCCAGGCCATATCTCCTCTCCTTCTATGCAATTAAAGCCACAGCTTCCAGACTTTAAATAGTGGAGGACTCTGAAACAGACTCTAAAACTCCAAGTGATACCTCTGTGACAAGCTTAGCCTTTGCAGGTGGAGGTCAGAAGCCCCAAAGCTGTTCTAACTCCAGAAATAACATTATCAGTTAAAACTGATTACTCTGACTGTATGTTCTTCAATTTGGCTGTCCCCTTTGCTCTCCCTTTCTCTGTCCTGCCCCATGCTAGCTGCTGATAACCCACATCTGTTCCATCAGAGGCAGCTAAAATGCTGTCATCTCACTCAGCGGTCATGTGTCTTTTCAGCAGCAACAAAGATCACTGAGAAAGGTCCCGTTTTTCTGCAAGCTAAGCGTCTGACTCTGCCAGCCCATTGACTTCAATGGAGGATGCTCGGCATCTTCTATGAAACGCTCAACCCCTCATAGGATCAGGCTCTAAGGGCTTGATCCTGTGCCCATTGAAATCATTGGCAACACTGCTCGACACTTCTGAAAAGCAGGCCCTGTGTAACTTAAATGTTAAGGTCTGAGTCTGATAGTAAGTATCCACATTTCCAGTATCTCTGAAATTGGTGGTAAGGGCAGACTGTGGACTGCAGGCAAAAATTACATACTATGCCTACATTTCTTACAAGAAAATAAATCAATATGTGTTTCCTGGGATTTTAATAACCAATAAGTAAAATGTTATTTTGTGGGTTTTTTTCTCTCTCTCTTTTTGTAGAGGTCTTCCCATTGAACAGTATTATGATGTAACCCAGATGAAAAAAAGTGATGTCCGTATGAATGATGATCTGTAAGTTTCATTACAGCATAGACCAGATAATGTACTTAGTGTGACAAATGCAATGGCAAGCTAAATATTCATTCCTCCTTAATGACCTTGTGGATTAACGTTTATAATGAAATATGACCTTTGTATAAAATGTGGTTGGTGAGTGACTACAGAAAACACACAGTTTGGAAGGAAGTTCAGAATGAGATATCAGTGCCCCACTCAGTTTAGTATCTCTTAAGCAATGAGATTTGAATTGGTTTTATTGATTTGTCAACCTGTGTCACTCAGAAATACTCTCTCCTACTGGGCGGAGTCCCGATTAGCAGAGAATAGCACTGAGCTAACCATAACATCGTGTGTGCATCATATTAAAGTTTTCTCTGGTATCTTTAGGTGTATTTTAAGAGGGGGTTTGACTAAGATATTGTTTCCTTTTTTCACTGCTACTATTTAAAAGAGTAGCTAGTTTACTTGAGATTGAATGCTGCCAGTTAAACCTGCAGTACACCATTTTGCCACATGATGGCACCAACAAAACACTGAAACTTCCAGCTCAAAACCCAAAATGTTTAGGTTAATGTAACAGTAATTATGAGTTTAAACACTCAAAAGTCAGGAAATGAACAAGTTACGGTCCTCACAACGTTAACTTAGCCGTGTTGCATATCCTGTATGCTTAGTTATTTAGGGCTAAGGCTGTATTAACTTCCCCTGGTTATCTGGCCAATGAGGGGAACAGTACGTGATTCACCCTCACCCCTTCCTCAGCAGGATTGCCATCTCCGAGATTCAGAAAAATTAGCCCCTGGCCACGCCGCCACCACCAACAAAAAGGGTCCTAGTGCTAACAGTAGCTAATTATTACCCCACACCTGTGGCCACAGCCCTCTCTTTGGTCACCTAGACACACAGCTGCCCATTCCTCTGCCCGCATGAGCTTCTACACCCGCCCACTCACAGGAGCTTCAGTACTTGAGGGAGCCCCACTACTGTCCCCTCTCAGTAGCCTCTGTCTCCTCTACCCCGTTCCTTATCCCTCTCTGATGACGAGCCTCGGTCCGTCTTGCTTCTTGGCCCCCAAGGTCAGGAGGAGATGCTACGGCTCAGCAGGTTGAGAGGCCAGCACACAGAGGCAGGTGCCAGCTGTGCTCCCAGCCAAGTGATGTGCAGTAATTACAAAACCACTGCATAGCCACATGTGCATGTAACGAACAGGGAATGCTGGTCCCAAGGGGCAGGGGGAGCACACTAAATCTTTTCACCGGCAACGCCGTACAAAAACCAGCCAGGCTGATTAAAAGCCAGCCAGATGGCAAGCAACCCTCCCCATCTATAGTGCCTGCCAAATTCCAAAGCATGCTATCCTCTTGGGCATTTTGTGTGAGCCACGAGGGCCGGAAGGGCAGCAGAACTACACAGCTGTGCTGTGTGAGGGTGAAGACAGGCCACAAAGAAACTGCACAGGATGAATCTGCAGCCCTGTGCCCCAGGGTGTAGGGCTGTGTGCCGGCTGCCTCCGTGGCACCACACAATAGGGATTTGAAAGTAGGCCAAGGGAGGGTGGGTTTGGTAAACTGAAAGAGTGTGTTGGCCAAAGCTCACCTTTACTGGGCCTTGACCGATAATGCAGCCTAAAGGTATTGGCTGTGCAGCTCTTGCGAACTGTGACTGCAGGTCGTGGGGCGAAATCCTTCCTTACAAGTTCTGCATATTACCCCCACACACACACACACACACACAGCACATTTGCTTGAGCTTTGCACAAGTGACAAGGATTTGTCCTCAGCGTGGGGTTTTGTAATTGCTGGAGCATTTGGAAACTGGTATAATACAAGAATCTATGTACACTGAGTTCAGCCCTGCCAACCTTTGCACTATACCCCAGCAGGTATGCAAGAAATGCAGGATCAGGCCCAGTGGATTAAAGATAAATAAGAGTTTCAGTTTTAACTCCGTCTTTTTCTTTGGGCGGGTTTCAGATCGCCTCTCATTCACCTGGAATGTTCAGCAAGCTGACTTGGTTTTATTTTACACTTCATGGGCCTAATCCATTTCTGATGTAACTCCATTGATTTCACGAGAATGACACCAGGCAAGGATTTGGCCTCTTGTATTTTGATGACCACATGAATGCCTTGTAAATGGTAATTCATATTGGAGAGAATTCACTCTGCCTGTGTAAAGGCTGGGACACCAGGTGAACTATGGGAGGGTTGTGGAGTGAAATACATCCCCAACCCAAGGCACAGAACAGCTACTCAGGCAACAGCTTCTTCCACCTTTTCCACTGTATCCTCATAATCCCAAATTCAGTCATTTCTACTCTGGCCCACCCCGAGTGCAGGCAGTGCAAGTTGCTCCCCTTACATACTAGCCCCACTCTGCATGCTTGTTGGCCCATGATCCCTTTCCAGGGACTGCTGTTATGATCTGGGCAGGCTACATAAGGGGAGGAGGCATGTTGCCACAGGGACAGATCAATATCTGGCCCAGTGCATACTGAATAGAATCCTGCCATGGCCCCGGAATGTTTTAATTGAGAGTGCGTTGATAAATTTTCTTAATTATTTTTAAAATTAAAATGTAACCTGAAAGATAAGGCTTCCAGTGTTTCTATGCTCTTTTTAATATTCAGTCTCTGTTCATTGTTTCCATACGATCATATTCACTCATATTTCATCTTTGAAAGATTTTTTTTATGTTGTAAAGAAAGAGCAGATCTTTTTTTAAATGCCTAGACAATTTGTCACATCTATACTCACAGGTTTTTCAGAGCGAAGACATTTATGTAACTTTCAGTACTCTCCCCGCGGTATCAGACTGTAAGGTAGTGATAGCCTTGCGAAATCTGTGTTGAAAACCACTGGCTGAGTGCTGCTCTGGAGACTTACTAGGGAGCTCTTAATACTCAGTGTATTGCCATTATCACTTGTGATGGCTCTTTTGAGCCATTACAGTCTCTCATGGAAAATGATTCACTGTGCATTTGCCGTAACTAGATGTCATGTACCATAATGGGATTACTGTGCGTTTGTCATAACCACAAATCCTTATGTAGTTTTCCATGACAATGAATGGCTTTGCATATACAGGAAGTGCCTTTCAAAACAAATGAACTGTGGGCCATATCTTCCCTCCCAGTTAAAAACACGCACAGGAGAACAAGGTAATCAGCCCCTCGCAGGAGCTTTGATGTGCCACCAAAGACCCACATTTATCCTCCCAATCCAAGAGGCCACCAGGGATGCTGTGCAAGGGGTGGGGCCACAAAAATCCATCTAGGCCTTTGTCAAGGTTCCTTCCCCACTCTGAACTCTAGGGTAAAGATGTGGGGACCTGCATGAAAACCTCCTAAGCTTACTTTTACCAGCTTAGGATAAAACTTCCCCAAGGTACAAATTAATTTTACCCTTTGCCCTTGGATTTCCACTGCCACCACCAAACTTTGAAAAAACGGAAAAAAACGGAGTTTGGACACGTCTTTCCCCCCAAAATCCTCCCAATCCTTGCACCCTACTTCCTGGGGAAGGTTTGGTAAAAATCCCCACCAATTTGCGTAGGTGACCACAGACCCAAACCCTTGGATCTTAGAACAATGAAAAAACATTCAGTTTCCTTACAAGAAGACTTTTAATAGAAGTAAAAAGAAATCACCTCTGTAAAATCAGGATGGTAGATACCTTAAACAGGGTAATTAGATTCTAACATAGAGAATCCCTCTAGGCAAAACTTTAAGTTACAAAAAAGACACACAGACAGGAATATTCATTCTATTCAACACAGCTATTTTCTCAGCCATGTAAAGAAATCATAATCTAACACATACCTAGCTAGATTACTTACTAAATTCTAAGACTCCATTCCTGTTCTGTCTCCGACAAAAGCATCACACAGACAGACACAGACCCTTTGTTTTTTTCCCCCCTCCCAGCTTTTGAAAGTATCTTGTTTCCTCATTGGTCATTTTGGTCAGGTGCCAGCGAGGTTACCTTTAGCTTCTTAACCCTTTACAGGTGAGAGGACTTTTCCCTCTGGCCAGGAGGGATTTTAAAGGGTTTACCCTTCCCTTTATATTTATGACAGCCTTGTAGAAAATCCTTCTCCTTGTGCCAGTGATCTGGGGCCCACTAGAAAATGGTATGTCCAACTGCACTCCTCTCTGGTCCTGCCCCCACAGCAGTGTCAGCCTCACAGGCTTGTAGTTGTCGCACCATTGGCTGCCAGGCATCACCTGTAATCCATCCCAAAGGGTCACTGTGCATAGGATGAGTAAATGCCATTTCTAATCTATTTAGATTTTTCACACAGACTTAGTGTGCAGGAGTGGTGGAATGTACCACTTAGAGCGGCCATTCCTCAGGTCCATCCCCCCCCACCACAACCTGACACCTTCCTACCACACTCAGCTGACTGCCTCCAGGCAGCCCATTTTCTACAGAGGTGCTCAAAGTGCACTAGAGTGTTTGGGGGAAGGCATCCCAAGAAGCTGCCTTCGAGCTGTGTCCCCCCAGCAGTATTTCTGAACTGTTAAGCCGCCACCCCATGGTGCACCATACAGTGAAGGGAGCTGAAGGAACTATTGTTTCCAAAAACTGCAAAAGTACACAAAGCCAATACTTTGAATAGACTAATTGTGTCTGAAAAGAAACCATGTCTGTGCCCTGATGTACAAAAAATGGTGTGGCTGCTACTAGCTGATTGCCCCCCCCCCACCATGCTCATTGCTGCACACATATGACAGCAACCATCTTGACCAACCAGGGACTGGACTGAGGACTTCCAGAGCTAGAAAGCAAAGTCTTTTTACAGCCTGAGTTAGGCCTAGTAGTTGGGGGCTGTAACAGACCCATAGGTGCTGTGGCCTGCGCAAATTAGGAGGGGAACTGTAACACGCACTGACCAATGGATTGCACAAACATATGGTATCCCAAGGCATATACAATCTAATATGATCTGAAAGCAAAACTTCTGTTTTGCACTTTTATAACATAAAAAAGGAAAAATAATTTACACCAAAATTTCAGACCAGAGTAAATTTTAGGCTGACTATAAACTCCACGAACACACAAATATAAGTAAAAGCTGACAGTCCCATAACTATCATTCCTCTATTATAAGTGTGAGTAAATAGGCACACTGTACTTTTCTTTACAGATTGCATTTAATATTCTGATACAGCTGGTTAGTTTGAAGGACTATAACGTGTGACATATATATAAGGCCAAATTCTGTTCCTGTTTACAGCTGTGTAAATCTATTATAATGCTTGTGAACTTTAGCATAAACCCAAACCAACTCCAGTGAAGATATTGATGTAACTGTGACAGCCAAATTTGGCCCAATTACTATTCCCTTCTCCTCTCTTTTAAAGGCTTAGGCCCACATTTTCAAAAATATCCACTAATTTTGAGTGCCATCAGTGTTTGGTTCCCCAATTTGAGATTTGAAAAATGAAGGCACCCCAAATTAGTGGACACTTCTGAAAATGTGGGGTTCAGGCTTTTTTGACTGTTTATGTTCTCAGGCCCTAAAAGCTTCTATAAAGTACGTTCTGGTATTGAAAGTGTAAGTTTACTGCTACTTTCTTACTACCTAGAGTTTAGATATTCCAGTGCTGAGTGCTATAGAAACATCTACAAATAAATAATCCTCCCTCCCCAAAGCACATACGGGACTGAATCTCCTCTTGCTTACATGGGAGTAAATCAGAAATAGCTCCATTGAAGTCAGTGGAGTTACACTCATGTAAAACCAGTGCACCTGAAAGGAGAATCAAGCCCTATGCTGGTATTTACACAATTCCATCTGCCTGTGGCCAGAAAATTAATTTATCTAACTGAAAAGGTGGAAAACCAAATATAGGTATTAGTAGGATGAATAAACTTTTAAAAATTGCATTTGTGTAAATGCAGTTAATTCTGTAACTGCTTAGTTTTCCAAGGCAGGCACAGTGTCAGGCTCTGAGTTGTAACTAACAAGCATGTCCTGAAAATCCAGGTGGTTACAAAAATAACAGTATGTAAATGATTGTCAGAATTTGACATTTGTTGAAGTCCTATGATCTCTGTAAATATCACACATAAAAAAGAAAAGCAATTATCTTTGTTCATTTTAGTGGAGGCACGAGTTAGCTTATGATGAAATTTTGTGAGATATCACATCACACAGTGATTATACTGAGTGTTACTGTGTGACACGACCCTCTCCCTACATTTTGTTTAGTGATCAAAAGTGTAATGGCCTTAAAGAGATCCATAACTGACTGTGCCTGGTATTTAAGATATGAAACAGAACTAACAAGGAGATGAATTGTACAGGCTTCTCCAATTCATAGGTTTAACAGGAATCCGAGATTATTTCAAAAGGGAAAATATGGAAACTCAGGGTTTTAATGATTGGCTGTCCTTCTGGGGCAAGGAGAAAGCCCTAAAAAGAGTTTTGTTTGCCCAGAGAAAAGTAATCCCTCCAGAAGCCTCCCTAGATACACATGCCCATGTGTATGAATGCACCTCAAGGAATGCCCATAATATTCCAGTGTTCCTCTTCAGAGATCAGCAGCCCTGTGCAAAAGCCAAATGCATATACTTTAGATCCTATACTGCCTGACAGACAGCTCTTCATTTAAATAAACAATAATTCATACTAATACCTTATATCATGCTCTTATACAGTGCTTTTTTATCAGTAGATCTCAAAGCACTCTACAAAGGAAGTCAGTTTCTTATCCCTATTTTACAGATGGGGAAACTGAGGCACAGAGCAGTGACATGACTTGCCCAAGGTCACCCTGCAGGCCAGAGGCTGGAATAGAACCTGGCTATGGGTACCCCCATAATGACTGATGTGAAGTAATGAAATAGCTCTGGGACAGTTCGGTAGACTTATAGCCACCGCAGTAATTACTGCGGTGCGTGATGTCCATACTGTTGTCCACACCTGGGGCTTCTCACCTCCAGCGGATCCGCACCCGGAGCCCGGTCAGCTGATGTGCTCCTGGCAGTGAGTGGAGAGCCAGGACCCCAGGGGGCAGCAGGGCTGACATTGGGGAGCCCGGGTGGCAGTCCAGGCTGGAAGTCTGTGTAGCAGCGCAGCTCAGAGCGGAGACCGCGCAGCAGCCGGGCTGGGGAGCTGGGAGCCAGCTTTCTTGTCAGTTTTACAGCGCTCTATAGAGACACTGCATTGCCCTACCTACACGGACATAAGCCCTATTTCTCTCTTGGAGGTGGAGTTACTATGTTGCACGGCATTTACATCAGCGGGAGCAAGGCTGTAGCATAGACACTGACATAGGTTGGCATAAGCTGCCTTATGTCGGCCTAACTCTATAGTGTAGACGAGTGTTTCCCAAACTTGGGACGCCGCTTGTTCAGGGAAAGCCCCTGATGGGCCGGGCTGGTTTGTTTACCTGCCACATCCGCAGGTTTGGCCGATCGCGGCTCCCACGGGCCGCGGTTCACCACTGCAGGCCAATGGGGGTTGCAGGAAATGGCATGGGCCGAGGGACATACCGGCCACCGCTTCCCGCAGCCCCCATTGGCCTGGAGCGGTGAACAGCGGCCATTGGGAGCCGCAATTGGCCGAACCTGCGGACACGACAGGTAAACAAACCGGCCCGGCCCGCCAGGGGCTTTCCCTGAACAAGCGGCATCCCAAGTTTGGGAAACATCCTCCACCTTACTGCTTTTTTAAAAAAATAAGTCTCTACTGTGAAGAATAAAAAATTTATCATTGAAAAATGATTATATAATTTCTCTACTAATCCTGTGAATAGAGTGGCTATATTTTCAGATTCTTCTGTTTTGCATTACTGATAAAAAGGCTTCCTTTTTTTAAAAGTACTATCGAGTGATGTTTACTAAGGTAGGGCTCGTGACAAGGAAGTATTAGAGGTGACTTTTTTTCCTGTTTCTTCTAAACTGACACACCCCCACCGCCCATTGAGCTTTCATATTTTGGCACCTAAACATGTAAAGGACTTTCACACCCAGAGACTGATATCAGTGAGAGTATTATCTGTGTTTATTACACATTAATTTGTCTCTAATGTTTGTTGATTGTACTGATTTAGATAAAAAGGAGAGAGAGAATCACAATGAATATTGATCACTCCAAATTAGTCACCTAATATTTTCTTTTCTCTAATACAGGCTTCCTGAACCTCCAGCTAATTCAATCGAGTAAGTTTATATCATTTATATTGTACCTTTTTCTTTATGCCTTAAAAGAAAGGCAGTTCCTCTATTTTATATCCGCACTGATATAATTTAAGTACTCTGGCAATAGATAAGGGAAAAGTTAGCACTAGGAAAAAAAGAGAGATCTCACTACAGAATGAACACATACAATGGTAAATTTATTAGTGCTTGTCCAAAGCACCCCACCCTCTTAGCAGGTGTTGATCTTGCTGGCTGATGGCTAAGGTCTAAATGCATTTTGCTGACTCACTCTTGCTAGTGCCATGTGATACTTTCTCTGGGTTATGAATGATCTTGTTACACCTTTGTTTTAGCATAAGAGATTTGTTGGTGTTAAACTGAGTAACAGCTCCCTGCCACCACAGCTTGTTAGCCTGCCAAACAAACTCCTTAGGACCTTTCCCAGCCCTCTTTGCCTTGTGGCTAACACCTGATACACCCTAGCCCCCAAACCCCTTGGAAGAGCCTGTCACTGACAGAAATACCAAGTCTGCTGTCTCCAAAGAGACAGAATACCCAGCCTGTTGGTTCAGCTGAGCATTTCCACCTTACTCTAACATAACAACATTGAGATGAATTGATAATAAAACAAGAAAAAGTTTAATAATAAAGAACAGAGATTTAAGTGACACTAAGCAAAGATAATAGAAACAGAAATGGTAACAAATAAAAGAAAAGTTTAACTCACTTCTAAGAGACTACATATAACCTTAGCAGACTCCAACTGTTGTCAAAAGCAGTTTTCTCACCTACAGCCATGTCAGGGTTCCCTCCCCACTCTGAACTCTAGGGTACAGATGTGGGGACCTGCATGAAAGACCCCCTAAGCTTATTTCTACTAGCTTAAGTTAAAAACTTCCCCAAGGCACAAATTCCTTTTGTCCTTGGACAGTATGCTGCCACCACCAAGGGATTTAAACAAGCATTCAGGGAGGGCCACTTGGAGCCCTATCTCCCCCAAAATATCCTCCCAAGCCCTTACACCCCCTTTCCTGGGGAGGCTTGAGAATAATATCCTAACCAATTGGTTACAAAGTGAGCACAGACCCATCCCTTGAGTCAATACGACACTGAAAAATCAATCAGGTTTTTAAAAGAAGAATTTTATTTAAAGAAAAGGTGAAAGAATCACCTCTGTAAAATCAGGATGAAAGATAACTTTACAGGGTAACAAAAGATTCACAAACACAGAGAAGCTCCCTCTAAGCTTAGTTCAAAGTTACAAAAGACAGGAAAAAACCTCCTTCTAGCACAGGGAAAATTCACAAACTAAAATCAAAAGATAATCTAACACACCTTGCCTTATTTACTTACTCTTTTTCCAATATTGAGACTCATTTTAGGATGATTTTAGGAGAAGTTTTCTGACCTGATGCTTCTCTGCTTCCCCAGAGAACACACAAAGAGCACAACAAAGCCTTCCCCCACCCCCCGATTTGAAAGTATCTTCTTTCCCCATTGGTCCTTTCCCCATTTGGTCAGGTGCCAACCATGTTATTTGAACTTCTTAACCCCTTACAGGTAAGGAGGAATTCTAGGCTACCCTTAGCTGTATGGTTATGACAAGCCACTTCTCTGTGTCACCAGCCCACATGTCTGGGATCCATCGTTCACAGATGCAAAGAGCACTGACCTCTTTATTCCCTCAGGGATGGATCCAAAATGTCTTTTAGCTTCCCCTTAAATTCCTCAAAGTTTATTGTTTTTGTCAGTAAAGTCAGGATGAACCCCTGGGGTTCAGACTCCAGTGTCTTCTCATCCTGATTTCACATCCTCGTGTTAATTGGCTCCTCCTGCATGCCTCCCATGCAAATGAACTGACCCTTGTCTCTGACATCACCATGCTCAATTTACATTAGAGACAGGGAGATAACTAGCCTCCCTCTTGTCTGGAAGAAAACCTGTTTCTCTGTTTGTTTGGTTACAGGTGTTAAAGCATAATATCAGTAAATATCCATAATGCCTTAGATAGTGTCAAGACACACATTTCACAATGATATGAATGACCACTGTGTCACCAGCTTTCATTTAATATCTTACACAACATACTTTATAGATAAATATCATGACAGCAATGTGTTGGTCAGGGTTGATAGAAGTTGCTGTTACATGACATTGAACCCTTTGCCAGTGGGCATGGAAAGGCTTTTATGGTCACACCTCATTACCCCACCTAGATATATGGGCAGGGAGGAGGGGAAGCTCCTGTTTAGTGAAGGAAGTATCTAGGGTATGGACATAGTAGACTAGGTAAAGCCAAGCTTGGTCAGAAAGTCTAAGCCAGCATTTCTCAAATGCAGCCACTGTGGCCACATGCAGCCACCAGGGACTTTTCTTGTCCCTCCTGGGCAGTGATTGGATGGGGTGTGGGGAGGAAAGCAGCAGCCCCTCCCGTAGAGTCCCCAGCAGGGGTTGGGCCCAGCCCCGCTCTGGAGAGACAAACTCTGGAGGAACAGGCAGCCAGTGAGTTCCCCATCTTCCTGGAGGCAGTGGGGTCAAATTTCAGCCCAGGGGTGGTGGACTGCAGGCTCCGGCCAAGGGGCTTTCGGCTCTGGCTATGTGGTGGTGGGCTCCGTCCCCTGGCTGAAGGGCTTCAAGCTTGGGCCTCAGATCCCAGACTATGGCCATGGGGCTTCAGGCTCCAACCCCCAGGCACTGGGCTCCAGGCTCCAGCCATGGGCTTACCCCACCCCACCATTGCCCCGGCCTCTGTTGCTGCCCGACCCACCTCCCCATCCAAGGCTTAATTTATCCCCAGACATCCGGGGCTGAGTAAATCTGCTGTGAAAAGTGATATTTGTATGTTTGTTAATATCACTTTTTACAACAGACTTAGTAGCTAGCTGGGAAGCCCTGGAAAGTGATATTAACATACAAACAATGAGGAGTCCGGTGGCACCTTAAAGACTAACAGATAGAAGATAAAAGGTGCCGCGGGACTCCTCATTGTTTTTGTGGATACAGACTAACATGGCTACCCCTCTGATACTTGGCACCATGCATTAACATACAGGTATCACTTTTCACAGCAGCAGACTTACTAGCTATCAAGTTTTTTTAAAAGCAACCAAAAAAGCAAAAGAAACAGCAACAAAAAGTACAAGAACATACAAAGCACCTTATTTGTTTAGGTCCATTAAAGAATAGAGACAACTATACATTATTTTTATTATTAAGTCTGAAAATAAAAAAACCCTACATAAATAAATTATGATTTGGACAAGGGCAGGTACATATTTATTTGTTTTTCCTGAAGTTAATTAAGTATTTTAGGAAAAATTGTGGGAGCGGCCATCAGCAAGAGTTGGTGACTGCTCTCTGAGGCCACCAAATATTTGTTGTGAGAACCCGTGGCCAAGCTATTGTTTGTTAGCTTATTGTTGATATTTTAGTTAGTGGAGTACAGCCCCAGAAAAGGGGTGAGGTTGGCCTATACATATTGTGTAGGCTGTGTTTTTTAAAGCAGTTTGGAAAAGGTGTTTGCTCACAATAAGGTGCGTAAACTTTCATGTTAGAGTTTTCTAGAGAACCCAGATCATGCAATTCCCTCATACTGAAATAGAATCCCAGTGATTGTTTCCCTCAGGACAGATCCCTGGATCCCTGTTATTTCTCTTGTCACAATGTTTTAGGATTTTTTATCTAGGTCTTTGATTTCTTCACCATTCAATAATTGAAAGCTGAAAATAGCAGCCCCAGCAATATGAGAAACACTCAGTGAAATCCCAGTTCTTGGTGTCCACAGTGGCACTCTCTTTTAGCACCCTCCACCCAGAAAAAACGTTTTCTTTGGGCCAGATTTTGAGTTTAGATGCACAGGCCTGGTACCCATTAGCTTCAGTGGGATCTGTGCTAGAAGCTGAGGCTAGAATTTGCCCCTCTTTTTCACCTAAAAGTAAACATTAGTAAATGTGACTCATTATGTACAAAGTCCATGCACTTAAAATATTTGATCTTTGAGTTTAGAAGTCATAAGTTCGTTTATTGCCAAAGATCATTATAGCCTGTAAGGAAGCTGCACCTCCTCATTCCTCCTGCTTTTTTTTTAATTTTTTTTTTATGTAAGTTGCTCCAAGTCTTTAGAACACATGTTATTTACTAGCTTTCTTCTGCTTGCTAATGTGTCTGATCTTTTCTGCAGTAGTGAGTTAAAATTAATATTAGAAGACCTGTTCAGTTTGTATTTGACTTTTTATTTTACATCGATAAAATAGTTTCCAGTTACCATAGTTGAATTGTAGCGTTAAGATGTAAAGCCCCCAAAGCAGTTAAGCACTTTGGGGTTGCCTCTATATTGACCAGTGCCCTGATCCAGCAAAGTGACTTCAGTGGGTCTATTCATGCTTAACTTCAAGTGCCGGTCTTAAGGGCTTTGCTGGAGTGGGGCCTCCTAGACAATGGTACTGTAAGGGGGGAAAGCGATAGTGTTCTCCCAACAAGAGGCAGTCAACAAAACTACAGTCCCCTTTTTTCCACACACAGACCTAAGTCTAGAAAAAGAACCTTGATCTCACACATGCCAGAGCAGTGCATTACTACTATGCTAGGCCACTAGGCAGGCCTTGTCTTCCCTTCTACTCTCCTCTTTTCCATCCTTCTTTTGGCTGTCTGACAGTACCTCAGTTGATTTCAGTGTTCCTATGTTAGATGGCATCTCCCGTCACGAGCCTTCACTCTTCTTACACCCTTCTTATGGCCTGTATTTGCTTTTCTGAAGCTTGCACTTCTTATGTGTGAGGCAGGTGCCTGCTATTTCTATTGCGATTGGTTTCCCCTCTCTTTGTTTTCCTTCTCTCCATACCTTTTTCTGTCACTGCTCCTTGTGTCTGGTTTTTGTCTTGTCCCGCTGTCCTCCACCCTGTCCCCCCACATGCCAGTTCTTGAGTCTGTAGGAAAATACTTTCCCTGAAAGTTTCTCACATGAGTTCTTCAGTCTTTTACTTGCCCTATTGTGGGTACCTGTCTCCACAGAGCCTCCTGTCATGTACTATTATAGAGACAGGAGCACCTTTGAACAGAGAGGACGGATGTAAAGTTTATGTGTTCATGAGCGTGAAAGGGTAGTGTTACTGTGCAGGCTGAAGCTGTGGGTGACCTCCCCAAGGAAGGCAGTGTAGGCCCAGTTAGAGTTCTAGGTAGCATGAAGATTATGTTGGTAGGGACCTCTTACAAAATTCTGATCTGGATCTGGGCTCTGATTTCAAACACCACCACCCCCTCCCAAAGTCTTGATTTGGGTCCATCTCTAATTAGCAAGTAGAGATCAGATATTAGTCTTGGTCTTCATGCTTCCTCAATTGCAGAGCTGGTCCTAAGGACATGCTAACTATACAATTTTATTTGATGCCCCTTTGCCTGTAGTGGCATCTCCATGGCCCAAATGCTGGCCCCAAGTGTTGCAACTACAAAGAAAAATTATCTTTTTTACATAGGAAGAAGGGGAAGGAACAAAGAGCCTCAGAGGTATAGGGGGGAACAGTGGGAAGTCTTGGTGAGTTAAGGGCAGGAGAGGTTAAAGAAACTAAAGGACCCCCTCCTCTTTGCTTCTCATGCCTCCTCTCAGCTGAGCAATTATTGCATCTCCTTACAAGTGTCTGACAAGCAATGACCCAATATCTGTTTTAAACAGAGAAGATCAAATTCCTCCCAGGTGTAACTCCAATGACTTCAGCAGAATTATTCCAGGGATGAATTTGGCCCAGTTGGATATACAATATATTGTTTTACTATTAAGACAAATCTATATTTATTTAAAGTAAGGTAACTTTGTTTCTTTCTGCTCTTCTTTCCATCTAAATTCAATCCAAGACAATTATCCCTGCCATTTCCAGTCACACACCCCTACCAGACACACATCTCCAGGTATGCCACATTCCCAAACTTTAAATCACCAGAGGATCAAGACACTGGCATCCAAGCAAGCAACCATCGACCTTTTCATGCCAACGTCCCTACAAAGGCTTATGATGTGATTGTTTTGAGAAAGACCAAAGGTAAAACAGCACTTGGCATTTGTTTGGTGTTCTCAAATGTTTGTGATTTGGTTGAAATGAAGCCAGTGTGTGAAAATAATAGCGACAGAGCTAAGCAGCTTGGCTTAAGCTGGAGCATTGCATGCTGGTGCCAAGCATGCTGCCATCATGGCTCTCCATTTCCTACAAAGGTAAAGCATAACATTTAGTGTACAATCTTCTCCCGTCATGGGAATAATTATTGGTAGTTACAGGCAGTGAGAGGGGCTAGAAAAAGCTATGGCAGAGATCAAAAGTTTGCAAATCCTGGGCCAAATAAATTCATCCCTGTAGTAGCTCCATTGACCACAATAGTTACACTATGGAAGAGACCCAGATGTTTACAAACGGCAGAATGTGCAGTGAGAGGTCACAGGGTACAAAAACATGTGGCAAACTTTTCCAGGCCCCTTGCAGTCTGAGGACTTGTCTACACTTGCAGCACAGCTGTGCCAGGGTAGTGCTTAGTGAAGACGCTGCCTAAGCCAACAGGGGAGCTTCTCTCATTGCCGTAGCTGCTATGTTGACAGGAGAAGTCCTCCCATCGACACAGTGCTGTCTGCACCAGGGGTTCAGCTGGTATTACTACATCGCTCGGAAGTGTGGATGAGTGACATAGATATACCGACATCAGTTTGTAGTGTAGACCAGGGCTAAGCTGAAATCCCCACACTCACTGTTTGCGGATGACTCCTGTATGTTTGAACAGTCACTGAACTGTTTATATTTTACCCCACCAAGGTGAAATTATTTCTAACAGCAAACTAATGCTGCTCAGAGAAGCAGTAAATTACTGTTACTCATTACTCACATTGAGTAGCATCTTACTCCACAATGGTCCCAATGGGATTCAATGCGAGTAAGGGGCTCAGAATCTGGCCCAGGGCTCTGGTAAAATGTAGTACTCTGGCTTTGCCCCCGTTTCTCCAGATCACAATCTCTTTGTTGAAGTGTGTATGCTTTTTGCAGCTCTCCTGTCTGGGTTAACTAGCACACGTGTTGTCATTAGCACCCCATGGCATTTAGGTGTGGGGGCAGGATGGACATTTCTTTTCCAGAATAGCAGGACTCTTGGTGCCGTTGCCAGCTTCTCTGCTCCATGTCTGCGAGCCAAGCACAGTTTGGCACTCTCTGTTTAAAAGCAGCATTTTCTGGAGTGATAAGAAGCTGATGACATTAAGCAGCAGGTCAATTTGCATTAATCAGCCACCTTCCCTAGTCACTGTCACTGTGCTGAACAGTGATGTTTAAGAGGGTTGTATGATATGGGGCTACTTTGGTCAGCCATAAACAAAACCTTTTCACAAAAAGCGTATAACATTGGAAGTACTTTTTTGACCTCTCTTCCGCTTTTTACAGTTCTCCATTCAAACTAAACAATGCTAATCAGATGTGTGGAGGTGGGTTTGCAAAACCTATTTTCGCTCAACAGGGGATCATTGGAAGCTGTGGTCTATTCCCAACAAAATTTATTGGGTTAAGAATTACTTTAGAAGCAGCAAATGACTGCTCTTCAAAAATTCTTTGACTTTATTCGTTGTTCCCTCTGTATGATCTTACTTATATGGGCAAGCTGGGACAAAAACTTATTTACTGCAGTTTGCTTTTAGTTGGGAAGATGGAAATCTAGACTGAGGACTCAGGTAACCTAGACTGAACTTGGGTGGCTTTTATCACTTTTACGATATAAAGAATACTTTGGGTGATTGTAGCGGGGTGGTTACCCTGCTCCTGGGATAAAAGGAGTGAGAACAGCTGAGGGAGGCTGGCTAGGTAGCTGGCCACAGCTGGCCTTGGTAAGAGGGCTGTGAGAGTCTCACTCCAGCCCTGGAGTGAGAAGGACCTAGCTGCCTGGGAGAGACAGGGTACCTTCAATAGAGCAGTGCTGGGGAAAGGGCAGGCTGAGCTGGGGAGTTCAAGCCTGGCTACCTCCCAGGCTGCGGCCTGGCAGGAAAGCCTAAGGAGGTACTGGGGCTGCAGGGAGACAGCTGCGGGCTAGAAAGATAGCGGTCCAACCCCCTTGCCAATGATGAGTGGCCATTATAGACTGCAGTTTTCCCAGAGAAAGGGAGCTAGATGACAACTGGCAGTAGCCACTGAGGCAAGGTGGGCATCCTGGGAGGAGAGACCCAGATAAGGGGGCCTGAAGTGCCCGAAGTATAAGTGGTGGAGAGTGATGAGGAAGCAGATACCGGTAGGGAGAAACCACCCTGCAGGAGGCACTCCGAGGCTGGAAAGAGCTAATTCCCGGACAACCAGCAGGAGGTGCCGCGTCGGTGAGTCGGCGGCTTGCTACAGTGATATTCGCAAAGGTATTAGGCACCAAACTCCCATTGACTTGACTTGATTTCTGGGGGAGTTGGGTGCAGGAAGGCCACACAGCAGAGCCTGGATCAGAACTAAGGGCTCGTCTATACCTGCAGCGCTGCAGCTGCGCCACTGTAGCACTTAGTGAAGATGCTACCTATGCCGATGGGAGAGCTTTTCCCGTCACCGTAGATACTCCCCCTCCCCGAGAGGCAGTAGTTATTTTGACGGGAAAAGCTCTCCCATCGACACAGTGTCACTCCCACACCGGGAGTTCAGTCAGTATAACTGTATCACTCCATACCCCTGAGTGATGTCATTATAGTGACATGAATTTGTAGCATAGACCAGGGCTCAGTTGCTCCAGGCCTGTGCTCAGTCAATTAGGCTACTTCATTGATCAGTGGCATTCAGTTCCACCTCTGGGTGAGGTTTTATGGGCAGAGGCCCAACGTTCTAATTCACCAGTTCTTATTTATCCTGTAGTGTTTTGTTTGTACTTGTAAAACTATACAGGGAGAATGCAGCGAGAGTCTTGCCAAATTGGTGTCAATTTGCATTAAACAAGAGCCCTTGCAATAAAACCCAACCCAGAGAGGATTTGTGTACAAACCTCAGCCACCAATGAACTTTTCTCTCTTCTTCTGTCCCTGGCTCTGCCTGATGGATATTATACTATAGCCTGTTATTTTTTTCTCAACTATTTAGGTAATCCATATAGACATGAAGTCATCAACATTCCATCAGACTCCCAGAAGGAGGCCTTGCATTGGCCAGGACAACATGCATACTTTCATGTAGGTAGTTGTTCCTGTGATTAGGAAAATTTACATTTTTATCAAACAAAACCAAACCCTTGTAAAACTGATTTAGAAGAAATTAAGATGCCTGACTGCATTTCAAATTAATTTCAGTTACAAACCCATTCAAGCCCTGCATAGAGCACAGTGTAGTCAAAACAAACAGCCGTCATTTTAGGAGAGATTTTTCATTCACCAAAAAAACATGTAAATAAGATCAGAAGCTAAGAGAGGCTGTCAGGCTAAAGGCTCTTTTTGATTTAAGGGATAAAAATCCAGTGCCCAATCTAGTACCCCAGAGACATGTAGGAGGAGGAATTTCTCATGCTAGATTAACAAAATGGCCACTGAGCCACTCCTCTGCAGCCCCTCATGACTGGAGGATCTGTGTAACAACAGATACTCTTTTGCCTTGCCCTGGTCCTGTCCTCATGCTGCCATACAGGGAGCCTCTCCCAGCAGAGCTCATCTCCATGCTGTGCAAGAAGAGCACCTCCCCTACACAGATCTCTGAATCCAGCTCTGCCTTACACAGCTGATGCATACTGGTTCCATTGCGGGGGGGTCCTGCGTGAACACAGAATGAGTAGATGGATTTGCCCCTAAACGTTAAGGCTCAGGAACAGCGGAGGCTCCCTCAGGGGCCACAGGGGCCCGAACCGTGGCCCTGCCCCCCACCCCACCCCACACTACCTCTTCTCCCCAAAGCTACACCCCAACACCACCCCTTCTCCCCAAGCCTCCAAGCTCACACCGCCCCTTCTCCTTGAGCACACACTAGGGTTGCCAACCTTACAGGATTGTCCTGGAGTCTCCAGGAATTAAAGATTAATCTTTAATTAAAGATTATGTCATGTGATGAAATCTCCAGGAATTCGTCCAACCAAAATTGGCAACTCTAGGCCACACCCTTGTGCCACCTCTTTCCCCCAAGACCCAGCCCCCCACTCACTCCTCTCCACCTCGTTGCTTGTCCTTACAGATGGTAAAAAATGGAAGGGGCTTAGCCCTCCCACTTTTAAAAGTGACAAGGTCATGGCCCCCTGACCTGTCCTGTTCCAGCACTTGTGTTAAGGCTTCTGCTAATGTTTGTCTTCAGATGAATAGAAAGATCAGGTCTCTGCTCAGCCTAAGTTAGATGAAAGACATACATGAGACAAGATGAAGAGTATAGGAAGGCCAGTGGTAAACAAAAGGAGGATATAGATACAGCTTTTGGGGATGCAGTTTCCTATGGATATTGAGAGATACAAGCCTGTTGACTTGACAATCCCTATGAAGCACCCTGTTAATATGAATGCGTATGAATGGTATGTAGAGTCCAGCCTCCTGTGTCCTTGAAAATATGAGAGCAAGGAAGAGCCTCACATGAAGATTTTAAATCGAAGTGTATTGTTTCAGGTGAATTATGCAGATGTTAAATATTCTAATTAGACTGTAATGCAGGGCTGAATTCCAGTGGTGCAGAACTACGCCCATGAGTAATTCCATCAGGTAAACTTAACAGAAAGATTGCTGGATGAAGTGTGGAAAATTGTTCACAAGAGTAAGGGGTGCGTAGGCCCTTTCTAGAAATAAATTTATGTCCAACTCACCCATGCTACCACTTAATGTTTCCTAAAAAGACCATATTTTCTGATCTTTTTCATATCAGAACTTTAAAATACATACAGATACCCCATGTCTTAAAGACACCTCACCTAGATGCAGCAAGATTTTTATACTTTACCTATTTTATTTTTTCCCTCCAGTTTCCTAAATTTGTTGAGGGAAGCAGTCAGATATACTATCCAAAGCCACCAAAGACTGTGGCTCCGAACGCTACATGCAACCCACTGGAACCTAATCTCTCTTCAAGGACAACCAACATGCTGCGAAACGTAGAGAGGGCCCAGTGGATAACAACATATAACCACGATTTCACAGGTATGCATTATTTTTAATAGAAACGAATAGAGATAAAGAAGAAAAGATAACATGATGTCAGCAGAAGGGTTTAGCCAATGGATTTAGTTTTCCATTTTTGAGTCCTATTTCAAGATTTGGAGTATTTTTAAAAAGCAGCTGCATATATGATAAATGTTACACAGGGTAACAGTTATTTGAGTTTTTCCACACACGTGACTAAACATTTCTTCTCATTTGTCTAACCAAAGCAGACTAGAAAATAAAATATGTTTCCATTAAGGTAGAGGTCCCATGAACCCCCTTGTACTGGATGATTACAACATGAAGTTAATTGGCAGAGTAACTGGAGAATTAGGGGAAGACGTGGAACTGGTAAGTACTGCAATCACTAAGAACCTCATCCTGCAACCAGACATAGCGTTCACGAACAGGAGTAGACCCAGATATGACTTGCAGTAGTAGCCCCAGTAATGTGTGTTTACAAGATCAGGTTTACTCTAAACTGGAGATAAATTATTCATAAGTTAAAATCAGTGGTCATCTATTTTGTAGACAGAAGTTGTATAATGTATCAAAGATGTGTTCAATTACCAATTTTCTTGATTGTGACTCCCGGCTTAGTTGAATTTTCTCTCTCATCTTTCAAAGCTGTCACCAGCACATGACAACACTTTACAGTACCTTTTGCCTCTAAAAACATTAGTAATGCCACCCTTAAAATCAGAAGGGAGGTCTCTTGTGAGTGGTGCACCATTGCAGAGGCTGAAATGCATTGGGTCAGATCCTCAGCTAGTGTAAATCAGCATAGCTCCATTGAAGCCACCAGCTGAGGATCTGGCCTATGGCCTTTATCAGACTCGGTCTTTCCTGATAACATGTAGATTTAGCTTCCATTTGGTAAAAGTCCATGTAGCATCACATGTTATTGTTTGTCTACCAAGAAGAATCAGCTGAGGTTTTTGAGATAGTTTTCCATTCTGCTACTTTCATGTAAGTAATTTGCCTTTTTATTTTAAGGTGAATCAAGAATGTACAATTCCTTCAAAGTTCTCTGATTCTATTTTAAAGTGCAGTTCTATTCTGCAAAGGGTAAAATGGCTTTGGGAGGTTCCATGTTTATTGTCTCAATAATTTTAATATTAAATGTGCTCAGGATACAAGTAAAAATGTGTTTTCATAACTGCCAGCCATGCAAACTAAACATCGGATATGAAAATCAAGCTGAATTGCTCTCTTCTCATGCATCATTACCTATAATAAATGTTCTGCAGGCCAATTTATGCCCTCAGTGACACATGCAGTCCCATTGTCTTCAGTGACTTTGCACAGGTGTAATTGATTGGAACTAGGTAAAGTATTCTGTTGATAATGCACAAGAAGGAACCAATTCCAATTCACTGTCCCACAGCTGTGCTGGCTCTGCAGTGCTAGCAAGAGTAAAGAAGTTATTCAAACTCCTTTTGTCACTAAAAGATCCAGATGATTTTGAATGCACACACGAAGCAGATCTATTGAGTGAGACAGTACCATATTTTACAAAGTCAGTTTTAAGAGTAGAAACAGATAACATTTCAAAAGCATTTAAGTTACTTGGGCTCCTAAATCCCATTTTTAAAAGTGACTCAGTCACTAAGGGTATGTCTACACTACGAAATTAGGTCGAATTTATAGAAGTCGGTTTTTTAGAAATCGTTTTTATATAGTCGATTGTGTGTGTCCCCACACAAAATGCTCTAAGTGCATTAAGTGCATTAACTCGGCGGAGTGTGTCCACAGTACCGAGGCTAGCGTCGACTTCTGGAGTGTTGCCCTGTGGGTAGCTATCCCACAGTTCCCACAGTCTCCACTGCCCATTGGAATTCTGGGTTGAGATCCCAATGCCTGATGGGGCAAAAAACATGGTCGCGGGTGGTTCTGGGTACATGTCATCAGGCCCTCCCTCCTTCCCTCCCTCTGTGAAAGCAACGGCAGACAATTGTTTTGCGCCTTTTTTCCTCAGTTACCTGTGCAGACACCATACTATGGCAAGCATGGAGCCCGCTCAGCTCACTGTCACCATATGTCTCCTGGGTGCTGGCAGACGTGGTACTGCATTGCTACACAGCAGCAGCAACCCATTGCCTTGTGGCAGCAGACGGTGCAATAGGCCTGAAAACCATCCTCATCGTGTCTGAGGAGCTCCTGGCCGCCTCGGTAAGGTCAGTCAGGAGCACCTGGGCAGATATGGGCACAGGGACTAAATTAGGAGTGACTCAACCAGGTCATTCTCTTTAGTCCTGCAGGCAGTCCTATTGTACCATCTTATGGTGAGCAGGCAGGAGATGAGGATGGCTAGCAGTCCTATTGCAACATCTTCTGCTGCACAGCCAGGAGATGTGGATGGCTTGCAGTCCTACTTCACCATCTGCTGCCAGCCAAAGATGTAAAAGATAGATGGAGTGGATCAAAACAAGAAATAGACCAGATTTGTTTTGTATTCATTTGTTCTCCACCCCCGTCCCTCCCTCCCTCCATGAAATCAACAGCCGACAATCGTTTTGGTGAGGTCTGTCAGGGGCACCTTGAAAACTTTAATGGAGATTCAGTCCTGCCTGAAATACCAGAGGCATTGAGCATTGGCCTACTAAACCCAGGGTTTTGAGTTCAATCCTTGAGGGGGCCATTCTGCATGACAGTTGTTTTTGTTTCTCCTTGATGAAAAACCACCCCCTTTGTTGATTTTAATTCCCTGTAAGCCATGTTGTCAGTCGCCCCTCCCTCCGTCAGACCAACGGCAGACAATCGTTCCGCGCCTTTTTTCTGTGCAGACGCCATACCACAGCAAGCATGGAGCCCACTCAGATCACTTTGGCAATTAGGAGCACATTAAACACCACACGCATTATCCAGCAGTATATGCAGCACCAGCACCTGGCAAAGTGAAACTGGGCAAGTAGGCGACGTCAGTGTGGTGTCGAGAGTGATGAGGACATGGACACAGACTTCTCTCAAAGCACGGGCCCTGGCAATGTGGGCATCATGGTGCTAATGGGGCAGGTTCATGTGGTGGAACGCCGATTCTGGGCCTGGGAAACAAGCACAGACTGGTGGGACCACATAGTATTGCAGGTCTGGGACGATTCCCAGTGGCTGCGAAACTTTCGCATGCGTAAGGGCACTTTCATGGAACTTTGTGACTTGCTTTCCCCTGCCCTGAAGTGCATGAATACCAAGATGAGAGCAGCCCTCACAGTTGAGAAGCGAGTGGCAATAGCCCTGTGGAAGCTTGCAACGCCAGACAGCTACCGGTCAGGCGGGAATCAATTTGGAGTGGGTAAATCTACTGTGGGGGCTGCTGTGATGCAAGTAGCCAACGCAATCAAAGATCTGCTGATATCAAGGGTAGTGACCGTGGGAAACGTGCAGGTCATAGTGGATGGCTTTGCTGCAATGGGATTCCCTAACTGTGGTTGGGCCACAGACGGAACCCATATTCCTATCTTGGCAGTGGAGCACCAAGCCGGCGAGTACATAAACCGCAAGGGGTACTTTTCAATAGTGCTGCAAGCACTGGTGGATCACAAGGGACATTTCACCAACATCAACATGGGATGGCTGGGAAAGGTACATGACGCTCGCATCTTCAGGAACTCTGGTCTGTTTCAAAAGCTGCAGGAAGGGACTTTATTCCCAGACCAGAAAATAACCGTTGTGGATGTTGAAATGCCTATAGTTATCCTTGGGGACCCAGCCTACCCCTTAATGCCATGGCTCATGAAGCCATACACAGGCAGCCTGGACAGTAGTCAGGAGCTGTTCAACTACAGGCTGAGCAAGTGCAGAATGGTAGTAGAATGTGCATTTGGACGTTTAAAAGCGCGCTGGCGCAGTTTACTGACTCGGTTAGACCTCAGCAAAACCAATATTCCCACTGTTATTACTGCTTGCTGTGTACTTCACAATATCTGTGAAAGTAAGGGGGAGACGTTTATGGTGGGGTGGGAGGTTGAGGCAAATTGCCTGGCTGCTGGTTACGCACAGCCCGACACCAGGGTGGTTAGAAGAGCACAGGAGGGCGTGGTGCGCATCAAAGAAGCTTTGAAGACCAGTTTCATGACTGGCCAGGCTACGGTGTGAAAGTTCTGTTTGTTTCTCCTTGATGAAACCCCCTGCCCCTTGGTTCACGCTACTTCCCTGTAAGCTAACCGCCCTCCCCTTCTCCCTTCGATCACCACTTGCAGAGACAATAAAGTCATTGTTGCTTCACATTCATGCATTCTTTATTAATTCATCACACAAATAGGGGGATAACTGCCAAGGTAGCCTAGGAGGGATGGTGAAGGAGAGAAGCACCTCGTCTGTGCTCTGTCAGTGTAGGAGGACAGCATGAGCTCAGAGAACATTTCATCGCGAGTGCGTTTTTTTCGCCTTCTAATCTTCACTAGCCTCTGGGAAGGAGAAGATCCTGTGATCCTTGAAACACATGCAGCTGGTGGAGGGGGAAAAAAGGGACAGTGGTATTTAAAAAGACACATTTTATAGAACAACGGGTACACTCTTTCACGGTAAATCTTGCTGTTAACATTACATTCAAAGCACATGTGCTTTCGTTCCAAGGTCGCATTTTGCCTCCCCCCACCACGTGGGTAGCCCCTCACCCCTTCCCCCTCCCCATGGCTAACAGCAGGGAACATTTCTGTTCAGCCACAGGCAAACAGCCCAGCAGGAACGGGCACCTCTGAATGTCCCCTTAAGAAAACCACCCTATTTCAACCAGGTGACCATGAATGATATCACTCTCCTGAGGATAACACAGAGAGATAAAGAACGGATGTTGTTTGAATGCCAGCAAACATACACTGCAATGCTTTGTTCTACAATGATTCCCGAGTACGTGCTACTGGTCTGGAGTGGTAAAGTATCCTACCATGGTGGACGGAATAAGGCTGCCCTCCCCAGAAACCTTTCGCAAAGGCTTTGGGTGTACATCCAGGAGAGCCGCAAATGCCAGGGCAAATTAATCATTAAACATGCTTTCTTTTAAACCATGTATACTATTTTAAAAGGTACACTCACCAGAGGTCCCTTCTCCACCTGGCAGGTCCGGGAGGCAGTCTTGGGTGGGTTCGGGGGGTACTGGCTCCAGGTCCAGGGTGAGAAACAGTTCCTGGCTGTCAGGAAAACCGGTTTCTCCGCTTGCTTGCTGTGAGCTATTTACAACTTCATCATCATCATCTTCCTCATCCCCAAAACCTGCATCCGTGTTGCCTCCCTCTCCATTGAAGGAGTCAAAAAACACGGCTGGGGTACTGGTGGCTGGACCCCCTAAAATGGCATGCAGCTCATCATAGAAGCAGCATGTTTGGGGCTCTGACCTGGAGCGGCCATTTGCCTCTCTGGTTTTCTGGTAGGCTTGCCTCAGACTCCTTAAGTTTCACGCAGCACTGCTTCAGGTCCCTGTTATGGCTTCTGTCCTTCATGCTCTGGGAGATTCTGACAAATGTTTTGGCATTTCGAAAACTGGAATGGAGTTCTGATAGCACGGATTCCTCTCCCCATACAGCGATCAGATCCTGTACCTCCCGTTCAGTCCATGCTGGAGCTCTTTTGCAATTCTGGGACTCCATCATGGTCACCTCTGCTGATGAGTTCTGCATGGTCACCTCTGCTGATGAGCTCTGCACTCACCTGCAGCTTGCCACACTGGCCAAACAGGAAATTGAAATTCAAAAGTTCGCTGGCCTTTTCCTGTCTACCTGGCCAGTGCATGTGAGTTGAGAGTGCTGTCCAGAGCGGTCACAATGGAGAACTCTGGGATAGCTCCCAGAGGGCAATACCGTCTAATGGCATCCACAGTACCCCAAATTCGACCGGCAAGGCCGATTTCAGCGCTAATCCCCTTGTCGGGGGCCCTTTAAGAGCCCTTTAAGTCGAAAAAAAGGGCTTTGTCATGTGGACGAGTGCAGGGTTAAATTGATTTAACGCTGCTAAATTCGACCAACTCCTAGTGTAGACCAGGGCTAAGTGAAAGTCAATGGGACTTAAATGTCTAAGTGGCTATGTCACTTTTAAAAATGGGACTTTTAGATAAAGCATATGTCTATACTGCAGCTGGAAGTGTAATTACGAGGTAAGGCAGACATACACAAACTAGTCTTGACTGAGCTAGCATGCCAAAAATAACAGTGTCACTGCAGCAGTGCAGGAAGAAGGACAGGTTAGTCACCTGCATAAATGCTTAGGGCTCAGACAGGATAATATTTAAGGAGTGAAGACATATCCTTAGATGCTTTTGAAAATGTTTAGGGTTGTCAGATAATTGCAGTTACTTCAAACAATTAACTCAAAACAAATGAACTCAATTAAAAAATTAATTGCAATTAACTGAAGTTTTAATCGCACTGTTAATAACAGAATACCAATTTAGATTTATTATAAATATTTTGATGTTTTTCTACATTTTCAAATATATTGATTTCAATTACAACACAGAATACAAAGTGTACAGTGATCACTTTGTATTATTTTTTAATTTCAAATATTTGCACTTTAAAAAAGATAACCCAAAAAAATAGTATTTTTCAGTTCACCTCATACAGATACTGTAATGCAATCTCTTTATCATGAAAATAAAAGAAGTACTTGTGGCACCTTAGAGACTAACCAATTTATTTGAGCATAAGCTTTCGTTAGTCTCTAAGGTGCCACAAGTACTCCTTTTATTTTTGCGAATACAGACTAACACGGCTGTTACTCTGAAACCTGTTATCATGAAAATGCAACTTACAAATTAGATTAACTATTTTTTTGCATAACTGTACTCAAAACAAAACAATGTAAAACTTTAGAGTCTACGAGTCCACTTAGTCCTACCTCTTGTTCAGCCAATCGCTAAGACAAAAAGTTTGTTTACATTTACAGGAAATAATGCTTTCTGCTACTTATTAACATTGTCACCTGAAAGTGAGAACAGACATTCACATAGCACTGTTGTAGCTGGCATTGCAAGGTATTCACGTGCCAGATATACTTAACATTTGTATGCCCCTTCATGCTTCGACTTGTAGATTGCACTGTCTTTTGTTTTTCTTTTTTTTACAGTGCAAATAGTTGTAATCAATAAATAATAATAATTTTACCCCATATCTTAAACAGAAAAGATGCTGAGTTCTCTTAAAGGTGACCTGGAAAAAAATAGTTTGTGCCCTTTTTCTCCTTCTTTATGATGTATAAAGAAGGCTTGAAAAGTGTATTTTCAACAACTTGCTTCTAGACGAGAAAATCCAAAATGGCAGCTCTCATTAATTCAAACACAGGTCAGTTTTCCTTGCCCTCTGGCCTCAGAACTTGTGTCCACTCTGGGCCAGACCTGTTTGTCCCAACAACATTAGTACTTTAAAATAAATAGCAGAAATAAAACATTTGGGTTATTTGAGTAATTTTTAGACTGCAAGCTGTACCAGGCAGGGATGGTCATTTACTCTGTTTGTACAGTGTCTAGCATAATGGGGCTTTGACTTAGTTGAGGCTCCTTGGTGCTACCGCAATGCAAATAATTAATAATGACGATAGATCAGTGGTTCTCCAAACTATGGTCTGCAGAGAGCTGGCTGGCCATATGGTTTTAATGATCCTCATTGCTTCCAACTGCTAAATTACATTAAAAGAAGCTAAACAATATACATTAACATAAGTATTTGTTGGTATTGCAACGTGGATGTCATAAGATCACAAATAGGAGGGATGGTAACCACAGAAAGTGGGAGAAGCCTCCTCCCATTTGTGTCCTGTACATAGATGCTAGGCACAATACATTTATTGTCCTCTCCCAAGGAAAAGGTCTATAGCCTTCCAATATGCTCTGGGTAGGGGTGGGATCATAGTCTAGGCTCCTCGCCTAGCCCACCAGAGTTGGCGTGTCTACGGGAGGGCACTAACTGCTCACTTTCAAAGGGTGAAGCAGTGGCCATATTCCCCCTGACTCTGTGCCCATGTCTGGCAGCACGCCTCCGCACCACCCCAAGTATGGGGCTGTGGATGAAGACTCACACTTGAACCCTTTTGGCAGAGTAAGCCAATGATCAGGACCACCAGCCACGACACTTTTCCTTTGTTAAATGCACAGGTTTAGATGCCAACCCTAATCCTTTTTTTTGACTCCCACAGAAAGAAACATTTCTGCCTAGTCTCTCACAAGTGAGACCCCTAGAAGGGCGCATCGCACGTTTCCTCCAAAGTCGGCGTCCCCACGAATCAGTTTTACAAGAACAGGATTCCTCAGATGTCCACGTGCCTCCAGTTTTGTACACAGTTCATGCTGTCATACCCAGTTACTCAGACGTGATACTTAGCAATAGGAAAACAGCGACAAATCTGGATCAGCAATGTAAACATACAGAAAACGAAGCCAAGAAAAGGGAGGAGGACTCACTGCAGACTCTTCATCTGCCTCAAGCATGTTACCAGAGAGATGAGAGTCAGGATAACAGACGTATAGTAAACAAATTTCAGAAAATCACAGATACATGGCAAATGGAAGCTTTGTACAGAAGGCAGCTTGCAGTCAGACCTGACTCTGACCCTTCTCCCACACCGTCTTGGAATTCCCTTTACTATGAAGATTTGAAACCTAGCCATTTAGACCAATACATTGTATGGCACAACCCAGTTAGTCTTTGTAAGCCAGGTGTACCAAAGAATCAAACTGGTGGAGAAGATGGACATTTTCAACCTGAGTGCAATGATCAAGAGGAAACCCAATATGCTTTGAATTTGGATGGCAACCCGCCTAACATGGCACTGCCTGAATGGATTCCTAATTCTGGGGTGCCTCGACCTCAGACATCATTACTCGAGCTTCAGGATTCCTTTTCTAAAACAGGAGCACACAAACGTTTTCATAATTCTATTAAAGGAGAAGCAAAAGACCTCAGGGATAATATTCATGAAGGGAGGAGGCACACATTCTATGGCTTCAATGCATTTTATTTCTATAACTGACATGTGCCTTTGTCCCTTTAAATTAAAAAAAAAAGACCCCATCGATCCCTCTTCTTATATTTATGATCTGATGTTTTGTGGCTTATATTTTGGGCTATTTTCCTCTGTTTTACTGTTAAAGTAATGAAAAGAACATCCACAGTCTGAGACACAAAACCTTTTGTTTAAAAAACAAAGGTGATGGAACACAAAAAATAAATTGTAGTGAATCCCCAGGGATGGACTGCATTCACCCAACGGTTGTGAAGGAGCCCTAGAATTAATAGGTAAGCCACTAAGCAAAATGTAAAGGAGTACTTGTGGCACCTTAGAGACTAACCAATTTATTTGAGCATAAGCTTTCGTGAGCTACAGCTCACTTCCTCAGATGCATATCATGGAAACTGCAGCAGGCTTTATATATACACAGAGAATATGAAACAATACCTCCTCCCACCCCACTGTCCTGCTGGTAATAGCTTATCTAAAGTGATCATCAGGTGGGCCATTTCCAGCACAAATCCAGGTTTTCTCACCCTCCACCCCCCCCACACAAATTCACTCTCCTGCTGGTGATAGCCCATCCAAAGTGACAACTCTTTACACAATGTGCATGACAATCAAGTTGGGCTATTTCCTGCACAAATCCAGGTTTTCTCACATCCCCCCCACCCCGTGTATATATAAAGCCTGCTGCAGTTTCCACGATATGCATCTGAGGAAGTGAGCTGTAGCTCACGAAAGCTTATGCTCAAATAAATTGGTTAGTCTCTAAGGTGCCACAAGTACTCCTTTTCTTTTTGCGAATACAGACTAACACGGCTGCTACTCTGAAACCTAAGCAAAATGTGTAATTTGCCATTAAGTACAACCACCAAAGGACTGCAAGGAGCCACTAGAGTAGCTGTTTTTAAAATAAGGTCTAAGGATGATTATGGGAATTAGCTCAGTGGTTGGAAAAATAGTTGAGAAAACTATAAAGGACTTTTGAGTATATGATAGAAATAGAGCAGTACTGTTGTGGGAAGGCTGGATTGTGCTTCTCTACCTGTTTAGGAATCCTTGACAACGTTAACGAATTAGAGGCTAATTGCAAACCACTAAACAGAATGTACTTAAACATTCTGAAGGCTTTTGATAGAGGCCCCCGTTAAAAATGAGAAACTATTAAGGAAACTTAGTGTGAAGCCCTATTGCAGGTTAAGAACTGGCTATGAAATTAGGACACAAAATGTAAGACTAACAAGCTATTCTGACTGCCGAGAGAGGTTAATAGTGGGATATTCCAGTGCTGATCCCTGGGTTAAGCATGGTCTTAGTAAATTTATTAAGGAGCTAGGAGGCAGATTGGGATTAGTAAAGTGCCAACATTTGCTAATGACACAAGCCTATATAGGTTTTTAATTAGTTATTTAAACCAGGGATTATTAAATTAGGCCCCCAGGAGGACATGAAGGAGGTGGGAGATGCCACAAGGCTTTCTTCACTTTTGTCTGCTGAACTGTTCCATTGAAGGAGCAGGAATTGCCTCTTCACTCCCCACAGACAGACCCCACAAATTAGTGGGATATAGAATCATATCCACACTGAATACATGGCCCTGGCAGTCCCTTCCCACTCCCTGACTTCATGACCCCAGTGGGGGGCTTCCTGCAGCTAGCAGCTGCCTTGGACTTTCCTTAGGCACTGGGTGGTGACTGAAAGATAATCTAGCCAGGGATTTATAATATCTATGTGTGGGAACTCCATGGGGCCGACTGGAAGAGGGATTGTGTTTCCCAGTCCTGCCCCATTCCCTGCACAGATCCCCAGACCCACAGAGAGCTCTCTGACTCTCTAGACATCAGGGGAAATGATGCAATGCCAGCAGCTGAGCCCCCTTTGGCCATGGGAGTGGGAGACCAGCATACAATGCATCTTCTGTCTATATGTGGACAAAATCAGATCCTTGGTTATTAAGACGAGGGGTGATTAAATTAGCTGTTAAGACTAAGGATGAGTGTGAGGAATTCCTGTAGGATATAACACAATATTAACAGGACAACACAAAGGCAGATTAAATTTAACTGAGACACGTCATGCAAGTGGTACAATTTAAACAACTCCTGGACACTAATGGGTTCTAAATTAGTTGTAACCTGTCAGAGAGAAGATTTCAAAATCAGTGGCAACTTCTACGCAATGGGAAGCTGCATTCAAAAGAGATGGTAAACCACCGGGAATACAGAATGTTATGTTGTCATAAAAATATTCAGTCTACTGCATTCAATTTTGTTCACAGTTCATAAGCAACATCTTAGAAATAAGGAAGGTCCAGAGAAGGGCAAGGAATATAAGACTTGAAAGGGTTATTTACATCCTAGGAGAGATTTAAAAAGAACAGGACTATTCATTTGGAAAGAGAACTAGTTTGTTAAGAGACATAACATATTTCATATAGAAAAGGCCTATCAGCCATTCCTATAATATATTCTCAGTCCTATAATGAGAAACCACAAGACCTTTTGCTCAGTGAAATTAATCAGATCAAAAGAAGCACATTGTAAACTGTGTACTAATTTACTTGTTTAACTTACTGCTCAGGATACTATTAACACAAAGAGCTTAGCAACATTCAAAAAAGGATTAGACACAAATCCTAGGAGCATAAGAACAGCATCTGCAGTTCTAGTAAATTGAATAAACATTCTAAGTGCTATCAGCCTTACGCTTCAGGATATAAGCTGATCACGGGCAGATTTAAAAGCCCACTAAAGCATCCAGCATTGACCACTGCAAGAGACAGGACTGGACCATAGATCTCTTCTGATATAGCAGTTCCCACATTACTAGACTCACAAGACAAAATGAGCAGTTAATTTTGTAGCCATGATATTGAAACATGACTCTCAAACTATCTGCCAGGCAGGTAGTTTGATCACAAATGTCTTATTATGGACTAGATCTACAAACTGCCACTTTAGGTGCCTACACCCAACATTTAGGCACCACTGAGATCCACAAAAACAACCCCCTAAGCTGCCGCCTAACCATGGAGGTGCTTAAATTTCTGCTGGTAGGCAAGCGCAAAGCTGCCAAAGTCCTGATGCCATCAAGCTACTGGCTGCTCAGGGCCCTACCTCACACCTAAACCCCAACAGGATTTTCAAACTCTCTCACCTGCAGGGCCCCATCTGGTAGATGTGCTCTGAGCACACATAACCCATCTGAAGTTAGTTGAGGGAGACCAGGTCAGGTAGTAAGAGAGAGAGAGTGTGTATGTATATGCCCAATAGTTAGGGCATTCATCTAGTGGATTCATTACTCCTGAGGGCATTCTGCACCAAAAAATTTTAAAATTCTGCGCACAGTATTTTAAAATTCTGCAAGTTTTATTTGTCAATAAATAAATGCAGAGGCTCCAGCATGGCAGTGGGCCACTGACTGCATGAAGGCTGGAGATCACCCTGCAGCCTCCCCACCCCGGGGATGCAGACTCGGTGGTGAGGCTGCATCCAATCCTGACACAGCACAAGGCCTGGGCCTGCCCCTCTGTGCCACGTGCACCAGGTGTGGGGCAGGCAGGCTCAACCAAGCAGGATCCAAGTGTGGAGGAGTTCAGTGTGGGGGGATTCAGGTGTGGGATGAACAGATTCTGTGTGGGACAATCTGGGTGCAAGCAGCTCAACAGGGAGTCTAGGTGTGGGGGGATCTGGAGGCTCGTGGGGTGGGGGGGGGTTCCAAGTGCAGAGGCAATGGGACTCTGCCGGGGCTTCCAGGTAAAAATGGTTAGGGGTCTCAGCAAGGGGTCTGGGTGCTGGGGGAGTGGGGTTGCTGTCTAGGTGCAGCTCTTTGGGGGTCAGTGGTGTGGGGGTCTGGATGTGGGAGCTCAGGGTGGTGCAGGGGGGTGGGAATCATCAGGGTGGGGATTTGAGTGCAGGGAGCTCAGTGGGGAGTGGTCTGGGTGCAAGGGTGGCAGTCTGGAGGCGGGGGTCTGGGTGCAGGGGGTTCCAGACGCAGGAGTTGAGATTCAGTTGGGGTGGGGTTCAGGTATGGAGGGCTAGGGGAGTTCTGGGTGTATGGGCTGAGGCTTGGCAGGGGTGTCTGGGTATGGGAGGTCCAGATGCATGGGGTTTGGGCGGATGTGGGTGCAGCTCCCCGTACAGTGACTTCCCTGTGCAGCTGAGGAGCGATGGGGGCAGGAAGCCGGGGAGGATGCTGAACTTCCTGCAGCTGGGGGAAGTTTCTGGGGGTGGGTCTGACACAGCCGCAGCCACTCCTTGCAGGGGAAGAGGAAGTTCCATCCTCTCCTGCCTCCAGCCCAACCAGGACTAGCAGCTGATCCCAGCTCAGGGAAGGAGCCACTGGCTGGGGTGTCCACAGCCCTGCGGTGATTTACTTCTCTGCCAGCTGCTCCGGGTGCCTGAAACGATGTACCTGCTCTGCTAGGAAGTGAAGCATGACTGCTCTTGCAGCTTCCCATTGCTTCCCTGTCAGAAAGTCATTTTTCTCCAGGGAAGCAAATAAATCTGCAGGGTGGGGCATGAATTCTGCACACGCACAGAATTTCCCCAGGAGTAATTCATGTTTGAATCCGCAGGCTAGAGCAGGGAGTTGAACCCAGCTCTCCCACGTCCCAGGAGAACACCTATCTATTGGTTATAGTGAGCCAGTTTGCTCTTGCTCATTCCAGTGCTAGGGTATGGGCTATCTAAGCAGATGAACTTCCAGGAGAGGCCTCACAGCTGTGCATCTTGAGTGGCGGGAGGTGCCTAACAGCCTAGGCATTTTCTACTGGCTGGCAGAGGCATCTCCCTGCTCAGCTTGCTGGCTTCAATAAATCCCTTTCTTAAACACCTAATTCTCCCCTGTACGATGCTTTGTGAGTCTGGCTGCCTAACTTGGGGCTGAGGATTTCACTAAGCGGCAGGCCCTAAGGAGTTGGATGTTGCAATGCTTTATGGATCTAGCCCCAAATCCTGGAATTAACATACAGCAAGTGACTGGACTGTATCCACCATCTCACATGGTCAGTCTCCAGCTCCAAGCCCTTTGTATACATGACACAGGGAGTCCCTATGGAGCTCTACAGGGCACAGGGTGTATGGACACCAGCACAAAGTCTCCAAATTCTGCACCACCCCTCTTTCTGCAGCAGACCAGCACTACTTCTGCTGGGTTGTGGCCCTCCATGGTAGAAGACAGGACTTTGTCCTACATATGTCATCAGGGTTGCTTCACAGAAAATTCTTCAAAGGTCAACTTCAGGTTTCTCTTTTTTTTTTAATGACTCTTAATGTGCGTCGTAGCACCATCCTTGTGCTCTTATTTTAAGAAATGCCCTGATGCCTTGGCCAGTTTAATAAAAGAACTGCAAAGGCTTTATAGATTACATAAGATTAAAATATCATGACATAAGGAGACCGAACCATATAAATCTTACAAAGTAGACTTAATTTGAAGCTTTTCTTGGGTAGGTTGATGCCCTGGAGAATAATTTGACAGCCAACTCTTCTGCTACAACTACTTACAATGCTATAACTTAGATTTACTTTAGAACACGCTACCAAATGATAACAGAGTGACAGGATAATAATCTCTGACCATAACAGAGCTGCAGAGGCACTTAATCACAGCAGGAGACAGTCTGAACAGCCTATTCCCAATTAGTTTATCCATTAGCAAAAATGATTAAAAAGTAGACTGAAAAAGTGGCAGATTTGACCAGCTATACAGAAAGATAGGCCAACTGCAATTACCGCAGTTGTATTGTGCCCTCTGATGGATGGAATCTGACCTACTCAAGCACTGGTGTTTATTATTTCTTAATATTTGTATTACCGTAGAGCATAGGAGCACCAGTCATGTACCAGGACCCTATTGTGCTAGGTGCTGTACAAACAGAAAACTCTAAGACCAACCCCAAGTTTTTAAAAATCTTGCGCCAGACCCCAAAATATCATGACTGGTACTGAAATCATGACATTTTAAAAATATTAATGTGGATTCTCTTTATTTGCCCTCCGAGTTTTTGAGTCTCTAGAGTTCATGTTTCCAAGCTTTTCTCCACAGCCATGAGAAAAAACATACTTTCTTTTTTTTTTAGATGAAAACAGAGGTTCTCAGAAAAATCAACAGATTCCAGGAACTGGAGATTTAAGAAAGACACCACATAGCGAGAGACTCACAATAAAATTATGTGAGTTGGCTATTGAAAAGCTGCACTCTGCAGAGCTCAGAGGATGGATGCACTTTTCTGTGTGTTATTTAATCATAAGCCGGCCTCTTCACAGAAGCAGGGTTGTTTTTTTTTTTTTAAGTAAAGTATCTGTGATACTCCTAGGAGTCATTTTTAAGCAGAAGCAACACTTACCTATTTTTCCCATTGATCACATACTGAGCTAGGAACTACTCAGTACCCTAGCGTGAGATAGGGAGACATTTATAAAAAAAAAATTACCATTACGTTAGGAAGGGGGTCCTCAGCTAGAAAAAAAAAAGTAACTATTCAACAGATTGATATTTAACACTTTCCAGGGTTGAGTTTTTTACTACCAACTTTCAGATGTCACAATCCTCCTCTTTCAAAATGGCTGAAGTTTTAGTCACATTCATTAATAAATATCAGAAACAAAGTGCCCAATTTCCATACATACTGTATTTCATATATATAACATTCTGTATACATTACCTACCTAGGCACTTCTACGGCCGTTATCACCATACTATCTGAGCACCTCACTGATGATAACGAATATCTCCGAGAGGTAGAGAAGTATACTTATCTCCATTTTACAGGTGGTGACCCAAGGCTCAGAGATGAAGTGACTTGCCCAAGATCACACACACACAGGCTGTAGCAGAGCTGAGAACTAAATCCAGATTGCCTGAGTCCCATCCTAATTCCACAAAACTATACTTCCTCTCTTAGCTACATGTTCTCTGTTTAAAAAAAACTCTGACTGTGAATATATTTCTCCCTTTTTTAAATTAGTAACTGGACCTAACCTTCTGTACATATTTATTTGATTTCACTATTTTCCCTTCAAAAAAAATTAATTTAATAAAAAAAAATTTTGTTTCAAAATTTTTGTACATCATTCTTGCATAATTGTTTGAGGTGTTAGAAAAACAGTCAGGGTCCTTTTTTAGGAGTATTTCAGTTGTACCTAGAATGTGAAAATAGTTGAAAAATTAAAATGATAAATTCATAAACAAATGCCGTACTGATGCTAAAATTCAGACAATGGGAACAAATGAATACTACATTGTAAATGTACTCAGATTAATTTTAACCCACTCCTACAATTCAGAGACACACAGATTCTGGCAGGGAAAGCCACGACTTTATTCTCTTCAGCTCTGGAAAATAATACACAGTGTACACATTAAATTCTTGTAAGCACACTACATACTATGTGCAGGATTTGCATTTAATGCTGTCTGATGTTTCTCCAGCAATCAGTCCTCTCAATTCCCACATATCTAATCCAACAATTTAGCACGGAAGCATTATCCAAAGTTCTTACTAAAAACACACTATACAGGGTCAGAAAGCAATGATATTCTGTTTCAATTTCTTATCTTGATATTTTTACTAAATTTACAGCATTAACAAAAGTATTGTAAAGTTTGCAGGCATCGAACAAAGGGCTACATAGTTTTCATTAATCATATTTAGGGTCTGATGTTTGCAAGTGAAATATACCTATTTCTACTATATTTACCTTGGGATTTTTTAACTCCTCCCGTTTTTCTCTTACATACAAGTGGCTTGTCTCTTTTAGGCCTGTTTCCTAAAGCATACGCTTAACTTTATTACTGAGAGTAGTCCATTGAAATCGATCCAAAAACTTGTAGGCACAACATGCACACACACTTTATGTGATGCACACACCCTTTAACCAGTGACTCCAGCACTGGTATACTCAACTGCTGAATATTGCACACCAGTCTGAGCAGGCAGTTCATATACTAGATCTCTGGATGCACATGTAAGGGGGCTGTTGGCCACTTACTGAAACTTGAGGGGATCTTTTTTGGTTGGTCTTCACCCAATACCAGGAGAAAGGGTGCAAAAGAAATCAGGATCCTAAGACTGACAATCCCCACGGCCAGTGGGGAAAGAGCAATGTTCCAAGTCAGCCAGATTGACAGAGCAGGCAGGCCAATGAAGGAGTCAACAGCCTGGGGCCCGTCCTCCCTTTGAGCTGGAGCTGCCTGAGCCAGAGTTGGGCAGAGATAAGGAGAGAGCAGCAGCCAGAGCTGAGCTAGAAGCAAAGCAGCCACTGAGGAGAGAGCAGCAGCCCAAAGAGAGAGAAGACAGAGCTGGGCTGGAGCCAGAACAGCAGCAGCAGCATTGAGGCAGAGCGGAGCTGAAGCAGCCTGGAACTGGGGAGCTGGAGCATTGGAGACCAGCCATGCTGACAGTGAGCCAAGCCGGAGCTTCAACGAGGAGCTGCGGGGCCAGAGCCAGGATAGCGGATGCTGGCCGTGCCACAACTAATACCAGGGCTAAGCACTGTGAGCAGCTGGGGAGAGCAAGGTGGGACCCTGGGCAGCAATTGCTCAGCAGAGGGAGACATCACCAGACAAGAGGGCCTCGACATGACAGGAGGGCCAATGCTGGGGGAGAAGGGTCCCGCCACCTAGAACCTGATGCCATGTAGCCACCCCCAGGGCAGGTGTCTTACCTGCAGTATGACTGCAGTGCAACCAGGTCCTGGGAAGAAGGCCTGGGACCTGTGCAGAACAGACTGTGAACTTTTCTTAAATTGCAGAGATTTGTTCCTTTAACCTTTTCCATTTGTCCCTTATTTTGCTTACTGATGTTGTTTAATAAATTGTACTTGGTTTAAACAATGTACTGATCAGTGGGTGAGGGAAGTAGCGGGTAAGAAGAAAGTATCCCAGAGTGGGGACATCCTAGCTCTTGTCCTAAGTGACCATGACGAGATTGAGGGTTAAGCCTTCCAGGAATCCTGGGCCAGCCTTACCAGGATTATGAGGACTCTGCCATATGGGAAAATAGAAGATAAGTCCTTAAAGTCAGAAAGGCATCTGGGTAAAGGGACTCAGATCCTTTCACTATCCGATTCCACCAGGGGAGTACAGAAGCCAAAACAGTTCTCCACAAATTGAGGACCATCTTCCCACTTACACACAGCCTAATGCAGCAATGAGAATCATAACTGGAACATTAACATCAACACCTATTCAGTGGTTGCCCACTCTGGCATACATACCACCAAACAAAATCCATAGAAGAACACACACAGCTTGTGAGTATAACCAAACCATGGCCAATTTGAACTTATCATTTTATGAGGTCTTCTGCACTCTTTTTGAGATCAGGCTAACGCTCTTAAAGCATCTTCATTCAAACTCGAGGCACATTGGAAACAATTCTGGGATAATGCTATTTTCCTAACCAACCAGCATTACCAACCCCATAAAATAACTTTCAGGTTTCAACCTACCCCCAGAAACAATGCTCTGCATTGGACTGTTTCAGAACAGCATATGGCAGATGCTGTCGTCTCTTATGCCAATAAGAGACAGTTGTGCCAGCACCACACAATGAGGATTGCTCAACTCTGTGACTCAGCAAGGCCCTCCAGGACATGCCTGGGACAGTTTCTTTCCAAGGACATGGACTAAGAGTATAAAATAACGGACAGTGGCATCATGAGATGACCTCTCTCGTCACCTGCCTACGCTGAAGGCAAAAAGACCGCTGGGGAGATAAAGACTTTGAACTCAGGACACTGGTCCCAGGATAAGAAGGAAATTCAGCCTGCGTATTAAGAACTACAACCTACCTGCAACATCCAGTGAGGTAAGAAAAGCTGTTTGATTCAACTTTTGCTTAGTCTAAAGTTTAGGATTTAGAATGCATTTACTTTTTATTTTCTTATGGTAACTAAGTAAGACCTTTTATGCTTACCATTTATAATCACTTAAAAATCTCTCTTTCTGTAGTTAATAAATGTAATTTAATGTTTTGTCCTTACCAGTGAGTTTGTCTAAAGTGCTTGGGGAATCTGTTCAAGTTAGAAAAGCTGGTGCATGTCCACTTTCCTTTGGCGAAGTGGCATACTAATAAATAAGCTTGCACTGTTCAAAAGGTCTGGAACAGTGTAAGATGGTATATTTCTAGGGTGTAAGGCTGGGGGCTTGGGAAATTTGCTGTGTAGTTCAAGGGTGGCTTAGAGGGTATTCATGCAACTTAGCTGGGTGTGCCTCTGAATGCTGGTGACTGAGCGGTAACAGCGCCTGGAGGGGTTTCCTGCTTGTCACTGGCAAAGCATTGTGAGAGACAGCCCAGGCTGGAGAGTTAAGGGGGCACAGTGGTCCCACAATTCCAGGTGGTACCCCAGGGATCCCATCACAAAAATATAGCATGCATGTAACATGGCCATGTTAGTTTAATTATATGAATCTTAAGTTTCTGCATCTCCATCATTGCCAACCTCTACCATTCTTGAGTTTGGTTTTGGTGTTCTACTTTGATGATTTCCAGACTGTATTTAAACTCCTGAAGGTCTTCCTGTCTTTACTGATTTTGTTCCGGATGTCCTGGCTTGTTCCACTGTCCTGGCTGATGGTGCTGCCCAAGTACGTTTCTACATTGATAAGAACAGAATCCTCTATCCGTGCTGGTGATGGTGAGGCAATATTAAAGGTTATGATATCTGTCTTATTACGATTGATTTTCAGTCCAATTTGCTGGCTGAATGTGTTGAGTCGAGTTTTTTCTTGTATATGGTGTTGGATATGTGATAGGAGAGCGAGATCATCTGCGAAGTCCAGGTCTTCAAGGGATGAGAAGGGTGTCCATTTAATGCCTCATGTCATGTCTTCTGTTGTACGCTGCATTAGCCAGTCAATGGCAATGTTGAAGAGGATTGCAGACATGACACACCCCGATGTACTCCTGTTTTGACTTCAAAACTGAGCTCACTGTAGTCAATCCTGCATGTAAAGTTGAAATAAAAGCTTTTGATGATGTTGATTATATGGAGAGGGATTCCATATGCCCGCAGAATGCACCATAGGCTGATCCTGTGAATACTATCAAAAGCCTTCTCAAAGTCTATGAAGTTTATGTAGAACTGCCGTTGCCATTCTAAGCATTGTTCTATTATGTTTCATAGAGTGAAGATCTGGTCTGTGCATCCACGCCTGCATACTTTCAACATTACTTTATAGTGCAGAATGCTGGGGAATGAGAAAGTATGACATGTCCAAACTGTCTTCATTCCATACAACCTGCCTCAGAAAAATCCCCCGTATCTTTTGGCCCAGAACAATCTCAAACCAAGATCTGTTGACCCAGTGCAGCCAAGAGGATATGAACACCATAATTGACAGGAGGCATTGGAGATGGATTGGCCATGTGCTTTGGCTGAAAACTGATTCCATCACCAGAACAGCAATAAGATGAACACCCAAAGGCAAGCAAAAATGAGGCTGCCCAAAAACAACATGGCAAAGAGCTTTGGAAGCTGAGCTGAAAAACCTGGGGCACAGCTGGGGAACCATTGAAAGACTTGCCAGAAACAGACAGAAGCGAAGGAGCTTCGTCACTGCCCTAAACACCAGAAGCGTAATGGGAACATGATGATGATGACCATTCAAAAATTATGACTTAGGACCCAATATACCACTAGGTTCAGGGGCGTCCCCAGGCCTCCGCTGGGGGGAGGGGCGGGCAGGAGCAGGCTTGCGGGGCAGGGCAGAAACCGCCGCCCAGCATGAGCCAGCGGAGCGGAGCGGGTTGCGGCCGGGTCGCTCCACTTCCTGCTGCCTGGTGAGTGCAGGGCAGGCCTGATCCCGCACTCACGGGGCAGCGGGAAGTAGAGTGACCTGGCGCCCAGCCTGCTCTGCTCTTCTCCCCTGGCTCCCAGCCTTGGACTTGAAAGACAAGGGGAACTGCCCCCCAGCACTCACTGGTGGTGTAGCTGGAAGCCAGCGGCACGGTGAGTGCAGGGCAGGCCTGACCCCTGCTGCAGTCCTTAGGGGAAGGGGTGGAGTGGGGGCAGGGCTGGGGCGGAGTAGGGGCAGGAAGAGGCAGGGTGGGGGCGGAGCAGGGCGGGGGCTTTGGGGAAGGAGTGGAGTGGGGTTGGGGGGGGAGCAGGGGCGGGAGCCATGGGGAAGAGGTGGAGCAGAGGCTGGAGCAGCACACAGCTGCCCCAAATTTCCTGGTGCCCTATGCAACTGCATACTTTGTGTATGGGTAAGGCTGGCCCTGACTAGGTTGGTTTTTAAAATCATGATTTTAAAAAAATTAGATCAATTTTATTTGCATTCTGGCTGGTTTTGAATATTTAAGATCCACATGGGTCATGTTTTCAAGGTTTTTGTCACAATTAGAGCTGCAAGACTTTTTTTAAATTAAAATTGAGATTCTCACATAATCACGGTTCCAGAGCTTCCCTCAAGAGATACACCAAATACGAAGTGGGTATTCACCCATAAAGCTCATGCTCCAATACGTCTGTTAGTCTATAAGGTGGCACAGGACTCTTTGCCGCTTTTACAGATCCAGACTAACACAGCTACCCCTCTGATACCAAATACCACAAAAACTGCAATAAAATCCCAAGACTTGGCAACACTGCTTATGACCTTTTAGTTTAATTTTTCAACCTTCATGTTGTATTGACAATGGTTTTGCTTTTAATTTCCTCGGTCCTTAAAAGAGGAAAGGGCTAAAAACACCCTCTAAGCTGCTTTAAGAACTTATAGTGGCATAAAGTCTTAAGCTGCTCTAAGTCTCTGAAGTGGCCTGGTGCCCACTGACATCCATTCAAAAGTGCTCTCTTCTTTGTCTGCCTAGGGCACAGTCCTCACTTATATACAGTGTGTTTTGGCTTCCAAGCATAGGTATGACATGCTCTTTGGTGAACATTACATACTGAGTTTCAAGGTTAAGCTGTTTCTGAGTTGTGTTTAGAAGAGTGGCAATATTTTTATTTTTATCGTAGAAACTCTTTTTAAAAAGCTTTTCTTTAACTCAAAAGAACTGAAGCAATTTTTGTTAAAATCCTTTAAAAAATTCCTCTCAGCATAACACCAGAGTTTCACATGTATGTGCCAGGGATCAGCATGTGAAAATGAATGCCACGATTCTCCTCTGTCTTGCACCATGTGTGACCATTCAGACCTGTGCAGAGCAAGTGTGAAAAACTGCAGTTCTGATTTAGGCTATGTCCACACTTAAACCATTAAACTGGAGCTGGGCCAGTGTAAGGTGTCAGTGTTGATACTAACTACCATGATAGGAAGCATCCCGTCATCACACCTTGAGAGCCGCAGCTACACTGGTCTAACTTTTCAGAGTAGCCAAGCCCTGAGCAGCCTTTTGCACTGATGTAAAACACAGTCTGGGTCCACACACAGAGTTGCACTGGTTTAACCACAGCCGTGATTTTAACCCAACACAGGGAAATCAGCGCAACTTTTGTGTGTGGACACCGACATTGCCGTCAGCTGGTCTGGCCGCACGCTGACCCGGCATACTCCCTTTTAGACCCAGCGAAGCCCTCCCACACAGGGATCTGCCTGGGCTGGGCTCAACCAGCTCACCAAACCCCACGCACGTTGGCAAGGAGACAAGCCCCGGCCTGGACATCACCTGCTCTCCGGCTCGGGTCCCTGGCCGGGGAGCACGCCGTGCAAGCGACCAGCCCTGACCCACCGCCGCATGGGGCAGCCCGCTCCGCGGCCGGGCGGCCGGGCGGGCGGGCGCTGGGGGCTCGCAGCAAGGGGCGCTCCCTTTCGCCCCCGCGCGAGGAGGGATTCTCGGCTCGCATCGCTGCTTAGGCTCCTCCCCCGGGGCCCGCGGGAAGAGGCAGCTCGTGACTTGACCGAGGCAGAGGCTGAGGTCGCAGCCTCACCTTGCTCCGTTGACCTCTGCGTCTCGCTATCCTACGCATGCGCAAAGGTCTTACCCTCCTAGTCGTACCTCTTACGTATTCTGACGTACTTCATGCGCCATTTCGTAGAGAAAAAGGCGGAGACCGGGTCTACTTGGAAGCCACCTACCCTGGTGTAAACGCTGTGTGACGTTTGTCCTGATGGACCCGTAGAGAAACAAATCAAAGTTTCCCACGGCGGCACCCGATTGGCCAGCGCTTCGAGTGGGTGGGCCGAGGGCCGATGCGGTTTGGTTGCAGTGGCACCGGCTACAAAGGGTCGGGTACGGCGTGTCCTTGGGCTCAGACAGCGAGCGTGGGGCAGAGACGATAGTGGTCGGAGGGCGGAGAAGGCCGCCAGGTGGGTGCCGCGAGGAGGGTTCCCGTGGGGGAGGGGATTGCTGCTGCCCTAGTCTCCGTCGGGCCGGTGCGGGGCGCGGGATGGGGAGCGGGTCCGGCCCGGGCCGCAGCGGCCGCTTCGCGCCATCCCGGCATCACGCCGACCTTGGCTCTTCCCGCGCCCCCTGCCCGGGTCCGCCTCCCGCATTGCACCCGGCTGCCCCCCCCCCCCCCCCCCCCGATGACTGGCCCGGCGACAGAGCCGTTTCCATTTGGGCCCGACCGCTGGCTGGGGCCACCGCCAAGGTCAGCCTGGGGCGCCGCGGGCCGGGACCCTTTAGTGCCACGCGTGGTGCCGGACACGCTGCGGGCCCCGGGGCTGGGCTGGGCTGGGCGCGGTTCCATGGCAGCGCCTTACGGCCCCTTCGGCGTTCCCTGCGCGGGGCGCTTGCCAGGGCCCCGGTGGCACAGGTCCTCCTCGGGGCCAGGCAGAGCTCTGCGGGCAGCTGTTTTCTAGTCAGAACTAGCTTTGTCGCTTCTAAGCCCTGCAACCAAAAAGAAGTGTTGTCAAGCCCTGCTCATTTTCTTGTTGGGTGTGCAAAATTATATCTGAGGATTTTTAGACGGCTGGGTGCTATCCAGAACGGCCTCGCCTAAGAATATACATGTGCTTTCCTGTCTCTTCTAAAGTCCATCCAAAAAGACCTGACCTTGGGGTTGTTTCATTTTCAGCATTGAAAATGGGAGACATTGAGAAGGGTAAGAAGATCTTTGTTCAGAAATGTGCACAGTGCCACACAGTTGAAAAGGGAGGCAAGCACAAGACTGGACCTAACCTGAATGGCCTAATTGGACGGAAGACTGGCCAAGCTGAGAACTTCTCTTACACTGAAGCAAACAAGAATAAAGGTAAACTAAAGTGTTACTCTTCCAAGTTACATGGAAGGTGTAGAATGGTAACTGAGCAATAGACAGGTTTCAAAGTAGCAGCCCTGTTAGCCTGTATCCTCCTTTTCTTTTAGACGGCATCTAATAGACAATAGATGACATTCAGCTGCTAATGGTAGTAGTTCTATTAGTATTTTATGTTTGATTTAATTTAAAATGTTTGCCTTTAGATAAGTGATTTTTGAGGAGAAGATTAATTAGTTCAAATATGTAATTGGCTCATCTTATAAATATATATTAACAACTTAAATTGTTTTTAGGAATCACCTGGAATGAGGAAACACTGATGGAATACTTGGAAAATCCTAAGAAGTACATCCCAGGAACAAAGATGATTTTTGCTGGCATAAAGAAGAAGACAGAGAGGGCAGACTTGATAGCATATCTCAAAGATGCCACTTCTAAGTAATAGTTATCTGCTGCCTTATTTATTTCACAACAGAGAAGGAAATGAAAGTGTCTCTGTGATGAGATTGGTTTTTAAATTTTCTATTTTTACATGCACTATATTAAACCTCTTAAAATCTGTCTCATCAGCTAGAGAATGTTGCTCATGGATGGTTGTTAAATAATACATTTATTTGGCAGTCGTAACTTATGGGAATACATGTAAATTGGATTGGGCTTGAATGAGTACAATCATGTTCTATGTGTTGTAGTCATTCCTGATCATGCAATTAAAAAAAGAAGTGTTTTTGTGCTTCCTTCATTCTAAAGAATACACGTAGACACTAGTCAATAGTGCGGCTGTTCTGACATAGGTCAGCTCTTCAAAAAAGAGAAGAGCAGTTTCTTGGCATTCTCCATCATGTCTCTCCCCAAAAAGAATAACAAACAAGGGAATTTGACTACAATATTTAATATAGCTATATGACTGAGTAGGGAGACATCTGTTTTTGTGGGAACTAGCAATGCAGCTTTTTTTGATTTCATAGCCTGACAGGCAAACTGGACGGAGTCCCAGCTACTCTGATAGTGTCTGCTATCGGAAAGCCTTACCTGGCTTATGCAGATTATTCTGATTTCATGGTGCATGATACAACCCATGCCCTGTGTTCAAAAATATCCTCTTCATAATCATTGAAATGCTCTGCTTCATAGGAACTTTTTAAAGGGATAGTTAACTTAAAACTGCTCAGAGCCTAATGACAGTCCTAGATGTTAGATATCTATTATGGCTTCTGAAAGAAGGACCCTCACTGTTGCGAAAAAGGTTATTAACAAGTGCTCTGGGAGTTACCAAGGTACAACGTAAAAACAACTGCTTGAATCTGTGAGCAAGGACTCTTATCTAGCTAATATTTCTTATTAATATCTCTACCCACTTGGACAGAGGAAATTTCTGTTCAACAGGCGCAGGAATTGCACTTGCAGTATTGAAGAGGGAAATTAAGTCTTCTTCTCTGCCTCACTTTTGCAAATGCTGCTGTTTGCTCACTTCTGAAAACTTGATTTTGCAGTGTAAAATGGAATCTCTAGAAGGTTCAACTTTTTTCTCCATAGACAAAACTGAATTGTTAAGATAAATGTATTTATTGTGTACCACCATTCAGACACATGATGAGGTTAAGTGTGCTTGATACTACAAATTAAAAAACCTTCCCAGCATAATACTTCCTGAATGTCTGTGAAATTATTAACTAAGTAATGAGGTCATAACTCAAAGCTGTATGGCTGCACTGTGGCACTAGGCTTCCAGGAAGCAAGAGGGATAGAGGGATTAGCATGGGGAAAAAAGGTAAACCAGTGGTTTGGTATGAAAAAACTCCATGTGACGAGGTGTGGAAGGGGAAGTCTACCAGCCCATCACCTAGACAGGGCAACATGTCTTTATTGGAAAGCTTTTTTTTTTTTTTCTCCATAACAAAGTGATGATTTATTTTGCAGTATATTTTAATGTAATCTTCTGATGCTTTTCATTCCTTACAGTACATATTCAATTTCTGAATTTTCCCCTTGTAGTACCCCTTAACTTTATTTATATCTTACCATGATCCATTCTTTAGTTTTCATGGAAAACAGTTTAAGTAACAAATACTTAATAAAAAAAAAAAATCTTGTCTTCCTAATGGTAAAGGAAATGCTAATAGCACTCAACAGCAGAGAAGCTACAGCCTTCCAGGGCTGGCCTAAGGTAAGTGTTGTTACCTCTTAATGCTGGTGTAACTTCTGTAACTGCTAAAGAATTATTAAAACTTAAGGGAGCAGGAGGGGAAAGATCACTTTAGCCCTTTATGCACTCATGTACCAGCTAGTACTTTTATCATAAAGCGTGCAAATAAGACTTTGTGCTCAGTAAAGCAGCAATACTTAGTCAGACATAAAACAACTTCATCTAGAGCTACTGCAACATTAACACACATTAAATTTCATTTAGAATACCTGCACAGAAGAAATACCCACAGAGATTTATTTCTGTCTTACACAGTGGTGGCTCAGATACAGAGACAGTGCCTAAATCTGCAAAGGTAGATGCCTAAATCCCAGTTTTAGGCTCCACTGCAATCTAGAAAACTCCTGCTGAATTCTAAATGCCCCATTGATTTCATTATTTATCCACAGTGAAACAGGTAGTGGGCTGGGGGGAAAGAGGGAGTGAGCAAGTGAGAATAACTCAATAGGCCAGTGATTAGAGCACCCACCTGGGAGATAGAGAGCCCTGGTCCAGTGCCCATGCTCCAATCCCTCTTTTGTTATTTAAGATGCAGTAAAACAGTTTCAACAGGAGAGACTCACATCAGAATATGCAATTGCTCAGTGACTAGAGCACCCACGGGAAAGGTGGAAGGAGATCCACATTTAAATTCTTTCTTCCCCTCAGCGGGGAATTGAATCCAGGTCTCCTGTATCCCAGGTGAATGCTCTAACCACTGGGTTAAAAGTTCAGGGCAACAGCACCTGCCACCACCTTTTTCTCCTCTAGTAATTGGGTGTGGAGCAAGGCAGGGGTATAACTCATTCGTGCAAGAAATGCCTTACATGCCTAAGCCACCTGGAGACAGTTGATTCCTATTCGTGGACTCTTAAGCAGAGATAAGCACCTCCCTGTAGCTCAGAGTTAGAGCACTTCTACACTTTAAACAGAGCAGCAGTACAGCTGGTAGCACGCGAGTGAAGATGCTATGATACTGACAGGAGAGCTTCTGTCAGAGTAGTTAATCCACCTCTGCAAAAGGCAGTGGCTATGTCAATAGGAGAAGCCCTCCTGTGGACATAGCACTATCTACACAGGTTGGTATAACTGCGTTGCTTGGGGATGTGGATTTTTCACATCCCTGAACAATGTAATTACACTGATTATGTCTGTAATATAGACCTGGCCTTAGGCAATTGGCTCTGTGAGAGAGGCAGGGTTTAACACCCACACTCCTCTGACTGGCATCTCCCATTGGCTATCTTAGGCAGCTCCCCACTTAGCATGTTGCCTTTCATTGATCTCATTCTTAGGTGCCTAACACTTCCCGTGCATTGTAAAGAGAGCCTAGGCATCTAATTTGGCTTTATGGATCACAGGGTCTTCTTCTGATTTTCTATATGCCTAATAGTTAGGTGCCATGACACTCAGCATTGCAAATCACTTTGGGCATCCCACCTGTGGCATTTAAGGCTAGACAGGACAATTAGATCATTTAGTCTGACCTCACATATCACAGGCCATTAAAATTCATCCAGTTACCCCTGTCTCAAGCCCAATAATTTGTTTGACTAAAGACTAATTTGCATTTTGCTAAAGCACATTTTCCAAAACTCATCCAGTCTTGATTTGAAGACATCAAGAGATGGAAGAATCCACCACTTCGCTGAGTAGTTTGTTCCAAGGGTAACCACCTATATTGTTAAATTGTCTTCCTTCTAATTTGAATTTGTCTGGCTTTGAATTTCAGCTACTTGTTCTTATGTGTTTCTTCAGTAGAGTAAAGAGCCTTAAATACCTGGTATTTTCTCCACGTGAAGGTACTTATACACGGATCAAATCACCTCTCAATCTTCTTTTTAATAAGCTCCACAGGTTGAGCTCTTTAAATCTCTTGCTATAAAGCATTTTCTTGAGCCCTTGAATCATTTGTGTTCTTTTTCTGTACCCTCTCCAAATTGTCAGCATTCTTTGAAAAATGTGGACATGAGAATTGTATGTAGTATTCCATTATCGATCTCACCATTCCCTTATACAGAGGTAAAATCAACCCCTTACTCCTTCTCTCTACTCCCCTGTTTATACATCCCAGGATTGCATTAGCCCTTTCTGGTACAGCATCACTCTGGGAGCTCCTGTTAAGTTGCTTGTCCACTATGACCTCTAGATTCTTTTCAAAGTTGCTGCTTTCCAGGATACAGTCCCCTGTTCTGTAGGAATGTTTCTAGATGTATAACTTTGCATTTGGCTGTATTAAAAATAATTTTGTTTGAATGAGCCCAGTTTACCAAGCAATTCAGATTGCTTTATAGGACTACCCTGTTATCATCAGTATTTACTATTCTGCTAATCTTTGTATCATCTGCAAATTTTATCAGCAGGAATTTTAGATTTACTTCCAGATCATTGATGAAAATGTTGAATCGTATCAGGCCTAGTACTGATCCTTGTTAAACAGGGAGATTCTTCTAATGGACAGTTGGGAGAGAGTATGAGAGCCAGTCCAAAAAAAAAAAAAAAAAGATGGGAAAAGGAGAGGAAGAAGTAATAATTGAACTAAGAATATAGGATAGGAAAAAAATTGAATGAAGACAGGGAAGAGAGGCAGAAAAGACTAGTTTTTGTTCGTTTTTGTTGTGTGGTATGTGGTTGCTGACACCACACAACAAAAACACTAACCCAGGAACCTATCCTTGCAACAAAGCCCGATGCCAACTCTGTCCACATATCTATTCACGTGACACCATCACAGGACCTAATCACATCAGCCATGCTAACAGGGGCTCGTTCACCTGCACATCTACCAATGTGATATATGCCATCATGTGCCAGCAATGCCCCTTTGTCATGTACATTTGGCCAGACCGGACAGTTTCTATGCAAAAGAATAAATGGACACAAATCTGACATCAGGAATCATAACATTCAAAAACAGTAGGAGAACACTTCAACCTCTGGTCACACAGTAACAGACTTAAAGGTGGCAATTTTGCAACAGAAAAGCTTCAAAAACAGACTCCAATGAGAAACTGCTGAACTGGAATTAATTTGCAAACTCGATACCATTAACTTGGGCTTAAATAGAGACTGAGAGTGGCTGGGTCATGAGACAAATTGAATCTATTTCCCCATGTTAAGTATCCTCACACCTTCTTGTCAACTGTCTGAATGGGCCATCTTGATTATCACTGCAAAAGTTTTTTTTCTCCTGCTGATAATAGCTCATCTTAATTAATTAGCCTCTTAGAGTTGGTATGGCAACTTCCACCTTTTCATGTTCTCTGTATTTATATATATCTTCTTATATGTTCCATTCTATGCACCTGATGAAGTGGGCTGTAGTTCACGAAAGCTTATGCTCAATTAAATGTGTTAGTCTCTAAGGTGCCACAAGCACTCCTGTTCTTTTTCTGACAGCGGCCACAGTACCAGATGCTTAAGAGGAAGGTGCAAGCCATGGAAGGACTAGGGTATTTCCTTTTATCAGTGGGAAGCTTGTTGTCTTTTAATTTCATTGTATGTCCACTTGTTTTTGGATTATGAGAGAGGATGAGTAGAAGATCCTGATTTACCATCTCAGTACCATTCATTGTTTTGTATAAAAATATCATGTCCCCTGTTGTTCATCTCTTCACTAAACTTAACAGCCCCAATCCTTTCAGTTTCTTCTCATACCGAAGACTCTCATCAGCTAATTTTTTTTTTTTCAGCTGCCTCTGAACCTCAGGTATTTCTGCTAGGTCTTTTTTGAGATAGGATGACTGGAAATGAGCACAATATTCCACATGATAATGTACCATTGATATATAATGAATTAAGGCTAAGATTAGGTCATGGAAGTCACGGATTCTGTGACTTCCAGAGACCTCCATGACATTTTCCGCTTCAGCCCTGGAGCAGCGGGGCTGGAGCAATCAGCTGGTGGAGGCCCCAGAGCTCCGAGCTGCCACAGGCAGCGAGACCCAGAGCTGTGAGCCGTCGCCGGTCCTGCAGCTCCCAGCTGCCACATTCGGCAGGGGGACCCAGCAGCTCCCAGCTGCTGGTCCCAGAGCTCCAAGCCACCATGGGCAGTGAGGGGCCCCCGGAGCTGGCAGTGACAGTGAGTGCTGGACCCTCCCTTCCCCTCCCTCAGCAGGGCTCAAGCTCTCATTCCTCCCCCCCCCCATCAACCCCATTTTGTCATAGTAATTTTTAGTAAAAGTCAGGGACAGGTCATGGGCTTCTGTAAATTTTTGTTTATGGCTGGTGACTTGTCCCTGACTTTTACTAAAAATAACAGTGATTAAGAACAAAATCTTAACCTTAATTACAATATATTTAGTATTTGCATTCTGTTCTCCTTCCTTCAGTCATTTTGTTTGCTTTTTGCCCACAAATGCACAGCAGTTTTCACTGAGTCATCCATAATATCACCCACATTTTTTTCCCGCATGGTTAAGAACATAAGAATGACCATACTAGGTCAGACCAATGATCCATCTTCTGGCAGTGGCCAATTCCAGGTGCCCCAAAGTTAATTAATGGAGAACCAAGAAATGTGTGTGAGTTCAAATTACTCCTTGCAATCTGCATTACTTCAGATTTGTCAACATTGAATATTATCTGCCATTGTGCTGCCTAATCACTGAGCTTTCATATGTTTCCTTAGGAGTTCTTCATAGTCTTCCTTGCTATTAACTAACCTAAACTTGTAAAATTTGCCACCTCGTTATGTACTCCTTTCCCCCAATCATTAATACATACATTAAACAACGCTGGTCCTACTACAGAACTTTGGGTGCCCAATAGTTAAACTTTTGCTAGTTGAAATTTGATCATTTATTGTTACTTTTTTTTTTTGTCTCTTAAGCACTCTATAATCCATGATAGAACTTTACTGTTCACTCCTTGATTGTTTAATTATCTTATGAGGGACTTTGTCAACAGGCTTTTTTGATGGTCCAAGTATTTCAGTTGGTTCTTCTTTACCCACTACTTCTTGTTCAAACAAGAGAGGAGGAGGATTTTCTTTTACAGAAACTATGCAGCACTGTCCCTGATGTACTATGCTCATCAAGGTGTTCTTAATAATTTTATTTCTAATTATTGTCAGTTATTTTACCAATGATTGAAGTTAGATGCACTGTCTATAGATCTAAGATCCTCTCTTGCAGAATTTTTTAAAGAAAGTTTACACCATTTACTACTTCCAGTATAGTCACTGATTTTATTGAGAGTACATATTTTTACTAGCAGCTCATCCACTTCATTTTTTAATTCCTTCAGATCTCTTGGATGTTCTACCTTCTGGTCTTGGTGAATTGCTGCTCTTTAATTTATCAGCTCCATTTCATAGAGCTCCTCCTTTGACACTTCAGTCTCTGATAGTACCACATCTTAATTACGTCAAAAGAGTAGGTCTAAGGTAGAGAGAGCCCCCAATTGCTCTGTGATGAAAACAGATTCAGAGAAAAAAATGATCTTCTCTGCAACATTCTTAACCTTCTTAATTGACCCTTTTACTCTCTGGTAGTCCAGGGGATCCCCCTTTATTTTCCATTTCCATTTTATCTGCTATAGTTTACACTTCTTTCTGTTGGCTTAACTAGCAACAGATTTCTTTTGCTGTTTGGCTTGAATAACAACTTGCTATTTATACTTTTTTTTCCCTTGCTTCCGTTTTTTAATTTGTTCTGGTATGCTTTAATAGCCTCCATGTGGAGTCAAAAGATTTTAATTTCATTGTGTTTTGTCTTTTTGACTAGCTTTCTCATTGATTGAATTCTTCTTTTTTGAAGCTTAGCAGAAGCTGGGAATGGGTGACAGAGGATGGATGATTACCTGTTCGGTTCATGCCCTCTGAAGCACCTGACATTGGCCACTTTCAGAAGACAGGATACTGGGCTAGATGGACCTTTTTTCTGACCCAGGATGGCCATTCTTATGTTCCTGTGTTTTGGTACTATCAACACCCTTGGCTGGAGTGTTGAAGTTACTTATATCATGGTCTCTACTATTTTGTGGCCCTATTATAATTACATCTTGAACCAACTATTGTATGTTGCATAGGACTACATTGGGAATAGCCCTCTCTCCTTGTGGGCTTTAGAACTAGCTGTTCTAAAATGCAATTGTTTAATATGTCAATAAATTGCTTCTCTAATTTGACCGAAAGTTACATTTGATCAGTTTGTTTGCACATAGTGACCACAAGGGGGAGCCAAAGTACTGAAAAAGCTACATGTGACAGTTATAACTGTTTCAGAGCAGCAGTCTGTTAGTCTGTATCTGCAAAAAGGAGTACTTATGAGACTAACCAATTTATTTGAGCATAAGCTTTCATGAGCTACAGCATCCGATGAAGCGAGCTGTAGTACTCCTTTTCTTTTTAGTTATAACTGTCTTTGGCCACCATTTTTAATCAACCTTTGAATGTTTAAAGTAGAGTAGAGCAAAGCTGATTTTTACCAAGTGACAATTTTACAAAATGCACAAGAAAAAAAATGTTATATCGTCACTAGACTAATAGAAAAGTGCATTCATATAGTGTGGATAGTCTGGAATGTTCTGGACCCTTGAACTGATCAGTGTTTCACATTTCATAGTGTTAAACATAGAATCATAGAATATCAGGGTTGGAAGGGACCTCAGGAGGTCATCTAATCCAACCCCCTGCTCAAAACAGGACTGATCCCCGACTAAATCATCCCAGCCAGGGCTTTGTCAAGCCTGACCTTAAAAACTTCTAGGGAAGGAGATTCTACCACCTCCCTAGGTAACGCATTCCAGTGTTTCACCACCCTCCTAGTGAAAAAGTTTTTCCTAATATCCAACCTAAATCTCCCCCACTGCAACTTGAGACCATTACTCCTTGGTCTGTCATCTGCTACCACTGAGAACAGTCTAGAGCCATCCTCTTTGGAACCCCCTTTCAGGTGGTTGAAAGCAGCTATCAAATCCCCCTTCATTCTTCTCTTCTGAAGACTAAACATCTTATACAATCTTATATAAACCTAAAAGTATTTGAGCATTGGGAGCTAATGTAATTTAATTGTAAAGCAACACTCATCTATCTGAACTACACTGTGGGTCTCTTATCTAAACAGCATATCTCTAATGCACACTCTGCTTTTGTTCTCCTCGTAGAACTTACATTGATGTCGTCAGTTGAAGTTTTGTGCCTGGAACAATGCAGAGATTGTAATGTAGTTTAGCCAAACTGCAGATTAGATAGAAGAATGTTGCCTTTTCTAGCTAAAAATGCACTTTGATATTGGTTTTTAATAATATCTTGTGAGTAGTATCTGATGATAGGCTCCAATTCTTTTGGAAAGTGCATTAGGGCTTATGGTAATGTACTGTAATAAAATGCTAGTATATAACAGCAATAATCTCCTTCCTCAGAAGCAACAGAGGTGGGCATGGCTACAGGTGGGACACTGCATAAGGTGGTCCAGTGCTCTGAGGTCCAGGGCAGCAGTTTTGTGTAATTTTTGCTGGTGCCCAGAACAGGTCCAGGTTCCACCCCGCCCTCCTGCCTTGTTAGCCGATATATATTTTTTAAAATAATGTAAAAATGTGAGGGTTCTGGTGATGAAGGGTTCACGATGCAGGAGGGGGCTCAGGGCTGGGGCAGAGGATTATGGTGTGGGGGGATGACGGCTCTCTCTGGGGCTGGGGATGAGGGGTTTGGGGGGTGGGAGGGACTCAGGGCTAGGGCAGAGGGTTAGGGTGCAGGGGAGTGAGGGCTCTGGCTGGGGGTGTGGGCTCTGGGGTGGGGCAGGGCTGGGGCTGAGGAGTTATGGGGTGCAGGCAGCCCCTGGGCCCCCATCGCCCCTCCCGGCTGCACACTTAGCTCACCCCACTGTCACTGCACATGCTCCTAGGGCTCCTCTCAGATCCAGGAAGCCCCCTTGCCTCCCCTGTGGTGGGTGATGGGCAGAGGCTGCCATCACATGTCCGCCTCCTCCCCTGGTGCTGCCCATCACTGTAGCCTCACTGGCGGTGGGGGATGGGGCTGCCCCTTGCCCAGCGTGGGGCAGGAGCAGTGGCTGCAAGCGGGAGGGCCCCTGTGCTGGTGGAGGGTCCCGCTGGAAAAGGGAAGGGTCAGAGGCGAAAGGGCAGAGTCAGGGTCAGCCTGCCTAGTGGAGGGGAGGAAGGTGGCCTACGGCACTAGTGGATAGGGGGTACTAGGACCCTGTGGTGGCGGTTGATGCCGGGAGCCAGCAGATCAGAGCAGAGGGGGAGCTGCATGGGGGCAGCCACCTGCTTGAGGCAGGGATGCTCCAGGGCCCTGGGGAGACGCACGGGGGGGGGGGCGGGCAGCAAGTGGGGACTCGGGGACACTCAGGGGAGGCACTCGTGGGCGGCAGGTGGGGTTGGGGGAGAGACCCGACCCCAAACATTGGTGGAGCCCGGGCACCATGGGCCCATATAAGTCGCTGCCCCTCTCTGAGGTTGCAGTGAGTATTCTTTCTCTGTGTGTTGCTTGGCTGGCTGGTTCTTTTGCTCACATGCTCATGGCCTAACTGATTGCCAGATGCGAGGTCAAGAAGGAATTTCCAGCAGGTCAGACTGGGAATGGCCTTGGGTGGGAGGTTAGGATAGCCAACTTTCTAATTGCACGAAACAGAACACCCTTGCCCTGCTCCTTCTCTGAGGCCCCGTCCCCCACTCACTCAAGCCCTGCTCCTGCTGTCGCTTGCTCTCTCCCACCCTCACTTTCACTGAGTTGGGATGTGGGCTCTGGGGTGGGGCCAGAAATGAGGGGTTCAGGGTGCAGGAGCAGGCTCCAGGCTGAGGCAAGGGGTTGAAGTGTGGGGAGGGGGGGAGGGCTCCAGCTGCAGGGTGCAGGCTCTGGGGTGGGACTGGGGATGAGGGGTTTGAGGTGCAGAAGGGGGCTCTGCCTCCGGGCTGGAGCCAAGGGGTTTGGAGTGCAGGAGTGGGCTCAGGGCTGGGGCAGGGGGTTGAGGTGTGGGAGGGGGTGCAGGCTCTGGCTGAGGGTGTGGGCTCTGGGGGTGTGGCCATGGATGGGGGGTTTGGGGTTTAGGAGGGTGTGGGCTCTGGGCTGGAGCCAAGGTGTTTGAAGTGCAGGAGGGGGTGCGGGGTCTGGGAGGGAGTTGTGTGGGAGGAGGTTCCGATCTGGAGCAGAGGGTTCGAGGTGCAGGGTCTGACTGGGCGGCGCTTACCTCAAGCGGCTCCCAGTTGGTGGTGCAGCAGGGCTAAGGCAGGCTCCCTGGCTCTGCACCGCTCCCGGAAGTGGATGGCATGTCCGGCCGCTAGGCGGAGAGACCAGGGGGCTCTGTGAGATGTGCACTGCCCACGCTCGCAGGATCCGGTCTCGCAGCTCCCATTGGCTGTGGTTTCCAGCCAATGAGAGATGTGGAACCAGCGCTGGGGGCGGGGATAGCATGTGGAGCTTCCCTGATCACCCCTGCACCTAGGGGCCGGACATGCCGTCCATTTCCGGGGAGCTGTGCAGGGCCAGGGCAAGCAGGGAGCCTGCCTTAGCCCCCCTGCGCCGCCAACCAGACTTTTAACCACCTGGTCAGCAGTGCTGACCAGAGCCGCCAGGGTCCCTTTTCGACCAGCCGTTCCAGTCAAAAACCAGATGCCTGGCAACCCTATGGGGGGTAGCCTTCCTCTGCAGCATTTCGATGCAGGTCAGTTGCAAGGATTACCTGGTTATCTCTCACTTAATCATTTCCCTGCCATTGCAGAGGCCTCAGGCACCTTGATTCTTCCTATTCTCTTTCAGTGGTACATGACAGTCTGATCTACTGTGGGCTGTAATACTTTGGTCTAGTTTCAGTTGCTAGGTTTAGTGTGCGGGTGCTGGGTAGTGTTGGTGACCTATGATACAGGATGTCAGACTAGATGACCTCACGATCCTTTCTGGCCTTAAACTCTGACAGAACAAAGTAAGAAGTTAGAATATGTAGTAGTTGCAATTGTGGGTCAGCCTTTTATTTTAGGTATGTCCAATTTGCTTACTGCTATATTATCTCACTCTGTTTATGGATATTCTAGCATAACGCAAAGTATAACACATTCTGCTGTATTTAGAAGACCATAGCACCATTCCTTCAATCAGTTAATACACAACTGAAACTAGAATCATAGAATCATAGAATATCAGGGTTGGAAGGGACCCCAGAAGGTCATCTAGTCCAACCCCCTGCTCGAAGCAGGACCAATTCCCAGTTAAATCATCCCAGCCAGGGCTTTGTCAAGCCTGACCTTAAAAACCTCTAAGGAAGGAGATTCTACCACCTCCCTAGGTAACGCATTCCAGTGTTTCACCACCCTCATAGTGAAAAAGTTTTTCCTAATATCCAACCTAAACCTCCCCCACTGCAACTTGAGACCATTACTCCTCGTTCTGTCATCTGCTACCATTGAGAACAGTCTAGAGCCATCCTCTTTGGAACCCCCTTTCAGGTAGTTGAAAGCAGCTATCAAATCCCCCCTCATTCTTCTCTTCTGCAGACTAAACAATCCCAGCTCCCTCAGCCTCTCCTCATAACTCATGTGTTCCAGACCCCTAATCATTTTAGTTGCCCTTCGCTGGACTCTCTCCAATTTATCCACATCCTTCTTGTAGTGTGGGGCCCAAAACTGGACACAGTACTCCAGATGAGGCCTCACCAATGTCGAATAGAGGGGAACGATCACGTCCCTCGATCTGCTCGCTATGCCCCTACTTATACATCCCAAAATGCCATTGGCCTTCTTGGCAACAAGGGCACACTGCTGATTCATATCCAGCTTCTCATCCACTGTCACCCCTAGGTCCTTTTCCGCAGAACTGCTGCCTAGCCATTCGGCCCCTAGTCTGTAGCGGTGCATTGGATTCTTCCTTCCTAAGTGCAGGACCCTGCACTTATCCTTATTGAACCTCATCAGATTTCTTTTGGCCCAATCCTCCAATTTGTCTAGGTCCTTCTGTATCCTATCCCTCCCCTCCAGCGTATCTACCACTCCTCCCAGTTTAGTATCATCCGCAAATTTGCTGAGAGTGCAATAAATAGAAATAAGGTTCTGAATGTAAGTATGCTAAGGAGGCATGTTCTCTATTAAACTGTATTATGGACACCTTTTGCAATGTTTAAGGACTCAATCTGACAAGATTCTGAGCACTCTGAGTGTTTTGATGGATCTGGGAAGGAGTACTCAGCATATTTTGGGACTTTTCACTTGTTTAAAGTTAATCACGTGCTTCAGTGCCTTACTAGATCAGGGCCAATGTGCTCCACACCTTGAAAGATCAAGCCCTAACGTGTTTGCGTCAATCTGAGCCCTCATGAAAGTGATATGACATCTCAGTATAATATTATGACACACACAAAACCACCTTCCTCCCCTCCACCCAAGAAAGAAAAAATCCAGAAGGAAAGTTTTGCAGTAAAATGTAGTGCTAAGTCAGAAAGCCAATCAAGAAGAGGAGGTGGGTTCTCTGCACATGAATGGGATCAAAAGATTGAAATCAAGGTAAAATGCATGCTCAGAAGAGAACGAAAAATAAAGTTTGGTGCAGGATGAAATATTCCATCACATTTCGTGCCCTGCTGCTGTAAAGATTAGCACCATGCTTGTGCTTTAGCTCATTGGGAAGGTGCCAAATATCACAACCTAATATGAGAACCCGTGGAAGCACTCATAGCAGTAACACACATCACTCTTCTCACTGAGGGTTCTGGTATCTCAGCATGTGTTAAATGAAGGTCCCGTTAGGTGGAATTCTTTAATTCTGTCTCCCCCCCCTGTTCTTCTATTCCAGCAGTCCCCAAACTTTTGAGGGTCATCGCCCCTGTTCCCTCTAAGTTGTGTGCATGTGCACACACACACAGATCCTAAACTCCATGCACACAGCAAAACACTGCACACACAACAATTTGCACAGAAGAAATTTTTGCGCACACGGCCTGTCAAAAATTAGAGGGAACATTGGTCATGGCCCCCCCTTACCCCTGTCCATGCCCCCCTGTCCCCCCAGAGCCAGAGCTGAGATTGGGGCCACAGCTTTGGGGTCAGGGGGGAATGGACAGGGTAAAGGGGCTGGGGCTGCAGCCAGAGGTGGGACTGGGGCTGGGAGTGGGGTCATGGCCGGGGGCTGAGGCTGGGGGCAGGAATGGAGCCACAGCCAGGCTGCAGTGTGGGCTGGCAGCCAGGCCGGCAGCCAAGTGTGGTTTCAGTCCCAGGCTTGCCCCCAGCCTCAGCCCCAGGCTGGCGACAGAGCTGTGGGCAGGGGCTGGCATGGGGCTAGGAACAGGGCCAGGAGCCAGGGACACAGCTGTGGGCAGAACCAGAGCACAGCTGGGGATGGAGAGGGGCTGGGTGGCACTCCCTCCTCACCTCCCCCCCATGGGGGCTGGCCTGGGCCCTGTTCTGCCCCCATGGATGTTCCTCCAACCTCCCTCCCCACCCAGGGGCGCGCCCCATAGTTTGGGGAGGTCTGTTCTATTCCTACATCTTCCTTCTATCAGTTGCCTGTTATGTTCAGATTTCCCTCTGAAATCAGCCATCTTGGCTCAATGTTCCATATTTTACTCCCTTTTATCCCACCTTTTGGTGATATATATCCCACATTAGTAAATCAGCTGGTTTAGAGAGAGTACGAGGATTACTTGCTATGTGTATCAAATGACGTTTTGTAGAGCCTTAGACTTTGATCCTTCCTCTGTAATGCTAGAGTCTAATGTCCCCATTTACACCACATGATTGAGTTACATTACAGCTGTTGGGAACACTGGGGCATGGCCACTAGGTAACTCGAGGGGATGGAAGACCACAAGTGTCGATGAAGCCCCCTCGCACTAGGCCCCGGTGTCCTTGGCCCCCCCCCCTCCTGCCTGGAGGCACTCGCAGCAGCTCTGTGTGCTAGGCCCAAGTGTCCTTGGCCCCCCCGCCTGGAGGCACACACAGCAGTTATGCTGAGAATCTGCAACAGTATGTTGCAGAGTCAGACTGCCTGAAACTAAGCAAGGCCAAACAGGGGAGATATGGAAGAACAATGCTGAATAAAGCAGCTTTATGTATAGTTTAACAAATGATACAGAGAATCAGGGAACTAGCTGGGAACTGGATTGGCTGGCTATATGGATACTTGGAGCAGCTTGCTATTGGATAAGTATGCTGGAAAAAAGGATGTATAAAAGCCTGTGTAACTTCCTGCTCTGTTGTACAGGATTTGAGATTCAAATCTCCCTGTACCTTTTTGAAGCTTCAAATAAACTTTTCTGCTTCTCCACCCCGTTGTGATTATTGGGTGTAGCACACCGGGTAACGAACCAACTCAAGCTGTTGTTCAGCCTCTCGGCACTGGGTGCCGGCAACAGCTTTTGGCGTCCCTGGGTGGGCTCGAGGCTGCAATTTAGCCTTGCCCGGACCCCTCCTGGAGGTCGAGGATTGCAGCGAGAACCGACGCCCAGCGCGCACCGGTGAGTTCATCGGGGGCCTCGGAGGAGACGCGATTTGATCGACCCCAGAGGGCACAACGGTGCAACGCACTCATATAGTGGAGAAGCTGTTGTGGACGGCGGTGAAGAACCGGTCCCTTAGACATGGGGGAGGAGCAGCTGCAGGCCACGGTGAAGAACCGGTCCCTTGGATAAGGTAGGATCCTTTTAAAATCCGGATTATATGCTCTGTTGGAACCTGGGGACGCCCAGAGTTACCCTGTAGGTATGGGACAGGGACAGAGCTCAGAGGTTAGGGCACGGTGTACGCCCCTAGAGTGCATTCTAGCAAACTGGAAGGTATTTGGTGCGGATCCGATGACTAAGAGCCAATTAAAACGATTCTGTACAGTTGACTGGCCTCAATATCAACTAGAGGACCAGGAGTGGTGGCCACCAGGAGGGTCAATTAATTACAACACGATCCTTCAGTTACTCCTGTTCTGTCAGAGAACAAGGAAATGGAATGAACATATGTATGCGCATTTGTTTCTGACTTTATGTACTCGACCAGATATTTCACAGCGCTGTAATCTGACTCCAACTGGTTTGGTAGCAGCTAATGTTAGTCCCCAGACCCCCACCCCCACTGTAATGGCAGAGCCGGTGTCCCCTTCGGCCCCTACACCCACACCTTGTAAGTCCCCAATGGTTGGCCTATACCCCTTAATCACTGAAACTAAAGTCACCCGGTCTGGATCAGACAGGCGTCCTGCCACAATTATGCAGGTTTATACTCATGTGCCCTTTAATCCTGTGGATTTGGCTGCTTTCAAAGCACAGGCAGGAGAGTTTTCCACCAACCCAAGCAGGTTTATATCAGTCTTTGAGGGGTGCCTCAGTAGTCACAAGCCGGACTGGGATGATTGTAACGTCCTCCTGCGAACCCTATTGTCTGAGGTTGAAAGACAACAGGTTGTGTCCAAGGCAAGGGAGGAGGCTCAGAGACGGTACGACCGGGATCGTATTAATGTCCCTGACCCGGATGCACAAGTCCCCCGAGCAGACCCCAGGTGGGATCCAAATGATCATGGGGATATGACCCGCCTTACCTCCTATAAGGAGTTGCTTTTGCATGGACTCCGTCACTCGGCTGTCCGACATAATAATTGGGCAAAGCCATATGAAGTAATGCAGGATTTAAAAGAAAGCCCAGGGGCCTTTCTACAGCGTATTCGGGACACCATTCGACAGAACACTAATGCAGACCCCGATGATCAGGCAACTGAGTCAATTATTAAGGGAATTTTTACGAGCAGAGCAGCCCCTGATATTAAGAGAAAGTTACAGAAAAAGGAGGATTTAATGGGTATGATCATGGCACAAATTTTAGAGACTGCAAACCGAGCTTATAGTCTGAGAGAGACAGAGAAGGAGAGAAAGCAAGTGAGATTGATGGTAACAGCGGTACAGGTCGGCACTAAGAGAAGTGGCCGGGGAGGAAGGGGCCGTGGACGCGACCGTCCGGGCCTGCAGGAGAGACGACTGGGTCGCAACCAGTGTGCCCTGTGTCGACAGGAGGGACACTGGAAAAATGAGTGCCCAAAGAGGAAAGAAAAGGGGGGTGCCCCTATGATGGCGATGGTGGAGCAGGAATAGGGGTGTCAGGGGAGACGGACCACCCTACCCCCGGAACCCCGAGTAAAGATGCGGGTGGGAAGCTCAGAAATAGATTTTTTAGTGGACTCTGGAGCGGCCCGAACTGCCGTAAATCAGCCTCTTCAGTTGCCAGTAGCAGATTCCCTTACTGTGGTGGGAGCCACAGGCAGGGACACCAAGTGCCCAGTGTATGCCCCAGCGGAATGTGCTTTGGGAGACAGGACTATATCCCACAAGCTGGTATACCTCCCTGAGTGTCCAACACCTCTGCTGGGACGGGATCTACTTTGTCGCCTCGGTGCCACCCTGCATTTTACTGAGGACGAAATAACCCTTACCTTACCCCCTGAGAATGCCTGGATCATGACCCTTGCAGTTGAGCCCTCAGCCATGCAAGCCCCAGAATGGAGCCCGTGGGAAGACCAGGTGTACCCCCTCGTGTGGGCATCAGGGATTCCAGGAAAGGCCACCCACCAGACCCCTATTACTATTCAGCTCATACCAGGGAAAGGCCCAGTGCAAGTAAAACAGTATCCAATCAAGAGGGAAGCCAGAGAAGGTTTACAGGAAACTATAGATCGATTCCTAATGTATGGTATTCTCCGGGAATGTCAGTCAGCCTGGAACACTCCCATTCTACCCGTACAGAAGCCTGATGGCACGTATCGGCTGGTACAGGACCTAAGGGCAGTCAATGAACGGGTTAAGACTCTGCATCCTCTTGTCCCTAACCCGTACACCTTATTGGCTTCTATAGGGGGACAGTATACCCATTTTTCAGTCCTTGATCTGAAAGATGCTTTCTTTACCATCCCAGTTGCCACCCCATCACAGGAGATCTTCTCCTTTGAGTGGGAGGACCGAAAAAGGGTTAAAAAGCAACTTTGCTGGACAGTGTTGGCCCAGGGATTTAAAAACTCTCCCACCCTTTTTGGCCAGGCTCTGGCCAGGGACCTACAGGAGTGGGATAATGAGGAGGCTCTCCTTCTGCAGTATGTAGATGATTTGTTAATTGCCACTGTGGGCCAAAAACCCTGTCTTAAAGCCACCGTGAGCCTCCTGAATTTTATTGGACTCCGGGGATATCGTGTAGCACGGAGTAAGGCTCAAATTGCCCTCCCAGAGGTACGGTACCTCGGGTTTCACATACGGCAAGGGGAGCGTCAGCTTTCAAGCGAAAGAAAGGAAGCTATCTGTCAAGTTCCTACCCCAAGTAACCGTAAGCGGCTCAGGGCATTTCTGGGTATGGCAGGCTTTTGCAGGATATGGATCCCAGAGTTTGGACTGTGGGCTAAACCCCTGTACGACTGTGTAAAAGGAGCAGATCATGACCCCTTCTATTGGACCCCAGAGGCTGACAGGGCATTTAAAATCCTGAAAAGAAAATTGATGGAAGCCCCGGCTCTGGGCCTGCCAGATCTCTCTAAGCTGTTTCAGTTGTATGTACATGAACGAAGGGGGGTGGCACTAGGAGTGCTTACACAGCTGTTAGGAGCATGGAAGCGTCCTGTGGCTTATTTTTCTAAGCAATTGGATCAGGTTACAAAGGGTTGGCCGGCATGTTTACGGGCAGTCGCAGCTACTGCCCTATTGCTTGAGGAAGCCGAGAAGCTAACATTGGGAGGGGTTATGCAAATCTATACTCCCCATATGGTCCGAGCCTTATTGGATGCAAAGGGAGGGCTTTGGCTCACCCAGGCTCGGATTGCTCGGTACCAGGCTAAGCTGTTAGAGAACTCTGAAGTCACCCTACAGCCTTGCCCCTCCCTTAACCCAGCCACTCTCTTGCCAGAAACAGAGGAACAGAAACATGACTGTTTAGAGATCATAGATGTCCAGTACTCCAGCCGTCCGGATTTAAAGGATGTACCCCTCCCAAATGCAGATTATGAGTGGTACACTGATGGTAGCAGTACTGTAATAGATGGGCAAAGGAGGGTGGGTTATGCTGTTGTGACCCTCCATGACACTGTGGAAGCTGAAGGTTTGCCTGCTGGGACCTCTGCCCAGCTTGCCGAACTAATAGCCCTGACCCGTGCACTTGAACTGTCAAAAGGAAAGCGGGTCAACATTTTTACTGATTCAAAGTATGCTTTTGGTGTGCTGCATGCTCATGCTGGCCTATGGAAGCAAAGGGGAATGCTGACAGCCCAAGGCTCCCCAGTCAAGTACGGGCCCCAAATCCTCCGGCTCCTAGAAGCCGTACAACTCCCCTTGGAAGTGGCGGTGGTACACTGTAAAGCCCATCAAAGGGAGGATCAAGATGTGGCCAGAGGTAACGCCCGGGCAGATAGAGAGGCTAAGCATGTTGCCACCCTGCCATCCCCTCAGGCTGAGAACGCCCATATGCATGCCCTTATCCCATCAGTAGAGGAGTTTCCAACCCCTCAGTACTCTGGGGAGGAGAGACAGCTAACTGACAAACTCGGTCTCTGGGAAAAGGAGGGATGGCTCCATTCCCCAGAAGGGAAGGTCCTCTTACCAAAGGGCCTAATCCGGCCAGTGCTGCAGAAACTACATCAAACCACTCATGCTGGCAGGGAAGCACTTATCCAGCTAATGGGAAAATACTTTATCACTTCCGGACTCCGACCCCTGGCTGCCCAGGTACAAGCGGACTGCTTAGTCTGCCAAAAGAATAACCCCCGACCGGGACATCCTGTGCCACCAGCTGCCCTAGAACCTACTCCGGGCCCCGGACAAGTGTGGCAAATAGACTTTACTGAGTTTCCCCGGACTCAAGGGTTCAAATAACTCCTTGTTATAGTGGATCGGTTCAGCGGATGGCCAGAAGCCTTCCCATGCCGTAACTGCACTGCCAGGACAGTGGCCCTCAAGTTTGTTAAGGAGCTCATTCCTCGCTTTGGACTCCCCCTGTGGATGGAATCTGACAACGGGACACACTTCACGTCAAAAATCATCCAAAGCATCTCACATGCCTTACGGATCCCCTGGAAACTCCATACGCCCTGGAGACCGCAAGCCAGTGGGGTAGTGGAGCGTACCAATCAGACCCTTAAACAACATCTCCCAAAAGTGTGCCAAAAAGCCTCACTGTGATGGCCTGATGCTTTGCCCCTCGTCCTACTCCGTATCCACGTTCTCCCAAAGGGTAGATTAGGGCTCAGTCCCTTTGAAATTATGTTTGGAAGGGCATGGCCCATGAATGGCACCCCGGTTCTGTCAGGGGAATGGGAGTTGGGTAATGTTTTTTTGTCACAGTATATGTGTTCCCTGTCTGCTGTTCTCTTGTCTCTTCACAGGTATACCAAGGATTCCCAGCCTCTCCCCTTGGACTCTCCCGTTCACTCCTTACAGCCCGGTGACTCTGTGCTTGTTCGCACCTGGAAAGACAAGCCTCTCCAGGAAAAGTGGAAAGGACCCTAAACCGTCCTGCTGATCTCCCATACAGCGGCAAAGATCGAGGGACACAAGAACTGGATCCATCACTCTCGTCTGAAGGCAGTACCTGCCCCCTCATCAGCAGAACAGTGGACCGTCCAACCTGCTGACTCCTCATCTAGTGACGATCTCGGGCTAAAGCTACTGTTTAAAAGACACAAATAGCGGGCACCTTAATGCTAAAATGGGCCCACCCAGGTACTGGAGACCCTGGGTTGGGAAGACTCTGGTAATAATTAATTGGGTAACATTGTTATTCTTTGTATTGGTATTTCCAAATTGTGCATATCGGGTGCATAACTCCTTTGTTTTGCTTGCGCACCATGTTGCTACTTTAACAAACCAGACTGATTGCTGGGTGTGTGCTCCGACTCCACTGTCCCCCAAAACGGGAATGCCCCTTGACATGCTGCCCTTGACCCTAGCAGAATTAGCCACCACCAAAGAGCAGGAAAGAACGGACTCACCGTTCTGGAACAAGACCTCTTTACAGCAAGCCACCTATCAGGACCAGGAGTATTCAGTTGCAGTACTCACTGAGGGAGTGTTATGTTTTACCCGAAACCAATCTGATCCCTATGGGCATCCTGTGGGAAAGAGCTCCTGTGTTATTACACAGTGGGCTGATGGGTATTGGATAAAGACCAACAGGGGAGGCCAACGGTGTGGGTGTAATGGTTCCTCCCCTTTTAGGGAAACACTTACAAATAATCTTACCACAAAAAAGGGGTTTGGAAATGTAACTTGCCGTCCAGTTAATATCTCCAATGTAGCAAGCCAATGGTGGGTTTGTAGTGGTCCCTATGGCGAGTGTAATTTGAACGGCACAATTAGAAATGCCCCCACTTGTACCCAATCAGGAGGATGGGATGCCCCCTAGGGGCATATGAACTGTTTGGAAAAGCAGCCTTAAATATCCCAGGAATCCCCTTAAGAAACAGTCCTTATTGGGCCCTACAGGGTCACTATTTTGTATGTGGCCGAAAGGCTTACAAGGTGCTGCCAGCCAACTGGACAGGTAGCTGTTATATAGCTCATGGAGTTCCTCATCTTTCCATAACTGCCACACTGCCCAAAGAAAAGATTAGAAATGCCCGAGACACCTCTGTTGAATCACGAGAAAAGACCCTGCGGCAACTGACTAAGGCATTGGCGGGCAATATGAAGAATCCCCTCACAACCGAGAAGCTGGTAGGGTGCTCTGTACTGGGAATAGCGCCACTGTTTACCGGGCCAGCCCTGGCATGCATAGGCCGCTATACTGTAAGGCTGCAGATGGTACTTGAGAAAGTGGCCTTAGAGTTAGAGGACTCGGTTAGTGATTTAGGGTCAGCAGTAAAAACATTAAATAAAGAGGTACAGCAGCTCAGGACGTTTTCCCTCCAAAACAGGCTGGCTTTGGACTATCTCTTGGCATCCCAAGGAGGGGTTTGTGCCCTTATCGGGCCCCGATGTTGTGTATATGTAAATGATAGCAGTTATGAGATCTATGAAAAGGTGGTACAGGCTGAGGCCCATGCCCGAGCCGGAGCACAGGTTGCCTATACTGCCCCAGAGAACGATTGGTTGCAAACCTTGTTTTCAGGCTGGGGTTTGTCATCTTGGCTTGGTGGTTTATTTAGCCTGCTATTGAAATTTCTCTTTCCTGTACTGCTTGTATTACTGGTATTATGCTGTGCGGTATCATGTGTCAGGGCCCTTTTGCAAAAGTTAATAAGTCATTCTCTTCAGGGCTATCACAAAGTGCTTATGCAAAGTCATATTGTAAAGAAATAAGTAGCCCAAGTGAGAAAACTCAGAGCCAAGGCTGTTGAGTGTTCTCAAAGGGGGGAGTTGTTGGGAACACTGGGGCATGGCCACTAGGTAACTCGAGGGGATGGAAGACCACAAGTGTCGATGAAGCCCCCTCGCACTAGGCCCCGGTGTCCTTGCCCCCCCCCCTCCTGCCTGGAGGCACTCGCAGCAGCTCTGTGTGCTAGGCCCAAGTGTCCTTGGCCCCCCCGCCTGGAGGCACACACAGCAGTTATGCTGAGAATCTGCAACAGTATGTTGCAGAGTCAGACTGCCTGAAACTAAGCAAGGCCAAACAGGGGAGATATGGAAGAACAATGCTGAATAAAGCAGCTTTATGTATAGTTTAACAAATGATACAGAGAATCAGGGAACTAGCTGGGAACTGGATTGGCTGGCTATATGGATACTTGGAGCAGCTTGCTATTGGATAAGTATGCTGGAAAAAAGGATGTATAAAAGCCTGTGTAACTTCCTGCTCTGTTGTACAGGATTTGAGATTCAAATCTCCCTGTACCTTTTTGAAGCTTCAAATAAACTTTTCTGCTTCTCCACCCCGTTGTGATTATTGGGTGTAGCACACCGGGTAACGAACCAACTCAAGCTGTTGTTCAGCCTCTCGGCACTGGGTGCCGGCAACACAGCTGATGGTATAACTTTAGATTTCTCTTCTAGATCAGATCTTTCTGTGTGGTACAGACAGTGATACCATTGGCTGTCATTAGTTTATAGGAAATAGTTGACAGAAGAGGGAACAGAACTCAGAAAAAAGGAGTCGTACATTATTATTAATATGAAAAACAACCTCTGGTTCCTATCAAAAATATTTTCCACGTTTTTGATAAAGGATACCTTTTTATTGCAGAGTGCAATTTTTATAATACCAATCCTTCAATGTCCTTCTGTGCCAATTCCAGGTATTGGATACAAGTCCTACTGATAAGTGAAGACAAAAACCACCAGCACTCTTGTGAATTCACTCCCAAAACAGCAGAGTCTGGCTCACTCCCCGATTGACTCGGCTTAGTTGTTATTCCATTTCCAGGAAATTAAGGGAGCTCTTTTGGCTTATCAGGTTAGATTGTGGGGTGTTACCCTTTTCTCTAATAAATGTTTTCCCTAACTCTTTCCTTTATTTTTAGGTTTTGAATAGGTTACTCTTGTAGTGAAGAGGTTGTTGTTATTTTTTAATTCTGCTCAGAGTAGTTTAAGACGTTTAAGGCCTTTTTACATTTGAACACTGTAAATATAGGGCCACTTTGGTATGGGGGGAAATAGGCACATACCTCTTTACCTCCATCGCAATCATTTGGACTAATGAGCATCCTGGAGGGGAAGAGTAGGAAAATGGTCAGTGTTTTACTGGCAAATAGAAGCTACGTCTTCTAAATGGAGACAGGTTTCAGAGTAACAGCCGTGTTAGTCTGTATTCGCAAAAAGAAAAGGAGGACTTGTGGCACCTTAGAGACTAACCAATTTATTAGAGCATAAGCTTTCGTGAGCTACAGCTCACTTCTTCAGATGCATATCGTGGAAACTGCAGCAGGCTTTATATATACACAGAGAATATGAAACAATACCTCCTCCCACCCCACTGTCCTGCTGGTAATAGCTTATCTAAAGTGATTTCCAGCACAAATCCAGGTTTTCTCACCCTCCACCCCCCCACACAAATTCACTCTCCTGCTGGTGATAGCCCATCCAAAGTGATAACTCTTTACACAATCCAGCTGTCCAAGATCAACTAGTGAGCAAGCAGCCTCCATTTGTGACCCTGCTTTCTCTTCATGGCCACAATATCCCATACAATCAACTAGGTGGCTCTGGTCACTGCTCTCCAGGAGAGCCCTGGATGATTGGTTGGGCAGCTAAAATCAAGAAGAAAGGCAACCCTGGCAGTTAGCAGGATGCCATTTTTTCTGGAATCTTAGAGCAGGGTGATAAATCAAGCCAAGAACTCTCTCTGTCTCAGGAGCCAAGTCCAATATTCAGGTCAACAAGGGGTTCCTTCCAGAGCATTTCATCATGAAACTGAAGATTGAAGTCATCTCCTTGATTCAATGAGTCTGAGAGCCTGGCTGGGTCTTCAAGTGCTGGGCTACATGGGGAGGTCTCTGGTGCGACTGCCCTGGGTATATGCAACCAGTCCTGCTTTGGCATCTCAGCCATTGTATCTCTTCAACCAAGCTCCACTGGCTCACCTTTCCTTGCCTCTAGAAATGAAGCCTGCTGTAATCTGTGGGTTACACGATGAGAATATTCACCAGGATTTGTCCTTCGATCTCTCTGGTCCACCATGATGGAAATGAACCTTTTGGAAGAGGAATCCATGTAGGTTACTAGGGGGTACAGGGCCATCGGTCTTGTCGTCAGAACAAACTTTGAAATTGAGCCTGTTTTCATTTCCTCCCCGAAGCCTCTTTCCTGACTGTTTGTCATCTTGAAATGAGAAACAACCTTTATGTGAAGAGGGGACTGCATATTAATCTGATAATACTGGCTTCAACAAAGATTTCTGAGCCTCACTGGGTTCAAAACTTTATTCTGTTCAGGATTCAAATGCTTCACTTTCTTTCAAGGCCAATTCCATGAAAGCAGTCTGTCTCTCAGGATGAGAAAGGGGGTGCTTCCCACCTAAAGTAGTATAAAGCATAATTCCATATAATTTCCATTAAAGACTTGTGGTGGCAGTTTCTGCTGGTGCCCCAATTGAAAGTTGGGTCCTGTATGCTGTACTCATTTGGCTATTCCGGATAGCCTGCGCCTGTTCTGGCCTTAGCCACTGCTGTTTTCGTTCTCACCCGGTGGACTGGCACAGTAGGATGTTGGAGAATACCAATTTCTTTTCTATTCATTTGTTTTCTTTATGTCCTTCTAGGCAAGCCAAGTTATCCCATCTGCTTTTTGTTTTGTTGTGTGATAGGATGTTTGCCCCACACAGGTGTGGAAGGGATTAACCCTGTCCTAGCCCCAGAGTGGAGGTGAGTCCTCCAAGCAGCCTAGAGAGGCTGCATGAGCCACAGGCAATCAGGGAAGGGCTGACAATCAGGGCCCAGTGGGCTTACATAAAAGAGGCTGCAGGGCCAGAGACTGGGAGTTGCTTCAGCGAGTCTAAGGAGCAAGGACTGTGTTCCTAGGGGGCTGCAGGAAGGTAACATCTTTGACAGCGCAGTTGCTGACATGGACTGGGGGAGTAGGAGGGAGCTCCTGGCTGGTTGCTGGGACTTGTGGGCTGGAGGCCTTGAGAAGGGGGGAAAGAAGGTGCTGGGGCTGTAGTGAAGTAGCCCAGAGAATTGAAGCAGCACTGGTGGAGAAGTTAAGGAGAGGAAGCAGGAGGCTACTATCTACAAAGTGCCTGGGTTGGACCCAGAGTGGTGGGTGGGATGTCCCCTCCTCTTGCCAGTGGGGAAGTGTCTGGACTATAGAACCAGGAGACACTCCCTCTCCCCTTCCCCCACCAGCGGGGAAACATGGATGGTGGCATGGCTGGAGGGCTGAGTCATGAAAAAGACATTGTAGTTCCTGGGCTGAAATGGATCTGCAGGTGAAGGCAGCAGGAAAGGCACCACACAGGAGAGGGCATGCTGATGACAGAGATCTAATCCCTGAGACAACCAGCAGGAGGCACTGCTCTGGTGAGTGAACCCTGTCACATGGTGGTAGACTTTGGCCCATCTTTTCCTGAAATATTGAATTAAAATTAATGGAATTTGTTTTGCTTGGGCAGTCTCTAAGGGTATGTCTAGACTACAAAAAAGTATGCACTTAGCTTGAGTTAGCTAACCCAGGTTAAAATAGCAGAGAAGATATGGCAACTTGGTTTTTAACTTGGGTTAGAGCACAGGTGGGCAAACTACGGTCTGCAGGCCACATGTAGTGTATTAAATTGCTCCCCATAGGAATGTGCTACTTATGGTGTACTACTTATGGCTGCCAGTCCTGGTGCTCTGAGTGGCATGGTAAGGGAGTGGGGAGCGGGGTGGTTGGATGGGGTGGAGGTTCTGGGGGTGGTGGTCAGGGGATGGGGAACAGGGGGGTTGGACAGGTATGGGAGTTCTGGGGGGCCTGTCAGGGGGCAGGGGTATAGATAAGGGTCAGGGCAGTCGGGGACAGGGAGCAGAGGGGGGTTGGGTGGGGTCCTGGGGGGGGGCAGTCAGGGGACAAGTAGCAGGGAGGGTTGAATGGGTTGGGGGTTCTGGGGGGGGCAGTCAGAGGGTGGAAAATGGGAGGGGGCGGATAGGGGGCGGGGGCCAGGCTGTGCGGGGAGGTTAGCTAATTCAGGTTAACTATCCCAAGTTAAAAGCACTTTTTTAAAAAAAAATTTCAGTGCAGACATACTCATGATCTGATTCAGCCAAACCTCCCTATAAAAAGGAATTACACTGTAAAGACTTTTTCTTTGTGCTGGTAGGAGAACCCTCTTGATCAGGATCGGCAAAGAGGGACTTGAAGAAACCAAATTATCAGGTAAGAAATTGCCATTCCTCAATTTGCAGGATTTCATTTTGGCAGTGAGCATGATATGATAGCTTAATTGAAAGAAATTTATCTTCTAATACAACTCCTGAAGCTCCTAATTTCACTAAAGCTAATTATAAATCTCTCTCTATAGCATTCAAGATAAAGGGATTTCAATGAGAGAATTTTCTCAAATTCCTTTTATCTGTCATTCTGCCAGCTATTTTTGCATGGTACTTCAAGACTTAGATGTTTGTTACTGTGCTGAGATTTACATATCAGCTTGAGAACTTTTCCTGAACACACAATACGGCCTAGTAAGTCATATGGTTTCTAATGATATATGCAAATGCTGAGGGCCAAATTGAGGTCGTTGCTTGGTTTGGCCTTGTGTATAAGAATAGGATTTGGCCCTGCATGAGTTTCATCTCTGGCACTAGCTAATGTCTGGAGGCAAACTGTCACAGGGTAAGCTAGCCCTTCAAGGGGATTGGGTTTCAGCTTCACCTGTGGTAGGCTTAGCCCCCTTCACCAGAAAGAGGAATTAATTCAAGCTTCATGTGATAGGAAGCATGTGACTAAAATCCAGGCCTGCTGAGGGGTGTGGATGCATCCTGAAGTCATTTAGGAGAGAGACTTCAAGGAGCTGGTATGTTTTCAGAAGAAAAACCTCAGCAGGGACAGGTCTAAGATCCCTGAGAGAGTGAGTCAGCCAGGAAGGCTGAGTGGAAGATTTGGGCTGTTTTGAGCCAAGCCTCTAAAATGGAAGGATTATTGAGAAAACACTTACAGTGTGAAATCTGATTAACTGGGGAAGAAAGATAAACTGAGGCAACAACCAGGCCTGAAGTCAGACTGGCCAAGTTGCTGCCAACAGACATACAGCTAGAACTTGTTTAGTAGGACTGAAAGGGAGAAAACTCGCAATAGTTTCAGTGGAGAAGATGCATCAGTATAAACAAAACCTTTGGGCCACAGAAGAGAGACCCACAGCTCTGATTATTTTTTTAATCTAAAAATAAGAATTATTTTTTTAATCTAAAAATAAGAAAATATTCATTCAATTCCAAGCACCTGGAACCTGCAGTGCCCCTCTCAACTCTTTCTCTGCCTCTTGCTTCTACAGGTCCCTTTCTTTAAAGCAGTGGTTCCCAAACTTGTTCCGTCACTTGTGCAGGGAAAGCCCATGGCAGGCTTTGTTTACCTGCCGCGTCCACAGGTTTGGCTGATCGTGGTTCCCACTGGCCGCCAAACCTGCGGGCGCAGCAGGTAAACAAACTGGCCTGGCCCACCAGCACAAGCAGCGAAACAAGTTTGGGAACCACTGCTCTAGAGCTGTTAATATACTGAAATATTTGCTGTAGAACCTGCAAACATTGTATTCAGTTTACAGAGGTTAAAACGTACATATTTTGTTGAGAACATTCCTGTATATGCCAGATCTGTTTCTATGAACCTAAAGTTAGTGGTACTGGGATGGGGACGTGCGGGAGTCTTGACCCCCCCACCCCACTACCTAATTCTAACCACTTCCTCCTTCGGGCTTTTTTCCGGTTGGGAATTTTTGTCTTTGATTTACTGATAAATAAAATCTGTCACTTCACAGAAGTATCACTATCCCTTTTTTGTTATCCGAGGACCAGATTTTCAAAGGCAAGTGTCATAAATATAAAGGGAAGGGTAAACCCCTTTGAAATCCCTCCTGGCCAGGGGAAAGCTCCTCTCACCTGTAAAGGTTAAGAAGCTAAAGGTAAACTCGCTGGCACCTGACCAAAATGACCAATGAGGAGACAAGATACTTTCAAAAGCTGGGAGGAGGGAGAGAAACAAAGGGTCTGTGTCTGTCTGTATGCTGCTCTTGCCAGGGACAGAACAGGAATGGAGTCTTAGAACTTTTAGTAAGTAATCTAGCTAGGTATGTGTTAGATTATGATTTCTTTAAATGGCTGAGAAAAGAATTGTGCTGAATAGAATAACTATTTCTGTCTGTGTATCTTTTTTGTAACTTAAGGTTTTGCCTAGAGGGGTTCTCTATGTTTTTGAATCTAATTACCCTGTAAGATATCTACCATCCTGATTTTACAGGGGGGATTTCTTTATTTCTATTTACTTCTATTTTTTATTAAAAGTCTTCTTGTAAAAAAACTGAATGCTTTTTCATTGTTCTCAGATCCAAGGGTTTGGGTCTGTGGTCACCTATGCAAATTGGTGAGGCTTTTTATCCAACATTTCCCAGGAAAAGGGGGGTGCAAGTGTTGGGAGGATTGTTCTTAAGATCCAAGGGTCTGGGTCTGTAGTCACCTAGGCAAATTGGTGAGGCTTTTTACCAAACCTTGTCCAGGAAGTGGGGTGCAAGGTTTTGGGAAGTATTTTGGGGGGAAGGACGCGTCCAAACAGCTCTTCCCCAGTAACCAGTATTAGTTTGGTGGTGGTAGCGGCCAGTCCAAGGACAACGGGTGTAATATTTTGTACCTTGGGGAAGTTTTGACCTAAGCTGGTAAAGCTAAGCTTAGGAAGTTTTTCATGCAGGTCCCCACATCTGTACCCTAGAGTTCAGAGTGGGGGAGGAACCTTGACAGCAAGTATATCCATTTTGTTAGCATATCTTTACATGCACACTTGTGCATGTGTGTTTAGTAAGGTGGCACGAATGTGTTGGGTGTGCTATGCTGTATGCTCAGTGATTGCTACCCCAGATATGGCTACATTAGAGGTGCTTTACAGCATACATATAAGTGGTATTAGAGTAAATGTCTGCAAAAATATGGATATACACTGAAATCTTATTATACTTAAAATTCTCTCATATTTAAAAATTTTAAAAATTGCCCCTACTAATTCCGAATGCCTATATGTAAATAGTGTAGGGTATTTATTCAAGTAAAAATATCCATACAATGGGATTGTTAATCAGCTCCCCTGTTTGTGTCACTCAGTTCATAATTACTCATTTCCATTTTCTTGATCTGTCTCTGACGCTCAAGGGAAAAATAAATCTGCTTTTTTGGGATTTAATCATTACATCCCACTCCCTTTTCTAAACATTTGAGCAATAAAGGTTTTGGTAATCATATACAATATGTAGTATGACTGTTCTCTTAGGGCAGTCGTTGGTATTCAAGTTTCATGACTAATATAAAACTTAGGCACAGCTGTTAGAATAGAAAGGTATGGCACCAAAAGTATAGACTGAAATACAGAAAAGCTGTGCCATTAGCTCCAAGTATCAAATTGAAAGTGCATTAGCAAATCATGACTTCATCAAAAGCATTAGTTAGTATTTACAGGAAGACAAGCATTAGATTGGCAAATGTGTCAGTGAAAATGAACAACTTTTATGTTTGCAGTGTTGTAGCTGTGTTGGGCCCAGGATGTTGGAGGGACAGAGTGGGTGAGGTAATACCTCTCCATGGACCAACTTGTTGGTGAGAGAGACAAGCTTTTGCACTTACACGGAGTTGTTCTTCAGGTCTGGGAAAGGTACTCACAATTAAAAAGAAGATTAATCTGTTCCACCTTACATTTAGCTGTGGCACTGTGGTATTACCTCACCCACCTTGTCTCTGTAATGAACACCTTTTAGTTATTTATGAAAGTCAAATGAAATGTTCTAGCAGAATCGAGCTCCAAGCATCTCTTCTAAAAGCCAAGTTGTAAATCTATAACATTCATCTCTAAATGATATGAGGGACCATTATCATTTTCATTTTTTACTTAAAGGAGGCATTGCAGAGTATTCGGTATTACTAATGTCTATCACAGCTGTCCGTCGTATCTGACGAGGATGTCTCTGCATCTAGTGTGTTCTCTACTAATGTTGATGTATAATTAAAACCACAGAAGGAGATCTATGTTCTTTCCTGTGGCTTTAATTATATATCACTAATGTTGGTCTATAATTAAACCATAGGCAAGAACATAAGCATCCTCATTAATCATATTGCCAAGTGTCATAGTTCTTTAAAAGATTATTTAAAATGATGCTGTGGTGGGTAAGTGCCCCACCCCCATACCAGATTGGGCTACAACAGGCCAGAGCGGCTGTGCAAGGCAGCAGCCAATCAGGGCCAGTATTACAGCCAGCCAATCAGGGCTAGGCTAGGCCCTATATAAAGGCTGCCCAGGAAGGGAGCAGGCAGTCTCTCCCAGGCCTTCAGAGGGTGAAGGTCTGCCTCCTGTGTGAGGAGACTAGCACCAGGGACAGCGCACTGCTGAGCAGGCAGGGGGAGCAGAAGGGAACTCCTGCCCAGTACCTGCCGGGCTGCGGACCCTGAGAAAAAGGGCCTAGCCAGTGCAAAGGGACCAAAGGGGAAATGGCCCAGGGAGAGAGACAAAGGGAGAGAAGGAGGGTAGGCAGGAAGGCTGCTGCCAAAGGGTACCTGGGTCGGGACCCAGAGTAGAGGGCGGGCCTGGGTCCCTCTCCCTTGCACTTCCACCTGGCCATTTGGAGTGGCCATCACGGACTGCACCAGACCCCTGCCAAAAGGGGTTAGACTTTGGGGCGTGGTTGGCCATTGTGGCTGGGGCGAAGAAAAGGACTGCTGATAACACCAAACCCCCAGAAGGGGGTGAGACCAGAGCAGTGGACACTGCCCTCTGAAGAGGACGCCAGGAGCAACACGGGTCGAGACACCAATCTAGGGTGAGAGACAGATGGGACACCCACCAGCAGAGGGTGCTCCATATGAACTGAGCTAATTTCCAGAGTGAATGGCAGGAGGCGCTGCGGTGGTGAGTCCCAACCCTGTCACAGATGCTCAATATTATTTTAAAATGATGCTCAGTGAGAACACTATTAAAAGGACACGCATGGTTTGCTGCTCTCTAACTCTTCTAGTTTTACTGTGGGTTGACTCAAGTTTGTGACCACAGGGTACTAGTCATCTCTCAATTTTTATTACTTTCTGTTTCTCCTCTGTCCCCAGCTCTACACACAATACTTACATAATCTTCCTATCTGCTTCCTGCAGTGCTAGCTGACGTTGGTTATGAACTCTCACTTGTAGCTAGCTGAGAACCTTCTCCAAGGCTGTTCTCACTGCTGCTTTGAAGTTTAGCTGTCATGGCATTGTCCCCCCTTCTGGGGACAAACTGCTTGTATGTCTGCAGCCCCTCTACTCTGCACCAAAAGTTAGGAGTTAGTGTTACTCCACCACTTGGATATTTCACACCGCAATTCAGGGCTGGTCTGCACTTAAATATTAGATGAACCTACCTACATTGCTCTGGGGTAGGCGGGGGTGAAAATGTACACCCCTGAGTGCCAGAGTTAAGCCAACCTAACTCCCAATGTAGACGTGGCTAAGTAGATGGAAGAATTCTTCCGTCAACCAAGCTACCGCTGCTTGGAGGTGTAGATTAGCTATAGTGATGAAAAAGACCCTTCCATCACTCTAGGAAGTGTCTACATTGTGGCACTAGAGGGGCACCGCTGCTGCCCTATAGTTGTGCCACTCTAGTGCCCATAGACGCTGCCACCGTCTCCAGCCAGTGTAGCAGTGGTTTTGCGACAGTCTCTTTGTTTGCCAAGTGATTTTTTTTTTCTTTCAGTTCGGTATAATTTATACACTGGTAGTTTTAACAACTTTGATTTAAGATAGCAAGAAAATGTTTGAGAAAATTGGCATCCATTTCAGTTAACCTTTTCCACTTTTGCCTGTGAATGAAAAAAAGCTAATAAGCGCTGTATCATATCTCGGGGGATTTCTTGTTTACAATTGTAGGGCTCGATTCTTCTCTCACTGCTGTAAATCAGGCATAATTTTAATGACACAGGTGTAAAACCAGTGTCAAGTCTGAAAAGAATCTGCCCCCGAGAGGAGTCAAGGAGGCCGTACTGAATCAGTATTGGGTTTAGATTAAAATATGGTCGATGCCAAGCCAGACCTAGGGTTGGGGCAAGCCAGTTTTGGAAGATCTTGGCCTGAAGCTGATGAAATATTGTAAGACCATATGAGCTTTTTTTAGATCCGAACAGGAGGTGGAACGAGGACCACTTCTGATTCTGGACCCAACCTAGGAAGCAGAACAATAAGGAGGATTTTGATGCAGGAATTTGAATTCAAAGCCTCCCAAATTAGGCTGGGGTGAGTGGTTGATCTGATGATCCAAGTCAGCCTCTGCCATCAGACCAGCTATTTATAAAAGCACTTAACAGAGGGAAATGGAGTAGAGCAATAACTTGAGAGTTTGTGATGCGTGTCCAGGAGTTGCAGCTCAGAACTTGAACCTTTTGTGCCCTCTCTGATTCTGGGCTGCTCTTGAGGCCAAGATGGTTCCCTAGGGGCTATTGTCTGTTCTGGCACGCCGCCTTCTGGACCATCCCCATAATGCTGCACACGTCCTGCCCTCCCCAACACACCCTTTATGCTGGGGTTTGTGAGGGGTTGTGCAGAGAGCACTCTTCCCCCTATTTCAGCTAACAGACTTGGATGGCCCTTGTCTGCTGCCACAGCAACTTATGGGGACCATAGCAGGGAGTGACAGTCCCATCTGGAGCACTTTGCAGAGTTGGGTTCTGCAATTGTCACCAGACAGGAGTGAAAACATATGTAAAACAGGAGTAAAGCAAAAAAGGCTGAAATGTAAATACATGAAAGGTACAAGTAAGTTTTTTCTTGCAGGCTAGTTACAATGAGGTGGGATTCACAGTGGTAGGAAGACAGATCCATGGAAGGAGAAGAGCATCTCCAATGGGAAATTGAAATGCCTCCACTTTGTGTTTTCAGTGCTCACCTCCCTCTCACATCCAATTTCTTGCTGCTATTAATAAAAATGGACAAAATCCATTTTTAAAATGTCACTTACTGTGGAAATATCTCCCGTCCTTTAAGTGGATAGGGGCAATAATGGGGCTGAAGCACTATCGGGATCTGTTGAAGAATTGTCTTTGCAGCTTACCAGGTCACATTCCCTTTCTCTGTTACTTCTGTATGTTAATGAATGTCTTTAGATTATGGCCCCTGTGACATCCATAGCAGTGACACCATTGAAACAGCCAAGATTTTTCTGAGGCTGTCCTTAGGGGCAGCGGGCAAGCATGGAGGAGAGGGATGCTAGGAGTTGTGACCGTGGCAGGAGGAACAGGGGGTAGGGGAAACAGACTGGCTGGCAGAGGAGGGGGTGTTCAGGACCAAGGGGACACAGAAGCAAAGGCAGGCTTAAGGATGGGGGGGAAAGGCTAGGGACCTACATGAGGAGGAAGGGGATCCAAGGGAAGGAAAGGACCAGAGATTGTGGAAGGTGTGGAGAAGGGACATAGAGCAGAAAAGAAACCACAAGGGAATTAGTTAAGAAATCAGAGCAGTGAATGGTGCTGTTAATGGGGGACAGCACTGAAGGAATGTCACGTCAAAGAGAATAAAGCTTTAAAGAAAGGGTAAGGCTTTTTCCCTGAAGAAATAGAGAGAAAAAAAGAATAAATGTTCAAAGGGAATGAAGAATTTAAGGCTGACAATCACAAAGAAGGAAGATCCCACAATGCCTCAGTAAGCTATTTCTGTTTTATTGAACATTTGTTTTATTCAGCATTCTACACCTCTGACTTAATGGCTGATTGGTTGTTTTCTTCCCTTGATTCAACCTGCTTTAAACCCCATATAGATCAGCCTCATTTTTCATTCTGAAAAGTTGACAGATTCCCCCACTGCTTACAGAGGAAAATCAAACTGAAATAGAGCTTTTGAATTGTACTTGTTCTTTTCTGTTGTAAAGGGCTTTTGAGATGCTCCTTGCAGTATGAGACCTCTTATTGTGGTGGCAACAACGGGCACCAGCTCTCCGCTGAGGCCCTGATCCTGCAGTTTGCTGTGGGCAGGTGGCCTGCCACACCCTCACAGAGCCCCATAGAAGGAAAAGGGATTCTGCATGGGCACAGCACAGTTCATGCCCCCAGGCAATGAATTGTAGGATTGGAGCCTAATTCTCACTTTGCTCATCTGACAATATGATCATTCTCAGATGCGTGTGGCCTCACCCTGCCTGCCAGCAAAGATGGAATAGCTGACTACTATGGAGAAGTCTAATATTACTAAAGCTTCACTACTCCTGCAAAATATACTACAGGAGAATACTTCCCGGCACACTGAACTGCAAGAGTAAATAATTCACTTAAAATGAATGAACAATTTACATTTTGCTGATACAGTTTGTTTTTGTATCATGTTTAATCCTTAAGTTGCCTCATCACTCCTTGGAGGGGCTGATCACTCCTGACTCCATTTTCTCCACTGGAAATTGAGCATGCTGGGTATCTTGAGGTATACAACACCCTACAGCAGGGTTTCTCAAACTTCATTGCACCACAACCCCCTTCTGACAACAAAAATTACTACACCTCCCCAGGAGCGGGGACTGAATCCTGGGCCTCACCGCCCCAGGTGGGGGGACAAAAGCCAAAGCCCAAGGGCTTCAGTCCCATGCAGGGGGCCTGTAACCTGATCCCCATACCCAGGGCTGAAGCCCATGAACTTGGGCTTTGGCCCCAGAACCAAGCAAGTCTAATGCCAGCCCTGGTGACCCCATTAAAATGGGGTCACGACTCTCAGTTTGAGAGCCACTGCCCTATAGGATTAAAGCCTTTCATGCATCTGATGAAGTGGGTTCTAGCCCACGAAAGCTTATGCCCAAATAAATTTGTTAGTCTCCAAGGTGCCACAAGGACTCCTCGTTGTTTTTGCTGATACAGACTAACACGGCTACCACTCTGAAACCTGTAGAAATCTAGTAATTGTCAATGGATCTTCCAACCATTGGTACAAATTAGCGATTGTCTACTGTAATTAAAGTCTCATTAGAAAGATTTGAGAAAAACATGGGGGAAGGGGGAAATGACACGATGTATTGTCTCATTATCCCTGTTTAATAATACTGGCCTATAGTGTGGTAAGTAATGAGACATTAAGTACAAAGGTGTGTGTAAAGTTTGTATGATGCGGTATATCTCCTGATAATGTGTAATGTCTGAGGTGATCTTGGTGGACATTATTTTTATTCTCATCTAAAATTATTTAAGAAACTCTTGGGTATTACACAATGCAGGGCCATTACTAAGTTTCTGGTGAACAGTGGGTTAATACCAGCTCAGCTTCACCCCCTGCCCTGGCACAAGTGCTTAAAGGAAGGTATCTAAGAATTGTTGCTTGGGAAACAGGGAAAATACCCCGGGACGATAGGGCTCCAGGCTCTGGCTTAAGCCCTAGATGGGAGATCTTGTCTGCTTTTAACTTACGGTTTTGGTTTGGGTTTTTTGGTACCAAATATTGCTTTGGGAGGGAAAACACTCCTGACTGCTTCCATAGTCTTCCCTCTGAGTCATCAGGTCAGTGCATATGTTAGCAACCCATGTTCAAAAGGTGGCTTTCTCCACCATTATGCAAGTGTATATGGTCCTAGCTGTGCTCAAAGGGAGTGGGGCCTGTAGGGAGACCTTGGCAACTCCTGTGTGCCCCATCTGACTATCTTGGGGGAAGAGGGGCTAGAGGGTGTGAAAATTGGCAGCCTTAATCTGGGCACTGTTTATGTGATCTTAGACTGAGCAGAGATGGGGTATGCTCTCCTTTACTGGCTCTGAAGGAGGCACAAGCAACCTGTGGCTGTTTCAAGTGGTTTGCGAATCTATAAGGTGAGATTTGGCCATCCTCATTCCTAATGAGGAGTACCTTACTCTGAGTAGCCTCATTGATTTGGGGCCAACTTATGGAGTAAAGCATTAGTCAGCATAAGGGTAGCAGTATCTTGCCCATGAGTGAGTTCCAAGGCACTGACACAATGTTCGTGGTGTCTGAGGTCATGTTGCTACAGGGGAATATTTAAATTCTTCTAAAAACTGTTGTACCTTCTTTGTCAACTTTTTTTTCCTATTAGGAATTTTAAGAAAAGCTTTCGCTCTTTTTGTTCAGAGGCATCACAAATCCAAGTCAAGTTTCCTCAAAAAGACACATTAGAGAAAATATCAGATCTGCTCCAGTCTAGGCTCAACGAAGTGAAATTAGTGCCGTACTCATCAAACTGATAAGAATGCCTTTTGCCAGGCCTAATGCAGGGAAAGCATGTACAATCTTTCTCCTTCCCCTCCATTTTGCTTGAATCACTCTTCTATTCCAGTCAGAGCATCTTCTGAGAGAGATTGAATATCATGCCAAATTTTGTAAGTGTGTACAGTGGTGCAAGTGGCATAATTATTTGGCTAGATCAAGGTCTGAGGCAGGTCTAACTTAGCAAGATATTCCTGCCTTCTGTGCATTGCTATGTACCCTATAAATTCTGGGGCATATGAGGGCCATGTTTGACACCTACCATATGGAGATTCAATGTAGAAACTCATTTCTGAGGAATACTTACTTTCATACACCCAAACACATAGAAATTCTATTTTGGCAATAGGATAGTGACCATGCAAGTTCTGCAATGCAGAAATAAACAACTTGAAAATCTAATTTAACAGTGGGTAGCAGCCTGCAGGCCATACTAGTTTTCCTAAGCACCGAATTAGATTTATGATTCAGTTTCTCCTGGACAACCACAATTAATGTTTAGACATAAGGTAATGGCCAGTTTCAAAAGGGAGCAATATGTCTATCTGTGTATCTCCTAAACCCAATGTCCAGAACATATACAGTCCTGCCTGACTTTCCACAACCTCCACTGTGAAACTTAAACCAAATGTTCCAGACATTCTCCTCTACAGTGATGAGCAGAATATAATGAGATGAGAATGGTTGTGATTTGCAGCTGGAATCAGTTGTTGAGAGATTTTTTGACCCCGATTCTCCCCTGCCTTAGGGCTCCTTTGCACTAAAGGCACACTAAATTGACATGGCTAGCCCCAGGAGTATTCCACATTCACACACCCCCACTATTGATCAGTGGCTAGCACTGGGGACATGATATGGGGAAACGGGCACCTCAGCAGGGCTTTGCTGTACCTCAGCAATCCCTGATTGCTGAAACAGCCCCTTGGTAACTAGCCTGGTGCACAGCAAGCCCAAATCTGGATAGTGCAGAGATGATTTAATGCCAGTCTGCATCCCAACCCCCTCCGAAGTTTCTCTGTGAAATTGCCTAGCCACAAGTAAAGATCTGGGCCTTTGTAACTCTTGTAATGTCACGGCTGACAGGCCCCAACTTTGGATCTCTCCTCATTAGAAAATAATGTGTTAATTTCTTATCACTGGGATGTTTTGAAACAATCACCCCTGAGGGCCCAGTACTGAAGTCTTTAAAGTGGCAACTCTTAGACTGTGCACTCTACCCAAAGCAAATGCAGGAGGCTGAGTTTGTTCTGAGAGGGAGGGGGATGTTTGTGTGTAAGGTGCAGTTCCCTGCTGCCTCTGCCCTTGGTGGCTGAGAAGGGACTGGAATTCTCCCCTTTTGGTTTCCATTCATTTCAATTTGCTGGCTGCTCATGATACAGTCCTTTGATACAGCTGTTTGGCCTATGTGAAATTAACATGTGTTCTCAGTCCAGTTCCTAGTGGACAGGTGCTCATATGCAGAAATCAACATAGCTCGCACTCATTGGCACCCTCATCTACAAGTCTCAGCTGTGAGGCCCACAAACTGGATGTGCCCGAGGACTCAAGTGCCCTGTCCTCCCCAGGGGTGGTGGTCTTAGGTCAGGATTGTGACACATCAGCAGGAGGCAGTGTGGGGAAGCTAACATGATTGCTGCCCTTGTTGTACCTGTTCTATGAATGAATATTTAATATTAAGCTGTATCCAGGATTCCTTACTCTAGCACTGGGTGAAAAGGCACATGTGTAATTTACCAGAGACTTTCTCTACCCTATCATTCTGACTACCACATCTATACATCCTGTTCAAACTTAGGGTATATCTACACTGCAGGCTTGCCATGTGTTTTTGCCCAAACCCCCTTACCATCCACACTCAAAGCCCTTAAATGCATGTGAGGATGTAGGATATGAGGCACATGCCACTCTGCAGTGTGGATGCTCTGAGGCGGCCTTGGCTAATACATGTCTGCCTTCGTGTGAGTCAGGTATAGTCTGGTGTGCAGATATACCCTGAATCTCCTTTGCCTCCCTGTGCTGCAGTGTGACATTTTGGGGTTTACCCAAGCCGGTAAAGGGTTCAGTCACCATCTGCCTTGTAACCCAGGGTGTCTTGTGGCTGTGCAGCTTTGGTCCAGCGCTCTGACCCCACCAGCAGCCCATAAACCCAACCCTGGCATATTTTTTTTACAAATATTACTGCAGTAGGGTGTGAATAGAGGGGCTCTTCGTGTCACATGCACAGTTAAGGACTCCTGTGTTACTTCTCCTTCCCCATCTGTCTGAAATTCCCTCCCATCTTCTAAGGCACTGACTCTTCCTTCTCTTCAGCCACTGACTTTCACTGACTAGTTTTACATGCTGGATGCAATATAAGGAAACCAGTCCTACTGAAGTGTATTGGCAAACAGGCTGTTTGTTTGATTGTTGTTTTATTTTGGTTCTTTAGTTCAGCATTAAGAACAATTTACCAAACCCTTCAAACTTTCTGAAAAGACTGACTCATGCTGGTGACTTAGAGGGATTACGTAATGGCTTGAGACAGCTGTATGCGCCAAATGTCTTTCTCCTGCATTCATTCGTTCCCTTATTCAGTCTTGATCATTTTCTCTGAAATTATTCAGAGGATGCTATAGTTAGCATATTTCATGTAGAACTGAAGACTCAATTAACTTGTTCCCTATAATTAGACAGAAAAGGAACACCTCTGAAAATAAATGGCCAAGAGATGGTGGCTTTATTTTATTTTTGTGGTATGTTACAAAACAAGTGGGTGGACAGTCAGACAGAACTGTGGCTATGGGGCCAGAGCTGCAAGTGGTGTAAATCCACATAACTCCATTGGTTTCAGGGGAGCTACACCAGCTGACATCAGCTGTGCATCTGTGGTGCAGTTGTGATAAGGGCGTAAAAATTATAATGATGATATCAGTGGAAGCCTCTTCTGGCAAGGAGTTCTACACCTGGAGTCCCGCCAATGCAAATGCTGCCTGCCAGCCTGATCATCTGAACTTTGGGTCTCTTGTTGCACTGTCCATGAATAGCTTTGGGACTGCTTTGGGCAGTCATGGCTGATAATGACGTCTGAGGTAACTAGGTCCCAATCCATTAAAGCAGAGATTTACAAATGATGCCCTTGGAGCATTTACTGAGGCCCCATGGGGAGCTGACTGGTCACAAGATACTGTTCTCCTCATTTTCAGGAGATTGATGTATTTTTAGCTTCTTTTAATACAGCCAAATACTTTCCTGATGTTACTTCTTCATGTACATGCCTAGGTGATCACAATTCAGAGACAATGCATCAATGAGACCAGCTCTATATTAAAATGTGGTCCACGCTGAAAATCTGCATTAATGGCTGCATAGAGTTAGGCCTAGTTTTCACTAGTAATTTTTGCTGGTATAATGTCATTTTTGACAACATCTTTATAATGGCAAAAGCCCTGGTGTAGACAGTTATACTGGCAAAAAAGTGCTTTTGCTGATATAGCTTATTTTTCTCAGGGAACTGGTATACGCTACACTGGTAAAAGCACTCTTCCCCCCTGCCCCCCAGTATAGATATACTGGCACAGCTATTCTGGCAAGCCCTTTCTAGTGTAGGCAAGGCCTAAGACTAGGTCACTGAAATATCTCTTGAAACGGATAAGGAGGCAATGGGATTTTCTAAACTTAGGTGTGGTGTATTCTCATTGGCTACTCTCCTCAGGTATCGGCCTCGTTGTGTTTCCTTCAATATCAGGTAGGAACAGTTGCAGTACCTGGAGTCTAACATGAAGGACAAAAGCATCACCACAGTGGCTAGGCCCTTCTCCTCCTTAAACAGGAGTGCAGCTTCCAGACCACTGGAAGATGCAGCATTACCAACCCTAAACATTCACAAATCGTGAGTCAGGAGATACACACTCATGAGATCAACTTAAAAATTGAGATAAAACCACAACAACAAAAAGCACATTTTTGGTTTCATTTTACTTGTAGTTTTTGAGCCTTTTGGGCAGTCTTGGGTCACAACTTCATTGTTTTGTTCACAATCACAAGAACTAGAAACATATTTTTCTAATTAATGATGATTCTCACATAATCACAGGAATCCAGGAGTTGGGACTTTTGTTTTTTTCCTTAATCACTACACGACTCGCAATACAATCACTAGAGTGGGCTACACTGAAGATGCATAAAGGAATGCCTTGCTACTGTACTAATCTGTACATCCAGGAACAGTGATGATTCAAGCATGGCCTGAGGCATCATGATTTTTAGTCATATGCCCTTAATCACTTTTGAGGTAAGAATATTGACATATTTCCCAAATGTTTTTTTCTCTTCCTACTAACATCTCTTCTCTGCCTTTCCTGGATTAAGTTTTGGAGTAAAAAATTCAAAAAGCAGATAAGCCACTTTTGAAAATTGGGGGGGGGCCTCTTAAATCACTTAGGAACTCTGAAACTTTTACTATTATCCACTGCATATCCAAATTCTCCCATGCTGTAGCATTTGTTTATGGCATCTGACAGACGGATCCTCAGCTGGTGCAAATTGGTGAGGGCTCCATTAGGAGCTGCTAGGAGCCTATGTGGAGAGTGGGAGTTAAAATGAAACCTTTCAAATCCACATCAGTTCTCATTTTGTTTGCACTAACCGGACCAAAGCAGATCTGTGGGGGCTTACTTCAAAGTGTAGTACATGTTTCTAAAATTTAGACATCTTTCTTGAAAAGAAATCCATAGCCACTTGTTTTGCCATTTGAGAAAGTAAAACATTGTTAAATATGGTTATTTACACTGGCCTTTCCAGGTATGTGTTGTCTTTCCCATTTTTCTAAAAGTCAAAAGATTGTGTGACAGCTGTTGCATCTAGAGGATGCTCTTGTCACTGCACTTCAGTATTTATTACTCAGCAGTACCATAACACATTGTTCTTTTCATCTTTAGTTTATTACTGCCTTTGGCTTATCACAGCTCTGCATATTGCATATTATAATCCATGTGTAAACCTCATGAATTTATAGAAATTGGAGCACCAGATGAGAGCTATGTCAGTAATCAGACTGGTCACCAATTTTACAGACTCAATTAAAAAGTTGCGAAAACAAAGGATGCACATAGGAAATTAGTTCACTGATTGTTGGTTTTTATTAAAAACCTGACAGCACTGCTATGTGCTTCTGTAGTGTATTCTAAACATACACTATGATCCTTGCCTATTCTTGCTCCGAGCACTCAGGGCAAGTCAACACTATGGTGCTACATCGGCACCGCTGAAGAATGTCTGGTAAAGATATGCTATGCCGATGGGAGAGCATCTGCTGACGACGTAGTGCCTGTGTGGACGGCACTTAGGTCGCTGTAACTTGCGTTGCTCGGGAGGGGTCTTTTTCACACACCCTGAGTGACGTAAGTTACATCCACTTAAGCGGTAGTGTAGACCAGCCCTGACTTATATCTCTGCCAGCAGCAAGGTCTCATCGATTTTGTTCTTTGCCTCTGCATTTCTGGAGTACATCTGACTACCCATGTTGGAGCAAAGGTTCATTTCTTAGTGTTGGCCTATGAATTTCAGGCTTTGACCCCAACCCTGTCCAATGTCCTGCATGGACAGACCTCACTGTGCAAGCAGAGCTCCAATGAATTGTGGATGTGGTGGTGCTAATGTTATAAGGATTCATTGTGAAGCGTAAAGACTGAGAGCTCTTGTACATTTGGTCTTCGCTAGGGTGACTGGAGGTGATTCACTCACTCCTATAAATGTCTAATGTTTCTCTTAATCTTAAAATGTTTCTCTTAATATTATCTGGTGGGATTAATTCTTCTGGAGGGGCTCCCTAGTATACACCAATTACTTGTACTTGGTAGATCAAGCAGAGATGGACCCTGGTGAGTAGAATTGATCAGTACCGCTAACATTAATAAAGCTATGATATTTGAGGCCCTTGAGACAGTCTGCAGCCTTTGGTAAGAAGAAACAGTGAGATTGAGGCTTTATTTCCCAAATTTATAGTGATGTGTGTTTTTATTCTAAAAGAGGTTTCATCTGACAGTCCTGAATGCCCAAAATACTTCTCTTTTAAAGAAGCTGGATTGCATGCTAAACAGTATATTAATGCACCTGTTAATGACTTGGTCTCTTTCACTTCTCCTTTCTTGTCTTCCCCCCCTCCCCAAATCCTGATTTCCATTCTCTGTTATATTGGCTTCTTTAACAGCAGTGGCTGGAGGGACAGATGCAAAAGGGCAAAGCTGTTTGAATTTTTAACACAATAAGAGCCAGTGTTTTCTTGCAAGAAAACAGCTTTGCATCCTGAAAACCAGAGTAATGAGGTAAGAGAATGGAAAGAGAGGGTATTATTGAGCCACAACTCTAAGGGGAGTGCTCAGGTGGTAGTTCTGTTCATCATAGTTCCTTTTCTTACAGCAGGCTGTACAGAGCTGCCTCCTACAGGTAGAAATTGAGACCAGTAGTGTACTCTGGGTTGGGATGGTGTGCAAATTTGCAAAAAACCCACACAATATACGGGTCTTATCTAGCAGTGACCTTGAGAATACTGTTGTTCTCCAGGAGACTAAACCATGAGCATCAGTGCAGTTAAGGCAGAAATGCTGAAGCCCTACACTGGTAGTCCAGCACAGAATTGTTTCCTATTTGATTGATGTGTGGTTGTTCTCTCACCTGGCAGTACTCGTGGCTCAAAGCTAATTCCAGTCAGATATCAGGGGCTAGACTGGATCAGTTCTGTATTTCCGAAAATAAGAGGTCAGTGGTCTTTCTCCCTCTTGGCAGGTCAGTGTTATGATTAAGGACTTCAGCTTCACAGAAGTGTTCACACTTTGGGGGAGAACTGTCAACAGCAGAAACATTTCTTTGCGTCTCTGAGACAGTGGTGGGATGTAGGGAAACCGCAAATGCAACTGTTTGTGGTAAGCTGGATGTACTATTCACAAATCTACTTGACTCAGGCCATGCAAGGTCTGGAATGGGGTATCCTGGAACTTGACAATACCCTAAGCAGGGAGACTAGTATGAGGCTATACCAGACCTTATAAGAGAGGAAACCACTTTGGGGAAGCCTGTTGCTGGAGAGGTACCAAAGGCTCCATGTAGGGCCCATTTTACCAGATTGAAAGATGGGCTGCAGCAGGGTTCTTGTCTGGTTTGGAAAGCCTGGAACACAAAGCATGGCAAGCTGGCCAGTGGTCAAGAGAGAGAGCGGGTGCTGCAGAATTTACAAAAGCTGCCCATGCTGATTCAGGACTGTGAAGCACTGGCAATGGAGGAGCTGCTGCACCCAGAATTATCCGGCCCTGGTTTGTAATTCCCGTCTGAATGATCAGTTGGTTTTTCCTCATCTGTGTAACGAGAGCTTCTGACAGCTAAGGTTGGTCCAGTATGTTCTCTAAACAGCTTTGCACATAATTGGTAATGACTTATTATGTATTCCAGGAATGTATTCAGGAGAACGAGCTGCCTCTCCACTGCTGCCAGAGAAAGGAGATCTGTAATTTAAGGAACTGGAGACCTAACTCTTTACCCAGCTCCAATTACAAGCTATCGTTAAACTCTAGCAAATTGTTAAAGCAGAAAAAGGTACACGCTCAGCAGCACCAGGTGATCCATCTTATTGCATTGTAAATCCAATTTTTGAGAAATTGTTTTTAATCCGACATGATTTAACTGTTTGCAGACTTCATAACATTAAGCTCCTTTCAGTACATCTGGAAAAAGCGCTTCTTGGGGTTGATCGGAACTCTTGGAACGGTACCAGTTTTTACCTCTTGTGTTACAGTACTGTAGCACAATGTAGGTAGCTTTAAAGATTAATAAAGGCCTCAGCCAGTGTCCACTGTCTCTAATGCATTTGTTGATAAGCCTCTCGGGTGAATTTTCTGTGCGAGGTAGGTCAATAGGCACATCTGCTTGTCAGGGTAATCATGTCACTTTTTTTAAAAAAATTTCCACAGACTGATATGCAGGCTCTTTACTTCTGTGCCTGTTTGCAGTCTATTCTGTCTGCCCAAACTGGGCTAAAAAGAATACCTTTTAGCAAGTTCTTGGCAGGGCGGCAGCTCGCCAGCTACTCCTCATGGCAATTGCTTGGGGTGTTCTTTGGGTGCGATCAGATTATGACTGAAAACTGGGAGGAGCCATGAAATGAAGATCTCATTGCAGAACTGTTGCTTGGGCTCTTTCAGAGGAAAACCTTTTAGCTAGTAATAGTTTGACAACTTCCATGTGGGGGCACAGTTGAGTGTATGTAGGCTGTCCTCGGGGGGGCTGCTGGGACATTACTCTTTTTGTAATGTTTATTACTGGTTAAAATCCACTTCACTGTGTTTGACATTGGCTAAAGGAAGACAGGAGTTGATTGATCAGGTTGCTAGGGTGGCAGCATTTCACGTGCAGTCTGCTCTGTTGTTGCATTTACACTCTCCTTTTGCTTTTTCTTTCCTCTGTCCTGCTGGGTGCTGATTTAAACACTTATTTCAGCGGGATAACAGTGGGTTGTATAGCAGGAATTTGCACCCTGTAAAATAGAATCTTCTAAATGCCTGGAAACGATTACAATGTCGTGTACTCAGGTTGAAAAGAGACCCTACAACACAACGGCCCATGGCATTCAGAGGAGCATTGTTTTTTACTTTTCTCTTGCCTTCTGGGGTTTCTTCCCTTAAAGTTTGTTGCTATTTTTACTAATGCTGGGTTAGCAAAGCTATCTCATGTGAATGACTTTGATCTTTTAGGTTGGAAGACTGGAGGAAATCATTGCTGTTCAGACAGGGATTAGATCTTTGTTTTCTGGATAAAATCCTCCACAGGCTACTCAGTTCTTCCAGCACATTTTCAAGGAGAATATTTTAGCAGAGAGAGGATGCTGTTTTTCCTTCATTGGTTCACTCTTCCTCAGTGGACGAGATTAATGTGCAACAATGGAGTGGAATTGTCTAGGGCACTAGCCAAGGACTACAGAGACCTGGGTTCAATTTCTTGCTCTGCCACAGACTCCCTGTGTGCCCTTGAGCAAGTCACTGTGGCCCAGATCCTCAATGAGAGAGGCGCCTAACTCTCATTGATTGCAGTGGGAGTTAGCCATCTAAATATCTTTGAGGATCTGGGGTTTAGTCTCTCTGTGGCTCAGTTCCCCACCTGTAAAATGGGACAAAAGCACTTCCTGACCTCACAGTGGGGTTATGAGGATAAATATATAAAGATGGTAACCGGGACTGTACACCCATCATAGAAGGGGAAGAAACAGTTTTGTGGCTGTATAATGTTGCAGCATTATATCCATTGCTTAAAGATTTCCTTACTACCATTTGGCGGACTTATTTGTCCCTGTATGATTCCATCTCCTGTCTGCAGAAAGCTGTTTAAAGCCACCTTTATCTGCACCCTCTCCCTGAACTGCACTGGGGGAGACCACACAGAATCTCAACCAGAATATTTCAGGTGTGTTTTTTTTCTGATTGTCCATGCCTCTTTCTTCCTTCATTCTGGAAGTTGTGTGTGTGTGTGTGTGTGTGTGTGTGTGTGCGTGGATACACACACATACTTTGTGCTTAGCCAATTCTGCACTTAGGATAAATTTGGCAGTTTTGCAATGGCAAAAGAAAAACTTAAGCAGGAGCTAAGGCATACAGGGTATATTTCATATGTAAATCATAACTAGAATGAACACAGAGTATGCATTTTATAAGTGTATAATTTAGAAACACTTCAGATGACCTTCCTGATTACAGACATATTGTCAATTGACTATATTCAACAATGTCTGATTTGTAGATCTGTTCTGTGTAGAAATTTAACTGCTTTTAAAATTTTAGGATGTTTTTTACATGCCTGTTTAAATCAAGGTGTCTTTCAAAGTGAAGTCTCTCTCAGAAGTGAGGGAGAGTGTCTGGAAAGGAAGAATGGGTGAGAAGGAGAGGAATGGTAGAGAGGAGACAGTGAATGTGGTTATGGAATGAATGGGGGCTGGGAGGGAGGGAATAAGTGATTGCAGGGGTTGATGGAATGAAAGGAGTGGGGGAAACTGCACTCATAGGCCTTGATTCAGGAAAGCACTTAAGCCTGTGCTTGAATGCTTTCATGAATAGGGATGTTTTCCTGAATTGCCTTTTAGTTTCAAACTCTTTCTGTAGCAGTTCTCTGTTTCTCTCCTAGGAGGAGAATAGAGGGGAGCATTGAATGACATTGTGCTATGTGGGGTTTTTACTCATGATTCCCTTCTTTATACATTTCCACATTTCACTCACTCTTTCTTTGATATCTGCTGAGCCAGATGTTGACTGCTCATTGAAAATGGTAACACTTAGCTCTTTCTTGAGAGGTACAGCTAATTCAGAACTCAGTGTGCTGTAGTTCAAGTAAGTTCCTTCCAATGAGCATCACCTCTTTCTCCACAATTTCATTTACAGTTATGTCTTCCAACTACTTACAGTAGTTTTCTTAGATCCTTCTGGTGCTCTTAGTCATCCTGCCTAGTTTTGACAAACCAAAATAATTCTGTATCTTGAGCAAATTGTATTACCTCACTCTTTATCATCACTTGCAGACCAGAAATAATATACTGAACATTGGTTCCAACACTGATCATTGGGGCATTTGGTTAATAACCTCTTTCTATACTGAGAACTAGTAATCTATTCCTTCTTTCTCCAAACTAGTTTTTAATTCATGACAGGACTTTACCTCTCACCCCTGGTTATCAAGTTTCCTATGTAGTCTCTTGAGAGGGACTTTATCAAAAGTTTGAAGGTCTAAATAAATTATATTCACATTTCTCCTTTATCCATTATTTTAATTTATTTTTAAAATAATTTTAATAGCTTAGACTTGATTTGCCATCATAAATGTTATGGTTGTTTCTCTATTCTAATATACTCATCTACCTGCCTTAGAAATGCATTATTTCTCCCAATGCTGAGGTCAGGCTCACAAGTCTATATGATTCAACAATTCACCTTGGCTCCTCTTTTAAAAGTGAGCATTTATATTTTCACCTTCCTCTGAGTCCTTCTAAATTACATAGTAAAAGGCCTGATCCAAAACCCTTTTCCACTGTTTTAACTTGGTTCTGGATCAGGACTGTAGTGAGAAATTTAGTTACTTCATTCTTTAGTTCTCGGAGAACTCTCTCCTATAACCTGCTCCCGGTGATGTAATGGAATTTAATCTCGCTAACGTTTGCATTACCTTTTTAAACACACACCTCTGACGGTGTGTCCCCTTCTTTACCTGTAAAAAAGTAACCTGTGTGTAGATATGGCCTCCCTCTCCCCTACCTTTGACTGGGGTGAAGAACAGTGCAAATAAATCATTTGGCTTTCCTTCTGTTTGTTTTTCCTCTTTGACTGTAAATGGAGGTGTTTTGAAGAACTTCACTATTTTTAAGATTTTAAAAATGCACTTGTTGTTGTTTTTCTGCATTCTTTAAATATGTACAAAGCAATGCATTGCAAATGTTTGCCCTGGGATTTAGTATAGCTGCACAATGGGATTGAGGAGGTTTAATGCTAGGGGAAGATTACATTTCCCATAGTTAAAGACTTTCCTGCGGGTAGTGGTTTGTTGTTTTTTTTTAAATGCTCATGTGGTTTCAAATGGTATCATTTGAGATTACCAAGTAATGATCGGGTTTCAAAAGCTTTCCACCCTTTGTCTAGGAGGTTGCAGAATGGCGAGGCCACTGTATATACTATTATGCCTGTAGGGAGGTGTGGCTGCACACATTCCAAGCAACCATTTGCCAGGTCCATGATTTGACTGGATTGGGGTGACCACATTGACCTGACTACATATGGGCTGCAGGTGAATGAGTCCCTTTCAAACCTGTAAGCAGTGACCTTTATCTTTGCTTGCTCACATACTGGACCAGTGGGAGGGATGCTTTTTTTTGTTTGTTTTTTTGCTTGCTTTACTCCTGTGTTAGCCTTGTCAGTCACTTGTGTCAAATTCTAGTAAAATGTGCCTGTTATGGAAAGGAAGGGATTAAAGAGCAGCTCCAGGTGACTCCACCCTGTTCCACATGCAAAGCTTGCACAGACTTGAGGAGTTCAGTAATGGTAAAGAATGGAGGTGGGATGACCTGCACTCTGAACTCCTGGGAAGGAGTCCCACAGGAGCTCTTGCTGCATGAAGCCTGGTGGTAGTGACTTTGCCAAGCCAACAAAGAAGGGTCCTGTGGCTGTCTGAAGGTTTATCTTTGTGTTCAGTTCTGTAAGATCTTTACCCACTGGAAAGAGAGAAGGTTGGGAGGAAGTGATCCAGAGAGGCAGCTGCATTGCACTCTAGGGTGTGGGACTTATTTGCTTACCAGTGGTCCCTGGACTGGAACTGGGTTCCCTACCAAACCCTCAGGAATGGTTGACTATGGAAGCCTAAGATTGGTGTGGGGAATATAGTTGAGGGAAGGCCCTGAAGCTAGAAGAGCGCAGATCATGAGACTGTGACCCAAGGTGAAGCCCAGGGTCCCTTGCCTAACCCAGAAGGCTATCCCATTGCTGGGCTCTTTACATGTACTCTGAATGAGGTGGACTTGAACACAGGACCTGGATGAAGGAGCAGATCTTTGCAGGGCCAGAGCAGCCATAAAAAGGGGAGTGCCTGGGAAGAGAAACGTCTGCCATGCCCTTGCCTGACCCCTGGGCAGTGCCAGCAGTGAGTATTCCCTTCACAGTACCATGTATACTTTTTCTCTCCTCCCCACCGATAAATGTGTTTCTATACAATTGGTGGTGTTTGCGGCTCTGCTGCTACAGCTTTCCTCCACGGAGGGACTCGGAGGCTCATCCCTCAGCAGCCAACACTGCTGCACAAATGGCATCTGCAGAGTAAAGCATGGATGGAGGTGTGCCTGTACAATGGCCCTGTTTTATATGGTATTGGGCCAGGGAAGGGCTTGGCTGAATTATCACCAATGGGAGGTCCAGCTTCCAGTTCCTGACTGTAGAGATGGTTTCTCCTTGAGGGTTGGGGACACAAGGAGTACTGGTGAAGTTTCAGCTGTTAACTATTTTGATCCTTTAGCATGAAGTGCCTAATCCAATATTCATGCTAGTGAAAATGAGGTAGGATCAGATCTAAAATAGGGAAAGAACAAGTTTTTAAATTACTTTAGACAAGTTAGATGTCTTCAAGTCACCAGGGCCTGATGAAATACATCCTAGAATAATCAAGAAGCTGACTGAGGAAATATCTGAGCCATTAGCAATTGTCTTTAAAAAGTTATGGAAGATAGGTGAGATTCCAGAGGACTAGAAAAGGGCAAATAGAGTAACTATATCTATAAAAAGGGAAATGAGGACAACCCAGGGAATTACAGACCAATCAGCTTAACTTCAATACCTGGAAAGATAATGGAGCAAATAATTAAGCAATCAATGTGCAGACACCTAAAAAATAATACATAACAGTCAGCATGGATTTGTCAAGAACAAATCATGTCAGACCAACCTAATACCTTTCTTTGACAGGGTAACAAGCCATGTGGATGGGGAGGGAAGAGGTAGATGTGGTATATCTTGACTTTGGTAAGGGTTTTGTTACTGTTTTACCTGACCGTCTCAGATCTAAACTAGGAAAATCTAACCTAGATGGAGCTACTATAAGGTGGGTGCATAACTGGTGGGAAAACATTCCCAGAGAGTAGTTGACTGTGAACCACTGATAAGCTGGAAGGGCATATCAACTGGGGTCTGCAGGGATCAATTCTGGGGTCTGTTTCTGTTAAATATCTTCATCAATGATTTAGATAATGGCATAAAGAGTACACTTATAAAGTGTATGGATGATACCAAGCTGGGAAGGGTTGCAAGTGCTTTGGAGGACAGGATTAAAATGCAAAATGATCTGGACAAACTGGAGAAATGGTCTGAAATAAATAGGATGAAATTCAATAAGGACAAATGCAAATGCACTTAGGAAGGTACAAACTGGAAAATGACTGGTAGTACTGCAGAAAGGGACTTGGGGGTCATAGTGGATCACAAGCTAAATATGAGTCAGTGAAACACTAACATTTTGGGATGTTTGGGGATCATTTTAGCAGGAGTGTTGTAAGCAAGACATAAGAATTAATTCTTCTGCTCTACTCTGCACTGATTAGGCCTCGGCTAGAATATTTGTGTCCTGTTTTGGGTGCCACATTTCAGGAAAGATGTGGACATATTGGAGAAAGTTGGAGAGCAAGAAAAATAATTAAAGGTCTAGAAAACACCACCTATGAGGGAAGATTGGAAAAAGTGGGTTTGTTTCAGCTGGAGAAGAGAAGACTGAGTGGGGACATAACAGTTTTCAAGTACAAAAAGGTTGTTAAAAGGAGGAGGGAGAAAAAATTGTTCTTAACCTGTGGCGATAGGACAAGAAGCAATGGGCTTAAGTTGCAGCAAGGGTGGTCAGGTTGGACATTAGGAAAAACTTAACTGTCAGGGTGGCCAAGCACTGGAATAAATCACCCTGGCAGGTTGTGGAATCGCCGTCATTCGAGACTTTCAGGAGTAGGTTAGACAAATTCCTGACAGGGATGGTCTAGATAATACTTAGTCCTGCCATGAGTGCAGGGGACTAGACTAGGTGACCTCTTGAGGTCCCTTCAGTCCTACAATTGTATGATTCATTGATGTCAAATGGTAGAGGGGTTTTCCCCATTATCTTTAGTGACTTTTGGACCAGCCTCTAAGGCCCAGATCCTCAAAGGTATTTAAGCTCATAACTGCTATTGATATTCATAGAATATCAGGGTTGGAAGGGATCTAAAGAGGTCATCTAGTCCAACCCCCTGCTCAAAGCAGCACCAATCCCCAATTTTTGTCCCAGATCCCTAAATAGCCCCCCCAAGGATTGAACTCAGAACCCTGGGTTTAGCAGGCCAACACTCAAACCACTGAGCTATCTTCTCCCCTCTTGCCTTTTAGGAGCTGGGCCTAAGTAACTGCCTGGAATTGTAATGCTAGTTTTTCCTCCCTTTTGCTGTATCTTGCCTTTGGCAACAAACTTTGCCTGGGGTAACTGACCTGTTCTGTGCAGTCAGGGTCAAGAAAGATTTGTACTTTTCCTATCCTCTGAGGTCTACAGCCAGGTGTTAAAATGGGAAATATGCCATTCTAGCTCACTTCTAAATCTTTTTAAAACTCAGCCCCTGAAGCTAATGGAAGACTTATAGGTGAGGTTTCTACAGGACAATAGCAGAATTCTGTCTATCTAACTTCACCTTTCCACCAAGGAAAAACTAACTGCAGCTTTCTGTTAATGCAGCAAGGTTCAGGCTGGACTGAAAGTGTTTCCTACCAGAACACTCCACTCATTTACTTAAGCTGTGGGCAACCTTTCCAGTTTGTTCTAGTTTGGTTCTTACATGGTGCTCTATGAGGGCTGGGTACAAATGTGGGGGTGGTGGAAAGATGTATTATCTTTTATTCAGGTGTTATGGTGTAGGTGGTGTGGCCTATGCATGCTGAGACTCCCTGTAATGCAGCCCTGGTATAAAGAGAAAGGGGGAAAATGTAAGTCAGAGTGCATCTTTTATTTAAAAAAATAAAATGGTGAGCTAGTGTGGGTGGAGGAAGGAAAGGAGTGTCGAAGTAGGGGTGTAGCTACATTGCCATCATAGAAGTCATCAGCACAGGCATGAATTCAACAGACCCAACCAGTCAGTAACCACCACAACTAACCAACAAAAATCAGGGAAACCGTGAGGACTGATCCAGTACAAATACCCACCCAGTTACTATGTACTGAGCTGTGGCTATTGCAGCAGTTCACTGTTTACCAGTAAGGATCAGACTTTGCATGTGCACGAGCCTGGAACAAATGCCAAGTACAGAGCCTTCAGCTGCTTCCTTATAGGGACTGGCTATACACCGCGCAGGGCAGAGGTAAGCAAGCATTCAGTGTCCTAGCACTTCTTCAGGATGAAGGGTAACCATAGAAGGTCTCCAGGCTGAACAACATCACGGTGCACTGACCAACACAAAGGGCAAGCCAGGAGTAGATGTGAGACATATGAGCAGCCCTCACCAACACACAACATGCAGCCTAGGCACTGACAGCATTAGCCAACCAACCATTTTCAGTGTTGCCAACGCCATGCGTACAAAAACCAGGATTTAGACCCCAAAATCATGAGATGGCTTAAATAACTGGATTTTAAAAATAATAAACGGGGGCAAGGGAAGGTATCTTTCTTCTCAGTTTTGAGGCTTCAGGATACTCTTAATTCATGTTTGCTGGCTCTTCTCTTTAACTCTGAGGGTTAAAAACTCCTTAAAACGAAAGCTGTGACTCCCACAAAATCACTTCATCCAGGTGCTAGGCTCTGAAGAAAAATGTCATCTTGTGACTTACCTGATTAAAATCACAAGAGCTAGCACCAGTGACTTCTCCACAGCACCTGTGAAGCCCAAGCATATAATAGAATATCAGGGTTGGAAGGGACCTCAGGAGGTCATCTAGTCCAACCCCCTGCTCAAAGCAGGACCAATCCCCAACTAAATCATCCCAGCCAGGGCTTTGTCAAGCCTGACCTTAAAAACCTCAAAGGAAGGAGATTCCACCACCTCCGTAGGTAATGCATTCTAGTGCTTCACCACCCTCTTTCAACACCGCTTTCCCACTTGCTGCCTTTGCAGATGCCCCCGGCTTGTGTGTGAAAATGTCATTCTTGTGGGTTTTATCAACCTGCGGAGCATCTTCCCTGACAGTCCTGGTAGTGAACCACACCCACTGATTTGGGCTACTAAGACACCATAGCAGCATCCCATTTCCAGTTTTACATGCTCCAGAGTATCTACTTTATATAGTGGGGGCTTGATTCTTTGCTCTCCCCCATTCAGTGTTAATCAGAAATAAGTCTATTAAAGTCTACAAGGTTACACTGGTATAGGAGAAAAGGATTAATTAGCTTAATTTACAGTGCTTGTACATATGATTTTTTTCAGCATTCTTTAGACCACTGCAGATCAAATGTACCCCTTTGGTGTAACACTATTGCTTTCACTGGGCACACATCAGCGATGAATCGGTCCCAGGCAATCAGTAAACCATCTCATTGTGGTTGTGCCTCTGAGCCCCAGTCAAGGAACAGGACCCCATGGTGCTAGGCCCTGTCCATTCACAGAACACAAAAATAGTCCTGGCCCCAAAGAGCTTACAAGTACATTTTCCATTTCTCATGTCTTTTAAAGGAATTGATATTGCATTTTATTTGAGACTCCTTCCTTAGGAATTGGCTCATTGCTTCCTACTTTCCAGGGGTAATGTCCAGACCATGAATGTGAAAAATTAATTTAAAATAATGGAGGCATCCACTGGTCTGGACAGACCCTCTCTATATATCAAAACATATGTGATAAAAATTAAATCTTCTCTTCGGTGGGGTTAACAACTTTTCTACTCAGTTTATATAGTTCCAGCTTTTGGAAGGGAGTTGCTGGGGTCAGAGTATAGTTCTGCGGGACTCCAGCAGAGGGAGTCTGAACGTGAAGAGGGAAAAAATCCTAGGCTGCCTCCTTTGTGGAGGAATCCGCAGGTCTAACCTATGGGAAAAGGCCAATCCAGCAGAAAGTGATTTTTCTCTTTCATTCACCTCCTTCCTCTTCATGTGATCGCTTCTGGTCAAGTTCCCTTCCCCTGCCCCTCCCTTGCCAAAATGGAAATTTCCAGGTTTCCCTCCCATTTTGTGTTAAAAAGCTGGGGGGCCAATCAGGTGATTTGCATGCGGGTAAGGGTTGGTGCAGCAGATGATCTGGTTGCTTGCCTCCACAGCTATAGACAAGCTGAAACGTCCATTGCAAACTTAGTAAGGCAAAGACAGAGTCCTCTTTTTCTTTTTTTTAAACTGGTATGAAATATTAGGCAAAGTTCATTGTTCTTGGAACAACATGGGTAAGCAGCAGGGCCAAAGGCATTGACACTGTGCCATAAGTGCTCGAGAGGGATAACTTGCACCCCAGAGACATTCAGCAGAAATGTAACAGGAGTATAATTGCACATTGACTTGCTAGAGAGCAGGGGGAATAAGTGAAGGAGGCCATGGCCAGGTGAAAGGAGGGACAGACAGATTAGGAAGATAGCCACATTCAGCAGTAGTGCAAATGGCTGGAAACATAACTGAGGGGGAGATGCAAACTAGTTTTACACAAGATCATGGAGCTACTTAGTCTGTAAACACAGCAGAGTGACTAGACACCTTACTGTGTCCAGCCATTTAACACAACAGTGTGGATGAGATGTTATCCTTCCCGGTTCTCAATGGTCACCAACACATACTGGAAAGTAAGGCTACCACTAGGTGGTTAAGATGAGACTCCCCAGGGAGGAGGAGGAGGAAAAGGAGTACTACTAGGGGAGGATGAACAGATTTCTGACAGTGAGCCTGGAGGGAGGCTATAAAAAAGGGTAACACGCAAAATGCTCCGACAATAAGCAGTGATGAAGCTGGTCACTTCACTGCTCACAAACCTCTGCCACTATTCAAACTGCCTAAGCCACCAGGACACTGCACTGAGTGTAGATGCTTTGCACAGGTGCATTTTTCTTTCTCTCGGTTGCCTAACTTACACTTGGCAGCGTAACATGCACCTGGCACACCATGCCTTTTTCTGTCTTTGGCCTACTTAGTAACACACAAGTCTGACAAAAATGAAAAATCTTAACATCTCATTGAGTAGGATACAGGAGAGGTAATTGTGTTAGGGTTGGAAAGGCTGGAAATCAAAAGGCAGACTCTTTCATTGGACTAACTGGACTTTAACTGTGTACTTTTGAGAATCAAAACCTGGGAAAGAGCAAGATAGATACACACAGGTAGTGTCAGGGTCTTAATTCAGACCATATAATTTAATTTGGAATTACATTAGATCAAAGGGAAAGTGAACAAGGAATATGTAGAATGAAGTTCCTCTTCTTAATAGCTCGGGAAGAATTACAGTGGCATACAGCTCTATCAACCAGAAGAGGAAAATCAAAGCATGAGGATAAAGTGAAGGTTGAGTGCACAAGACCGAGGAATATCTCCCCAGCTTTCCTTTCATTATTGTAAATGGGATGGTTTTGTGGTAACAGATCTATTTAAGAAGAAAAACACCAGTCTATATGTGTACCTGATTTTTGTGTGTCCACACAGTTTCCTCTGATGAACGATAGATACATCTAACTTTAATTTTGTGGTCTGAATTTACATACTGCCATTATATCTCCGTCTTCCCATATCTGGTGGAGATAACAATGTGATTCTTGAAAGCGTGTCCATTTAATGTTTATTTTAGTTAGTCCCACAAAAGGGATCACCTAAAATAGCTGTTCATTATTTGTCAAACTGTAGAGTAGAACAAAAGAAAAGGGAGGGATAGCTCAGTGGTTTGAGCATTGGCGTGCTAAACCCAGGGTTGAGAGTTCAATCCTTGAGGGCCATTTAGGGATCTAGGGCAAAAATTTGGGATTGGTTATGCTTTGAGCAGGGGGTTGGACTAGATGACCTCCTGAGGTCCCTTCCAACCCTGATATTCTATGACTCTGTGAAAAAGAGGCAGACATCTGAGCCCTCAAAGAGCTTTGTCTTGTCCAAGGTTATTGCTGTCCAGAGGGACCGATTTACACATGTAGGCCACATTCCTTCCTGGTAGAACTGCAGTAACATGAACCCCAGAGATGTGTTTGGTCCATGATGAATAAGAGAACATTAAATCTTGGTAAGAATATATGGAACTCTAAATATCCCTGCCTTTAAGACAGGCTGAAAATCAATATTTTAGACTGGAATTCAGTTTGTCTTTGTTTAGCGTTTGGCTTTGATTTATTTCTTATTGTAGAGCTCTGTAGATATCATGGGCACTTAATCACTTTGCAGCTGGAGGCCATCATAACTTCAGTGCAGTAATGGCAATCTTTAAAGGGGTATTGCCAACTTTAATATGCCCCAAAACTTATATTTGGGGGAAAAACAAGCTTTTATATGACCTAAAACCAATAGAAATCTTTACTCATTATTTTAAAATTCCAATTGTTTTCAGACCAATATACATTTCCTTGCAATGTTTGAAACCCATACACTGCAGCACTTGCAACCTAAAAGTAGAAAAATATAAATGAAAGTGAAACTGACGTCAGTGCTTTTCATTGGCCAAGAAATGTAAAAATTGGCCATAAAAAGTGACAAATTATTTGTCTCCTGTAAAGCATTATGAATTATAGTCTACGGTGATTTTAGTAGCATAGGTAAAATCTATATTGTGTTACAATATAGTTTTTCCGCTGCCTGTCTTTTTTTAAAGTGCCAGCATTCTCTGATGTATGTACTTCGAACAAATTCATAAGGTACATAGTACAGCGCTGCACGAGTTTTCCATTAAACTGCAGCCAAATAGTTAAGCTGTATTATTTGACATAAATATGATACTGAGTTGGGTCCCACACATTCATGTGGTCGACAGAGTTCCCCCCAAAACTAGGGGCACTGCCACGCTCTCTTTTTTTTTTTTGCCTGCATTGATTCCTGTCCCTGAAAACCTCTCCTCTCCCTCTATCCCTCTTTAACTTAAACCCCACTGCGATGGGGCACATTAAGCCCATTTTGTCAGCCTGCCTTTACTCTTCCCTAACAGCTTGGCACTGAACCCTGCAGGGCTGCACAGAGGTGTTTGAGGGCCCCAGGCAAAATCTGAAACTGAGCCCACCCACACCCTTCCAAAAAAAAAAAAAAATTAACACTGAGGGGGCTTGGAGAGCAAGCCTGCCACTCACTCACCCCATAGGGGCGGCTCCTGTCCTGTGGGGTTGGGCCTGCCTTCTCACTCTGGGTGGTGCGACCTGGCATATGGGGTCACAGGGCCTCTGGGGTTTGGCCCAGCTGCTCCTCCATCATGACAGAGGACAGTGGGGCAAATTTGAGTGAGTGGCATCAGGACCACCATGTGCTACATCGCAATGCCAGTAGGGCCCTCTCAAATGGGCCTTTTGCTTTCCCCCCGCATGCAGCCCTGGAACCTGGAATAGTGGCATATCTGAGCAGGAACTTTGTCCACTTACCACAATCATCCCAATTAAGGAAAATGCAAAGCTCAGAACATAAGTTGAAAGTAACTGATTTCTTGGTCAAAGAAAACTGAGTACAAACCCCCAGTTCTCTCTTCCAAGCCCGGGCGTAGCAAGTATTTACTTTGAAAATAAAAATTGTGTGCCATGGCACACACCTGCCTACATCCCTGGAAGCCTTGAGCTAACAATTTGGGAAAGATTTAGAGCACCCATTAAAGAGTACATAGAATCCGCCTAGCACTTCTAACCACGTTTGAAGCACCAAAAAAAAAAAAAAAAACCAACAAAAAAAAACTCATTAGTGATTCCCCTTGCTTCTTTTTCAATACAACTCAGCCAAGCATGTTAATTTTAGGGTGTTAATGGCTTTTTTTTCTGTGCGGGGGAGGTTGGATTTTTTTCTTAATTGAGTCTACTGCCTTTTAGAGAGCCCTACAACTCAGATTCCTTGTTGACCCAGCCGTTCTCAATCTGGAAGTTGAGGGAGCAGATCTTAACCTTAGCATCCAACATGTTCTTGTTGGCTAATGGAATATTTATGTCCTGTCACTAAAGACTCCAAGTATTTAATGCGAGGACTAGAAAAATGCAATGTGCAAGCAACTCCCCCTCCTTCCGAGGAGCCAGTAGCTGCAGCCGCCCCAGCGGAGGCGGGACTGGCTAAGGCTGTTCTTCGTTAGTGTACCGAGCGAAACCACAGGATGGGCAAGGACGGAGCCTGTTCGGGGAAAGGCAGACAGAAGTTAGATCTCTGCCTGAAACAGTGTAACAGGGGCTGGGGACCATTCCTGCCTCCTTTTAAGAATTAAGGTATAATCTTGACTCCTTCCCTTACGTTGCTCTTCTTTTCTAGCTCTGCATTGTACTTGTTGGTGTGCGCAGTAAGGTGGGGGTGCGATCCTTGCACGTGTTAACGGACATGGGTAATTCAGCGCATGGACCTTCCTGGTGTCCTCTGAACGTTCCGGGGCGTGTTTGTAAATGGATCTGCCTGGCAGCGTCTGGACAGCCCGGTCCTGTCCGCTCCGCTCCGCGGCTGGGACCGGAGCCCTGGCAGCTCGCGTGACACTTCTTGTCCGCGCCCTTGGGGGAGAGCCCGGTCCCCGCGAGTGTGCCGCCTGCTGGGGGCACGGTGACCGGCCTCCAGCGGGGGCTGCGCGGGAGGAAGGGCACCACACACGTGCCAGGGGTGCTCAGGTCTGCCTGTTACCCCATGGGCAGTAGGCATGCTCCGGCCACGGACAGACCGCCCCAGTGGTTGTGGAAACCGCCGTCTCTTGGCTCCGACAAAGGTGCAACAAAGTTCGGAGTCAGTTTGGTTCACTGAAATCCAGGCTGTGCAGCCTTCGGCGCCAGGCTGCTGGGGGCCCAGACCCAGCCAGCTGGGTGCTGAGCCCCAGAAGCGCTGGAACGAGGGGTGCCGCCGCACCCCCTGGCTTGAAGAGGTTTCTGTTATACACAGGGCTTGCGGGTTTGGTTCAATGGCGCTCAGCACCCCGGGCGTAGAAACTGATCCAGCACCTCTGCTGAGCACGGGGCTTTGCTGTGCTGCCGGGGGAGCCGGCCCACCCCGCACTTGTTTCCACTAAAGTGCCAGCTGCTGCTCAGAGAGGGGCTGGGAACCTGTCCCTCCGGTTGGCCCCCTGAGTGACAGCTCCCCACGCCGCTGGCAGCAGCGTATTGACCGCCCGCACCCCATCCTCTTTCTCCACCTGTCCGAGAGGCGCCTCTCGCTGACATCATGGAAACACCCGCCCTCCTCAGACTGGCCGGGAAGGCGGGCGCTAGCGCCTCCTTTGCGTGGCCCAGAGTAGAGGTTCTCGTTGGTCAGTCCAGCTGTCAATCAATGAGATGAAGCCCGCCAGCTCTGGAACCTCCCTTGGACTCAAGAGACCCGAAGAGCCGGTCCCACTGCTCCCCGCTCCAGCAGGCACCCAGGTGGAGCCGCTGAGTTTATGATTCTGGTTGCCATCCCCCGCCCACCTCCTTTTTTGCTGGCGCCTGTAGCGGCCGTTTGGGGAGAAGGGCTGAGCTGCTGGTGTCTGCCTGGGAGCTTCCATTAGCCCGGCTGCGGGCACGCGCTCAGGTAGGTGCCCGGCTCCCACCCCGCTGTGACCCTGCGGGGGGGTCAGGGACCCGGCTGGGGTTTGGCACCCCCGACCGCTGCCTGCCCTTGGGGCTCGGCGCCCTGGGAGTGAAGGGACCTTGTTCCCCTCCCCAGCCGGTTGGTGTCCCTGGGGTGGGTGCATTGCTGCCCCTGAGGGGGGTCTTCCTGGGGTGGGGGCTTGTTGCATCTTCTCCCGGGGATGTGAACTGGGGGGCTTCCAAGGGGCGTGGGATGTTGCTGCTAACTCCCGAGGAGCCCAACGCGCGGGGGATCAGTCGTACGGTACAGGTAAATGGGTCTGGTTAGATTTTCCCCCTTGCTCCGTGACACCCCCCCACCCCCACCCCCCAAAGCTGAAGAGCTGGCTTGGCTTACTGGGAAAAGAGGAGCTGTGCCTTTTGGGGTGTCCCCTGCCAGCCCGGAGAGAGAGTGAAGAGGCTGCGAAAATTGAAGAGGCACCAAGGAAACTTCGTAACAACGAAGTGGCTCTTAAAAACAACCACACACACACTTTTCAGTACGTGGCCGTTGGGAATTAAGGTTAGCTGGAGACTTGGGAGAAAAGAACTGGCTTGGGGGCGAGCTACTTATGCTCAGCCTTCATGTCGCTGCTTGGAAACCTTCGCCTTGCCAGAGCTATCAGCTGTCCTGTAAGTTTCAGTGCAAATGTCTGAAGAGGGTTTAGAGACTGTTCCCTCTTGTGAAATACAGCCAGTCGGGGAGAATAGTTCCTTTCTTCCTCTAATGTATGGGGAATCTTGACTTGAGATATAAACAAAACACATTACCATGTCAGTCGCTGTATATTCTGGCCCCTCTACTAACGTGTCCTAAAAAGAAATAGGATTTATATATCAGTCTAGTCATCTCTTGAAATTCATTGAGATCCTTAGATGTGCTGTTACAGTACGGAGTATTTATTTTGTTTTGATCACACAATTTTAAAAACAAATCTTGACCAGCTTTGAATTGTGCACCATTCAAGATTTTCATTATTTGTTGGGTTCATTGTGTTTTCTTTGTGGCATTGAAATAGACCTAATTGTAGATTAATTGATATATTAAGCATCTGTTTCTAAAACATAATCCTGTATCAATTACTAAGTCTTCAGGGTTGAGAGGTGAATTTCCCGGGAGTCTTCAGCAGGGAGCCACTGCAGATTTTCCCCTCTTGCTGTGTGCTTTGGAAAATATAACTGGAAGCCAGCTGGCTGCTAAATGTAACTTCAGAGATCTTGAGGATATTTCCAAGTTACTCACTCTCAGCTGATTCTGTGATTCTCTTTAGTAGTAAAAAAACAAAAGTTGCCATGATTTTTCTTCTCTCCTTGTCCACCTCTTTAAGGAAAAATAGGTTAATTAAATCCAATCACTTCAGTACAATTTCCAAACCTGTGTAATTTCCATCAGGACTTTGAGTCCAAATGAGTAAATGAGCATTTAAGTATTCTACTGCATGAAATCCATCTGGTACTCTCAGCTCTCACTTGCTGACTTTCAGTAGTTTAATATTGTGTACCATTTGGAATGGATATAGAAAAGACTATTTAACTACATCCATCTCTTCCTTGGGAGGTAATGTGTCTGGCTTCCCTGTCTTTCTCCCCCCGCCCCCTTCCCCTAATGATTGTGAGAGTGCTGTTCAGCCTTGACTTCCTTGAGAAGAAAGGATGTGGGTGGCTGTTTTGTTTGTTTGTTTTTATCTTTTCATTTTCATTTTCATTGATTAACCACATATTTTATAATGACAGGTTTCAGAGTAGTAGCTGTGTTAGTCTGTATCAGCAAAAACAACAAGGAGTACTTGTGGCACCTTAGAGACTGACAAATTTATTTGGGCATAAGCTTTCATGGGCTAAAACGAATGTAATGTAATGTAATTTTGACCCTACTGAATTTCAGAAGAGTATGCAGGTGTAATTAAGTATTTAAAGCATAAGAAATATTCAGGCAAACAGGAAACCATTCTAATTTCCATGATCTTTAATGTAATTATTGGGACCATCTCCTGGTTGAAAAATGTAACAATAATTAACAAATACACTTTAATCTTTTTTTAAAGTTCTTCCTAGAATAGGAAATAAATTAATGTAGTTCTTGTTAAATGAATTGGTTGAATGTTCTGTAATTAGATTTCACCAACCAAGTAGCAAGAGTAAACTCCACAAGCCCTATCACAGCCTTACCATGGAATCACAGACAGGCCCTTGGGGCACTTCAGTCTATCTTGCCACCCAGGTAAGCCTGCCTTTGTGGTAGCTGATCCTTGCACCAAAAATCACAATAATATTCAGGCTACTCCAAGTCCCAAAGGATGAGTCACTTATCTCAGGTCAATTGTGCCCCAAATCTCTCACCAGAGACAACTCTTGTAGCCAATACTGTAATTAACTAAAGATTTATTAACTGAGAAAAGAAATGAGTTATTTACAAGGTTAAAGCGGGTGACATGTACACACAAATGAGTTACAATCTTAAATTCCAAAAGATAACTTCTATAATAAGCAAACTCCATATATTCTCTAGGGCTAAACTGGGTAGTGTGGGGTGGTGTTTTTTTGTGCTTAGTAATTCTTCCCCTTTAGGATATGTCTACACTTCAATTAGACACCTGTGGCTGGCCCATGCCAGCTGACTTGGGCTAATGGGCTGTTTAATTATGGTGTAGACATTTGGGCTTGCTGGAACCAAGGCTGTGGGACCTTGCAAGGTGGGAGGGTCCCAGAGCTCAGGCTGCAACCCAAGTCTGCGTATCTACACTGCAATTAAATAGTCCCTTAGCCTGAGTCAGATGGCATGAGCCAGCTGCAGGTGTCTAATTGCAGTGTGGACATACACTTGTAGTCCAAGCAGCCAAAAAGAACCCAGTTTCTCCTTGTCAGAGATGTTTATCCATTTCTCCCCATAGTCCAAGCTGGTGTGATGAGTTTGTGAACCACTCTCTTCCTGGAGGGGCTGAAGAATGCAATTAACAAAGTCTTTGTTCTTTGACCCTCACATCTGCTTATTTGGTTTCAAAGGCCTTCTTGTTGGCCGGGGCCCTAAAGTTTTCTGGAGGAAGCCAGCATTTGCATTAGAAAAGGCTTCTCTTCTGTTTGAGTTCCACAGTTACAGAGGTTTACAATGCAAACACTCAATGTAACCTTATACCATGGGCTACCGAGGTTATAAGTGAGATCAGTAATGTGGCATCCTATAACACTAAACACATTCTTATCAATTTAACATCAATTCTAACAATGCACCGGGTCTGCTGATGTCACACGCTACTCCACAGGGAAGGTGGGCCTATTCGTGGAATAAACTATTACTCAGTGGTGCATGTGTGTGCTAGGGGCTGGTGCAGAATCAGGCTCAGAACAAGGAGGTCGCAGCTGAGAATTATGAGCTTACATACCAAAGACAGGAAACGCTGGTGAGACTTCAGGTGGGGTTTATTTAGTACAATGATTAACATATAGTTTTTGTGGTGCACTTTGCAAATGCAAACACTATATATAAATGCTAAATATTTGATATTTGTCTTCTCACTACAGCTTGAGCAGTTAAAAGCACAACTATAAATAAGAGTACATTTCATTCAGTAATGGGCCTCCCCTGCATACATTTGCTATATTATATGTACTTTTGTCGCATACCATCTAGAGAACAGATGAAAAGTTGCATTATTCTGGCATGCTTAGATTTCATGGATTCTAATGGCAAAAAATGAGTTCTCAGTTGCTACAGTGGTGTTAGCAGTTTATATATTAATTAGTGTTTTGAGTATCAAGGTTTCTGTTGGTTTGTAGCAATTAACCTTTTAGCTAAATTTCATCTTGCTGTGGTGGTCAGTTCAAAGGAATGCTATGATGAATACGGCTGCAGTAGGTTATAAAATTATGGCTAGCTTTTCTCTTAGAAGAGGCTTATTTACTTCACCTGGGGACACTGAAGCCAGTGGAAACTTTTGCCATGGTTTCAATGGCATTAGGATCTGATGTTGGTGAACATCTTAGTGGTAAAGGCCTGGAAACTCTGCAGTATAGTCATGCAGCAACAACACTCATACTACATATGGACTGTTAGCGTAAAGGGCCTTCTAATTAGATCCTCTTTCCCATTCACACACCTTCTCTATTCAGGGCTTTAGGGAAGGTGCCCCATCATGTGATTAATGCAGAATTAGATTGGATAAAACAGTAGCACATATTCTGTTGTGCAGGGACCCAGAATCCATGACTGTATCACAGATTGTGCTCTGTAATAAACATTCATTTTTAAATTAAAAGGTTTTTTCTTTGCAACAATTTTTTATCACATTTTGTTCATGCTTTAATTTGTCCTCTTCTGTAATCTGCAGATAGCATGAAATGGTAGCTCAGAAATGTGAAATGCATTTCAAAGTGATGTTAACTCTGAAATCTAAAGAGGACAAACTGAATGTCATTTAACTATTTCAATGTTGATCATTTTAGTTTCCTATTAATGTACTTATCCCAGAATTCCATGCTGCTTCTCATGCCTTCTCCGGTACCAACAACTCACGGGTGTCTCCTATGCACCTGCCAAAAGCTTCAGCTTCCCCTGATGGATTCTAGGATTGCAGTTGTGCAATATATTTTTGTGGTGGTTCTGGAAAATTAAAGATTTGGTGATAGCTTGTTAAATGTAACATAAAAATAACTTGGGGCTACAGTACTGATTGTTTCATATGTAATTCAACAAAATACTTGGCTTCATTTATATTAAAAAGCAGCTACAAAACTTCCAATCTCCTGCACCAGAGTAAAGGAGTACTTGTGGCACCTTAGAGACTAACCAATTTATTTGAGCATAAGTGAGCTGTAGCTCACGAAAGCTCATGCTCAAATAAATTGGTTAGTCTCTAAGGTGCCACAAGTACTCCTTTTCTTTTTGTGAATACAGACTAACACGGCTGTTACTCTGAAACCTGCACCAGAGTGGCACAGAATCTAGGGCCAGTTTGATATGGAGTTCACAGGGCCTTGACCACAGAGAACAATCCTGTATTGACAAAGAAAATGAGGTCACTTCCATATCTCGCTTCAGAGTCTGTAACTTGGCATTGGAGCTAATTTGTCTCTTACAAAATGTTACCGGACCAAAACTTTGCTGGTTTGGCACTTTCAGTCAGTTACATATATAACTGGCTGAAAGTGAGTGGGATATAATGTATATGGTTTGTTTTTATATACATCAACCCCTACTGGTATTTGGAAGGGGTACATTCTTCAGGTTGTGTGGATTTAGACTTGTGCAAGCTAATCATTTGTGGTGGAGGCATTTAAATCCTGACACACCACAAAGGTGCCTGGAAGTAAAGAGGAAGCTAAAATAATGAAACAATAGCCTCTCTGGGAGAGGAGGAAGGGTGTGTGTGAGTTAATATAGAAACAACTAAGAGAAATTTGGTTAAATTAACCCTGAGCACCTAGACTGACATACAAATCAACAAAAGTAAAAACTGGGATATTATGGTGATGAGTGTGCTATAAGTACCTGTACAGAACAGAAAATATGCCTCTTACCATTGGCCTGATCCTGAGAGATGCTGCATTTCCTTAACTCTTATTCATTCAGCTTCAGTTCGTAGTCTGCTACTCTTGAAGAGTTCTTGAAGCTGCTCATCTCTCTTTATATAAAGAAAAGGAGTACTTGTGGCACCTTAGAGACTAATCAATTTATTTGAGCATAAGTTTTCGTGAGCTACAGCTCACTACAGATGCTTATGCTCAAATAAATTGGTTAGTATCTAAGGTGCCATAAGTACTCCTTTTCTTTTTGCGAATACAGACTAACACACTTACAGGCTACTCTGTAATACAGACTTACAGGCTACTCTGAAACCTCTCTTTATATAAAATCTCTTACTTGTGATGTACTTAAGGTTGAGACATGAGTCAATGTTATACTTTTTGCAGCTTCTGAGTGCTACCATAATACTAATAATGAAAGTAAAGAGCTAGTGACTTGATCCAGTTTTAGTATTGCAGGTACTGTGCAAGCTTTACTGTGCAATTCTGCTAGTTCTCTTCAGATACAAAACCCCTACTACTCAATCCTAAGTCATTTCTTAAGAAATTCATATTCCCGTCAATTGTATATCTGTGGTGTGTACAGATGGAAACTAGAATAAGTCTGGAAGCTAACTTTCATTGAGATCTAAGGCATCACTTGAAATGGAGCAGCTAGCCCCATTGTGAATTTCTGGATTTCAAAGTAAATCTCATGTTCATTCATTTCAGTATCGTCTCAAAACCCTTGTGCTTTCAAGAATGGCTCAACACCTATGGAATCAGTAAAATCTAGATCTTAGTGTGCTGTTGATGAGCCATTCAAAGACTGTTGCATCTGTCTACACTTTTCTCGTAATGAATTATGACGTTGCTATTGACAGTAGAGGCAAGAGAGAGCATCTCTGACATCAGTAAAAAGAAAAGGAGTACTTGTGGCACCTTAGAGACTAACCAATTTATTTGAGCATGAGCTTTCGTGAGCTACAGCTCACTTCATCGGATGCATGCCGTGGAAACTGCAGCAGACTTTATTTATACACAGAGAATATGAAAAAATACCTCCTCCCACCCCACTGTCCTGCTGGTAATAGCTTATCTAAAGTGATCATCAGGTGGGCCAGGATTTGTGCTGGAAATGGCCCACCTGATGATCACTTTAGATAAGCTATTACCAGCAGGACAGTGGGGTGGGAGGAGGTATTTTTTCATATTCTCTGTGTATAAATAAAGTCTGCTGCAGTTTCCACGGCATGCATCCGATGAAGTGAGCTGTAGCTCACGAAAGCTCATGCTCAAATAAATTGGTTAGTCTCTAAGGTGCCACAAGTACTCCTTTTCTTTTTGCAAATACAGACTAACACGGCTGTTCCTCTGAAATCTGACATCAGTGTTTATTTTGAACCATTCATTCAAGTCTGTTTACCTTATCAACATGCCACACGCAGTTAAAAAGCCTAGCTGGTGGTGGGTTTTGTTGGCATACCATAACACTGCAAGATGTTGCTGAGTGAATCCTGATGGAGGCTGTCGAACATTTTCCTGAAATCTATGAAGTTGGTGTAGTTTTTGCCATTCAATGCGCTCTTCAAGGATTGTTCTTAGGGTGAAAATCTGGTCAACAATGAACTTCTGGGTTGCAGTCCAGTCTGATCATCCCTTTGCTTTGTCTCACCTACTTGCTTTATTCTGCCTAAGATGATACAACCGGAAATTTTACCTGTCACCTGAAAGGACTGTTATGCTTTGCCAGTTGTTGCAATTGCTTAGGTACCTTTCTTTGGTGACTTATTATAATGCAGTTTCCCCATTGTTCTGGAGCTTTTCCTCATCCCAGTTTCTATAAATGTGGTGGTGTTCTGACCTCAATCTGGTCTGTCATTTAAAAAAAAAAAATTAAAATTACTTTTTTTTTTTTTGCTTGTATTTGTTTAATTGCTGGTAGAGTTGTGTTAAGTTCCAGGACGTTACAGTTAATTATATGCTTTCCGTCATGCAAGCCCTACAACCGACCACACACAAAGCACACCCACACTGTCACTTCTCCCTTGACGTACATTTGTACACGGTTTGCTCAAACAATAGAGGCATCCAATGCAAACACAGACTCTTAACATCACATCAGCCACAAGTGGAGCCACATGTATGCATGAGACTTCGCTCATCTCTGCTTGTGCACACATCCCATGTGTCATTCCCATGAAGTGGGAACCTTTGAGTTTCCTTTCCCTCTTTCTTCTCTCCCCTGCTAGCTTCCTGAATGAAACGTCCCATGAGCCATTATGTTACAAAGGGTTGAGAATAGCAAAGAAAAGCAGGAGGCTCATATCTTGCTACAAGAAAGCTTGTTTAATAATCCGCCTTTTTAAAGTGCTGTGGATTTTATCTTCTGCTTCCCCATCACTTGTCTGTTGCACAGATGGGACTGGATTCTCATTTACCCAAAAGCCCTTTTACACTGTCTTGGCAGTATAAAGAAACCATAGAGTGAATGTAAATGTAATTTTTGCTACCAGGGCCTTCATGTAAATGTGAATCAGGCCCCTGGGACTATTCTTCCCAGAAAGATGGAAGCATTTTATTGTAGGTGGCTGGTTGGCTGAGTTCCTCCTTGAAATGACTTATTTTTAGTGCTACTGAGATTTTATTGTATTACAAGGCTTGAGGCATCCTTATATGTAATTAGTATTTCAATCTAAATAAATCTAGGAGCTGGACTGCACAGGGAAGAAGAAACCAAAGTGCATGCCCTGCGTACCGCTGTAGATAGTGGCAGGGTAGCAGGGGGTGTTTGCCTGAAACCAGATGTTTATCCTTGTGGAAAACTGAAGTGGGTTTTGCTGGCTCACTGATGCAGGTCCCTTATTACCCCGCTTAGATATCAGAGAGGTAGGTGTGACTCTCTAAGGGAGGGGTAGATCCAGCTGTGGGCAGACCAGACCTACTAGCGAACACAAGGAACGGCCAAGTCTGAGAAGAAAATTTTGAGCTGAAATATACTAACGGAGTAAAAATAACTTAATTTCAAACTCCTAGATAAGGCATTAGAACTTTACATGTGTGATATCTGTGCCTGTGTTCACTGCATTTCACAGCTAACATTTCTATATATTTGAATGACACCTTAAAGTCCTAAATTGAAATCCTGGTTCTGTTGAAGTTAATGGTAAAACTTCCATTGATTTTAGTGGTGCCAGGATTGCACCCTCGCATGAAACTTCTTGAAAATAAAAAATCTAGTAGCAGTCTCCTTTTTCTTTTGCGGAATACAGTATGTTAAGGGAAACGTCTGAAACATTTCCCCCTGTACTAAGTAACAATAACGTGTACAAGCTGGCTGCCTGCTACCATGGCTTCTGTATGTAACTCCTTGTGCACTGAAGAACCCTTATTGATCTTCCCTTCTAAAAGATCAAATTTCAAGTACTAGGACATCATTTGATGTTTTCTTATGCATCAAAAAAAAATGGTCAGGCTTTACAAAAGCTGCTTTCAATCTGAGTTGATTAGCTTGATTAGCTGTAACAGGAAAGAAGTACAACTTCCTATTTAAGATCTAGCTGTGCGTTCAGCTATCTTTTATTTTCAAACAAACAGCTCATTAATGTTTCATTGCAGTTGAATTGTAAGGTATTGTTAATATCCTGGTGTCGTCATGAGTTGAATTTTCCCATATTTGGAAGTAGTAGGCCACTTGCCTAAGACAACAGCTACTCTCCACTGCAGAGCTACAAGAAGGATAAAGTGGGTCTGTGATGAAAGATCTTCTGTGAAGATTCTTAACTAATGGTTCCACTTCACAGCCTTGATAACTTTGATATAACATCACTACAATAATGACCATTCATATTATGTTGCCATCCATATCTTGCAAAATGACCTTGCATTATTTATTTTCCCATGATTAGGTTATGGGGGAAGCATAAAACAGTCCTTTGTTTAATGCAGAAAGACAAATGTTTACCTTTGGTACTCTCAAGCTGAACTATTAAATGGTAGGTTTCAGAGTAGTAGCCGTGTTAGTCTGTATCTGCAAAAAGAACAGGAGGACTTGTGGCACCTTAGAGACTAACCCATTTATTTGAGCATGAGCTTTCGTGAGCTGCTTCCGATGAAGTGAGCTGTAGCTCACGAAAGCTTATGCTCAAATAAATGGGTTAGTCTCTAAGGTGCCACAAGTACTTATTAAATAGTTGTTGCATATGGAATGGCTATTCAGATTAATCTCAACTCACTGCAGAATAGAATGCCTGTTTCATTAGAGCTTTGGCTGAAAGCTTTTTTGTTTGTATCTTGCATGTTGGCAAGGATATAGTGCTGTTTTAGCATGGTCTGTTATCTGCTGACTTTATCACTAAGGTTGAACTCTGAAGGGAATTTCTTTCCTAGTATCATTGCTCAACAGTGGCAAAACTTGTTGCCACTTGCCCAACTATGAGACAATGTTTCTGAACTGCAGGAGGGAACATGTGGGCATATGTTGAGCACTATGCTTCACTTGTGCCTACATAACTAGAGACTAATTAGCTTCTGTATTTGTAGACTGATATTCCTGAAATGAGGGAGATGGGGAAGGCAGGAGCTAGGAATCAAAATGGAATATTTTTAGAACTGTTGTCTTCTGTTAAAATGTACTTTTCATATTGCTTGACTTCTTTCCACTTCCCCCCACGGCTCTGCCTCCCTCTGTAAGCATTCGCGTGTTCTGGCCTATCTAGATAACTGTATGGTTCTCTTTCCCACTATGTGGGTGCCTCAGCTGCTCCTGCACATAGCCCTTCCAGGAGCAACAACATGAAAATGACAATGTTTGTGGTACTAGGGAGCACGTTATAGACAACAGATACAAATCACGAGACGGGGATTAAAAAACAGTGCTAGTGATTGTGAGAAAAATCAAGTATTTCCCTGATGCCAGTGCTAAAATTGCCCTAGGGTATATGAGTAGATGTAAAGAAATGTGTATTACAATTAAGGCTTCTGATTTTTGGTTTTAACATATAAAACACCCACAAAACACAAACACACACAATGAAATCGGTGTTTATCCAATAAACCCTGGAAATGGTTACTTGTATCTAAGGGTTTGTCTACACAGTAGTAATGTGGACTACTGGGGTGTGATTTTTTTTTTATTATTATTTTTTTAAAGCACACTAACATGTTGTGCATTGATTGGTCCATGAAGACCCTGCTGGTGTGCACTAAAGGTTCACTAGTGCACTTGAACATAGTGCTGTTTGAAACAATAGTATGTTAAAGCACACTAGGGAACCTTACAACAAGATTACACATTACAATATGGACTACAGTAACGTATATAATATACGTAAATCATTACAATATATTAGATGAGCTCTGAAAGCCCCCAATTGTTTTACATCTACATAAAACTCAGTGCCTAAAAAATGAAATTAATAAACCCCCCAAAACAAGCCCTAATTATAATATGTATGAGGTTTAAAAAAAACTAATATGGAACTACAAATAAAAATAACTTTAGGACAGAACAGCAGTTTTAGATTTGAGACTTTACAATCTAAATTTATGACAGAAAATATCCGGTGACTGTATGGAAAGCATATGACCAATGAATCAAGGGACATTGCATTCATCCTACTGTATATTGTCAAGAGAAATGGACTGTATGGAGGTGCACAGAAGATCGTATATGGATATGACCTTCTAGTATATCAAACTGTTCCATTAGGAGTGGAAGGAAGAACTCATGTGATTTCTAGAGCAGTGACCTAATGAACATGGTGTAGCTATGACCATGTACGTGAACAGGGATGTAGAATTAATTGGCCCAAACTATCAACTAAACAAGACACCCAGATGATTGGGGGCAAGGTGGAAATAACTGTACACCTAGTTAGAGGGACTATTTTAATATGTGGGTTTTCTGAACTACAGTACATGCAAGCTATTCAATTCGATGGTAAGTTGTTTTTTTTGTTTTTTTTGTTTGTTTTGTTTTTCTTAAAAATGACCTATAAATTTTCCACAATGGCCTCAAAATGTAGTAATAGGTGCTGCTGGGGCTACAATTTAGTCATTCTTGTAAGAATATTAAGAAAAGGAACTGGACAGTGAACAACTTCTGGGATGTGTATGTATTATTGCTGGAAACATTAGATACATTTGTTTTGTTTTTTCCAGGAACAATTTTCTGAATAAGCTTAATATCAGTAGGCCTCAGCTACTGGAGGGTGACTTGTACATACTGGTGAAATTTAGGTTATTTTAACCTTGTAAAAAAATGAGGGGGCTTCTATAAAGTCTTAAGAATCATCCAGATTTCCAGATGCTTATCAAAGCCTATGGAGCTTGGACTCATAAGATTCATTTCCCCCACCCTCAGACTCATACTTGGAGGAGGAAGATAAATCCTTTCTGGTGTGTTCAGAGGCAGGACAGCAGATCAGTTTCTTCTTTCCTGGTGGGGGTTCCTCATCTTTAGAGCCCTGGTGGGTACAAAATTTGTATCTTCAGCTGATCTGCGATCCGCAAACATGGTCCATGGATATAAAGCTGAAATCCGCAGATTTGCAGGTCTCTACTCTTCTTTCTCGCCTGCTGAGATCCACCCGTTTCCTTCCTCAATGCGTACTCTTTTCCCCCCCCCTCCCAAAAATCTGTCATCTCTTTTCTCGCTTAGCCCTGGTCTACACTAGAACTTTAGGTCAAATTTAGCAGTGTTAAATCGAAGTAAACCTGCACCCGTCCACACGATGAAGCCCTTTATTTCGACTTAAAGGGCTCTTAAAATCGATTTCCTTACTCCACCCCTGACAAGTAGATTAGCGCTTAAATCGGCCTTGCCGGGTCGAATTTGGGATACTGTGGACACAATTCGACAGTACTGGCCTCTGGGAGCTATCCCAGAGTGCTCCATTGTGACCGCTCTGGACAGCACTCTCAACTCAGACGCACTGGCCAGGTAGACAGGAAAAGAACTGCGAACTTCTGAATCTCATTTCCTGTTTGGCCAGCGTGGCAAGCTGCAGGTGACCATGCAGAGCTCATCGGCAGAGGTGACCATGATGGAGTCCCAGAATTGCAAAAGAGCTCCAGCATGGACCGAACGGGAGGTACGGGATCTGATCGCTGTTTGGGGAGAGGAATCCGTGCTATTAGAACTCTGTTCCAGTTTTCGAAATGCCAAAACCTTTGTCAAAATCTCCCAGGGCATGAAGGCCGTAACAGGGACCTGAAGCAGTGCCACGTGAAACTTAAGGAGCTGAGGCAAGCCTACCAGAAAACCAGAAAGGCGAACGGCCGCTCCGGGTCAGAGCCCCAAACATGCCGCTTCTATGATGAGCTGCATGCCATTTTAGGGGGTTCAGCTACCACTACTCCAGCCGTATTGTTTGACTCCTTCAATGGAGATGGAGGCAACACGGAAGCAGGGTTTGGGGACAAAGAAGAAGATGATGAGGTTGTAGATAGCTCACAGCAAGCAAGCAGAGAAACCGGTTTTCCCGACAGCCAGGAACTGTTTCTCACCCTGGACCTGGAGCCAGTACCCCCTGAACCCACCCAAGGCTGCCTCCTGGACCTGGCAGGCGGAGAAGGGACCTCTGGTGAGTGTACCTTTTTAAAATACTGTACATGGTTTCAAAGCAAGCATGTGAAAGGATTAATTTGCCCTGGCATTCACGGCTCTCCTGCATGTACTCCCAAAGCCTTTGCAAAAGGTTTCTGGGAGGGCAGCCTTATTGCGTCCTCCATGCTAGGACGCTTTACCACTCCAGGCCAGTAACACGTACTCGGGAATCATTGTACAACAAAGCATTGCAGTGTATGTTTGCTGGTGTTCAAACAACATCCGTTCTTTGTCTCTGTGTTATCCTCAGGAGAGTGAGATATCATTCATAGTCACCTGGTTGAAATAGGGTGCTTTTCTTCAGGGGACACTCGGAGGAGCCTGTTCCTGCTGGGCTGTTTGCCTATGGCTGAACAGAAATGTTCCCCGCCGTTAGCCACGGGGAGGGGGGAGGGTTGAGGAGGTAGCCACGCGGTGGGGGGGGCAAAATGCGACCTTGTAATGAAAGCACATGTGCTATGTATGTAATGTTAACAGCAAGGTTTACCCGAAAGAGTGTAGCCACTGTTTTATAAAATGTGTCTTTTTAAATACCGCTGTCCCTTTTTTTTTTCTCCACCAGCTGCATGTGTTTCAATGATCACAGGATCTTCTCCTTCCCAGAGGCTAGTGAAGATTAGAAAGAAAAAAAAAATGCACTCGTGATGAAATGTTCTCTGAGCTCATGCTGTCCTCCCACACTGACAGAGCACAGACGAATGCGTGGAGGCAGACAATGTCAGAGTGCAGGAAAGCACAAAATGACCAGGAGGAGAGGTGGTGGGCTGAAGAGAGTAAGTGGCGGGCTGAAGACAGGGCTGAAGCGCAAATGTGGCGGCAGCGTGATGAGAGGAGGCAGGATTCAATGCTGAGGCTGCTGGAGGATCAAACCAGTATGCTCCAGTGTATGGTTGAGCTGCAGCAAAGGCAGGTGGAGCACAGACTGCTACTACAGCCCCTGTGTAACCAACCGCCCTCCTCCCCAAGATCCATAGCCTCCACACCCAGACGCCCAAGAACGCGGTGGGGGGGCCTCCGGCCGGCCAGCCAGCCACTCCACCACAGAGGATTGCCCAAAAAACAGAAGGCTGGCATTCAATAAATTTTAAAGTTGTAAACTTTTAAAGTGCTGTGTGGCATTTTCCTTCCCTCCTCCACCACCCCTCCTGGGCTACCTTGGTAGTTATCCCCCTATTTGTGTGATGAATGAATAAAGAATGCATGAATGTGCACATGCATAAAGAATGTGAAGCAACAATGACTTTATTGCCTCTGCAAGCGGTGATCGAAGGGAGGAGGAGAGGGTGGTTAGCTTACAGGGAAGTAGAGTGAACCAAGGGGCGGGGGGTTTCATAAAGGAGAAACAAACAGAACTTTCACACCATAGCCTGGCCAGTCATGAAACTGGTTTTCAAAGCTTCTCTGATGCGTACCGCGCCCTCCTGTGCTCTTCTAACCACCCTGGTGTCTGGCTGCGCGTAACCAGCAGCCAGGCGATTTGCCTCAACCTCCCACCCCGCCATAAACGTCTCCCCCTTACTCTCACAGATATTGTGGAGTGCACAGCAAGCAGTAATAACAGTGAGAATATTGGTTTCGCTGAGGTCTAAGCGAGTCAGTAAACTGCGCCAGCGCGCTTTTAAACGTCCAAATGCACATTCTACCACCATTCTGCACTTGCTCAGCCTGTAGTTGAACAGCTCCTGACTACTGTCCAGGCTGCCTGTGTATGGCTTCATGAGCCATGGCATTAAGGTGTAGGCTGGGTCCCCAAGGATAACTATAGGCATTTCAACATCCCCAACAGTTATTTTCTGGTCTAGGAATAAAGTCCCTTCCTGCAGCTTTTGAAACAGACCAGAGTTCCTGAAGATGCGAGCATCATGTACCTTTCCCGGCCATCCCATGTTGGTGAAACACCCCTTGTGATCCACCAGTGCTTGCAGCACTATTGAAAAGTTCCCCTTGCGGTTTATGTACTTGCCAGCTTGGTGCTCCGGTGCCAAGATAGGGATATGGGTTCCCTCTATGGCCCCACCACGGTTAGGGAATCCCATTGCAGCAAAGCCATCCACTATGACCTGCATGTTTTCCAGGGTCACTACCCTTGATATCAGCAGATCTTTGATTGCGTGGGCTACTTGCATCACAGCAGCCCCCACAGTAGATTTGCCCACTCCAAATTGATTCCCAACTGACCGGTAGCTGTCTGGCGTTGCAAGCTTCCACAGGGCTATCACCACTCGCTTCTCAACTGTGAGGGCTGCTCTCATCTTGGTATTCATGCGCTTCAGGGCAGGGGAAAGCAAGTCACAAAGTTCCATGAAAGTGCACTTACGCATGCGAAAGTTTACGCAGCCACTGGGAATCGTCCCAGACCCGCAACACTATGCGGTCCCACCAGTCTGTGCTTGTTTCCCGAGCCCAGAATCGGCGTCCCACAGCATGAACCTGCCCCATTAGCACCATGATGCATGCATTGGCAGGGCCCATGCTTTCAGAGAAATCTGTGTCCATGTCCTGATCACTCACGTGACCGCGCTGACGTCGCCTCCTCGCCCGGTATCGCTCTGCCAGGTTCTGGTGCTGCATATACTGCTGGATAATGCGTGTGGTGTTTAATGTGCTCCTAATTGCCAAAGTGAGCTGAGCGGCCTCCATGCTTGCCTTGGTATGGTGTCCGCACAGAAAAAAGGCACGGAACGATTGTCTGCCGTTGCTCTGATGGAGGGGCCACTGACGACATAGCTTACAGGGTTGGCTTCAGGGAGCTAAAATCAACAAAGGGGGTGGCTTTACATCAAGGAGTATTTCAGGCAGGACTTCACGGAGGGTTCCAATAAGAAATGGTGCACCTAAGTTATTGTTCTTATTGGAACAAGGAGGTTAGTCTGGCCTCTGATTGGTACATGGCTAGATGTACCTCGCTGCACCTTCTCTGAGTGACTGCAGTGTGACCTAGAGGAATGAGTCCCCTAGACAGGGGAAGGGGGAAAAGCAAATGAGTACAAAACAAATCTGGTCTATTTCTTGTTTTGATACACTCCATCTATCTTTTACATCTTTGGCTGGCAGCAGACGGTGCAGAAGTACTGCATGCCATCTACATCTCAGGGCTGCTCGGCAGAAGATGGTACAATACAACTGCTAGCCATCCTCATCTCTTGCCTGCCCGGCAGAAGATGATGCAATAGGACTTCTAGCAATCCATATCGCCTGCCTGCTCACCATAAGATGGTTCAATAGGACTGACTGCAGGACTAAAGAGAATGACTTGATCAAGTCACTCCAAATTTAGTCCCTGCACCCATGTCTGCCCAGGCGCTCCTGATCGACCTCACACAGGCGACCAGGAGCACTTCAGACATGACGATGACGGCTACCAGTCCTATTGCACCGTCTGCTGCCACAAGGCGATGGGTTGCTGCTACTGTGTAGCAATGCAGTACCGTGTTTGCCAGCACCCAGGAGACATACGGTGACAGTGAGCTGAGCGGGCTCCATGCTTGCCGTGGTATGGCGTCTGCACAGGTAACTCAGGAAAAAAGGCACGAAACGATTGTCTGCCCTTGCTTTCACGGAGGGAGGGAGGGAACGGGGGCCTGACGATATGTACCCAGAACCACCCGCGACAATGTTTTAGCCCCATCAGGCATTGGGATCTCAACCCAAAACTCTAATGGGCAGCGGAGACTACGGGAACTGTGGGATAGCTACCCACAGTGCAACGCTCTGGAAGTCGACTCTAGCCTCGGTACTGTGGAAGCACGCCGCCGAGTTAATGCACTTAGAGCATTTTCTGTGGGGACACACACACTCGAATATATAAAACCGATTTCTAAAAAAACTGACTTCTATAAATTCGACCTAATTTCGTAGTGTAGACATACCTTTAGATAGGAGGCAGGGAGTCTGAAGCTACCCACTCTGGTACTAGGTATGGGGAGGATGTAAGGTGCTTGGGAACTCAAGTCACTATACAAAGCATGCCACTGTCTGACTCTTCTCCATCCACTCCTTACTTAGCTGCTCTGCTCATATCTGATTGGTCTCTGCTATCAGAGAATGTAAGGCAGGGAGGAGAGTGGAAAGCCCTTGTCACCAGCCTCGCATTCACTCCTTGGCAGCATTATAGGCACACTTTAAAAGTGTGTTTCCTTATAATACACTGAACATCTATTATTTTAAAATATATATGAATACGCTGAAAAGGCCACTCCGCCTTGGCTGGGGCTGGTTTTAAAACCGGAATGACTCCTACCAAAACAGAGCAGTTTGTAAGAGTGTGAGGCAAGAAATTACAGTGTAGAACAGGGGTTCTCAACCTTTTCCTTTCTGAGGCTCCCGCAACCCGCTACAAAATCTCCAGGGTGGCGGGGGGGACGGGGACTTGGTGCTCCAGGCTGGGAGCAGTGCTTGGGCATAGGTATAGTTTGACTTGTATTTTTGGGGGGCAGGGGACAGAGGGGCTTGAGCAAGCTCTGCATGCCAGGGTCTGGGGAGGGAGTGCCACCTCTACCCCCGACTCACTTCAGCAGGCCACCCAGCCTGTCTGGGTTGTATGTGTGTGTAGGGGATGGTGCAACCAAAAATTATAACTCAAAGTAGGGTGCGGGGGCGCAGTTCAAAAAGTTTGAAAACAGCGCAGGGAGAGGGTTGCTAGGGGCTGTGTGTGGGCTGGGGCGTAGCTCAGGATACAGGGAAAGGGATAGCTAGGGGCTGTGCAGGAAGGGTGTACCTCCGGGTACAGGGAGAAGGGTAGCTAGGAGCTGTGTGCAGACAGGAGGGTAGCTCATGATACAGAGAGGGGGGTAGCTAGGGGCTGTGTCCCGGGAGGGTCCCCTCTTGCGGCTGCTGTTTCCCAAGGGCTCTGCCGGTCCTGGAGCAGGTCCTTCCTCCTGGGAGACTCTTACCAGCTGCCCAAGCAGTCAAAGAGGACTGGGAGCTGAGGAGCAGCCACAACCCTGGGCAGCAGCAGGAGACAGGGGGAATGCTACGGCTTCCTGCTCCATGGCACCAGGAAGTGCATTGCCTGGCTCTGGCTTCCCGCCTCCAACCTGGCCAGGGAGCAGGGCCTCCGGGGTTGGGAGAGAGGAGGAGAGGGGTGGAGCTGCTCTTGGGACTGCTCTGCTCTGGGTAAGGCACTGCGGTTTGGGGTGGCAATGCTCCCCATGCCCTCCAACTCCACCCATGTGCTCAAGGCTTCTGCCCTGGGAAGAGCATCAGGGCTGTGGGATTCAGCCCCATAACTTCTGGCTTTAGCCCCATGGGGGCCGACGCAGGGCTACGGACCCCTCGGTTGAGAACCACTGGTGTAGAAGGCGCCTACAGAGCCCATGAACTATATACTGATCCTTATTTTATGAAACTGTTTAAATATTTTAAGTAAACTATTAGGTCGCTGTCCTAGCTACTTGTAGTAATTTCCTTATTCAGAGAGTAAATTGAGGTAACAAAGTCCATCTAAACCAGTGCTTCTCAACCATGGGTTCTCAGAGGCCTTCCAGGGGGTACATCAACTCCTCTAGATATTTGCCTAGTTTTACAACAGGCTACATAAAAATCACTAGGGAAGTCAGTAGAAACTAAAATTTCATACGGACAATGACTTATCTGTACTGCTCTAGTATAGTATACACTGAAATGTAAGTACTATATTTATATTCCAATTGATTTATTTTATAATTATATGGTAAAATGAGAGAGGAAGAAATTTTTCAGTAATGTGCTGTGACACTTCCGTATTTTCATGTTTGATTTTGTAAGCAAGTAGTTTTTAAGTGAGGTGAAACTTGGGGATCTGCAAGACAAATCAGACTCCTGAAGGGGGTACAGTAGTCTGGAAAGGTTGAGAGCCACTGATCTTAACAACTTTAGTAGCCTTTTTATGCTCTAATGCAGAACTTTGCTTAAGTTCTCAGTGTGCCTCCTTGGCTTCCTTTTAAAGGGAAATTAAAGAATAAACAACATTCCTCTGAGTGTTTTGCCAGTCCAGTTTGTGGGTGGGGGAAGGGCCAGGGCAGTGAACAGAGTAAGTTGTAGCACCTTGGATCCACCTCTTCTTAATGCAAACATGCTGCTGTAACTATGTGTAATGCAGGTGACAGCTCTTTGAAAGCCACCTTCCTTCCTTTGCAACTCCCACATTAGTCCTTAAGGCAGATGATCACAACCCTATGACGTTGGCAAGGCTGCACTCTTAGGCACAGATCCATGTTTTTTCTCTGCTCCCGTGGCACTCAGCTAAAACTGTATGCAACTAAGCTTATGGAGCCCCCAATGAATGCCCATGCCCACCTTAGGTAGCTTTCCACCTTCTGTGAGTGGGGAACAAAGAGGGGAAACCCCAAAACAAGAGCAAAAGAACAAAAATAAGTTCAACATATGAAAGAAAAAGAGGTGGGTTGGTGAAATGGGAGAGAAAATAGGCAGTGGGGAGAAGTTGGTGACAACTGTGCAGCAACATGCATGCATGAGAGGAAATGGGGTACCTAACTGTCAGTTATTAGGGGTCTCCTTAAGAAAAACATTGGATGCCAGTGCATCTTGAAAAACAGAAGAGGTGTTGGTAGGGTATCTTGCTGTCTCACTTCAACTTTTATAATTTGCTTTTTTTTAATTACATGAGAAATGCTGAACCCATATATTGTTAGCTGACAGCTAGAAATAAATCTTCAGAGGTAGGTACTGGTTATGAATTCTTGAGATTTATCATTAAAACTGGAATTCGCAGATATCTTTGTTCCGTGCCATGAGACAAGAGTCTCTTTAGTGCTTTTGCATTAAGTCATAGAGAGGACGAATGGCTGACTAGGTTTGAAGAAGGATAGGTGTGCACGTTGCAGTGTAGACCAGCATTTTTCAAACTGTGGATCCTGCCCCAAAAGGGGATCCCAAGCCTGTTGTAGGGGTTGCGATATTGCCACCCTTACTTCCGTGCTGCCTTCAGAGCTGGGCTGGCAGAGAGCAGCGGCTGGGCACCCAGCTCTGAAGGCAGTGCAGAAATAAGGGTGGCATGGGTAGCACTAAATACTGACTTCTTGTAAATAGCTTATCTGCGGTGCAGTTCATGCAAACTACTTTAATGTGCAGTTTCTCTTAAAAATCAAGTCCACTGATGGCTTTGATACATAAGCCTTAGTGTGATTTTTAGAATGCACTTAGATCACTCCAGGTACCTGTTGAAGAATGTCTGCCTTTATTACTGTGCAGTGTTTAATTTTTAATGTTGACTTAGTTTTGTTGGGCTCCGTGGTGGACTTTTTTGCCCCAGAAATACTTTCAGGAATGTGCAGTTTCTGTGAAACTGGCACTGTAGATAAAAGCTTGATTGCTTTGTGGTTGTGAAATGGGCAATTGTGTTGCTGGTTCCTTTTTCTTTGGTACCAAACAATTCTTTTGTATCTCTTTCCTTGGCTGTGGTCACCCATGGGCAAACATACTTTATTTCTTAACTTCTTCTTCAATGACTCATATATTAAATTCTTCTGAAATCTCTCTTTGGAAACTTGTGAACTTGGCATACATATGTGTTTAATCTGTCGGCGACCCCTCAATTCAAAGATGACCTTTACCACAGATTTACATATGGTCTTGAGATGACTCAGGAGTCCGATCCTGGATCCACAGATCTGTCCGTAGTAGGCACAGACATTTTCTGGCAAGGCAGCTGCCTGCTGGGAGAAAATTTCTTCCTTCTCTCTGTCTTTTCAGCTTCTAGGGCCAGGCTCTTCTCCTCGAAGCAGGCCACTGCCTGATGGAGGATGTGGTGCCATTGAGGTCAGTTGGTGGCTTGCTCCTCCCAGCTTGTGATATACTTTGTGTGTCTTTGTAGCATTTCTTCTGACCACCATAGGATCTCAGACCATAGGTGAGCTGAGAGTAGAGGGCTTGTTTTGGGAGGTGAGATACAGGACTTAAGTGGCTACTTGTGTGGAATTCTTTCTTCCTAAAACTAAATAAAAAGGTGAAAAATTGTCTGCCATTCAGAGTTACAAAATGTTTGGAGGTGGATGCAGTCAAATTAGTTTGTATATTTCAGTGGAGATTCAGAAGTGCACTGCATTGCAATGGTATTCAAGAATTCAGTTTGTGTAAACGTGGATTATCAATTGGTCCAACAAAAAACAAGCAAAGTGATTTGTGGAAAGAACTTGCTGGGGTATTCAGGAGATGAAGAGCAAGCTCTATAGTCTTATCAGGCTGGTTGATATATCAACAGATAACTTGTATGTCACACAGGCATGTTCTGTGTTACAGGCTGAAGTTTTGGGGTCTTGCTTACAATGCCAAGAAGAGAGCAGAGGTTGGCTGAATGGAGGAAATGCGCTGTGTGCTGAGGTATCTGACCAAGGGTATATCTTCACTATGGAGTTAACTGCAGTGATGCAGACTTCAGTTACTCCTCTCCCGTTAGTGTCGCTCAAATGAGAATCACTCCACTGCAGGGCAACCCTCAAGTTGTTGTATCCACACTGGTGCTGCACTATTTGTGTGTGTTGCTAGGACTTCTGGGGCGTGTCCCATGGTTCTTTGTGCTGCAGTAAGCTAGGCTGTTCTATAAATTCTTTCCCAGTGAATTGTGGGAGAACTTGTCTGTTCTTTCTGGGTATATTGGCGAGGGGTAGGGGTGGATCGGAGAACTAGTTGCACTCAAGTGATGCTAGCCAGCATCCATGCTACAGAGCGGTTGTAGCATGCTAGCAGCTGAATAAGGCTATGTCTACACTAGCACTTTTGTCGGTAAAACTTTTGTTGGTCAAGGGTGTGGAAAAAACCACACTCCTGACAGACATAAATTTCACCGACAGAAGTGCTGGTGTGAACATAGCTCTCCTGCCGACATAACTACTGCCGCTTGTTGCGGGTAGTTTAGTTATGCTGACAGGAGAGCTCTCTCCTGTCGGCACAGAGCAGCGGTACAGCTGTGCCACTGTAAGGTTTTTAGTGTAGACATAGGCTAATGCTTGAGTAAGGCTATGCCCCCAATGGGCCAGTCAAAAAGAACCACCACATCCAAGTTCTAGGTTGTTGGGTGTGGGGAAGACTCAAATTAGGAGCAAAGCTCTAGTTATAACTCAAGTTAACTTTGCAATAAAGACAAGGTTGAACAGTCCTTCCTACGCAGATAGGTCTGCTCAGAAAGCCACCGCTGTAGGGCTGTGGAAAATTCTCCAATTTTGTTTTCTGTGGCTTTTAGTGAAGTGGGATTTTTGGTTTTTAGGCAGAAAAGCAGATTTTTGGAGAGCAAAATAGTGATGCTTTCTACCTGCAACTCCCTTCTATTCCCTTGACCCATGAAATTACTGTCTAAGGCCTGGGCCTTGTAGGCCATGCTAAAACTGCAATTGTTTTTGGTTTTCTTTGGGCTTAAGCCTCTCCCATTTTTTTTTCCTGGTTTGGTTTGGGGATGACTTACTAATGGCAGGGTAGGTGGGAAATCTTTCCTGCCAAAACCTAATTGCTCATTTGTTTTGTTTTAAAATAATCAGGCCAAAGTCTACATATTTTACTTTTTGGAAATTTGAACACTTTTGCTATACATGTTAATTCATCAAACACTTCTGTGGTAGAAGTGCATTAAAAGGTACTCTTCTGCATATGTCACTTTGCTGAGATCCATATTAGAGTCTCTAATGGAATGTATACAAAATATATCTCAATTATAGTTTGATAAATAGCCTGTTTCTAATCAGAATATTTTTGTTTTAATTTTTACAGATATAAATGGTACAAGGAGTTGAAGCTACAAGCTTCTTAGTTTCTCAAGAAGGAATTTTATTACCTAAACAGTGAGGGTATTTAACATAGGATAGTCTAATTTGTGTGTCATTTGGAAAAAATGCTAACCAATGGATTTAGAAGTGTCTGACTAATAAAATTTCTATGTCACGCTATTTCAGCCACCCCTACACATTGCAAGTTCCTGCAAGTGAAAAATGCTGGTGGTCTTTTGCTTTGTTAGCTATTTTAATTATTTAATCTTGTAAGGCAACACAAAACAATGAAAAAAAAAGTTTGGATTGATAACATTTTGTAACTGATTCTGTCATACATCACTTTTTTTTTAATCTACCTTTTTAAAACGTCCATCCCTGGTATTTAACTGCTGCTTTTTATCAAAAATATATTAAGAACTAATAAAGTGAAACAGCTAGTATAAAAATACCAAGGAGTCTAGCTTCACAGGCAGCTTATGACTCGGTAGTGGTAATTTCAGGAATATAATATAACAAATGGGAAAAGGGAGAAGTTGATAGCAATGGCTATACGTTAGCAGTTATGAAATGTAGACAACTGGTGCGAAAACCTAAAGTGTATGGGTTGATGACAATACGGTTTTTTTTTTAAAAGAACTCTTAGCCATCAGCAATGATGTAAGCCAATTACTAGACAGGGATGGTAATATCAATAATGATTCCTAAAAGGCAAAAGTGCTTAATAAATAAATATCTTCTTTAGTTTCTGTCAAAATAGAAACAGCAACTGCTAAAGCTAAATATTTTCAAGTCTGCTGGACTAGAGAAATGAAAAGATCTCTGAGCCATTGATGTTAATATTTAATACATCTTGGAATACTAGGGAAGTCCCAGAGGACAGGATAAAAGCGAATGTTGCTCTAAGAGTTACAAAGGGTAAATGGGATGACTCAGATAAATTGGCTAGCTTGATTTGATCCTGGGTAAAAGGCTGATATAGGATGGCAACGTTATTTTCTTCATGCAGGAAGCACTTTTAAGTTCTATGCTTAGACTAGATGATAATGGTCCCTTCTGGCCTTAAAATCTATGAATATAGTTGTAACCTAAAATTATTTATCATCTACCCAAGACCTTGTCAGAAAGGCTTTCATTACTCTACAGGTGTATCTCTGGGTATGTCTACACAGGAATAAAAAGCCCATGACTGACCTGAGTCAGCTGACTCAGGCTCTTGGGGTGAAAAATCTGTGTAGATGTTTGGGCTCAGGCTGGAGCCCAAGCTCTGGAACCCTGAGAGGGTGCAGCGTCCCAGAGCTCAGGCTCAAGACTGAATGTCTTCATAGATATTTTTTGCCCCACCAGCCCAAGTCAGCTGACCCAGGCCAGCCATGGCCATGCCGTGGGTCTTTTATCCCTTTGTAGACGTACCCAATGGTGCCACTCTTCAAGCCCCTAAAGCTACAAAATGTGATTGTCTTATCAACAGGGGGTAGCTTTAACTAAAGGTCAGAACTGAAAACCTTGGGTATATTTTAAGGTAACCAATTTAATAATAGGTGGCGGAGGTCAACATAGGTCACTTTTTTTCCTTTTCCTTCTTTCCTCTGTTTGCTAATATAACTCTGAAGCCATTGTACAGTGTCCTGGAGCCTTGGGGGTAGGGATGGCTTCCATTAAGAAATCCACTACTTATTTATTTTATTGACTTTAATCTCACTCCAGGCTAAAATTTCACGGTCTTCCATGGCAGCGCTCTGCTAATTTGGACCTTTGATGCGTTATGATTGGAGAGGGGATCTTAAAGATTCAGAATATGTTAAGAAAAGTCAGTAATGTACTTTCAGCCTTGGTAATGCCTTGAAAATGCAAACCAATCTTCATAAGGAAAAGAGCTAGAAGCTAGTTACATTTTTTTTTTTTAAATTAGAACTGACACTGATATTTGTAGATTTCCCCTTCCTCCTCCACCAGTCATAGTGGGTCACAGGCTTCATGGGACCCCAAAGGCCAGATGTGAGAATCAACTTTCCTTTTCTCCTCATATGTTATGTCTCTTTCTAGTCTAAAATCAGTTTAATGTGTGAGGTTGTCAGACTTTCCTGACGGGATTGCTTGAACTCAGAATGGCTAGAGAAAGTAGATGTTTAGATTCATTGCACTTGTGCAAGTAGAGGAGTGATCCAGTGTAAGTTCTTTGTTATGGTTGTGAATTCTCTCTCCAGACTTCAAGTAGAAACCAAGTTATTAGGGAGCCTAATTTCAGCCCAGAGGATGGACTTTGTTGCTCTGACAAGCTTTCATAAAGAAAGAAACTTCCTCAGACATACAGAGCTGGAGACAACTAGGCTTTAAATTTTCTCAACCATCAAAAATAGGCGAGGGGGGGAAAATCTTAGACATGGGGAGAACTTTCATTTTCTTTTGGGATGATGCATTATACTTATTGGTGCTGCCTAAAATGGAGGCCTGGGGTGGAGAGGAGGAATGAGCTTGTTCATAACCTTGGGGCACACGGTGTGTATTTTATGGTCTGCCAGTGGGAGGGAAATTGTTCAATTCCCACCCATGAAGGTATTGTCTAAGGTTCATTACTTCCCAGAGATGACTAGGAAGATATTGTGCATATAGATAGTGTTCTGGAATCTTTGAGAACAATAGCTCCATGTATCATCTTCTCATAAAAATGTATATACTTCTGTCTTGCTTTGCTAGTTTATTGCAGTGTTTGTCGTATTAACCAACAGTTCTGAAGCTCGGCAAATGAAAGAATAACAGACAAACTTTTCTGTGGTATGCTAAACCTGTAATTTTAATGTGTGTTTTGAGTTGTGAGCATGTGCAGGATTGTTAGCCCCTACTTGATCTGGCAGAGCTTATTTCACATTCTGTCCTCAATAGTTTCAGATAAGAGTAATGAAAAACATAAATATGTAGCAGGCCCCCAGCTATGCCAGTGATATTGCATCTTTCCTGGAAACTGCCCATCTAAAGAAAATATGACTTGTAACGTCTGAGAATTGAAAACAGACTCACAAGACAAAGAATAGCTGAAGGGGGTGGGGGGGGGGGAGGAAACCTAAATTGTGCATATATTTTGTTTCTAGAAGTAGCCAGAAATTTTCAATAATTTTATTAAAAAGAAAAGGAGTACTTGTGGCACCTTAGAGACTAACCAATTTATTTGAGCATGAGCTTTCGTGAGCTACAGCTCACTTCATCGGATGCATGCCGTGGAAACTGCAGCAGACTTTATTTATACACAGAGAATATGAAAAAATACCTCCTCCCACCCCACTGTCCTGCTGGTAATAGCTTATCTAAAGTGATCATCAGGTGAGCCATTTCCAGCACAAATCCAGGTTCTCTCACCCCCCTCCCAAAAACCACACACACAAACTCACTATCCTGCTGGTAATAGCTCATCCAAAGTGACCATTCTCCCTACAATGTGCATAATTAAGGTGGGCCATTTCCAGCACAAATCCAGGTTTTCTCACATCCCCCCCACCATTGGTTAGTCTCTAAGGTGCCACAAGTACTCCTTTTCTTTTTCCCACCTTAATTATGCACATTGTAGGGAGAATGGTCACTTTGGATGAGCTATTACCAGCAGGATAGTGAGTTTGTGTGTGTGGTTTTTGGGAGGGGGGTGAGGGGGTGAGAGAACCTGGATTTGTGCAGGAAATGGCCCAACTTTATTATCATGCACATTGTGTAAAGAGTTGTCACTTTGTATGGGCTATCACCAGCAGGAGAGTGAATTTGTGTGGGGGGGTGGAGGGTGAGAAAACCTGGATTTGTGCTAGAAATGGCCCACCTGATGATCACTTTAGATAAGCTATTACCAGCAGGACAGTGGGGTGGGAGGAGGTATTTTTTCATATTCTCTGTGTATAAATAAAGTCTGCTGCAGTTTCCACGGCATGCATCCGATGAAGTGAGCTGTAGCTCACGAAAGCTCATGCTCAAATAAATTGGTTAGTCTCTAAGGTGCCACAAGTACTCCTTTTCTTTTTGCGAATACAGACTAACACGGCTGTTACTCTGAAACCAATAATTTTATTGCTAGTTGTAGGAAAGGCATGTGAGGATTGCAAATATTATTTCTTATAATACTAAGAATTAATACTTAACTTTCCTATAGCATTTTCATCCATAGATCTCAAAGCACTTTACAAAGAAGGTTGGTATCATTATCCCCATTTTCTTCAGGAATTTGTGAGGACTGCCTCATTCTCAGCTGTCTGGCCTAAGGGAAATTGATGAGTAGGTGCTGGTTTTTTGTTCTCCATGCTTCCCTACTGTGATGTTCTATAGCTACACATTATTTTCTAAGGAGGATCTAATTAGCTAGAAATGACAGGTTTCAGAGTAACAGCCGTGTTAGTCTGTATTCGCAAAAAGAAAAGGAGTACTTGTGGCACCTTAGAGACTAACCAATTTATTTGAGCATGAGCTGTAGCTCACGAAAGCTTATGCTCAAATAAATTGGTTAGTCTCTAAGGTGCCACAAGTACTCCTTTTCTTTTAGCTAGAAATGGCTGCCTTGAGCTATTGACTCCCTTAAGGCTTGGCTCTCTCTCCAATGCGCTCGTAGTATCAGGTAGCCTGGAACTTTTATCTGATTAAGTATCAGGTATTCCTCATATTAAAAACTCTTCTCCAGGACTACAGCAAACAGGACACTTTTAGTATCTCAGACTCTCCAAGTTTGATGCACAGTATCAGACTTTCAACCTCTAAAGCAAGGACAATTCTCTTCTTTTTACACTGAGAATTCTCATCCCAAGAAGTGCACAGTGGTTTTTAGTAAGGCTGGAAAGCACAGGACTCAGTCTGGTATAAATGCATGCATACACACACACATGCTGTTTTAAAAACACTGGTTCAGCAAATTTTCATAGTAACTATATTAAGATAAAATTATAGTGTAAAATCAAATCAATTGACTACATGGGCCCACTGCCTTGTGCAATTGGAGACCTACTTTAAAGGCCAAGGCACTCTCTGACTCTTGGTCCAATAAAGCATAGTCATGTAGTGAGAATGACACACCTGGATTCTGTTGAGGGAAATGTCTGGGTGCTGCATGAGCTCTTTACCCTGACAGAAAGTTGCATTGGTCTAATGCCTTTTAATCAAGAATTTCAATGAACACCATTTAATAAAAAAGCTTCCCCCCACTATGAGGCAAGTAAATGGACTCATTTCACAGACTGGGGGGGAATGAACAGAGTGAGTGGTTTGTACCCAAGGTCACACAAGAAGTCTGTGACAGAGCCAGGGCCATCCCTAAGTCTTCTGCCCCCAGTTCTTTACCTTAAAGAAAAAAAATAGACTGGAAGAGGTCTGTTACGGTAGGGTCACTAATATCCTACCTTTAGCCTGTTTAAAAACAAAACAAAAAAAGGTCTAAATATTTTAATTCCTGAATTTGTAAATAAATGGCTGCAACTCTTCCATCAACACTTATTTCTCTTGACTGGTACTAACTAGAACAAGTGGCTAAGGTTTTTGTCTAGTGGGTAGTTTTAAATGTGTTTACTGCTGCTCTCAATGCCCATAATCCTGTGTAATTAATCAAGGCCATGACATTTTTTTTCTTGATCCTTCTGTATTAGGCTATAACAAACTAGTGCCTAGATTCAGGATGGATTGCAATTGGTCTAAACCCTCCCGTTTCAATGCCTTACAATTGTTCATACTCACAAGGTAGAGAGGAACAAAGAGCTTGTAACAGAGTCATTGTAACAGAAGCAGTAATTAACATAACTAAACACAATAGATCTATAAAGAATATGAGCCCTGTGTACTGCATTGCAAACTCTTGCAGTAAAGTTTGCGTGCAAGGAAAACTATGGAAAAGTAGTGTCTGATCATTTTAGAAGGAAGTTTTCTTGGCTGGCCTGCACTTTAGGAACAGGAGTAAGTTAACTTCTGGAAGCATTACAGTAGGACTTAAAAAGAAAAGGAGTACTTGTGGCACCTTAGAGACTAACCAATTTATTAGAGCATAAGCTTTCGTGAGAGCTGTAGCTCACGAAAGCTTATGCTCTAATAAATTGGTTAGTCTCTAAGGTGCCACAAGTACTCCTTTTCTTTTTGCGAATACAGACTAACACGGCTGTTACTCTGAAACCTACAGTAGGACTTGTGCAACATGGGATTCTTCACCACCTTTCCTAAAGGCTTTGGAGGAAGCCAAAGTTCTTCCCACTCAAAATTCTTCCACCTCTCACTGAAGTTGTGTATACCCTTTTATCTAGAGCTTATCCACTAATTCAGCCCCATGATTAGATAGACTTTGTGGTTAAAGAAGCCAGTAGTAACCTAGGCACTGTGATAATACAAATAGCAGCAACTTATGTTCCTTGTACCTCTGGTAATGCAAAGATGTCCTTATTTGCATGTGGTTGAACCCCAGTCTTCAATAAGTTCACATCCTAGTAAACATGGTAGACTCTACCCCGATATAACGCAGTCCTCGGGAAACAAAAAATCTCACCACATTATATTGAACTTGCTTTGCGCCCCCACCCCCCCCACCCCGTTCCGCATTCCCTGACCGCCCCCTCCAGAGACTCTCATCCCTAATCACTCCCAGGACACCCCCCCAACCCAACCCCCCTGCTCCCTGTCCCCTGACTGCTCCGACTAGAAGATCTCCTAAGGTCCCTTCTAACCCTGATATTCTATGATGTACGCATGTCTATAGTGTGTGTGTGAGTGTATATACACATAATTATAGAGGGAGCTGGTAGAAAACCGCTATAGTTAAATTACCTAATACTTTCCATTATAAATCCCTATCCACACCCCCTGCCCCCTGACAGGCACTCACCGACAGCGGCAGGAAGCAGAGCGACGCAGCCCCAGCCCGCTCCACTCTGCCTCCCCGCCGCGGCGCTCCACTTCCCGCCGCTGGTGAGTGCAGGGAGGTTGGGGAAAAGATGCCCCCCGTACTCACCTGCGGCGGGAAGCAGAGCGCCGCGCCTGGGAGCTGGCAGAGTGGAGCGGGCTGGGACCGGGCTGCTCCGCTTCCACCGCTGCCGGTGGGTGCGGGGGCATCCCTTCCCCCAAGCCTCCTCCCCCGAGTGACACGGCTGGGGCTGGGGTGAGGGAAGTGGAGCGGGCTGCTCCCAGCCCCCCAGCTAATCTCCCGGCCACCAAAAGTGCCCCCCCCCAGCTTCTGCCTCCCAGACCCGGGGTGGGGGGAGAGAGTCCCTGACCGTTCCCAAGACCCTCTGCCCCTTATCCAACCCCTCGGCCCCCTTAACATGCTGCTCAGAGCAGCGTTTGGGAGCTTTACCGTGTTGTATGCGAACCTGCCTTATGTCATCACATTATATTGGGGTAGAGGTGTACATTCTATCTTGTTTTATTAGAATGAATATTTACCCAACCCTTCCATGTTCTTTTAAATCTGCCGAGATTCTGAGGAGCTGCTTACAGCAGGTCTACACTTAAAACGCCACAGCAGTGCCACTGTAGTGCTTCAATGCAGACGCAACTACATCTGTGGGAGAGCTTCCCTCGTCTGCGTAATCAATCAACCGCTGTGAGAGGCAGTAGCTGTGCTGCCAGGAGAAGCCCTCCCATCAACTAGCACTGTCTATTCCGGGGGTTAGGTCGGTATAACTGTGTCGCTCAGGGGTGTGGCCTTTTTCACACCTCTGAGCGAAGCAGTTCTACTGATGTAAGTTTTTATAGTGTAGACCTGGCCTTATTTGTCTACCAAGAATGGATGGATTAGCAAAGAAGAGATTTGCCACTTTCTAGGTGTGTAGGTCTGAGAAAAATATCAACAATGAATAATTGTCACACTGGAATTTTCAGAAAAACGAGACCTCTTATTGGACTGTATAAGATATTTAAAGGAGTAAAGCAAACGTGGCTTAGATTTAGAAACAAGTGCAATTGCTAGATTTCCCCTTTCAGTTTTGTAGTGATGTTAAGTACTGCAGTGTGGAGACAAGGAACTGAAATTGTGGTCCTGGCATGGGAATTTAGTTGGTGAAGGAAATATATTTGGCTGTTCTCTAGTGACTCCCATTCTCTCTCCCTTTCATCCTCCAGGTAAATGTCATAAGTACTGTTGTCTCCCTTTAGGAACGGTCATATCCAGCTCCGCTTCCAGATGGAGGGTCACAGTAACAGGACTCGAGAGGCATTTGGGGGAGGAGATTGGGGTGCCAGCATCTATTCGGATTTCAGACGTATGGTATGGAAGCTCTCCTGCGTCTCTTCTGTTAACATGACAGACAGGGGAAAACAACAGGTCATTAAATATGCAAAAGCTCTAACAGTGTCACACAAATAAAAGAATGAGCCAGTTACTTGGTTTCCAAGAGTATATTATAATGGTGGAAACTATAGAAGGCTCTTACATAGGAGCTAGTTAGATCTCAGTGATATAAACTGGCATTGTTGCTTTTTGAGAGATCCAATGAGTACAATGAGTTTCCTTACAGAATGGTCATGAGTAAAGCCTTCTAGAACAATGGAAATGTAGATTATGGGGAAGTTTCTCTTACAGCAGTCTAATGGGCACAAGAATGATTTGTGGCATGCTTTCTCAGACATGTACAGGATATGTATGTAAATGCTCTGCACAATGAGTGAATGAAAATGTTTGTCTTAATTTGAAATGTGGGGCTATAGCATGGTGTGTTGCTTTAGAAAATTAGCAAGTGGAAAGGAGACCAGTTGTTTCTTTTGTGTGACCAAGTCTACATGTTTTATTTATTATATCTCCTAGAAATGCATTGTCTCTCTATTCCTCGTTTTTGTTTCTGAACCATGGACTACATCTGCAAAGTAATATTTTTTTTCTTTAAATTTGACACATCCAATCAGTAGTAGTGGATGCTGCACTTATTTTTATGGGAGTGGTTAGTGCATGGCTTTGAATGAAAATGAGCAAAGTCCTTTCAATCAGTAATTTTGAAACTTTTTTTGAGCTTCTAATCTATAAAATGTGAAAACGGTGTACTCCCCCCGCTCCCTCCCACCTTCTTTGTGCTGTACCTTACACCTGGATCATCTTTGCTTTCTTCCTTCAACTTCATTAATTCACATTTCACTCCATAAAACTCTCTGGCTCTGTTCTTGATCTAGTGCCTGGTCAGACCATTTAAAATGAAATAATAAAAATGAACATAAATAATTGTAAATAACTGCAGAGACAACAGGTGATCGCTCCTGAGCATGTATCTCCTTTCTATTGTGCAGTCTCCCTTTCCCTCGCTAACCAGCATGCACATTGTCATCTTTTGTGAAGATTTCTGCCTAGCCTAGGTTATGAACTTCTTAATGGAAGGGCAGTGACACAGGAACATAGAAATTATCATACTGGATCAGCCCAGTGCCCCATCTATTTCATGATCCTGTCTCTAGCAGTGGCCAATAACAGATGCTTCAGAAGAGTCCCTGTACTGGACAGTTACGGAATAACCTGTCCTTAGGAAAAGTTTCTTCCTAACCCTCCTTAGGTGGAGGCTGACTATATAATATTATATATTGTAATATACAATATTATAAATATTGTGGCAGCATCTAGAGGCCCCAGTTAGTATCAGTGTCGCATTGTGCTAGGCACTGTACACACATGTAAGAGAAGATTGTCCCTGCCACTAACCGCGTACAGTCTAAGTCAGTGGTGTGCAAACTTTTCCAGTTGTGCACAGCCAAGGCTTCCTCCACAGCAGAGCTGCGGGAGGAGCTGGGGCTAGAGGCAGGGAGGGAATGAAGGCAGAGCTGGATTGGGGGCAGAGCAGAGCTGGGATGGAGTGGGATTGGGGGTGAAGCTGGGCCTGGAAACGGACCAGGACTGGGGGGCTGAGCGGGGTTGGGGGCAGAGCAGGGCTGGAAGTGTGGTGCTCCCTCCCCACCCTCCGTAGGGTCTGTCCTGGGCACCCCTTCTCCCCCCCCACCCCCAAAAGTTACTCCATGCTCCTCTGGTAGGGCACCACCCCCTAGTGTAGGATAGTTACTGTTGATTTGGAAAGGGTTAACTGCACTTTGAATCAAACATTGTCAATGTTAATTCACACCTAGTTTCTTTATTGCCAGTATGAGTTATCCTGACCCTCTGACTTCATCCAGGTGCTACTACAAAAGTTCTCCTGTTGATTGGGTAGAACACAGCGTCATCTGGTAACCAAAAGCTGACCTAGAGGAACAGTAGTGTCAGCTTGTCTCTCTTGTAGGCTGGGGTAAGAGTGTGGCAGATCTGCAAGAACAATGTCCAGGGCCATAAAAATGTGAAAAATTGATACAGATGTTCAGTCGTTGTTGTCATCTTCCACACTAAGCTAATCAGTCAGCTGCAGCGTTCCTTTGCCATTTGGTCTGTTCCTGCACAGACGCTAGGACTGAGTCCAACATTGGAACAGACTTGATAGATGTTCAGTGAAATGTTCAAAGATGTTCAGACTCTTCAATGACAAAGTCTTAATTCATAAGTTAGTTGCCTTTTAGTTAAGCACTTGAAATATGTGCTACTTTCTCTGACCAGCATCATCTAATGTACGGTGACATTTAATTGTCTTTAGGCCCTGAGGAATGGGATTGAGTGCAAGACTTCAGTATTGCTTAGTTAAATGAAATTCTAGTCTTTGACCTAGAGACGGAGAACATAAATGTTTTTAATTTTTCATTTCAAAGGTTGGCTTTATTTGTGATCCAGCTAGGAGCCTTAACATGGTCTCCAGTTAGGATGTGGTTGTTATAACAGGGGACAAGATGCTTGCTGGAATTATTATTTATGCAGGGTATTCCTGCAACACTCATTTAACCATAAATTCCTTTATTAAACCCAAAGGCCAAATGATATTTATGCAATTGCTGTAAACATGCATAAAAAGCCTAAATCAATTTACTACATCCAAACAGTAACAAAACACTTATCTGCATTTGATCAAGATCTTTACAAATGGGTGAAACCCAGGGGTGCTTATACCCATATTGGCTTGCTCCAGTGTGGTCAGTCAGGTATTGGCAATGAATGCATTAAGAGTTTACTTTTTATATACCTTTCAACAAACAAGTGATGTCATTGCCAAGTACTGACCTCCGCTAAAAACCTGTTTGAGCCTGTTGACCCCTTTTTTCCAGACTTAATCCCAGATAAGATTTGCAACCTCCTTTCCTCCCTATCTCTTCTCCTCCTCCTCCTCCTCCTCGAGCAACAATTTTTCCTTTGCACCTGGGTTCAGAGGCCCTAATTTTTGAGATAACACTGCTATGTGGGATGGGCAGGACCATATTGGCTCATTTTAAGATGATTTTTTGTTTTATTTAAAATAATCTGCAGTTATCCCTGTTGATCAGAGGCCTTCTTTTTAGAAACCTCCCCATGTTTCATTATTCATTCTTTGAACCAGACCTTCCCCCTGCTTCATTCCTTCTGACCTTGTAACTGATTATTGAAGTACACCCTTGAAATTTTGAGATACAGGATGTTGATTTTGTCTCTGAAATATGTGAGTAAGACCTAGTGTTATACCAATAAAATAACAACCAGCAGGATCTTATTAAAGAGGAAAAGGCAAAATACCACATTTATTGTGAATACAGAAAGAATCATAGTAAGCAGTTAGTTATAGCTGTAACATTCCATTCAATCTCATTTATTTATTCACACACACACACACAGATTCTACAAGGTTGTTATTATAGTTACCAGCCTTAGAGTTGCTCATGCCAAGCCACTGGCCAGGTGGCCTGGACATGAGGAGGGAACAGGGCCTTGTCAGATGCTCATCTGATGCTCCTGGAAGTTGGTTTGCAGAATCAGACCCCAAAGTTCTCACTTTCTAGAGTCCATTTTTATAGGAATTTCTTCCTATGCCAGTCTGTGGGAATTGCTTCATCATGTGTTGCTGAATCAATCAGCAGATGGCACATTCCTGATGGCTCCGTGCTGCCAGATGTTATCTTGTTCTTTGGTTCTCCCATTCTTGAGGCTGTTGGGTGGATTCCAGTCTGCCCTCCGGGGGTCCTCGGGTTATTTCCACTTGACACCTTCTTCAGCCACCTCCCTGATCATTCAGTTATTATCCACACCAAGCATCCATCCACATATATCCTCTATCTCTATTTTAATCACAATTGTTAATACAACAAAAGGGTGGGGAGTCTCTGGGTGCTGTTTCTGTTGTTAGAGTATTGCTTTGAGTCTCTCTCTGTGTGAATTGCTTTGAGAACAGACTCTGTCTTAGAATGTACTAATGCAATTAGCAGCTTGCAAGTTTCACACAGAGGGAGAGAAACAGTACCAAAAACCAAGAGACCTCTTAATTAGTAATACCCTGGAATTTAAACTATGGGGAATCAAATTCATTTGTGATTTTAATACAGAACTTTTTTAATATGATCCAACACTAGCCTGTGCAAGATAGCTCTACAAAAGCTCAGATACAATGTCATTTGTTCATTGTATTTGAACTGTATGGTAGACAACTTCGAGACCTTAATATTTAACTCACTATCTAGGGGAGAAACCTATGTTCTTGCATAAGGACGTGAGGCCTGATTGTCCTTTTTCATTTACATCAGGGTAACTCCTTACTTAGATCAGTGTTGAAGGAAGGAAAACCAGGCCCATAGCATTTCTAGAATTGATTTTGCAATGTCCAAAATCTAAACATACTAACAAATGTTATCGCTCTCCTGGTGTAGACATAGCCAATCTGTGTGTATTCAGTTTCATTTACGGAGAGAGAGAAGGAGGAATGCTTGGTTTTTAAATGAACAGTAACTGGATTACTGTGCTCGATTTACTTTCCTATGCACGTTGTGTGGCATCCAACTAATGACAATTCTCGTGTGCTCGTTTGTGCAAGTGCTGCTAGCTTCTTAGATTTGCCTGGGAAGCATGGGGAAAGCGGTATGACCTCTCCCATGTGGGGAATGTAGCTAGCTGTGACACCCACCTGAAACGCTTCTGTATCCAGTGTTCTGGGCTACCTGTAGAAAAGAATTTCAAAAATTAGGTATTTGGGAGGGAGGAAAAATGAGGCTGATAGTAGACAGATTGGCCGTAACAGTTGAGAGACTATTAAAACCACGTGTGGAGTCCCCAGGCAAACAGGAAGACGGACCAATTTGTGGAATGAGGCATAGGCAGTAAGTTACAGCACTTACTGGACGCTGTTTATGCAATTCCAGTACACGGCCCTTCAGGGTAACTGAAGTGCAAGACCTGACTTAGGCTCTCTAAAAATCAGCTTGTTAAACACCACGAAGAATAAATGCAACTTTATTTCTAGTGTTTGGAAGCAAGAAAGAAATTCAGAGATGGATGGGAATTTGGGTGCCTACGAACATGGTATCATTTACAGCATATTAAAAATCCAAAGTGGGATAGAGAATGCAGTTCTTGGGTCAGAAGAGTATTTTAAACACAAACTGAAAACTGAGCTAGAATTAAGGGGAGATTCTCAAAACGTACAGAAGGCAGACAGGTGCCCAGCTCTCATGGAAAGTCACCAGGAGTTGGGCACTCAACTCCCTCCCATTCATGCCTTTGAACCACCCCCCCCCCCCCAAAAAAACCCACCCAAGCTAAAACCTAATTCTACAAAGATAAAAGTTCAGTGTGAAATACCAGAATCTCTCAGTCTAGGTATTTGGCAGAATACAACTATTTTTCCCTGCTCCTGAATCGTTCAGGTTACTATTATGTAAGCGGGGGGAATGGTCCCACTATTGGGGGGAACTTTCCTGGCTTCTGCACTACCCCGGTGAAGTGGGCTGGCAAAAGGATCTGAGTCTTCACTCCCACTTCCTTTACCCAGTGGCCTCCCTGCCCTTGAGGACTCCCCTTCCACTCTCCTGTCTGGCAGAGTCCTCGTAACTCCAACAAGGCTGGGCCCAGGATTCCTGGGGGCACTCGACCCCCAACCCTGTTGTGGTCACCTAGGACAGGGGCTAGGGTGTCCCCACTCCAGGATACTCTCTCTGCACTGGGCACTTCTGACCCACTGATTATTACATGCAATTTGAAGCAAATGCAAGTTATTTAATCCACAATTAATTTTCAAAAGAAAAAGGGGAAATGGGAAAGGTTAGAGGAAACACATCAACCCACTCTGTGGCAGGGAACATCACAAACAGTGTCTCTGGAATGTCAGGGCAGTTCAGTCTGTTCCTTGTAAGTCCCAGGCCTTCTTCTCAGGCCCTGGCTGTGCCGCAGGGATGCTGCGGGTTGGACACTTGCTCTGGTGGCGGCCACAGGCTCTAGGTGGCGGCCACAGGCTCTAGGTGGCAGGGCCCTTCTTCCCAGTGTTGCCCCCGCCCTGTCGGGGTTACCAATCCCTCTTCGAGTCTGGCCTGCAGAGCCTCCTGGCTGAGGCATCTCAGCTGCTCTGCCTCCAGCTCCCTGGGCTGCTTTTCTGGCCCCTCTGGCTCTGGTTGCTGCAGCTCTGCTCCCAGGACAGGGTCTGCTCTCTCTGGGCTGCTTTTCTGGTTTCTCTGGATCTGGCACAGTTCTGCTTCCCAGCTCAGCATGGGCCCCTGCTTTCTCCTTAGCTCGGCCCCACTCTGTCTGACCCAGGCAATTCCAGCTCACACGGAGGACGGGACCTCCCTGGCCTCCTGACTCCCTGATTAGCCTGCCCACCCTGTCATTCAGGCTGACCTGGAGCATTAGCCTCTCTCCATTGTTCCTGGGGACTGGCAGTCTCAGGGTCCTGATTCCCCATCGACCCTTCCCCTTTGAGTACTGGGAGCTAGCAACTAAAACACCCCCACTGAATGTTAGTAAGGGGGCAACAGTCCCTTACATATTATTGACAGAACTCAGTTTACTAAGATGGATCCAAATCAAAGGTACCGAATTGTGTCCTGCCGCAGTCTGTCTTTTTTTTATTATTAGCTTTTGTAAACTGCTGAAAGCAATGATAACCTGTTAACATGATGAAATGTCCTATATCTTAACTGTCTTCTTCCAGAAGTCACAGATGGAACTAGAGCAGAGGTTCTTACAACAAAATTTGGGTGGCCTCAGAATGCAGCCATCAACTCTTGCTGGTGGGCACTCTGACCCTGAGAAGTGGGGCCCCCACCAGCCCGAGCCGCCCTGCCCCAGGAAAGCTGGGTTAGGAGCTCACTGGCTGCCTGCAGAGTTCCAGGTGCCCTGTGCCCCAGCCAAGCTGCAGCTGCCTCTGCTGTGCCACACACACTGGCCCCATGTGTCTCCAGAGGCGCTGTCCAGAGCCACCTAGGAGACTGTGTGGTGCAGGGTGCAGATCCTTGCTGGCTGCACCAGTGCAAACACCAAGGCAGTGTATCCAAGAGCAACACCTGAGTGATTCAGGGCGGGGCCGCAGCTTTGCCTCCCCTCTCCCTAATCTCCGCCATCCTTTGAAGTCTGTCATGGCCGCAGTAAACTCTGCTGCTGGCTGCATGCGGTCACAGTGGCCGCCTTTGAGAAATGCTGAGCCGGAATGATGCAGGAGGCCTGTTGCTTGTGCTTTTCATCAATTTTATGGTCCAGCCTCCTGGCCACTGAATGATTTGGCAGGAGTTCTCTCATTACTTAATCTCTCCACCCTCAGCAGTTGGTATTGTAAACCCTCCCTTCTCAGGCTCTAAATCGCTGACCAATTTAGTAGTAGCAACAGCAGCCTGTCTGTTAATTCTCCAGATTAGGGCCAGCTTTAAAGCACAAAATGTCATTCTGACAAAGTTCTGGACGTACATGGCCTTTAGTTATCAGCAGAACTGCTTGGGCTGTAATTCTAGTCTAATTTAAGACCCTCTCCTCCTTCACATTGAAGTACACAGATACATTGAGCGTTCTTTGCTATGCATACTGTGCCCTTTCAACAGCCGCAAGCTGCTAACAGCAAAACTTGTTTGGTGTATGTCAGCTACAGAAATATGTCAAAGTGAACCTTTTTCCTCATCTTTAAGGAAAGCCTAGAGAGATGAACCAGGGATTCTTTTCCCTCATTCACAACAATAAAGCTTCTTTTCAGAGCAACCCTTATCTTGCAAATGAAGGAAGTGAAATCTGCTCAAACTCCTTCCAGTTTTGCTGATCTTAGTGGGTGGTGGCAAGTAGTAGTGAGGGAGTTGGTAATCGGAAATCTGAATTCAGTGGGACTCCCCACTCTTTCCTTTGCTGCAGCGACAAGCATATGACTTGCTTTCTTCAGTTTGAGCGGAGGTGGGAAGATCTACTGAAACTACAAATGCTGATTCATGTAACGTCTTCTAATGTAATCTTTTCAGCTATTGCTCATCTCTCAACATTTATATTTAAACAAGCTTCCTGCAGCAATGCTTGTCATTTTGGGATGATAAAAATAAAAGCTCAGCCATTTTGACATATTTTGTGATATCTTCCCAACACAGTACAATAAGATGTTGTTAAGCAGAAACTGAACTTGTCTTTTCAAAGACACTTAAGTTTCTTAAAGGAGAGCTTAGGGAGCCGAGTGGCTTTAACACTGGTGTTTTGAGTTCTGTTTACTTATGTTACTATTCAAAGTAATTTTCTCTTTACCTTTACTCTTCCGTATCTTTGTTTTGCTGCAAATGAAGTTTCATTTTTCCTTTTCACAATTAAGGATTTTTTGAATTGAATATACATTATATTTTAATGTTAATATCATATTGTTTAAAATAACAATCTCAAGAAATGCAAAGCTAAGGTTCCAACGGCACTGTTAAATTGTCTGCATTGCATGTGTATAATATCTATTCCTGACAAAGTCAGTGCTCGAGTTATGCATAAACTTAAGTGTTTGCTGGAGAGGAACCTTATCCCCCCCCCCCCCCCCTTAAATCAAGCAAAGGCAATAACCTTCCGTGGAAACTGTGTATGCAACAGGTTTCAAACTTCATGTTTGTCTGAAAAACTTGGGTCTGTGTTTAAACATTTCCCCCCCTTTCCTTCTACACACACTTCCATATATATATATATAATGCCAGAGAGATTTAACAAAACAAAAATTGCATGCACGCGCTCTGTCTCTCTCTCTCTCTTTGGTTTTGGGTTTTTTGTTTTTAATTACATAAATATCTCTTCAGCTAAAGACCAAGCATAGAAAACAATCACCGAACATGAATGTTTCAGAACATTGTCTCTAATAAAAAAAAAAAAGTTCTTCCTAGAATGGACACAATCAGCACCGGCTTAGAAATTTACTTTCAATGTTGATGTTTCCTCAACTTTACACCCTAGTCTTGTCATGTGTGGAATTATTTTTGTGCTTTTAGCTCTTTGCTTCTACTCAATAGGTCTTTTTGCCAAAGCACATTTTAATTAGTCAGATGGATTAGTACAAATAAAGGAAAATCTTTAAATTGGTCAGGATTAAAGCTTCGGAAAAGTCTAAAACCATAGGTGTAACTATCTTTGTGGCAACCATATTGATTATCTAGAAAGCCATCTTGCTTATTTCCCCCCACACACACTTGGAAAAATAGAAGGGAGGGAGGAAGAAAAAGAAAATGGTGGGACTTCCATTTTTTTGGCGGTGTTCAGAAGCAAGTTTAAAACAGGAATTGAACAAATTATGGAGGAAGGTTGCATTTGCTCTTCTGTATAATCTAAAAATAAACCCCAGATAACTGAGTTATAATAGAACCATAATTTTAAAACCGCCATGGAAATGCTAAGCAGCGAGAAAAATAGTAAACGGTGAATGAATTATAAAGTGTCCATGACAACTCTGTTGCTAGTCTTCTCAGTATTTCCATTCAGCGGTGACTGGAGCTAGAATTGAAGTGATAGAGCTCTCCCTAGCAGTAATAAGACAGATTGTTAAATTATAGTACTGACATGCCCGACTCAGTTGAGGTGCATTGTGAATTCTGTTTTAAACACAGTGCTGGTAACTCATTTTAGAGCCACTTCAATCTTAACTTCTAGAAATACCAGGAAATGAGGAATGCATCTGCAGCTTCTTCAATTACTTAAAGAAAAGGCAGTTATCCAGTAGCCTGCAATAACCTATACAGATCTTGATTCTGCAAAGCGAGCCACCAGTGCAGACCGTAGGCCTTCATGGAAACCCATAAAAGTTTCCATAGGAATAAGGATTTGTACCACTGGCTCCTCTTCCTGGAGTGGCACCATGGTTTGCATTTGAGTGCTATACTGTAGTTGGAAGGATTGACTCTTTGGGAATAAGGCAAGTCCATTAAGGCTCACGTACATCTTTCATATTCTGGTCTGTCTGCAATAGTGCTAAATTCATTATTAACTCAAATCCTTCCTTGTTGGCCAATTTCCTATTTACAATTTACAGACATCATAGATATTAAATTGACCTAGGTAAAAAAAATTTAGCTTCTCAAAATCATGGAATTTACTACCTTCAATATAAAAAGGAGTATCAGACTTAAATTTAAATTCTAATAATGCCCATCTTTTCAAATAGTGCATCCCCTTAGTGGGACTCCAAGGCATCCTGGAAAGGGCAGTGGAAGCGAAGGGTCCTTTTTCTTTTAAGTGAATCTCTTTAAATTACACTAACATTTTCCCAAATTCAGGAAAGGCAGGTCCTTCACTAACAGACAAAATTGAGTAAAATTTTCAAAGGCAGCTAATTCTCATTTTCAAAAGTAACTTTAGGCTCCCAAGTCACTTACATACTTTTGAACAGTTTTTTTTTTTAAAAACAGTACAGTATCACTTAATATAACCTTTGCTTAAACTAGAAACTTTATAACCAAGACTTCACAGACTTGTACATTACTGTAACTGTATCAGTGGGTAATCTTGTCACAAACCATGAAGAAAAGAGTGAAAGATCTGTTGGATCAATAAAATGGAATTGCCATCCATCTCCTTGCCTATTTTAGAAAAGTGAGTTTCAATCCTACGTGAGGTCGCAACAGCTGTTTAGAAGATTTTTTGAGACCGTGAAACCATTTTCCCTTTGTTTTACATCCTGCTTGTCATTAGGCAATTTGGTGTGCAGGAACGTGTTTATAATCTAGCTGGAACAGGTTCTGTGTTCTACTGCATAAAAACAGCCATTGTGACCTTTCCCTTCCCTTTAATGTCCAACTCTATGCTTAAGATCATATTTGCTCCATCAGGCAATATTTGTAAATTGAACATGTATATATGCAGTTCTATATTTTGTGGCTGTTTTGTTTTGCAGATTTTCCAGTGTTCTTACAAAATAAAGATGAGATGGTGACCAGGGCACTTAGTTCCTTTATCTAATAAATTACTATATTCATAGCACATTAATTTAATAGTACAGAATCTAGTAATCCTACAATCCAGCAAGAGGGTTCTTCATGGTTACAATGACAAAGAATCAGTCAAAAGCTATGTAATGGGTATAATTATGTTATTTCAGTTTATGAAACAGAATTTGAGGGATGTAAGCACACTAAAATAAAACTGATGAGTGGGAAAATTGATAGTGTGTGTGCGTGTGGTGGCTGGAAGGAAGGACCATAATTAGATAGGAGGAGGGGAAAATGTTTTCCTGTCGCCATTTGTTGTTGTCTGAGTGCTGTTGAATGGAGAATCCTATATTTATTCTGAAGTATGCTTCTGGGCAACTTCCCTCCATGCATAACTATACCAAAAACATGAGACCTCAATCCCACAAAAGCCTAAGCATATGCTTAACGTTAAGCATATGAAAAGTCCCTTGGAGTACAGTTGCATTGAGTTTAATGGGACTACTCTCATGCTTAAATTTAAGCATGTGCTTTGTGTGATTGGGGCCTTTGCAAAGAGTGTTTGTTTTTTGTTTGCACGCTGGCTCATTTCTCCGGGGCAAATGTTTTTGTAAACACAGTATTATTGCAATTTTCCCATGGCCCACTAATTTATGGGGGAGGGGGGAGAGAATTTTCAGATACAAGTTCAAGAGCTCTTTCAGACCATTTTTTGTCATGTTTATCTCGTTATTGTATATGAACTAGAGTTCTTAGAGGGTTGTGTTTTGTTTTTTTTAAACTTTCCTGGCATTAAGGGAATAGCTGTGGAACTTTTCACATACGAGTGCAGTTGATTGAAGTGGTGAGATCCTCCAGTAACTCCCTCACTCTGTGAGCAGAGCAAAGAGAGAATGAAGCCATGGCATATTGAGTTGTGGAGGATTAAATTATCTTCTGTAGATCAAAGGAAGACCTGTGTCTAGTTACCATGCTCATTGGTGGTGAGCTTTAAAACCCTAGGTGGTGATAGAACTTCTCAAAGAATGGAAAAATTAAAAATCTGCAAAAAGTGCAGTTTTTTTCCTAATTTATTTTAATTGAACCTCCATTTTCAAAAATTTCCTGTGATGTCCACTAGACAGGTATGTAGCAGAGTTCCAGTAGGAATTGGAAGAAAATACATTCTGCTTGACAGTATTTAATTCCTAGGATAGATAGCCCAGTCCTCTCAAACCTTCGTGTTCCTTCACTATTTCCAAATTATTGCCTCCAGAAGACAAGCTGGAAAAAGTAACCAATGCTCCTGAGTGATACCCAATATTACTGCTTGAGAGGGGTTCATTAGGCAAGTTACTGTAGGGTCCAGCACCCTTTTGTAAGTATGTGCACTTCCCTAAAGTGGCTGAAGCATCTCTGCTCTTGGCTTACCTTTAATAAACCCGGAACTATCTGTGTCATAATCACACCCTGTTGCTTTTTTTCCCCCTTTTCTCATTGCACGTCAGGATGTAGTCTTGGAATTTCAGAGAATTCCCCACCCCCTTTTTTTAAGGCTCTCCAGTGGGTTCTGATATGAAATGATAGAATCATAGGGTTAGAAGGGACCACAAGGATCATCTAGTCTAATGCTGCCAAGATGCAGGATCTGTTGTGTCTAAACCATCCAAGACAAATGGCTATCCAGCTTTTGTAAGCCTCCAGTAAAGGAGCTTCCATAACCTCCCTAGGCAGTCTATTCCATTGTCCATTGATAAAGAGACATTGATGCTTCCAGAGTTCTAGCAGCAGAAGTGACTTTGTCTCAGTTCACAGACACTACCAGCTTAAGATGCTGATTTATTTTGCTGGCATCTGCCATGTTACGTGGCCACGGGAAGGCATGCCACTGAACATCAAAGTTTAGGTATGTTTTCATCAGGCTGTGGGTATTGAAATAACCCTGTAGAAACAGGGCGAGAACTCATTTTTAGAAATCTGGGATGAGGGAGAGATTGCTGCTTTAAAACTTAGTTCTGTTCATTAGATACACTACTTCCATTATTTCCCAAGGCCTACTCCTTTTTAAACAGTAGGTGATGACTCCCCACCCCACCCCCCAAAAAAAAGCAGCCAGCCACTTCTGAAATCTGGAAGCTTAGTGGTAAACATTTTACATTTGTAACCCATCTCTGGGTTCTAATAATTAAGTATCATAAGTGATTGCTTCAGAGCGTTCTTACTGTAGATGAGGTGGGTGTATGCCCTAAAGAGTTACATCGTTTTCAGATGTGCTTTCCTCACTGAAAACTACACATTGTTCTCCTGTATGCTCCCTTATCTTCTGTTTCTTGCTGCTAGTAAGGCACTGCCTCTAGCTGAGGGTAAGAAATGCACTTTCTGCTGCAGCTGTCTTTGGTACCTCTGCATTAATTGGTTGCAAGGGAGTGCTTCAGAATAATTCTGTCTGGGTTCCCTATTTATGTAACAGCCTTGAATGCTGTATGTATCTTGTGTATCAGCTGTCAAGTGATGGTCTGGAGGCTTCTCTTGTGGAAGGCCACCAGAACACATTATAGTGCAATGTACTGCCTACCACTAGCCAAGAGTCTTAAAAAGGATATTTTAAACTCTTAAGGCCTAAGACTGGCTGGAGGTAACTTTGGTCATATTACTTAAATGTAGTTGAAAATGAAAACACGTTATCAATTGGATCATATGGCTAGTATGAGTGAGTTGATTAGATGTATGATACAGTCATTACAACTTGCAATTTTGTCTCGACAGCTTTTTTTCTTTATTTACAGATTAGTGCAAACTATATATGCAATATTTCACACATCTGTTGGATAAAAATTAATGCCTGTATAGTACATTCACAATTATCCTTGTCACACCATACATCGAATACTCAATTTCTGGGGTGGGCAGGAAGGAGGTAATTTAAATATTTTTAGGGAGTGCACATTGACTGACTTCCGAATATATGTAATATATGTAACATCTTGCTAATATGAAAGACTGAATCAACCCAAGGGTTAAGGAAACAGCAGAAATGCTTGTCTAGCTCCCCGAGAAGCTTGACATTAAGGAAAATATCAAAGAAAAATATGCCTCAGACTTATTCTAGTGCAATGTTCCTTAAATTCTAATTCTCCTGTTTCCTTTTGGATTAGAATAGGTACTGTCTTTTCTCATGGGTGATTAACTACAAGCATTATCCATCAGCTACCAAATGGTCTTTAAATGGTTTATGCTTTTTGAAGCTAGTTTGTAAATAACCTACTTAACTTTCTTCATTAAAATAGTGGTGCCTAGGTACTATGAAAGCCTGACCCAGGACTCAAGGAAGGGTTTAGGTAAGGGGAATAAATTTATATTGCAGTAGCTCTCAGGAGCCCCAGTCATGGACCAGAACCTCCTTGCTCTAGATACTGTACAAACACCTAACTAAAGAAGTCTCTGTCTCAGAGGTTACAATCTAAGTAAGCTCCAGTCAGGCTCTAGCTGAAACCTGTTTTGATGAATACAGCCTGTTTATTTTTTTAATTATGGGTTTTTTTTGTTTCCAGTGGAGTTTAATAAACTGGTACTTTAACCATCAGAAATGCTTCTACAAGCATTTTCTTCAAAAGGCAACCTAGAAACTTAACAGTATATACATACTACGATTTGTCTTTTCTCCTTCAAGACTGAATCTTGTAATCCCTTGGAAATACAGGTATCTTCTTCCAAAAAGACACTACCAATATTTCTCAGTTTGTATTCAATTCTTTTCTATATAGATGACTCTTACCTTTGGGGAACTATGTTAGGCTGTCAGATTAAAGCTGATGTTTTCATAGTTTTCTGTGACACTTTACAATTTAAATTTTTATATGGTGGAAAAGATGTTTAAACTAATTGACTTATTTTCCAGCACATAGACTAGGTAGATATGAAAGCACTTTAATTAGATTAACACTAACTTTCAGGGCAAAAATCTGGTTTGTTGGTTGTTTTTCATCTCCAATAACATTTATCCAACAAAATAATTTGAGAATTTTGTTTGCCAGCTAAATGTATTATTTTAAAATACCACCACACAGAAGACTGCTGACTTAATGTGCAAAGGTTAGTGCACTAGGAGTGCTGCAATGACTTCCATTGGTTATTTTTTTTTATTTTCCCCTGCCTTCCCTGTTCCTCCATTCATAAAGTGGATTTCAGTGACAGAAAACTTGCATCTTACTCTGTCTCCACATTTAAATGCTCACTATAGCACTTTTTACCCTAATTGCAGCTGGCTCAGAGTTAATTAGGGTAAAAAGTGCTATAGTGAGCATTTAAATGTGGAGACAGAGTAAGATGCAAGTTTTCTGTCACTGAAATCCACTTTATGAATGGAGGAACAGGGAAGGCAGGGGAAAATAAAAAAAAATAACCAATGGAAGTCATTGCAGCACTCCTAGTGCACTAACCTTTGCACATTGAGTCAGCAGTCTTCTGTGTGGTATTATTTTAAAATAATACATTTAGCTGGCAAACAAAATTCTCAAGTTATTTTGTTGGATAAATGTTATATTGGAGATGAAAAACAACCAACCTTCCCCTCCCCCCGGACTATTATCAGATGCCTGAGCCATCCAGTCTTGTGAGGACTTTGTTTTAATTTGACTTTAAAGAATGGTAGGGCTAAGTATCTCATTTAAATATAAGGTGAATTAGGTAAGAAAAATACTGTGGGTTAGATGAAAAAGGGGTATTTTGGTAGAAACTTTATAGTAAGTCTTCCATTAAGTTTCCTTAGAGGAAAATAAGTTTTTGATTTTCAAAAAGATCTTCTGATATCTAAATTCTGGTTTATAGCAGCACAGAAGATCTGGGGAAGACAGCACTGTATTAGGTTACGTTTGGACCTTATTTTAAACTAGCTTTTTCAAAAAGGAAGCTTGGATTCTTTAAAAATGTGTGCCTTAGGCCTCTCCATTTAGTAGGGTTGCTCTAATTCATCTGGCCTCTGAATGTATTTCAAACAAAACCAAATTAAACAAAATAAAAAAACCCTGCTCAGTGCACACTGAGACTAATGTACTACTGGAGTGTAAGCTGGCACAACTATTTATTTAAGGCAGTGATTTATTTAAGGCAATGGAGTCACATGCACTTACATCAGCAATAAATCTTCCTCCACTGTGTAGAAACTTCCTTACTTTTCTAAGCCCTTCCTCCTATCATGGAAATTCTTAGGCTGCTTTGTCCATGAGCAGTCAAGTATGAAGTGATACACAACTTGCACAATACTTTTTTTCCCCAGGTTTTGAAAAATATGACTGTCTCCTTTGTTGGGTGAAAAACCATTGCCATGGCAACCATTGCCAACACTGCAAGTCCGTCATTTGGGGTTTCCATCAAGTTTTTTTTTTTTTTTTACGCACACTGCAACCACCACTGTTATTAGACAAGTTATTAATTAATCTTCCTGCCATTCAGTCACAGAAGTGATATAGTTACCAATTTCTAACTCCAGGTACAGTTAGTCATGCCCACCTGTAAGTAGCTAAGTTTGCACAATTCTTCACTAAAAATGAAAGCAACTTCTGGAGCTGCAAATGTGCACTGTATCAAAATTCTCAAGGAACCTGGGAAGTTAATTGTGTTCTGGTTTTTCCCTTTTTGTGGGATATTTAGTTTCTCCACACCATTCACAAAGGTTCTGTTCTTTTCTAACTTTCTGAATTTCTTGTTTTTATGTAATAGCCTTGTTCAGGTATTTTTTTATATTTCTTGTGATGGGTTAGGACTCACCACCGCTGGCGCCTCCCACTGGTTGCTCCGGGAATTAGCTCTGTCCAGTCATTGAGCACCTTTTTCACATGGTGCCTTGCCCTTCATCCGCTCTGTTGCTTCGGGGACACTTGTTGCTCCCTGCTCAGCAGGGTCCTCTTCAGGACACTGCCCTCCGCCCATGCCCACTGCTCCGGTCCCACCTCCTCCCAGGAATTTGGTGTTACTAGCACTCCACAATCTGTACCTGTTGTAGTGGCCGGCTGCAGCCTGGAAGTCTAGCCCCTTATCGCAGGGACCAGCCACAGCCTGGATCAAGCCACGCTCCTCTTCAGCCAGGTGTAGCACAAGGGGAAGAGGGGGACCCAGGCCCCACGCTATTGAGGGTCCTTGGGTCGGGACCCATAGCAGCAGCCTCTCTGCCCTCCTTCTTTCCCCTTGCCCTGCTATTGTCCCTGGGCCACTTTCCCTTCGATCCTATGCCCCTGCCTGGCCTAGGCCGGCAGCCTCAGGTTTTCCTTGGTCAGAGCTCCCCAGCACTGCTCTGTCCAAGATGCTACCTTTCAGCCTAGGAGCCAGTCCTCCTCCTCCCTTAACCACCAAAGAGAGACTACCCACTCCCTTCCTGAGCAGCCTTTATATATGGCTAAGTCTGGCTCTGATTGGCTGTCTCTAACTCAGCCTCTAATTGGCTCCCTAGCAGGCCTTCTCTGATTGGCCGCCCACCTGCACCGCCTCCCTGGCCTGCTGAAGCCCCATCTAGGATAGGAATGGGGCAGTCACTCCACTACATTTATATATAAATAAATAATGCAATATGAACTTGCTCATGGTTTGGGATAATTTAATCTTTAAAGAGACGCTTGATGCTGCATTTGAACTGTGTTCTTTACAAGCAGTCAGATGGTATCATAACTTTCAAATGTCAGAGAGAAACAACAAGACAGTGGGCTCTAACTACTTGTTTTAAAATTATCCTAAAGCAGTTGTTCAGTTAATTTCTAATAACAAATAGTAGTGCAGTCCAACTACATAACCAAAGACTTTCTTATGAATTCTCATGTTTCCAAATAACGTGGACTATATCTGCTGCTCATGTGTTTTTGGTTTGTTTCTCTTAGGAATCTCCTTGGGGCTCCAAGGATGCCATTGGAATGCATATGGGTAAACAATGACTCTTGCCCATGTCTCTCCCATGTCTTCCAATACACTTGCTTAATTCCCTTCAGATGGTGTTCTAACTGAATAGACACAAAACAAACTGTCTCTGGGATCATGAGTGAAGAAAAAAGCTTGGGTATGTCCCAGAAAGTGTTGTCACCTTCAAGAAGTACCAGCAGCTGCTCCTCCAAACAGGGAAGTCGACAGGTAAAGTAAACTTCACTCACTCCTATTTGTTTGGGGGGGGGGGGGGGCGGGAATTCAAAGTATTAGGAGAAATGGTCCGTTCTAGTAACCTTGATGAACAAAATTATGTGTTTATGGGTCTGTTGTGCAGTTGTTTGATCTTTTTTCCTTTCTTTTTCCATTTTTCTTTTTTTTGCCAGTGGCAGCATCTTGTCTTCAGTCCAGTGAAATAAACAGATATTACTGAGTAGCAGATACCTATAACATTGGAAAGGGCAACCGGGAATTCAGTTAATGCCATGCTCTTGCTCTCTAGATGCAGTGTGCCTATAGCAGGGGTGGGCAAACTTTTTGGCCCGAGGGCCACATCTGGGTATGGAAATTGTATGGTGGGCCATGAATGCTTGTGAAATTGGGGGTTGGGATGCGAGAGAGGGTTCCTACTGGGGGTGCAGGCTCTAGGGTGGGGCCAGAAATGAGGAGTTCAGGGTGTGGGAGGGAACTCCGGCTGGGGGTGTGGGCTCTGGGGTGCAGGAGGGTGGGACCGAGGGGTTTGGAGGGTGGGAGGGGGATCAGGGCTGGGGCAAGGGATGGGGCACAGGAGGGGGTCAGGGTGCAGGCTCCATGTGGCACTTACCTCAAGCAGCTCCCGGAAGCAGCAGCATGTTGTCCCTCCAGCTCCTACGTGGAGGCATGGCCAGGAAGCTCTGCACACTGCCCCTTCCGCAGATGCCGCCCCTGCAGCTCCCATTGGCCCCATTTGCTGGCCAATGGGAGCTGCGGGGGGTGGAGCCCCCTGGTTGCCCCTCTGCATAGGAGCCAGACGGGGGACATGCTGCTTCCAGGAGCCACACAAAGCAAGACCAAGACCCTGCTCCCCAGCAGGAGCTTGAGGGCTGGAATAAAACATCTGAAGGGCCAGATGCAGCCCCCAGGCCGTAGTTTGCCCATCCCAACCTATAGTCTGCTGCTGAATGCTTGGCTTCTGTGGTTTGGTGCTTAGAACCCCTAAATCTCCTGTAGAAAAGGTCACCCCAGTGATAGCTGCCTACTCAAGCCTTCAGTGGCTTGTGTGTGTGTGTGTGTATTTCAGTTAGGAACATTCTTTATCTGCCTACGTTGCCAATATTGATACTGAAAATCTGCCCATGAGTGCAGATTGCTGCAGTGGCACTAGGGTGGCCAACTGTCTAATACACAAACCCAAACACCTGTGCCTCTTCTCCGAGGTCCCACCCCATGCACTTCATCCTCCCTCCCTCTGTCGCTTGCTCTCCCTGACCCTCACTTACTTTCATGGGGCAGGGGGTTGGGGGGACCTAAATGTGGCAATACTTCAACAAAAAAAACTTCAAAAACAGACTCCAACGAGAGACTGCTGAATTGGAATTAATTTGCAAATTGGATACAATTAACTTAGCCTTGAATAGAGACTGGGAGTGGATGGGTCATTACACAAAGTAAAACTATTTCCCCATGTTTATCCCCCCTACCCACCCCCCACTGTTCCTCAGATGTTCTTGTCAACTGCTGGAAGTGGCCCACCTTGATTATCACTACAAAAGGTTCCCACCCACCCCCCATCCCCCCGCTCTCCTGCTGGTAATAGCTCACCTTAAGTGATCACTCTCATTACAGTGTGTATGGTAACATCCATTGTTTCATGTTCTCTATGTATATAAATCTCCCCACTGTATTTTCCACTGAATGCATCCGATGAAGTGAGCTGTAGCTCACGAAAGTTTATGCTCGAATAAATTTGTTAGTCTATAAGGTACCACAAGTCCTCCTTTTCTTTTTGCGAATACAGACTAACATGGCTGCTACTCTGAAATCTGTCATTTGCTTTTAAGATACTTTTTTCTTTCAAGCATTCTTTTTTTTTTCATTATAAGGTTAACTTTAAAAAATTACAAGATATAAATGAAGTTTGTTCTTAGAGATAATGTCAAGCAAGCATTATTAGCACACAGGATTTCAGTTATAACTTAATAAGATTTACATGAGCATGGCTAAATCCCACTAAAAGTATATTGCATAGTAAAAGCATTCGTACATTTGCAGGCACAATTTCTGTAAGAACATGCACAATAAGACTTCAAAATAAATACCCACTGGCATGGCTCAGCTTTGCTGGCCAGAGCATTGGGGTAGAACTCACTATCCACCCACTCCATGCCTACCTTCTCTATGAGGATGGGGGGGTTGCGAGGGAGTTGGTGCTGTGTATTCTTACTCACGGTCTGGGTAGCCTTCACACAGGGATTTAGGGAAGGGAGTGTTTCTTATATGGGCATATAATCCAAGCTATAATCTAGCCCTGAGTGTGAAAAGATTACAAGTCTAGCACATGGAGCATACCTTCACCCTACAAACCTTTGTCTGGGTTGTCTTAGCCATCTAGCCTTCAACCAAGCCATGTTGTCTGTTAGGCACTGGCTAAATTGCTCAACCGCACCAACCAGGTCAGGTGAGATGGAGGTATAAAGCTGGATGCCAGTTGTATCCAGGAGGCACCACAATTCATATCTCCTCCTCATAAGAGTATGAGACCTAGTGATATACCATCTTCCTGATTTAATTAATACTTAGACCTTTCCTCTTCTAAAGAGTCTGATAAATGTAGTCAATCATCACAACACTCTAAATGGATATTATCCCGATTTCACATATGGGAAGCTGGAGCATGAAAGTTGAGTGACTTGCCCAAGACCTCGGAGAAAGTTAATGTCCGAGTCAGAAACAGAATTCAGCAGGTTTCTTTGGTAGAGGAGAACATTGGTAATTGGTAGAACATGTGACCATTAAAGCATGCTATCAGGCTGAGATATGGAGGAGGAATGCTGAAAGCTGGGGCCAATACTGCATTATACAGTTGAAATGCAGAATGCTTATTTCTTAGAAATGTATTGCTGAAGAGCATATGTTATCAAGTGTGGGTGGCAGTGAAATCTTTTCTGAAGGATTTTTTTTTAAATGTGGATTTGTAATTACTTATTGCCAGATATTTTTCTCCCCTTTTTGGGGGGGCAAATATAATAACTTAGTAGGCTTGACACTTAGAGTACAAGCTCTACCCAACTGCCCAATACAAGCAGGAGATCAGGAGGCCTTCTCTCAGTACAGTCTATTCCTGTCAGAAATGTAGTACTTTGAATTGAATTGGTGGACTTTCATCATCAGTTGTCAGAGTTCCCGGAAGTGAGCTTGTCTTGACTACTACGTTACTGGTGCTCATTGTTTAACTCCACAATGATGTTGGTGTGCCATAAATGACTGATTCTACACTAGACTGTACAAATCAAGATCTGTTTTGTGGAATATTTTAAATATTGTTTTGATTCTACACAAACACGGTCTTTCCCGTTTGGATATTTACCTGCTAATAACCAGTAGGTGGGAAATACAAGAAATATAAAATTTGACTAAGAAAGATGGCTTGATCACATGTAACTTTTAAAAGTTAATATGTTAAGTATGACTGTCAAGTGTTCATGAAATTCAAAAAATAATGCAATGTTATAGAAAATACTTCTTTTCTTTCTGTTGCATATGAAAAAAAGACACACTTTGGACCAAATAGTGCAGTATTCTACACATTGTAGATCAACTAAGAAGGAGGAGGCATGCTGCTAGATGACTTGCTGTTCATGTTTAAATAGAAATGTATTCTGTTCTCTAACTGTTTCAGTGCTAGTGAGGAGAGAGTAATCTCTATGTAGCTCAATTTAAATGGGTTCTGAAGTTGATTCTCCCAAAGAGAGGGAGGGAGCCCAGAAAAGAAAAGGAGTTATGAGTCTTCACAAAATCTGCTCATTCACCCTTTAACCTGATACTGATGCTGATGATAGCCACGCTGAAAGTTATGTGGTGGGTTTTTCTGGTAACTTGTGGGGGAGCAGAAATTTGTGAGGCTGGATTATATGGGGAGTTTCTATTTGGTACTGTCAATTGGATTTGACAGAATACACATCGCATTGTTAATTAATTGCCCTCTTCTCCCCAAACCCTTCTAACTGGTGAATAATTGCTGCGTTCCCATCCCTGCCACTGTCCAGACATCAGACAGGCATTTCCCTCCTTCCCCATCCGTAGAGACAACACCAATCCTTAAATGAAAGAGACTGGTTATTTTTACTAGGTATTTAGGTTTCTTCTCCATCACTGCAGAATTTAATTTGCTTAAATTACAGCATTTACATTGCTTGTTTTTCTAAAACAACTTTTTTTTTTTAACCAGGGTAGTTTTATGAAACTATAGGAACTAAAACCACACTAGCTGAGAGAAAAGGTCCAGCAGTGCTCCAGAGGGACAAATAGAGTACACTCCACTATTTTTATGAGAAGGAGCCCCAAAACTACAGCTTACAATTTCAGATCCTCTGTGGGAAGGTGAAGAATATTGTTTCTAATCATCTAGTATTCTCCCCTTCTTCCATTCCAGTGAGGAATTTATTCCCCCTCCTCCCTGCACGCACACCCATATGCCCCTTCCTGATCCGCTTCAGTCAGAACTGTCCTCTTTATTTTCTGCTATATCGAGACAGTGTTGGCCGGCCACCTCTTTCCCCTTTGCCTCAGGGTCTCTGCAGCTGATCTCATAGGACAGGACAGTCCTTTAATCAGATTAAGTGAAAAGAAACTGTTACAAAGCACAGGGGAGAAAGGGATCTTGGCAGACGTTTTGTGGAGCAGTGGGGTACGCGTTACCAGTTTCTCAAACTCAAGCAAGCAGGGAGTGCTACCACAAGTGCACTCGGGCCCCAGAGAAAGGGAAATTTATTTGGGACTGCGGTATTGTGCGACTGATGGAATAAGGGCACCTCCTGGGATCAGAGTATTTTAGTCTGATGTGATGTGACTGCTCCTTCTCACAAAGCAGCATATGGCACTGGTGACACTTATGTAAAGATCCCCGTGATGCAGACCAGAAATCGTTATGGCTTGAGAGATTGGTTCGAGTGGGGTTGCGGAACTTTCATTTTAGGACAGTCTTCCTTCCATCGCTAATCCTAGTGCCCTGTTTCTGGCAGCCTGAATACATTTGCAGCATGACCCTGAAAACACTGACAATTTAATCCCTTCCCAGGAAATGGGACTGACCTTCACCTTTAAGCCTCAGTAGCTGATGTGAAATGATTTCCATTTCCACACCTCCCATCCCCACCCCCGTAATGCAATATAATATTAGGCCATAATTTTAAATATATTTGAGGGAGGGAAAAACATCATTATCTTTTTCAAAGTTTAAAATTGACATACAAAATAAATAGTGTGGATGGGAAAGCAATACATTTGTGAAATAAGCAGATACAGTAAGGAAAGGCACTGAGAGCTATATTAAAATCTTGTACTAAAAAGAAAATTCAGTAACTTTTGCCAAAGTTATGAACCATAACAAATGCTTTAGTTGCTGCTGATGCAAAATCTTATCCTCCACGAAGCCACTTTCTATTTTTGGCACTTTAAAACATGCAGTACATCTGGCTGCATTTTATACTAGAAGGAAGTCTGGCTTCAACTATATTCAGGCATCGATCTGAGAGCCACTCAAACTCGTTACTTCATTCTTTTCTCCAGAAACAAAATATAGCCTTGAGGAGTTTCTGATGTGCTGTGTGGTAGAAAATCAGGGGTTTTTTATTTGATGAGTTAATTTAATGCCAGGTTACCAGACCTTGAGACCAAAGTCCTTCAGAACTGTTCCATGGCTGACCCAGACCGCAGCAGTGCAAATTTCTTCTGCTGACCTGCCTCAGCCCTTGGCCTTTGTTGTCACTGCTGTCAGAGATAATGGTTTTGCTCATTCTGTGTTGATGTTGGTCCACAAGGAAGTCAATTTTTGTTCTAACTGAAGTCGCTTTCTGCCGCAGCATTGCATTTTTGCATCCCCGCCAGTCTGGACCCGGACTGTGCTGCTGCTATTTACTTTTTTTTAATGTAATTGAGCTTCTCCAAACTTAACCTTAGTTTTGAGTCCCCAGCAGGGGTAAGAATCAGCAAGAGAACATGCTATAAATGCTGCCTGCAACTGTGAAGAAATCTTATGTTCCCGCTCTGATATTTCAGACAGATTAGAACAGAGAGACAGCCAGACTGATTTATTTGACTTCATTTTAAGATCATTGGCTGAGCAGACCTGTCTAACTGCAGTAGTTCCTTCGAGCAGCATACAACCATAGATCCTTTTTCTCTTTTTCTTTTTTTTTTTCTCAAGATGAGACAAGTTGTGGATAAATTGCAGGCCACATCAGCTCCGTTCTGTTCAGCGTGGTGTGCTCTTTAAGGGGCATAAGATTCAGATCAAGGGAAAATTGCATCTTCCAAAAGAAAAGGAGAGACCAAGGAAATCAAGGGTTCATCTGGGAGTTATTTGATTCCTGGACCTTCTACATGTCTGAGGTCTTTCATCGTTGCTCAAGTGTTGATTATTAATGCAGGACAAGAACCTGCTAGTGGCTGTGTGATCACCCACCTCTCACCCTAACCATTTGGGAACTATAGAAACTGCCTTTTCCTATTGCCACATATCTCTAGGGTGACCATATTTCCCTATGCTGAATACGGGACACCTGGTAAAATTACTCCTTCAAGCGAGTTCAACGACAATCGTACAAACATTCAAATTAACATTAAGTTGACTGAGCCTCTGTTAAAAAGAAATACTGGGTAGTTGGCTTCTTTTTATTTACCTTTTTACATGGGGAGGGTTGACACACACATACTCCCGCTGTGTGAGAGAGGAGTATGGGAGTGACCGACCAACCTGACCCTCCATGCCTGGCTGGGCCCCCGGACAGAGCTGCCTCTTCTGGTACCTGGCATCACGTCTTCCTGAGGTAACACATGGGGGGCATGCATGGTCACATGCCCCCCTGCCTGATTTCTGCCAGAATGTGGCCAGCAGCAGCCTTTCGGCACTGTGCAGGAGGGAAGGGATAGGAGCTGCTTCCAACTGCAGGGGAGGAAAAGTGGGGGTGGGGGGAAGGGATGACCTGGCCTGTGTCTTTGCAGAGCTCATCTCTCTCCCACTGCTCCGGTGTGGCTGGAAACAGCTTGTCCCTTCCTGCCTGCATAGTGTCAAAAGGCAATTAACACCTCCAGGTGGTTGCTGGCCCCACCAACATAATCCAGCCACCTCCTGTCCCCTGGTTACCGTGCAGGCAGGAAGGGGTTAAGCCCTCAGGATGCATGGTGGCACCAGGGCCCAGGGAGCCTCACTGCAGGGCAGTGCCTTAGCCAGGTTCTAATATCGGGGAACGAACACACAAAAAAAGGCACCATCCAACATATCAAATTACTAATTACATACTTTTAAATTCATTATACATATTTATTTTGTACTTAAAATAAAAACACAAGAATAATATTGTTTTACAAGTACATGTTTTGCATTTAAAATATAAAAACAGTTTTACAGTATGACATCTATTTATATTGTATATAAAATCAAAACATAATAAAAACGTGTTGTTTACTTATTTTATATTTCAAAGATAAGATCAAAACAATATGATCTATGAAGCAACTACAACAGCCTCTTTCGTCTAAGCTTCATTCTAGCAAAGTTATCTATTACTTTATAATAATCTATTTCAGTAGCCAATTGTCTTTCAACGGAGAGTAAAGCAAACCCAGACAATCTATCTTCACCCATTGTAGAGCGCAGATAGGACTTCATAAGTTTGTTGGCTAAAGGATCATTCCGCCAACTGCTCTACTTATTGGCAAGGTCAGAAAAATGTGGGACAATCTCGAAAGGTTAGGATAAATGGAACACATCATTGGCGATCATGAATTTCAGTACACTGTTGATGGTGAGTTTCTCGTCGACGCTTGACTTTACCCTACTGCTAGTGCTCATTATCTCTTTGTACATGTCTTTAAATGAAAGAAACTCTTCCACAATTTTGGTTTGACTGTCGATCACATCTGAGTATGTCTGCCAAAAATTCTAATTTGTTCACATTATCCTCTTTGTCAAAATGCTTTGGATCTAAACCACTAAATTTGGCAGCCACATTTTTAAACTGCTTGAATCTTTTACTCGTGCTATTTATAATAGAATCTAAGGACACTAAGTAGGATTCTGAATTTCTCCCGGGCATCAGATATTCCTTCTTCATCCTCTGCAATTTCCTCATGGAATCTTTTTCTCTCTTACATATTCTGTGCTGCTTATATTCCGTAGTAATATCACATTTTTGAGCCAACTCAGTGGCTTCATTTTCAATCTGCTTGAATTCAGATTCAAATTCACTTTGAATGTTTTGCATATCATTTTAAAAAATCTGAAGCAAATGAGAAGCTGTTACCAGATCTAGACTACTTTTCTGTAAATATGTGGATAAATGGAAAGCCTTCTCTAGCACTTTACTCCAGAATATAAGAACAACTAAGAATTCGTAAGTATCGACTGTTGCCAGAATACCCTTTGCCTCAGTGAGCTGTTTAGGCGTACGGTTTATCTCACCATCCACAATTCTTTGCAGGGCAATTACTAGTGCTGGAAAATTTTGCAAGACTGCCTCTACTGCTGACTTTCTAGACGCCCATTTGGTATCACAAAGTTTCTTTAGAGTTAATGCAAAAGATTTGATAAGATTGCATTGTTCTTCTTTTAGTAAACTGCCAGGAAAAAGAAATATACAGACTTTCTAGAGTTCCAAAAAACAACCGAGTTTGAATATTGGAGCTTAATGCATCAATCAGAATTAAATTAAAAGTATGCGCACAGCAGTGTGTAAAGAGTGCATTTGGAGCAATTTCCCGTATGCTAGTTTGGAGACCTGATATTTCACCCGACATGTGCTTGCTCCATTATAAGACTGACCATAACACATAGTTATTGATAGCCCCAAGTTTTTGATTGCTGAAAGAAGAATGTTGAAAAAATCTTCAGCACTTGCTCCAGGTAATTCGCTGAATTGTATAAATCGTTCCACTGCATCACCGTTTACTGTTCCATATCATAAGGATAAAGAAAATTGATCAGTAGAGTCAACAATTAAGGCAAAGTACTTTGATTTCAGCTACTATCTTTGATAGAAGTTCGGCTGATAAGGACTGTATCAGATCATTTTATGTGTCAGGACTGAGATGTTGCATTTCGATCACTCAGTAATAAATGTTGTTCCAGTAATGTATCATTTTTAGCCAACAGCTTAATAAGTTCCAAAAAATTGCCGTCATTTGTACTTGGGGAACCTAAATCTCGATACTTGCGATGACCGCGGAATGCCAATCCCTGAATTCCCAAAAAGAGAACTGCATCTATAATACGTCATAAAATCATCCTATTTTTTCTATCTCTTTCCTTTCCGCTGTTAGAAGACCAGCCAAGACTGTTCTATCATTGAACAAATGGAATTTGGTAAGGAAAAGTTCTTTCTCTTTTTTTTTATGACTTTCACTTTTTTCATGATTTTCAGTTTTGTGCATACCTTTAGCAAAATTCTTGCAACCAGTTTTTGGATCACTTCAAGCATCCGACCGATTTGCAAAAAGCCAACAAGCAAAACAAATCATAGTGTTTGCTCTTGGTGAATAAACCAGCCAGTGCCGGTCAATTGTACGAACACTTGTTTTTGTTTGTACCAAGTTGCACTGAAATGACGTCCAGCTTCATCTTTTGGAAAATTGTCAAAATTGTCTTTAAGTCCTGGCTGATAAGGGCCTAACTCAAGCAGAGCACGTACTAGATCAGGTGTTACAGGTGTGTCACAAAACAAGTGTGGATCTGTTGGGTATTCCCTGTGTGTGTCAACGATAGCACGGAGTCTTATTGTGTCATTCTTGTCCTCTGCATGATAGTCTGCTGAAGTAATCAGGTCTTCTGAGGACTCTACTTCCACTACCTGTGTAGCCGCAGCAGCCCGGATGCTGTAAGCAGCTCCTAGGTTGAAGGTAGGTACTAACAAGTCTTCAGAGGGTTTTACCTCTGGTGAAGCTGCAATGGCCAGGGCACTGTCTCCAGCTCCTGGGCTGAAGGTAGGTAGCAAGTCTTCAGAATGTTCCACCTCTGGTGCAAAAGACGTCGTGGGTGTGTCGAATGAAAAGTAGGCCTCCAACCTCACATATTTTGATGATTCTTTTACTCGATTTGCATCTTCCTTCATCTTCTTTCTGTCCCACCCGGATAGTTTCTTCTTAGTGCACTTATCCATCCCTTATCAGAAACAAATAAAATAAATATGAACAATATACGATTGTTTTAAAATGTGATTTATTTAAAAAACTGTCCACACAGCAGCCAGGTCAATTTCACAGCTCTATGAAATGGACGCCCGTCAAATTGGGTCGCAAAGTTGAAAAGGCACCACTTCATTCAAAACTAGAGGAGAAGCGAAAACAATCCACACACTAAGAAGTAATCAAACAGACTGAACTATTTGAAATTATCCAAAGGGTTCAGCATTTCTTTACACTGCAGGAAACAATTCTTAGGAGTATGCACAGTTGTGTGGGTGCCTGGGTGAGTGAGTGTACATGTCAACCGATTTAAAAAAGCACTGACAAAAGGGCAAAGACAAAATGTTTAAAAAAAAAAATTGTGGGCCTCTTGGCTCTTGCAAGGGATTCACGTGTTACAAGACTGATGCTGGAGTGGTAAAGTGTTACAGATATACAGACAACATTTCTACCACATTTGATTATGGGATGGAAGCTTGTCCAGAAGAAAATGAGACCGCTCAAAAATTACTTGGAGGTACCTGTATCGGAATGTGCTCTTTCGTCGGCGTTCTTTTGTCAGCACATTTTTTTGTCCTGCATCACACAGGCGCCAACTTTCCTTGGTGCCGGTGGGTGCTCGTGCCCCTGCCCTGCCCTGACTCCGCCCCCTCCCTGCCCCTATTGGACCCCTCCCCAAATCCCTGCCCTGGCCCTGCCTCATTCCCCCTCCTCCCCCACCCCCGGCTTGCCGCACGAATCGTAAGCGCTGGGAGTCAGGGGGAGAAGCAGAAGGCGGCGGTGCAGTCAGGGGAGGAGGTGGAGCGGAGACGGAGGTGAGCTGGGTGAGGGGGCAGAGCAGGGACTGGGGAGCTGCCGGTGGGTGCTCAGCACCCACCAGTTTTTCCTCATGGGTGCTCCAGCCCTGGAGTCGGCGCCTAAGGTGCCACTTTTGGAGAATGTGCTCAGTGGGAGCGGCTGCTTCCCCCTCCGCCCCCCCTGAGCTACATTACTGCTGCAGGGGCTTCAGCGAACCCAGCCAGAGAGGTGACTCAGCAGGGGAGGCTGCCTAGGGGATGGAGCAGCCCCGTGTTCCATGGAGACAGGACCCGGGGGAGGGGCGGGGCAGGTGGGTGGTGAAGAGGGTGCTAAGCCCCTGGCTTGGGAGCTGCTGTGGAGCCTGCAGGTTCAGGGTGTGAACAGGCTGGAAATCGCTCCCCGCCCCCGACCATGCCAGAGCTTAGCTGAGGGGCGGAGAGGCTTCTCCGTGCCAGCACTGTGCGGGGCTTTGGCATGTGCAGGGCTTGCCTCCTCCTGGCCAGTGCCCCAGGCCCAGCCAAAGGCAGTGGGGGAAGGAAGGGGGCTGCAGGCCAGGCTGTTAGTAAGCTGGATGCTCCGACCAGGGGCTGGTTCTCTGCACAGTGCTGGGAGCGAGAAGCGTCCCATTGTAGGGAATATGGAGGAGCAGCAGTTCTGGAGGTAAAGCAGGGAGAGAAGAGCAAGAGGGGGAGCATGTAAAGGGTTGATGGGTGGGCAGCAGCTGCCACCTGCCCACACTCGCCAGCCACTGGAGCATGCAGCCAGTGCCAGCCAGAAACAGGACAGGGGCAGGGCCCTGCTGGCTGAGAGCCGGTACACAGTGGGGGCTGCGCTGACAGACTGGCAGAGGGAGCGGCTGGCTCCATGTGCTGCATCTTCACACTACCACCAGCCTTGCATACCCACCCCCATTGTCGGCCACTGGACATGCCCCCCACTCCTCCCCCAGCCACTTGCTGCTGGTGGGCGAGTGGTTGGCGAGCAGGGATCCAGCTAGCGGCAGGACCCGCCAGTCCTGATGAGGGGGAGACAGCAAGTACGGGACAATTTGTCTGTTTTTAAGAAAAAGTCGGGACACCTGCAAAAGGGCTTAAATACGGGACTGTCCCTTTAAAAACCAGACATCCAGTCATCCTACATATCTCTGAAAGTTCAAACAAGAAGTCTTGTGACCTTAAAAGCATTTTCTTGTGTTTTGCCAATCCAGATTCCTATTGGAGCTGATGCCAGCTCCGACTGTTGTTCAGATTTGGAGAAATATGAGATCTGAGAAGACCCCTCTCCTGATCTCAGCTTTTCAATCACCCTGACCCCGAAGAGCATGGCAAGAAGCGTGTGCTATTCCTCAATGCATTTACTTGAGCTATTGCAAACAAGTTTATGCCTCCAAATTGATGCATTTTGATGAGCCTTCTTTCTAGTCTTTCCTCATCACCTCATGTGCCCCCATCTGCTATGACCCTCTCGTCACCTGTGGACTCCACTTCTTTGTAACCTTCCCCCTATACAAGTGTCCTGATTCCCCTGTGCTCAGGTGTTTTCCAACCTGGAAATTGGATAGTATTCTGAGGAAAAGATTAGACATGAGCTCTATTATGCTCTGATCCTTTTCAATATGTTCTTGTTGGTTGAGAGGAGTGCAGATTTAACTATGAATAACTAATTTGAAATAAGGTTCAGCTTCTCTCCCACCCATCCCAAGTGAAGGTGTTTGTGGTTTGCTAAAGAGCTTATGTGAACATGCTTGGTTTGTTTTCTTCTATGACCATTAGATCAGTAGAAAGTACTGTAAATCTCCTGCACTTAGGAAATTATTTGCCTTCCAAAAGATTGAAGACCTTTCTATCAGATCTATTCTCTGCTTATGCTTAACAAAAATGCACAAGGACTGAACCCAGATGATCAAGGACTTCCTCAAACTTGTCAAAAAAACAAATGATCTGTAGTGTACTAAGAAGGCTCCATGTTCAGTAGTTCAGTTCTTATTGGATTTATTCTTTTTCATTATAGGCTGTGATGTTGGGTGCTGCTATCAAGTATGTTTGGGCTAAAGCAGTGGGCGACAGTTGCTATGTATAATGCTTGCTTGGGAATTTTTTTCTCTGAAGGGAGTAATTTAATTGATGGGGAAGCCAATACAACTCTTAAGCAGTTGGCTCATTCCAAGGATAAAAATCTGTAGAAATACCAAGTACATTTTCAGTCTTTTAGCTACATTGGTAGGCTCTCCAGCCAAGGAAGACTTCAGTTAAATCCAGCAGCTTTTCTCTAGGTTTTTTTTCTTGAGCACCAAATTCGAAAGCAACCCTTGTCAAGCTAAGCTTAGTGGAAAATTCTTCCTTAACAAGGAAATTTATCCATTAACCTTTTGCAACGGTTAGTATAATTGTGACATTTTAACGTATTCCCGTTACTTAACTAATGTAATTGAAAATCACTGGTTTCCTGTTGAAAACAGCACTTGCTGTCAACTACTGTACTTGCATTCTGTTGTGTGCAGTGTTTCAGTTTACACTGCATAACTGTATGCTTTAGTCAGATTACAGTGCTGAAGCTAGAATGAAATTAAATGATTGAACACTTCTGTAAAGCATGTCCACTTCTCTGATATATGATGCGGACAGCTTGGAGCTACTCCAGTGATGCAAAGATGTTGTTTAGGTTTAGGACTAGTCTCTAAAACTTGGGTGGTGCAGTGTGAGGCTGGACTTCCTTATGCCCAGCTGCCAGAACAGCCTTTTCAGGCCAGACTAGCATCCAGATGGTGCCAGGATTACATAGCACTGCTTTCTTCTGGGGTGGCACCTGGGGCTCTTTGACAACGTCTCTGTGAGTCACTTTCTGTTTTTAGCCTGAGAAACTTACTGAAAAATCCTGGATGAGGTCAGAACGTTTTTGGGCAGAATGATGACGACATGAAAGAAGCCTTGACTTTTTTCCAAACCAAGTGTAGCAGCACTTCACTGGGCAAAAGAACCTTCAAGACTAAGTAGGGAAGACGTAGTCTATGTTAAATCATAGTCTCCAGCTTCATAGCCTCATACAGCATTTGCTGAGTTTCCTGGGAGCTGCTTCCTAATATCATGCTTCTTCAATGATTTAAAATGGCTGGGATTATGTGAGAGTCAATAGACCCCAATAGACTCCAACCCCTTAGAGGTTGGAGTATTCCATCCTGCGTCACCATGGAGGCAGTTTCATTATAGACTCAATCACCTTTAGTATAGAAAGGATGGTGGAACATACACTTTCTTTGGCTTTAAAGAGTATACATTAATACATGTTGTTGGGATTCCCTCGGAGACCTACCTACACACACCGCGAAAAACCCACAACACCTTTATTTATGAAATTATAGCCTGCTTTAGTTTTTGCATATATCTCTAGCAGTAAATAGTCAACTAAGGCCATGGTTCTCAACCAAGGGTACCCCCTGGAAGACCTCTGCATATGCATACATCAACTCCTCTAGATATTTGTCTAGTTTTACAACAGGCTACATAAAAAGCACTAACTAAGTCAGTACAAACTCAAATTTCATACATACAATGAATTGTTTATACTGCTCTATATTCTAGACACTGAAATGTAAGTACAGTATATATATTCCAATTGATTTATTTTATAATTATACAGTAAAAATGAGAAAGTAAGCAATTTTTCAGTCATAATGTGCTGAGACACTTTTTTGTATTTTTATGTCTGATTTTGTAAGCAAGTACTTTGTAAGTGAGGTGAAACTTGGGGTATGCAAGACCAATCAGATTCCTGAAAGCGGTACAGTAGTCTGGAAAGGTTGAGAACCACTGAACTAGGGGCTAGCTTGATTGATTGATGGGAGGCCCTATGCCTCAGGGGTACCCATCTAAGGCCTAGTTACCTCTCTGCTTGGATCCTTGCTCCAGAGGAGAAGGGTAGTAATTTGCTGTGATCCTCAACCAGAAGCAAACTACAATGTCCACTACTCTGGCTCACTTTTGGCTGGTTCATTGGAGGACAGAGCCAAGAGTTCATCAATTCACCAACTACTCCATGTCCACCTGCTCTGTGTGTCGTGATTAAAGGTCCAGGTAACTTACTTAGAAGTGTAAGGGGGCAGAGAGCCTCCTGTGGATGTATAGTTCAAGCTACAATCTAGCCCAAATGAGGAAAGATTAAAAGGATAGAACATGGAGCATAACTTCTGATTTCTAGTAAGGAAAACCATGTTTTTATAAGTCTTATTATAAATAATACTTAAGTGATCAGTTAAAAATATTGCAGATTGGAAGGGGTGAGGAAAATATTCTTCTATAACACAGCCAAAAAAGGAGGCATAACCAACAAAGGGCAACATGCAAAACTTTTCCTATAATAGGAATTTAAATTAGGGAAACTGGACATTTAGCTCATCTTTGGTTTGTGGAATCCCATTGTGAGTTAAATATTGTGTTGTGTTATGAGACCTGATTAGTGCCACCCTTCTAACTCTTGTGGACTGTTGTTTAGTGCTGGGGAATATTGATTCTCAGTGCAGGAAACTGTTCTGAAGTGCAAGGCAGGGAAAATAGAGGAACAAATTGAGGAATCCTCACCAGGGACACAAGTAAATGGGGGAATAATTTTGCTTAAACTGTTTATGGAATGCCTGCTTTGTGGTATCTTGCTATTCTACATCATTACTTTATTAATGAATATATTGCTTTACCTAGCTTCCCAAGGATTGTGGGGAGTGGATTATTGTACCTAGACACTTGTATTTACTGTAGCTCCCATGTCAACTAACGTTGCACAAAATGAAGGATTGATGTGCCTCTATATTTGTTGACCTCTTGTCTCTATGTGCTGGTCTAGTTTGGCTCTACCGAAGGGGCAGTGTGATGGTTCAGACTAAACTCTTGTTGGGTGTTCTAGATATAAAAATCTTTTGCAAACCAGAATTGTTTGAACACCGAATAAATAGAGGAATGCAACAAATACCATTTTAGAATTTTTTTGTAAAGATTTCTTGGATCAAGGAAGTGCTGTGTGACCCCTCTGCATGTTACTGCTTTGTATAATTTAAGTAGGGAAGCCAGGTACCTAAAATATTCCCCTTCCTGCTGTCATTTGGTAGGGCCAGTGTATTCCATTACAGTAGTGTTCCAAATCATTAAAAGCCAGAAGGTAAAGGTAAGATTATCTAGATTTTTTTCCCTCCCTCTTTTCCTCCCTCATCCTCCCCCTCCACTCCTGCTAAATATGTGGCTATGACACAAAGATCATGTATGTACTACTGTGAAAAATAAATTTCCCCCTATATATAGAATATTTTTCACATCAACACCTAACCAATAAAATAAAATAAATTGTCTGGTCCAATGATAGTTGAACCAAAGTCACTACTTTTATAGGAGGATACCTCTGGTCAGAAATCTGGGAAGTTGTTATACTTTCATTAACATTTTTCTATAAATAAAAAATCATGAACAAAAATCGTAGAATCAGCAGCAGCTCTGTTCCTACCTGTATGTCAGATTACTTCAAGGTCACTCCTTTAGGACTGTCATGCAGAAGAAGAAAACGTTTTCTGTTGGCATTTTCATTTAGGTTTTCCTCCTTTGCTCCTGCCTCTTGCATGTCTCAGTACTTGAGTTGCTCATCTAGCTTTGGGTTTGTTGGTTGGTTGGTTGGTTTTTTTGGGCGGGAGAGGGGAGGACCTTGAGTTGCTCACGTGTGCTGAAAAACATGCCAGAAATCTAGGTTTTTATGGTCTGCTTTACAGGCAATGATGCACTAAGGAGATCTTTTTCAGTAAGAGTTGTTTTTACCCATATTAATATAAAGGTTTTATACTAAACTGTGGTGTCTCCTGTGGCTATGTACTATATGTAAATAATCCTGGTAGGCACATACATTCAATGAGACATGGTGTCAGAAAAATTGCACTTCTTTTACTTTGTGTTGTCTCTCTCAAGGTGAGACTCTGGTCTCACTGGGTTTTATTCAGAGAAATGTTTTCATTCTGTTCCTTTATTTAAAAAAAAAAAGCAGGTTTGGATTTTGTGTTTTAATAGGACAGCTGGGAAGTTGTAGAAGGACTGCGAGGAGTCATGAATTATACTCAGGAACCACAGAAACAGGAAGGCTACCTGCTGAAAAAGAGGAAATGGCCTCTGAAAGGCTGGCACAAGGTAGGAAAGAAGTGTGTATCTTAGGGTTAGTTGCTATTTAAACTTAACTCACTTGGTGTGTTGTCCTTTGTTGAAAAGTTAACAGCAGAAGATGCCCTTTTAGTGGAATATATTGTATCATTTCCTGCTCTGCTATAAAAGGTTTCTTTGCACTTCTGATTACAGAGATACTTCTTCTTGGACAGAGGAATTTTGAAGTATGCCAAGTGTCAAGCTGATGTAAGTTGTGTCTCTCCCTCGATTTTGTGGTATTTCATATGAATACCAGGACTTGGGTCATGTTGTGAAAAGGAAAGATAGATTTTGAATTTCTAAACTACAAGATGAATTAAAAATATTGGTCCTGCCAATCAGTGCATCTCTTCTCCTACCCTGCCTCAGGCATTAATGCTAATTTTCTATATAAAATCTTTCTTTGCAGGTAGAAAGAGAGAAGCTGCATGGCTGCATTGATGTTGGACTTTCAGTGATGTCTGTAAAGAAATCAACAAAATGTATAGATTTGGATACAGAAGAATACATATACCATCTAAAGGTAATTCTTCAAGGCAATCGTATTCTGTATCTTACCAATCAAATTGTAAAAATATTAAAACATTGTGATGTACCTAGTGATCTCTGTGTGTGTGTGTGTTGTTGGCCTCTTAATAAAGGGTGCTGGAAATGTAGGTTAACTTGAAGGAAAAACGTTTTAAATTCTGCAGCAGTTGTCAAATTTGGCAAAACTTTATAGTTTGCTGAGAAGCAGTTGATCTCCTTTATTTTGCTGTAGTTCAGTTTCTGGAATTTGTAATTTCTTTAAAATCTCTCTAACTTTAAATTTTGTCAAACACAAAGTCTCATTGTTGGCAGCAATTTTTTATACTTAAATTAGGTACTCCTTTTTGTGAGATGAATACGTTGGGGGGGGGCGGGGGGGAGGAAATGGACCAGAGTAATTAGATGCTGCTGTTGTGCCCTCTGGCATCTTTTCCATTATGTGAGCGTACTTGCACTTATCTAATCTATTAATAGGACATAATTAAGAAGGAATGTATTTATTTTATCTGTGGACTATATTCTGTCGTTTTAAAGTTGTAAGTTTATCTTTTTTTTTTTTTTTTTTAAACTTAAAAGCAAATAAGTTTGGAAGTAAAACTGAAAACATATATACATATACACACACAACTATGGCATGTGCAAAGATTTAATGCTGCCATGCTTCTGTGAGTCTAAGTTGAGCCTGTCTTCTAGATGACAGGCTTACAAGACTTGTATTTAAGTTCACACTATCAGGCCCTATTTAGTAAGGTACACCTTTTTAGGATAGCACTTAAGCGTGTGCTTAAGTCCTATTGAAGTCAGTGAGACTTAAGCATGTGTGTCAGTGTTGCCCTGAATAGGGATGGACTCAAACATTTGTTTGTGCTTTCCTGAATTGGGGCCTTACAGAGAGACTTCAGCTAACATAGTTTTCCTCTTAAACTGCTCCATGAATTTTTTTCTATGTTGTATTCAGGCAAGTGATGAGTACTATTTAACAGGCACACTTTATTGACGCTTTGTCAAGAATTCAGAACCCTTTGTGGCCACCTTATAAGAAATAAGAAAAAATAAGATCTAGTTTTGTCTAGTAATTTAAGGTTGAACCATGACTCCCTATCATATAACTTAACTATTTTCTGTAGGTGAAATCTCAGGAACTGTTTGACGAATGGGTAGCAAAACTGCGTCACCACAGACTGTATCGTCAAAATGAAATTGCCATGTTTCCACATGATATCAATAATCATTTCTTCCCCGCGTCCTCTACCGCAGACTCTGTACCTGGTGTGTTCGACTCTGTCTCAGGTAGAAAGGTAATGATGAGCTTTCATCAAGGATTAATGTAGCTTGAGTTCCTCTACCAAACCAAAAACTTAATTACGGTCTTTCACAAACTGATAAAGATTTGGTGTAAGATGTAAACAGTAAAATGGTCTAAGGCAGGTGGTCTCAACCTTTTTCTTTCTGAGGCTCTTCCCCCCCCGCCACCCCCCACCAACACACTATAAAAACTCCACAGCCCACCTGTCCCACAACAACTGGCTTTCTGCATATAAAAGCCAGGGCTGGTTTTAGGGGGTAGCAAGCAAGGCAATTGCCTGTGGCCCCCATGCCACAAGGGCCCCTGCGAAGCTAAGTTGGTCAGGCTTTGGCTTCAGCCCCAGATGGCGGGGCTCAGGGCCCCAGGCTTCAGCCCCATGTAGTGGGGCTTTGGCTTTCTGCCGTGGGCCCAAGTGACTGGCCATGCTTGATGGACCCCCTGGAGCCTGCTCAAGGGGCCCCGGAGCCTTGGTTGAGAACCACTGCTATAGAATACTGTACAGTTATCCTGTGTTTTTAAAATATCATTGTTTAAAGTTGTATTAAAATTTAATTTTATTTTGCTTCATTTAAACAGTAACAAGGCCAGTATCGGAAAAGTTATAATCTTTTTATGGTTGCATAATAAATATCTTTGGTACACATGAGTTTTGCTGTCAGAATGGGAAAAGTAACTCTAGATTTTTACTTAAATTTAAGCTTTGTCCATTCATGCTAAAGTGGTGAAAATGTGTGGTTAATGGTTTAATGGTTTAACATTAAAATTTAGATACTTTATGAAATTATTTGCTATAAGAACTACAAAACATTAGCAATCCAATATTATAAGTAATTAGGCTTCCTTTAAAAAGGTGCAGTGATGATAAAACTGTAAATCATAAATTTGCCAGTGTGTTTAATTGACATGAAATTTTCTTCAAGATGAGTTGTTCACACAGATTCTAGTCTTACCATGCATGCACCCCATGTGCACGAGTTTGGATTCTTTTGGCCAGCCGCAGCAATTGGGGCCACGCCTGCACCATAGATATCCTTGTGCTAACCACCCCATACGCACACGCTCCTGTGGGAATAAAGGGCAGAATGGGTCTTTTGGTTCCTTTTTTACCGCCTGTGGCAGCAAGTCAAAACTCCTGCAGTGTTTGCCTACTTTTCTGTATACTGTGCTAGCGTTAATTAGCTAGTACTCTCGCTAATTATTTACTAGTTGGTTATTGCCCACTTCTTTTTTTTTTTTTTTTTAAACAAATATCAGTTTAGGCTAGATGCACCCATCCTACCAATATAGCAGAAGCTTTAAGACCTGTAAATGCCGGGTACTTCTGGTGCCTAATCTGCCTAGGATAGGGACATGTAGAGCATTTTGGGGGAGTATGTCACTCTTTCTCTAGCTACACTCGGAAAACTAGAAAAGTCCATCTGAGCTGTTCCACCTTGAGAGCCTGATGCTCTCCTCCTGGGACACTGAAGGAAGTTCGGAACTGGACCATAGTCATCTGGGCGGCCCCTTTCTATTAGTGCACCGGTGAGCCAAGATTCTAATCTGCGCTCCCAGACCACTACTTCTTAGAGGCTTTGTTTGCTATTCCAGCATTAACAACTTCTGATGGGCAGAAAAGAGCACCACTGCGGGGCCAAGATAGGTGCAGGTCACCTTCACCCTAGCAAGCAGAGACAGAAGAACCATCAAACTTCTGGCTTGGCTTGGTTTAGGCTCAAGTTTAGGCTCAATCTCCCAAAGCCCAAAAGCATAACCAGGCCTCTTGAAGTACCCTAGTACCAATTACCAAGACAGCATCAGCAGTAGTCCCAGAGTCTATGGACCTCTGTCTCTCTCTCTACCAGTCCTTCGGCATCAATCTCAACACTGGGTATCTTGGTATCCAGAGCCTTGGCACAGTGTGTCTCAGTACCCTGAGTCCTGGTACCTATTGCCTCCATACCAGTCATCTCAAAAGAGTGTTCCCCAGTACTAGCTATTTTGGTACCCAAAGCATACACTGTACCCAAGTGACTTAACCGTGAGCCCAATACCCGAGTCACCCCTCCTTAAAAGATTGAAGGTGGTGATATTCAAGCCACCAGCTTCTGAGTATCAGTTTATCAGGTTAAGAAAGTATTTGCAGTGGGGTGGGCAGCCATACTCTAGAAAGCCTGCATCTTTTACTGTCTCCAGAGCTAGATCCTCCTCCCCAAAGAGGTAATATAGGTCATTCCAGCCATGCCATCTGGTGCGGTCTCAAATATTGGTAAGGCAAGAGTTGGAAAGTGAGGAAGAGCATTAGCTGCAAGGAGGAAAATCATCTCGTCTTCCGTGCCATCTTCGCATCCTCCCCAGATGGGGCAGTGAATTCTGCAATGTCTTCCTCAGTGGATGACTTCAGGGTGTTCCAGGAACATGGCAAAGACCCTGGGTATACTACTTGAAGTGGTACAGGAGAAACGATATCAACTCATGGACATCTAATACCTTTCCACACCTGGCAGGCTCACCAGGCCCACAAAATGAGGGACTATTGGAGCCTGAAACACACCCAAGTGAGCCAATAGATCATTTTCAGATACTACCTCCTTTCCAGGGAATTTAGATATTTCTGTTCAGAGCCAGTACTGGGTTTGCTTGTAGTGGCCACTGTCCAGGAAACATAAAAACAGGGACCTCCCAAATGAATACCCTGAGAGAAGACCCCAAATAAATTGGACCTCTTTAGGTGTCAGAGATACTCCTCAGTCAGCTTCCAGATGCATATAACTAATTATCAGGCCCTCCTCTCCAAGTATGGGATCTAGCTTATAGATAAGCTTCCAAAAGCACATCAAGAGAAGATGAAGGACCTTTTGCTGAAGGACCAATTGACAGACTGTGCTGAACACATTTAACATATGTAATATGGCCACATTGGTGGCAATGAGTAGGTCTTCCTGGCTGTAGTCTGTAGGGATCCCCTGGAAGGCCTAAACAACAATTGATGACCTTGCATTGGCGGATAGTGAATCTCTTAATTCTAGGATGGATGAGGCCCTCCGTTCCCTGAGACTTGAGGACAACTCTGTTCTTGAGACTGGAACACAGCAGCCCAAAGAAGGAAGCAAACATGTCAACAATTGTCCTTCAAGCAGTGCTTCTCTGCCTAGTGCTGTTGTCAGCCCCAGAGGACCTCAAAAACACAAGAAAGATGTAGCTGAAACAGGAGAAGTAGAAGTTCCACTAGAGATGAGACTCTGCCCTTCTCTCTGCTTCTGCACATGCTGTGATGTCCACCAGGCAGCAGGTCTGATGCCAACTTCAAGAGCCCAACAGAATTATCTGGAATCTTTGCCAAAGGGGGGTAAAAAAGGAAATTGCATCTTATTTTTGGAAAGCCTGGACTGGATCACCTTGGGCTGGTGGCTCCTAGAGATTGCGAAAAAGGGATCTTTCCAGTTCCAAACCCTTCCTACCCTTTATCCCCACCCCATCAATTTTCAGGGACCTGTCTCACAAGATACTGTTAAAGCAAGAAGTGGACTGCCTTCTACAACTGGGAGCAGTGAAGGAGGTACCTTCAGGGACAGGGGGTCTATTTCTATTATTTTTTCTTCCCAAAGAAGAAAGGGGGTGTCTCAGACCTTTAATGTCTGAACGAAGTAATTTTGTTTCAAGTTCAGGATGGTGACTTCCCTCATCAGAGCCTCAAGACTGGTTTGCAGCTCTTGACCAGCAAGACACCTAATCATCCAGCCCACAGGTAATTGCTCAGAGTCTTGGTAGGAACACAGTAGAGTATCCTGCCCTTTGGTCTTTCCACAACACCAAGGGCATTACCCAAATGCTTGGCAGTTGTGGCTGTTCATCTAAGGAGACAAGGAATCCAGGTTTGCCCACATCTTAACTGTCTGATCCAAGAAAGATCACACCAACAGGTGACCAACTTGAATCCAAGTAACCTTAAAGCTCTTTACCTTATTGAGTCTCAAAGTCAACAGAGCGAAATCCACACTGACTCAGACTCCAAGCGTAGCGTTCATAGGAGCAGTGTGAGATTCCAGGTCAATGAGCTTACCTTCCCAGCTTCAAGCGCACACATGAGCATCCATGAGAACTTACCTGGGATTTATGGCCTCATGAACCTAAATGATATAGTTTGCCAGACTTCACCTCCACTCCATACAAGAGTGGCTGAAATCAATGTATCTACAGCAGGCATCACATAGACATAATGGTCCCACAAGAAGCCCTCTTGTCATTAAACTGGTGGAAAGACCCTCTTCATGTGTGCAACCCCTTTGCATCTCTACCCAGTGAGACTGTGAGGATGGACACCCTGGGGAGCTTATCTAGATCACCAATCCCCCACTACAATAACCTTGCAACCTCCCCTCCACACACACACACACACCCCTCTTTAGGTCAGGACCCCTTCAGTTACAACACTGAAATTTCAGATTTAAATAGCTGAAATCATGAAATTTACTATTTTAAAAATCCTATGACCATGAAATTGACCAAAATGGACTGTGAATTTGATAGGGCCCTAATTATGACAACAGACAAGGGGAAGCAAGAATGTCTTTGCTCAGTAAGGAGGGCATGCAGCTCTGGAGTTGGTGCATTTTGAATCAAATTGCACCATTGGCTGTGTACCTTCCCAGCCTTCAGAACAGCTTGGCAGATCAACTAGGCAGACAGTTCTCAGACAACTAGTGGTACAGTACATCTTTCACAAGTAGGGATTCCCAGAAGTAGATGTTTGCCCAGACCATGACAAGTGTTAGGCATTCTGTTTCAGAGCGGGGGCGTCAGCTCAATGGCCCGTGACAGATGCTTTTTTCACCCCTGGACACTGGGACCGATCTATGCTTTTCTGCTGATCCCCACGATACAGAGGATTCTTCAGAACTAAGGCAAAAGGCAGGACTGAGGATTAGGATAGCCCTGGCATGAGCCAGGCAGTTCTGGTATTTGGATCTGATGAATCTCTCAACATAGCCACCAAGCACATGACTTGCTGTGGCTGACATGGTCTCACCGAATAATAGTCAGATCCGGCATCCAGACCCAACCTCCTTACATCTGGTAGCCTCGAAAGAAGCTGCCCAGCTGGAGTTCAGAACAATCTGATCCACAGCAGAAAAGCCTCCGCTGGACTTATTTAAAGCAAAGTGGAGGAGGTATTCCAGTTGGACATTTCAGCACCCGCTTTCTCTCCTGACAACACCCATTTCAGCAATTATGGACCATCTATTAGCCCTGAAACAAGTTTGACTTTCTATCAGCTCCATGCAGCAGCAATAGCTGCACTTACAATATGACCCTGAATAGGAGTGTATATTCCCACCCTACAGTGGTAGGGTTCCTTAAGAACCCTCATTCATGTATTTCTCCCAGTTCAGGAGCTCCCTCCCCCTTGGGACCTCAATATACTATTAGCAGGCTTGTTGGATTCTCCCCTCCCCTTCCCCCTTGAGCCAAAGCTATTTCAGAATTCTGGGTGAACCTATTCACTCATCTCCCAGTATTCTTCCCCAGGCCTCGCTCCACCTCCAGGGAAGCAAAACTTCACCCACTTGATGGAGTGAAGGGCACTGTTTCTTTACAGTGATGGGACAAAGCCATACAGAAACATACCTAGACTGTTTGTAGCCTTTGTAGAGAGGGTCCTTTCAGGCTAGGTAAGTGGGTCTCCAACTGCATAAGGCCGTGTTATGAGTTAGCCAGGCTAGAGCCAGCCCCCTAAGCACATTAGAGCTCATTTCACTAGAGCTCGTGCAGACTCTGCTGCCTGCTTGAAGAATATCCCTATTTCTGAAATCTGTAAGGCAGCTACAGGAAACGCAGTCCACATCTTTAAAAGACGCTATTCTTTTGTAGCTGTGTCCAGATGGAATTCCTGCTTTGGTAGGGATATCTTGCACTCACTTGTTTAGGTAGCACTCCTACTACCCACCTCTGAGCAGAGACAACTGCTTCCTATGGACGATCACTCAAAAGAATGGTTACTTACCTTAGAGTACCTGTGGGCCTTTGAGATGTGTTGTCTGTATGGATTCCACGAACTGCCCTCCTTCCCCGCTGCTACAGAAACCTACTCCTCTGGGATTCTGTATTGGCAAAGAAACTGAAGGATGGTTGGATCCACTCCACCCTTTATGCACACGGGTGGGGAAAATGCAAGGATATCTAAGGCATGGAGGCTCCCCCAACGGACACTGCTGCCTGAAAGAATCTGATCACATGCATAGCAAGAGTGGAACCTGTGTGAATAACGCTACTTGAAGAACCAGAGGTACAGTAATGTAACTTTATTTTTAATATGAAATACTTTAGTGTACTGCCAATTTATTAACCCAGCTTTGAAGTCAGTGGAGGCATGCCAGTTTACACCAGCTGAAGATTTGGCCCATGGGCAATGTTCTATGCTACACATTGTAACAACTTGTAGAATGTTTGCATTCTAAGAGTTAACGTTCTCTTTGCGAGTCAGTGTGTCCAGCTAGATGGAGCTATAAAGGCGTTTGCTTCCTTTCCTGCCTCTTTTTTGGCAACTTCTCTTCCACCCCCCTCACTCCCCCAATTTGTATATGAATTGTAGGGCAAAAGTAAGTTTCACATTATGAATTTTGGAGAAGTAAATGTGGAATGTGTGTACAAAGTTGTTCTAAATTGTACATCTTTATAAACTCCATCTGTACATTCCAGAAGGTGGGTAACATGTTTAATACATATGGATGGTTACAGCTTTCTGCAGTGATTTTAACGAACTAGAGCAGCTGTATGGCTGAGCAACCAAACATTAATTAATGATAAAGTTACTAATTGATATTTACTGTCTTGGTTCTGACTAAACAAGCTGTATTTAATACAGTTATTCTAATGTCAGTATATAAAACCAATAGTATCAATAGATATAGTGTATTCAGTTTTCTTCCCACTCCATAAGTAAAAAGGACTAAAGAAAGGCAACAAGCTTATTACTATAGAGGGATAGAAGAGACTTTCATATGAAGATGGATTTAAGGCTTGTATTGCTTGGTTTAGAGAGGAGCTGAGCAAGAGGAAACATGAAAGAAGAGTATAAAATAGGTGATAGAGATTATCTAGGCCCTTCCAATTAACCTTTCTCATAATACTAGAATAAAGGGGACACACAATGAAATTGCAAAGGAAGCAATTTAAAATGGATTTTAAAAGAAATGTTTTATGAAACTTCTAAATTAGCCTGGGGAACTTGTTCCTGCAAGAGTCTACTGAGGGTAAAAAGCTTACTGGGACCCAAAAAAGGCTTAGGCACTTGTATAAATAAGAAGTTCCTCTGTAGTTATTCTAGATAGGATAAGAGTATTATCAACCAACCACCAACTCATTTTAGTGTTAGGAAGAAACTTCCCCCATAAGCGTGTTACTGCATAATTGGCCTTTATGGGGGATTTACATGTTCTGAGGCATGTGATACTGGTTGCCGTTGGAGACCAGTAATAGAATAGCAGACTACATCAGCTATTGGTGGATATAGCATGGTAATTCTTATGCAGCAGAGGCATATAGTCAAAAGGATACTAAGGACTATCATTCAAGATCCTCATAATTGAGTCAGACCAATGGTCCATCTAGGCCAGTATCCTGTCTTCTGACAGTGGCCAATGCCAGGTGCTTCAAAGGTAATGTAAAAGGTAATTCATTGAGTAATCCATTCCCTGTTCAGAGGTTAGAGATGCCCAGAGCATGGGGCTGCATCCCTGACCGTCTTGGCTAATAGCTATCGATGGACCTATCTTCCATGAACTTATCGAATTCTTTTTTGAACCATATTATAGCTTCTCAGCATCCCCTGGCAATAAATTCCACAGGTTGACTGTGTGGTGTGAAGAAGTACTACTTTGGTTTTTAAACCTGCTGCTTATCAATTTCATTGGGTGACCCCTGGTTCTTTCCTTATTCAATTTCTCCACGCCAGTTACAATTTTATAGACCTTTATGACATCCACACTTAGTCATCTCTTTTCCAAGCTGAAAAGTCCAAGTCTTTATAATCTCTCCACATATGGAAGTTGTTCAATACCTTTAATCATAGGAATATGAACATTAGTCAGCTCTTCAGATAACATCTGGTGAAATTTGCCCCTTTCTTTAAAATCTTCCTAACATTTAAACTATTTGTGGTTTGTTCCTTGTTTTGCTGAGTCGGAAATGGGGAGAACATTAAAGGCAGATGATGTGCTATTCAATTTACTACTCTGACATAACTGGTTTCAAGTGTTTAAACCTTTTTAAATCTACTTTTTAGCAAACCTAGTTCTTGTTGGGTTTTTCTTCTGTATTTGGCTTTCTGTTGCTAGTAGCTGCTAGTCAGCTCACTCCCTTATTCAGATTTTCACATATCTATAAGGGGTGGTATTAAATAAAAAATGTGCATATCTTTGTTGACTCATATATTTGTGACACCTTTGGTGCATATAATCTTCACCAGCTTCTGAACCTGGTCCTTTGCATCTGGATGCCATAATGTATCTTCACCACAATAATAGATTGTCTTTGTATTAATCATTCATTTCTGTTTCTTTGGAACAGGCAGACAGCATGACAAACCAGAACTCATTGCGAATTGGAAGTAGCTTACAGTTTTCCTGTCCAAGTAGTGAGTCCAAGATTCCACCTTGGCTGCAGTCTTCTGAGGATATGGAAAAATGCTCAAAAGGTTATGTTATTTGAAGGAACTTCAAACTATTGGGTTATTTCAGATTTCCTGACTGTACCTGGAATTGACTGACTCTGTAAGGGCTGTCCTCGTGTAGTGTTTACGTCTGAAAATGATGGTGGTAGCTTTTTTTTTAAGTGAATGATGTCCACATTTATAGGAATAGTCATTTTCGAGTACTTCCATTTCTGGGCAGCCAACATGAGACCTCTTAAAGAGGCCTGACTTTTTCAGAAAGTTTTGGGCATCAATCTTCCGATGATCAGGCTTTGAGGTGTCTCAAACGAGGCACCCAGAAATTGAAGCATCCAAAATTACTAGCCATTTTTGAAAATCTGGGCCTTCGTGGACATCACAAGTGCCAGCCATATTTACAGTCCAAGAGCTTGAGGTTCTTTTGAAGTTATTTCCCTGTAGAACAAAAATACATCAGGAGCAGTTTAAGCTTGCCCAATCAATATGCCTCTATCCTGACCTAGAAGGACCCACATCTAGGGGTGAGAAGATAGTACAGTCTCCAAGCCTGTGGCATCATTGCCCTCTCCATTAAGGGGGCTGACTAATGCCAAACTGTGGTAACAATCTTTGTGCTGCTGACACCAATCTGTTACAAACTAGACTGCAAAGACAAGGTGAATCAAAGTAAGACTTTAACTCTGAGGTGGGCAAACAACGGCCCACAGGCCACATCTGGCCCACAGGACCGTTCTGCCCGGCCCTTGAGCTCCCAGCCGGGGAGGCTAGCCCCCAGTCCCTCCCCTGCTGTCCCCCTTCCCCCGCAGCCTCAGCTCACCGTGCCACCAGCGCTCTGGGCTGCAAGCTCCTGCCAGGCAGCGCGGCTGCCAGTCCTCATAGAATCATAGAATATTGGGGTTGGAAGGGACCTCAGGAGGTCATCTAGTCCAACCCCCTGCTCGAAGCAGGACCAATCCCCAACTAAATCATCCCAGCCAGGGCTTTGTCAAGCCTGACCTTAAAAACTTCTAAGGAAGGAGATTCTACCACCTCCCTAGGTAACGCATTCCAGTGTTTCACCACCCTCCTAGTGAAAACGTTTTTCCTAATATCCAACCTAAATCTCCCTCGCTGCAACTTGAGACCATTACTCCTTGTTCTGTCATCTGCTACCACTGAGAACAGTCTAGATCCATCCTCTTTGGAACCCCCTCTCAGGTAGTTGAAAGCAGCTATCAAATCCCCATTCTGAGTGGCATGGTAAGGGGGTGGGGCGTGGGGGGGGTTGGATGAGGGGCAGGGATTCCCGGGGGGCAGTCAGGGGACAGGGGTGTGGATGGGGTCGAGGCAGTCAGGGAGCAGGAGGGGTTGGATAGGGCTGGGAGGTCCCAGGAGGGGGCAGTCAGGGAGGGTTGGATGGGTTGGAGGTTCTGAGGGGGGCAGATGGGGGTGGGGGCCAGGCTGTTTGGGGAGGCACAGCCTTCCCTACCCGGCCTGCCATACAGTTTTGGAACCCCAATGTGGCCCTGGGGCCAAAAAGTTTGCCCACCCCTACTTTAACTGCATGTAAAAAATTACATCCCATGTCTCCATTTCTTGGGAGAAACTGGAAGTATTTTCTCTTTCAAAACAGATCTCTCGTATTGTCACACATATTTAATGGAAATGAGCCAGCTGTTACAGAGCATGGAAGTTCTCCACAGGACATGTTCAGCACCTGCTATAAATGCCATGCAGGTCAGTTGTGAAAATTATTACGTCAGGGAAGTGGGAGGGGTGTCAAGGTGTTGTTTCTTCTTAGCAGTATTGTTTTATGACACCTACCATTATTCTTGTTCCCTGTGTTGTTAAAAGGGGGTACCTTTTGAAAGTCCAAAAAAGGAAAAAAGAATTCACAGGAGGTGGCGGCCTAGAGTTATTGGGAAAGATGCTAAAGGAATGTTGCAGGTAACTGGAACAGCCTCTTTCCTGCCCTAACCCAACTTTCTCAAAATACTAACCTGCTTATTGATCCTTTCTTGCTCTATCGCTTTTAAGGACATTTGAATCCTTCTAAATGAAGTAATATGTAAGATTGGATTTCACAGTGACTGACATCCATAGCAAAAATCCCATTGATTTAAAAGTGGCCAAGATTTCACACACGGTCTCAACTGACCCTCTGTTTCTGGGCACAGAAGCCATTGCAAATCTTACAGTGCTGTTTAACTATCTGTTTACCTAATGGCTTCCAGAAATCATGTTGTTGGGGAGTAATAAGTTTAAACCATGGTACAACAATATTCTCTCCAGCACTCCCCAGACCAAAAATAATGTTTCCACTAAATTTTTGCCAAATCTCCAAGTTTGAAACCTTTGAGCATGTTCTTTCCTATTCTTTGGTTTGCCAAATGTACTATCCATGCAAAAAACCATTGCTGATCAACAGCAGTTCTTCCCATGCTGTTGTCTAAGGCCTGATTGTACATTGTCTGCAATGTAAATGTAAAACTTTGTCTTGTCATATTTTACCAATTGTAAATGTCCTCCATGTAGGTACCTACAGTATTTTCTGCCCCCATGCGACTGCATGCTTCCAATCCTAATTTATCTACAATAGATTTTGGGGAAGAGAAAAATTACTCTGATGGCTCTGAAACATCAGAATTTTCTAAAATGCAAGAAGACTTGTGTCACGTTGCACATAAAGGTGAGTGAGATTCTATGTGTTTCTTGTATGGCTATGTGAAGTGTCAGCTAAAATAATAATGTGATACCTGAGCCTGGCTTATGTGAAAATAAGTCCTGGATAACGTCACTTCCCATCCCCCTGCTTCCCAGGATGTGACAGGCACTGAAATGCGGTGGGCTCAGGTCATCAAAATAGTAGCTTAACTGTTGAATTATTTTCTTTTCTTCAGAATTTTAGATTTGGAGCCAGAGTACAGTCTGAGCCCTGTCCAAGTCCAGAAAATGTTGTGGTTTCACAGTTAGAGCCCTGTGCAATGCAAAATGTGGATCCCACATCTGATCTGCAATCTGTGGCTATAAAGTGAATATCTGCAGATTTGCAGGGCTCTACATGTAATACATAAATTGAAACTCATTTTGTGTATACTTTTTTTAAAAGTTGATTCTTTTTAAATAGACTTCAGTTTTCCTTTAGCTGCTTTTCAGTTCATAGTACACTCCAGTGGTCTCTTTTCAAGGGCAGAACCCCATCAAACCCAGAGACCTCAGAGTAATAAGCCAGTTTGAATGGAATTGTTGGAATTTCCACTCCCCGTTGAATGATGGCGGCCTGCCTTTCCACCCAGTTTTGTGTGTAATCACTCAAGACTCTGTTATCCTGGGAAGAAGCAGTTGTTCTAAAATCAGTTTCTATAAATGCAGCAGTATATTGCTCCTGTGTGTGTGAGCGAGAGAGTGCCAACTCTCTCGCTCATGTGCGTGTTTTCTCTCGCTTGCGTGTGCACACACACAGTAGGCATTCAGGATGGTTTCAGTATTTCAGAGCTAACATTTGTTTGTGATGCAAAGGTTGCTATGGTAGTAACCTATTTTTAGTGAATACCGAAGAGTAAAATCTCATGGTAAGCAACCACTAGTTCAAGCTGCCACTGAACAGCCGTCTCTGCAAAAGCTCTTTTTTCCATAGCTATGCTTTGCTAACATGAAATAGCCAGCCAGCCAGTCTTTCTCTCTCTCTCTTTTCTCCCCCCACATCCCCACCCCACCATCTACTGTCACACCCTAGCAGTATCTTTTTATTTGGAGGGTGGGGGGAGTAAGGAGAGTCCTAGTAAATAAGGCTGTTATGAACAGGAAATAAAATGACTTTTTTTTTTTGAAGCATTCCACCATTCTCAGTGGTTTGAGCATTGGCTTGCTAAAGCCAGGGTTGTGAGTTCAATCCTTGAGGTGGCCATTTGGGTCAAAAATTGGGGATTGGTCCTGCTTTGAGCAGGGGGTTGGACTAGATGACCTCCTGAGGTCCCTTCCAACCCTGATATTCTATGATTCTGTGATTAATAAGGACATCTCACAGAAAACCCACTTTCGCTGGCTATGCAGCAATGTTATCATAAACATTCCTCATTTGTTTTTCCCCTGTGGTGGAGGTATGTTTTAGATACTGTACTTACATAAGTGAACTCTCTTACCATTGAGCTTTGCAAAATCACATGTGGTCAAAATTAGATGTTTTTTTTTTTTTTAAAATGCAGTAGCACCAAATAAGATGTTTTAAGAATCTTCTTCCTTGAGATAATCATGGCAGAAATATTGCTCTCTTAGAAATGAAAATATACATCATGGCTATAGGCTTTACGCTAGAAACCCAAGTGCAATACCTATTTTTTGCTGGGGTGATTGTTGGCTCAGTGTCATTTAATGCCCTTTTGTGAAGGGTATATAATAATTTCTTAATGCTGCTTTATTTCGCGCTGCCTCATCTATACTTCTGAAATAGGAAAATAATATTTTGAATGGAGGAGAGGTTTGTTTTATCTTTTGTGAATTAAACAAAATGTAGCATTTAAAAGGCATAGTCTCTTTAATAAGTCTAAATATGTGCTGATACATCTCCTGGAGAGTAGAGAGAGAGTTTTTTTTTAAGGCATATATTATGTAGTTGGAGATCAGACATGTCGTCATTTCAAAATTAAGAATTTGGGCAGTGAGAGTAAAATCAGCCTTTAGTTTCACATCTGAAGTAATATTTTTTTGAGAGATTACACAAATACACATTCTAGAATGTTATCTAAAATGGTTCTGCCCCTCTGACTCTGAGTATATTCTCAAATAATATTTGAGGAGAGAAGAGTTCCTGTGGGAACTGCACTTGTAAAACTAGCTACAGGTGATATACTTGTCTTTCTGGTGCATTTCTCTAAAACATTTGAGAATGGTATAATGAATAAAAGCTGAGAACCAGAGCATGATGATGACTTACAATGCGGCATTTTAGCATAAGAGCTCAAGAATAGTTCCTACTCCTCGGGGAGTTTAGATACACCAGCTCACATATTTAACTCAATCCCCAGGTGGGTCGGTAGAGGGCCCGTCTATTTTTCCATCTGCCAGAGGTAATCTCAGCTTACCAGTCAAGGTCTGGAATGTGGCCAAAGAGCTAGTACACTTCTCGGTCTGCCCTGCCTGTCTTGCTTTCCCATATCTGGTTCCAAATGTCTACTGGCAGCCACCCTGAACTGTGCCTCAGTTTCCCCAGGTTTGATCCGTCCATTTCATCTGTAGTCTTGGTCACAGCCACCCTGAGCTAAGCCTCAGTTTTCCTAAACTTGGGCTTCAACTTCAGGTGGTGCCTTGGATGCAGCCAACTTTGACCTGTCCCTCAGTTCCCTCCAAAGGTGGTCCTCAGTTATGGCTGTAATCTAAGCCACAGCTGCCCTGAGATGTGCCTCCATTTCCCCAAGAGTGGTGTCAGTTATGGGTGGAGTCTTTGGCCACTGCCACACTGAGCTGTACCTCAGTTTCGCCAGTTTTTGTCACTGGCAGAGATGCTCACCATACTGCATGCCCCCTCCTTGCAGGGGAAGCACTGTGTCCTTTGGCCCTGTCCCTAAGCTCCTTCTCTGAGTTGGATCAAAAGTGTTTTTGATCTGTAGTATTCTGCCTGCTGGGGAGACCCCCCCCCCACCCTCCAGGCATTCACTGTGCAGTGATGGGGAGAGCCCAGGCAGCCACCCAACCGGTCCCCTCTGCGGTATGGGGAGCCACTCAGTGGCACACCCATTGCCCACTCTGTGGTATGGGGACCTTGGTCAGTACCCACCACTGCAAGAGGCCACTCACCTTTCCTACTCTCGCTCAGCCTGCCCTCCCCCACTGCACATGCTCTCATGTATGGATGAGGAAAACCCTCCGCCAAAGGAAAACAGCCGCCCTTCTCTGGGTCCTGCAGCTGCCTGTCACTGCTGCTACTGCCCTGTCCGACTGTGGTGTGATCCTGAGGTGACTTCAGCCAGTCCTCCACTGGGACCCTGCTGGTCACCCTGAGGCTCCTCTGGACCCCCAACGCCACATGGTGGGGCCCTGGCAGGCTCCTCTGCCGCCTCCTTGTTGCAGCTGCTACTGATGGGCGATTGAGAGCCTTGTGGTGTCCCCCTTACTGACTAGGAGGGGGAGGTCCCCTTCCTCCTGTGCCTCTGCACCCCCCACTGCCTGGGGTACCCTAGCTCTGCATCCTGTCTCATATGTTTAGGGATCCTCACCCCTCCCAGGCCAATTTGAGGTCCCCCATGTGCTGGGTGGGGAGGATTCCCCACCCGCCCAATCTCACCATGCTGCTGCGTCTGGAATTGATGCTGTTGCTTCCAGCTTGATCCTGGTAAAAGGGCTTTTCTGAGGCTGCATGGGGTATAAATCACCCCATTGAAGGGCGGGGGTCTTAAAAGGGCCAGCACCCCTTTTCTTGACAGCCAGGCAATGACTGCCCACATGGAGGCTGTGCGGCACACATTGTAATACTTCCATTAGGAAATGCAGAATGGCTACGTACAACTTAATGCAGTATTGAAGAAGGCTCATCACCCATGAGTCTTGTAGTTGTTGTATCCTATTAGGTTGACTACAACTTGCTGTTTGATGTTAAAATCCGATGCACCATCTGAGGCACACTGCGCATACGCTAAGAAGATTGCTCTGGTAATCTCATGAGGGTTGGAAATCAGATTTTGCACAGTGCTGTTAGAACACTACAGTCCATTTCTTTTAGACATGTGATAAATTATTCCTCTGCTCTTAGTAACCACTGTAAAATTGTGAGTGGGATTTCATAAATGGCTTCCGTAAGCTTTGCACTGCATATGGCACAAAAAGTAATTAGGAGTATGACTAGAGTATCTTCTCTACATCGTAACTATAGGCAAAGATTTTCAAGTTGGGCACCTAAAATCACTAGTTTCTTTTGTAAATCTTGAGTGCAAGTCTCTGGGACCCAGTACCTGAGTCTGATCCCTTGGTTTTAACTCAAAAGACTCACTGACAGCATAGACAGAGCTGGCTGTACAGCACTATAGGTTTCCTCCCAGTAGGGGCTGAGCACACAGCATTCCCTTTTGATGGTTACTGGGAATTGTGAATTCCCTTTTATGATCAAGCCCCTTTAGGGCTTTTCTTCACTGCAGAGTAAACCTGGGCTCTTACTCGTGTGTTGCCCCAACATCTCTCCCATCCACACATACAAACCTCTAATCTGAGTTGGTGTTTTACACCCCGGCTAACTGGTCCATCCAGTGGTATAGGCTAAAGCCTGGGTTAAGCTTTCACTTGGGATGGTAACCTGTCCACTTTCAGTGAGGACACAGGCTAAGCCAGTCAGGGACTGATTTTTCTCCAGTGCCTCCCACAATTTCCCCCATATACCCAGAAGGACAGACAAATTTTCCCGCGATTCACTGAGCAGTTCAACTTACTGCAGCGCTCAGAACCATGGGATGTGTGCCCAGAAGTCCCAGTGATACATACAGGTGAGTGCAGCACCAGTCTTGACTCAGTAACTTTGCAATATGATCACTCACACCTGAGCTAGGCTGCCCAAGATAACTCTGGGTGCCGACTGCCCAAGATAACTCTGCAGTGAAGACATACTCTTGATAGAACTAGTTGCTTTCCTCTCCATTTACCTTTTCATTTGGCTCTGTCATCCTCACTTCTCACAAATCTTAAGCCCCCATCTACTCTGTGAGCATGTGAATGTATTGTTGCCAACTCTCAGTTATGTGCAAGTCTCATGATATTTGGTCCTACCCCTAAATCTGCAGCTCCTGGAATCAAGTGAATAAGAAAGTACTGTATGAGAATTTCAGCAAAGTTTCTAGCCAACATTGTTGAAGAAAAGCTTGAAAAAAAATGAACCCATGTACCCCCAAAATCTCAAAAACCAGAAAGAAAATGAAAGGATTCCAGAATGTATTACTACTTGAAGTTTTATGCTTTTTAAGCTGATCTCATGAAATTTTTGGGGCCTGACTCATGATTTGTGAACACTTGAGGTTAGCAACACAGAGGTAGGAATGGAAATAGAAGTGTGAAGTTTGCAGAGTATGCAAGTTACCTACTAAACAAATTCAATATCTTGTTGTTTGTTCCATTTAGTTCTTGTAACTTAAATGTAAATATCCCCACACAGATAGATACAGCATGGCCCAAAACCACAGAGCCCTGTTCATGAGCAAACTATTAGCCTATGCACAGTTGGATTGCTTCCCCTGTGAATCAGTTAGCACAGGTTAGCATGTCTCCTTGATTTTTCACTGGAAACGTTACTTATTCAAGGAATGCAGGATAGATCCTCAAGTGTTTGGAGGCTAAAACCATACTGAGGAAGGGAAGCAAGTTAATGTAGCACGTGCAGTTATAATGCTACCATTTATAATAAAGAATCAAAATACTTTGACTCTGAAAATACAGGAGCACAGAGCATTTGTCATATAATAAATACTTAATTTGCAATATTGTGGAAATTGCAGATCCCTCAATATTCAGCTTCTACCCAGGCAATTTTGCCAGCCGTGTGGCTGATGGCGGGAACCCTGGACATCCCAGGCAGCTGGCGGCCAGGGCTCCCATTGTCAACCCCATACAGTGACTGTAATATAGTTTCAGCAAAATGTCTGGTTATCAAAAAATTTAGCAGACATAACATAACACTTGAGGGTTTATATTGTTCCAGCAAATTTGTCTTTTAAAAAAAAGTGTGTCTTCTCTGGCTTTTCCAAATTACCACAATTAATAAAGATCCATTATTACTTTACTTTTTCTATGTCTTGTCCATAACTCAGCAGCAATTATTTGACAATCATCCGCGATCAAAGTAGGGCCTTTATAAGGAGCATTTTTCCTAGTAAAAATCCAGGTCTTAACCTTGGGTAACCTTGCCTATCTTTAGTGCTCTGTCCCCACAAGTCTTATTTCTGTCACTGTATATTAAGCTGCATTGAAATGTTGTTTCACAACTGGTGGCATTTTTCTAACTGTCTACTTTTAAAAAAAATTATTTTAGCTTACGTCACCTTAAAGTCGGCTTTTAGTACAATCTCCGTTGAAAGAGAGAAACTGAAGCAGCTGCTGGAACATGATGCAGCCTCATCTCCATCTGCACAAATAGCTGGGTTGAAGAATGCCTTATCATCCGTAAGTAATATGTCGAGTTCAGTGAAATTCAGAGGGATTGGTTATAACAGTTCATAAGATCTCTCATTCTTCTGTATCTTGGGTTATATATCTTATTAACACTAAAGCAAACAGACTATGTATATGGTGTTTCATATAATCTGCTTATTCCAAACCTTGGAGGTGCGGATGTGCCCCTCAAATTAACAGGACAGTACTGTGCAGAGTTAATCTATCAATCATGTATTTTATTAAGTATTGGAAATACTCTGTTGAATCAGAGCTGCTGTTTGACAGTGATCCAGAGTTACTATTTTCTCTAATTTGGTGCTTCGTACTATACTAACAGTACAAATGGCTGTTGGAAACTGCATAACCCGATGGATCATAGCTGTGAAATTATTCATAATCCTAGCTGTGAAATTATGAAGCCGTGTGGCATTATAAACAGAACGGTCAGAGAACAGATTCTAATTTTAAAATTTCTATTTTATTTTTACCACCAAGGTGTGGGGAGGTTTGTATTACAGCAGTCAGGCATTGGACAACATGCTTTGGCCTAAAGTCATTTCTTGGGCGGCTGAAACCTTTGGCTGCCCCTGCTAAACGAATCGAAATGTAACTAAAAACAGTAGTTCTGCTTTCGCTAATGCTTGTTCATAGTTTTGCATTGATCAACTTTTTTCACTGGATTCTGGTGAAGAAAAGACTGCTATAAAATACAATCCCTGGTCTGGCACCAGCTTAGTCTCAGCAGTCAATTTGAGATTGATTTTGAGATTCCCACTCCCAAGACTGTTGGTGATCAAACTCCCGAGATTCACATTGGTTGATCTTCAGAGAGGGGAGAGTTGTCATTGCCTCCCTCTTAGATTGTAACTTATCTTGCAATCTTCTGGTTGGAGGCGGTGGGGACTCTGCTGTGGGTGAACTGATATAACTTGGTGCACAGCTAGAGTTAGCATAGGTGGTAACTCCATAAGCAGAGATTCTGGAAAGCGAATGGTAAAGAGTTTCTAGCTCATAGCATCTCTACTAGTTCAACTTCTAGCTGCCTCCTCTCTCCACAGAAATCAGAGGCAACTGAAGCTTCTTGCATGCCAGCTGTGTTCATTTGACCACACCTTTCTGTTTGCTTCCCATGAGGCCTGCTTCTGAGAACTAGATAGGTCACAGCTGTACAAGCTGTCATTTTCCAAAGTTATTTTCTTACTACTTTTAAATCAGTAAGGGGAAAAAAATGCTTAGTTTAGGCTCTCTGCACAGAGTGGACAGTCAGTTAGTTGAGTGTGTAACCTTTTCCCAAAAGGCTAAATATTGATCTTCAGATGCTTCCTCTTGGATTCCCCGTGAAAAACTCTCTGCCAGCTCCCATCCCCATCTGTTGCATAATAGGACTAAAAAAAGGGAACGCCACACTGAAAAGAGTGCTCCGTCTGTGAAGCTCTACACTCCTCAGCTCAGAATCCACTGTGAGACCTGTTCTCAGCCTGTAAAGCTAGAGACAGTGATAGTGCAGCAGTAACCTGATCATCCCATGCAGCAGGGAATGTTCAGGAAGAAGCCAGGAGCTTTCTTTGCTGGCATTTGGAAGGGTGGATGTACATCAAGAGTGCAGCAGTTATGATCCAAGTACCAAAACTCTTCCTGGCTAAGATCTGCTTCTTTTTAAATAGAGCTCCAGTCAAAATCCCCACAGTCCTTACCAAGATGTTTAAAGGATTTCTGGGCAGCCTGAGTTAAGTGCTCAGAGTAGCAGGCTGTGAAGGTGATCAGGAAGATTTAAAGAGAGAGAAATCATTCTACTACTTTCTTCCTGGCTCTGGAGAGAGGGAGGCTGAAAGACAAACTCATTCCTATCTTATCCTGTAAAAGGCACTCCGCTCACAAACAAAAGGTACTCTCTCTTGCTGAGAAGGCAATAATCCTGTCCTTCACAAACAAACCAAGAGCAGTAAATAATCAAAGACAAATCCCTCTCCTTAGGCTGAACGCTACAGGAAGGAGAACATTCTGCAGCAGACCATAAAAATCAGGAACAGGATACATAGGAGGGTGTCAGTTTTTTCTTTCTTTCCATTGCTTATGTAATACTGTAGATTAGTAATAACTAGTGCTGTTCATCTAGCTAGTTGAAGGGGAAAGATAAATACCTACCTTCTGAATTGAAACTCATTGATTCTTGGTGGTGTGTATGTTGTTTTCCCTCCTCCATCATTTCCTCCCCCTCCCCCCTGCCCCAATATAATCATGAATAGATCAGAGGAGGCATTTCTTTGGGAGAGGGGGAAGATGAGTAAACAAGATCAAGAAAAAAAAATCTGGTTCAGATCCTGAAAGAAGACTCAGTGATGGCTTCTGTAGCTGGGGCCTTGGTGCTCCCATCAGAAGGTGATTTTTCTTTCTAGTAAACATACTCAAAGAAGAACTGAAAATATGTTTAAGGACTCTGAGGCCTTCATCATCAAATATTGACACCTACTTGCTTCATGAGAGTGATGTTGTACTGGTGCAATCATTTAAAAAATACAGACCTCTCATCAACCCAGAGGATTTTTTTGTCCTTTTATGGATAATGTCAGTGTCCACATTTTTCATAAGACACTAAATATATATGCAATGTTTTTCACCCCCAGGGCTGTGGTCTGCAAAACAGTGGTTAGGGGAGGCTACCTCGGCTGAGACCATGGAAATCGGAGGGACTCACTCAAAAAGCCAATAATTATGCATCCGATGAAGTGAGCTGTAGCTCACGAAAGCTCATGCTCAAATTGGTTAGTCTCTAAGGTGCCACAAGTACTCCTTTTCTTTTTGCGAATAATTATTCCTGTAAGCTTGCAGATGAAAGGTGGTTTGTCTGGTGGTCATTTCCATAATAGGGTTGTCAGGAATCCATCTGCACCTCTTCCTGGCTGAGAGCTGGCTCTTTTCAGTATATCTCCAGGAAAAACTGGAGAAAGTGTTGGCAGGGAATATAGAAACATGCAAATGATCTTTTGTCAAATTATTCTAAGAGCCAGAGGAAATATTTCAAACCCAGTTACAGTAAGCAGTCCTTTGGCTGTATTCCTAGCAGAGATTTCCCCCAGAAGATATATGGTATCCAATAATGAAAATTCTGGAACAAGAACACCGGAGGCTGACCTTGTCTTTCCCCCTCCTCCTCCTCCTCCTGACTAAAAAATCCTGCACAGTAACCGGAGAAGATGACTGAGGCTGAACACAGAATTGAGGGTATTTCTCTTCTTTGTGATCCAGCTGGTCAGCTTCAACAATAAACACCTGGGTCTGAGAAATTTTGTGGCAAGGATATGTGATAGTCCTCCTCCCAGCTCCCTCTCCATACTTCACTCAGCCCTGACAAGCATCAGACCTTCCAAAAGATAGATGGCCTATACTTCACTCAGGGCCATAGAACCCATCTGACCAGAAGAGTCTCCTGGCACTGCTCCACCTTCTTCATATGGGAAGAGACCCAGGAGAGTGATGGTTATACTAAACCCCCAGTACCTTATTAAATGGATAAAGAAATCCACATTCAAAATAGGAAACTGCAAGATCAGCAGTAACTGCAAAATCTCCAGAGACTATAACTGGCAGAAGCATTTCTGGTTCTCAGGGGCGGTCATTATGAGATTGTGTTTCTCATACAGATTAGACCTATACCTGGACAAACCCCAAAAGGCTTCATGAAGCTACTGAGGGGCAGACAGTAATGAATTTATGCCAGAGCAGAGCTCCTGTACCTCTGTTTGCTGCATCAGTTATGAATATAAAAAAATTGTTTGAGCCCCAGCACCTCTTCCATTACAAATTAAGCACTAGTGGCAGTCATTATTAAGCTAGGTTGTCAGGCCCCCTGCTCTATCAATTCCAGGATGAACCAAATCTCTTCAAGAATCCAGGGAACCAACAGCCAAAGCCTTAATTGTTCTCTAGGAGTACTGTATCCACCCAAACCTGAAGAAGGGACACTAAAAGAGACTGTCCAGCCTCAGAATGGAAATAGACACCACAGGACGCTTATAATACTTACAAACCAAGAGAGAAAGGGATAATCAGACTCCAGAATAGATCATGCAGATTCCCCAAAAGACCAGTTCTCAGACATTCAGACATGTCTCAAAATTTTGGGATCTGTGATGATGCAAGTTTCTTTTATACACCATTGCAATCATCTCTGTGCATCCGGTTCTCAGATGGATCACAGCCTGTTCAATCAGGTGAGTATCAGCCACCAGGGTTGAGAGGTCTCAGGCAACGGCACATATATGCAGAGGCCACCTAGCTATGCATGTCTACATTCACCATACATTATGCAACTGATGTACAGTCTTCCACATATGAAAGCAAGAGTGTCCAAGAGGCAGTCCATACATACGCTCCTTAAAATGACTTTAGTTTTTGGGTTGCACTATTATTTAGATTATATGCTTTTATCTGAGCCTGCCCTATCTTATTACTTATAGTTTGTTATTCCCTAGACATTTCAGGTCTAGTGGAAATGCTAAGAGCTAGAATTGAATGTTCTTAGCTGAAAACTTCCTTTCTGGGGAATGGTGTGTCCACTAGTCCGTCACGCCCACTTAGATTACACTGTAGACTTCACATTTTATCCAGCATCGATGCTGCCTTTGTAACCTCTCAAAACTAATTTTATATAGTTATTTAAATATGTTCTATATGCAGTTTAAGGGAAAGTTTATTTCCAAGTTATCAAGTTTATTAGTGAAGTTGTTTAAAGATTTTTGTGTTGTAAATTCAGCTTCAGAAGCACTTATTTGGGAACTAAACAGGGCCTTGGCCAAAAAGTTATGGCTTCCGGGTATTGAGTTTCAACGGCATCCAGTTTCTGCAGTGAAAGTACACACTCAAAAGTCAGGACTTAATGAAGGCTCTATTACCAGAAGGGTAAATATCGGGAAGGAAACGTTTCATAGTGCCTCTGCAAATCTTCTAATGTTTAATGTTTCCTTCCTAAAATTAACAACTCATCTTGTTTATGAAATGATGAGGGAATATTTGTCAGGGTCTTAGGCACCTGATATAAGGGGTTTGTTTGTTTTTTGTTTCATCCTGACTGAAACAAGTGAACTCACCTCCCCGTCTGTCTTACTTCAGTATTTAAAAACTACCCACTCATGTTTAAATGTAAAGAAAACATTCCCATTTGGTACAGTGTCGTCATGCTATATATAAGTGGTTTCTTTTCATAATAGATCACCTTTGTATTATTTTTTTATTATTATTATTATTTGAAGAGATATCTGCTTCTGAAATGGAGTATAGAATGGGGCATTCCGTTATCACTGGTATGGAGAAATTTGTGTTTTAACTGTTAGTGAAAACTAATTTCAAAAATTAAAAATATATATAATTTCAAAATGTTTAGTAATAAAATATTTGCACTAAACAAAGTCTCACAATATCTTTCTCAGTTTGAGGGAGACAGAGCTAGTCCCATTAACTTCATAATTCTGTTTGATCTTGCGCAAACTACATGAACAAAACCTAATGTTGTTGAATTTAGGTGTTAAAATATGAAAAGTGCCTTTCCTCACTTTCACTTCTGTTCCCCAGTGTTCCAGCCACTCTGCCAATGGAACTGTCCCTCTGCCATCACTAGAGTTCTTGGAGAAACACGCTTGGCCTCTGGTGCATAAGGGTTGTCCTGTGCTCTCTAACACTGCTTGCTCCATCCTTGCCCAAGTAGCATAGTGTTTATAACCCACAGGTTCTGATGCAGCAGAAAGAAGTGGATTTGGGGCAGTTTTAGAGTAGCAAAGCCAATCATATGGCTGCTCTGGGGATTACTTTTAGGGAAAGTGCCAGTAGTCTGGATGTGCTGTCAGTGATGCAGTGGCAAGCGAAGGGAAGTGTTTTATGTCAGGCTGAAAGGAAAATGCATGTTTCTAATTGCACAGCTTTATAGTTCTGGGGGAAATAGTTTGAATTAACAGGCATGATTAGACAGGATAAGTTGTAGAAGGGGATAGAGGAAAAGACCCATAAACTTTAAAAAACCAGCGTATAGCCTCTGGTGGCCTAAGATTTCCCATAGAATCATAGAATATCAGGGTTGGAAGGGACTTCAGGAGGTCATCTAGTCCAACCCTCTGCTCAAAGCAGGACCAATCCCTAATTTTTGCCCCAGATTCCTAAATGGCCCACTCAAGGATTGAACTCACACCCCTGGGTTTAGCAGGCCAATGCTCAAACCACTGAGCTATCCCTCCCATCTCCCCATGGTGTTTATTTGAAGTCTCCCTTCCCTCTTCCCTGCCCCCCGCCCCCAAATACTCATGTTTGAGAGAGGAGCAATGTCTGAAGCATTTGTGATATACTAAATGCAGGACCAATAACAGGTCATGTATCTAGTGACCTTTTTTTCTTTTTTCTGCTTCATTCAAAGTTTTCTTCTGCTCCTTTTGCACAATGAAGCCACTGTCTACATTAGCTAAGAAAACTTTATAGCCACAATACTTTTTGTTAAATGTTCCAGGCCATAGCACAAAACACAGATCTTAAAGACCGGTTACGCAGAATACATGCCGAGTCTATGCTCCTTGATTCAGCAACTAATGCAAAATCAAGTCCCAGTTTGGTGAAGGTGGGTATGGATTTCCTGTTTCAGTGGTGTCTGTTGCTACAAACCCTTACACTTCGACTGTTGCATAGCTGCGTACTGTCTTGTTCCTCTGTTCCCCATGCAGTGAGTTGTATTAGCAAAAGGAGCTCCTCTTCCCTCATGCGTGTGGCTCACATGATGTTGCATTGTGCAGTATTAATTTAGAACAGTTTTTCTAAACACTTCCATTGCTTTTTGCTGGCAGGTCCTTTGTTCTCCTTCTGTTACTTGCCCCTTGCCTTAGGCATGAGCAAAGTCACCCCATCATTCTATCTGGCATTATTTTCTCTCAACGCTGTCTGTTCTCCTTGATCATTCTTATGTTCCCTAGTTGCTACTGTCACCCGTATAGCAGCTTTAACACAGAACCCAAGTAATTGAAGAAGGGGAAGGGTAACTTTACTGTAAAATACATTAAGTATTGTACTTTGGGTGTATTTTGTTCTATTGAATTTGGTTTGACTCCTTGTTAGTACAGAACATCAGCTGCCAGGGTGTTTCACTCAGGGCTAGTTATATTTTTAGATAAGTGCTAATAACTTGCAAAAATAGGTCATTCTTCTAGTTAAAAAAAAAAAAAAGCAATGGAAAAATGAGATATATGAACAGTTTTAGCAATTCAGTTTTCCTTGTATGTAGCTAGGATGTCCCCTACATGTCTCAAATGTCACTTATAAATAAAAAAGTTACCCCTTGAAGGAAAGAGAGAGAGAGAGTGTGCGTGTGTGTTCATGTTCTGTTTCTGGTGGATTTCCTAAACGTTAAATCAAAGAAACTTCTGTAGCAATTGTATAGTAAACGTTTCATTAGAAGTTGAATGGGAGATTTCATTTTGTTTCATGTCCTCTGTAAAGTATTAGTTAATTTCCTTTATTTAAAAAAAAATAAATTATTCATTTATTCAGTTAGTTCAACTGTCTTGGTATAATGTACCATTTGAGCTAGATTTTGGTCACACTTGTAGATTTTAAAGTGTAATTGATTGTGCTAGTGGTCTTTGCTTTTTATCCCCTTGAGAATTTGAACAATGTTTCAAAAATGTATAACAGATCTTCTGGATGTTAGCTTATCTCAGACCAACTCCTAGTCTTGAAAAGATTTTCTTATTAATACATAAAAGGCCTTGCCATGACAATGGGTCAGTGCTGAAGCAATGTATATACCATGCAGTACATGCCTAAATTCATAAAGAAAAAAACCTTTAATGTTTCATTCACAAACTGTCCATAACTTGGCTCAGGATTTATCTTCGTTAGCTCAAGGACCAAGGCACTTACACTGGACCTGTTTCATTCTAGTTAAATGTGTTCTGGAAGACTGTTAGAGCAGTGTACTCTAGAGCAGTGGGAGTGGTGAGAAAGAGAAAGGGCCACTATACAAAATTTGATTTAAGTACACTCAAGGATACTATTACTTTGCCATTCCAAGCTTCCTGTGTCATTTTTCAGGGTAAATCTAATTTATTTGGAGGGTGCTAATTGATTTTATCATGTTGAAAAGTATTGAATTTTCACAGGATGGGCAACTTTATTCATCCTAACTCTCTTGATGCCAGAAATTGGCAGGATGTCTTTCTTAAGCTCGGGTTGCACTCTGGCCATGGTTATACTCCAGAAATATACTACTTATTTTTACTTTGACTGTATGATGTCACAGGGCTTTGACTCAGCGACAGCTTCTCTCTGTTCTCTACACTCTCCGGTGTAATCATGGCACTTTGGTAACAAATTATGATGATAGACCCTGTAGAAATCAAACCAGTGTGTGGGAGGGGGCAAACCTAGTTCAAGATTTAGGGTAAAAGTTTAGTTTGTCCATATAGCAGCTCATGACTTTACTTTATTGCTCATCTTGGAGTCTTATGAAGTAAAGAAGAGAAAATAAAACTCCCACATAGTAAATTGTAAGAAACTACCAGATTCTCAGATGGGACTAATTAGTTATACGCAATCCCAGGAACAAGAGTTCTCCTGTAAGATTTAGATTATTAGATACCTTCCTCCTCCTGACAAAGAAGAAGATTATGAAGCTTTAAATATTGTGAAGTCATACCTTTTTTTTTCTTTTCTTCTTCTGTTTTATCACAATTTGTATAAGAAAAATCAGTGCTGTTTTTGGTATGTTAGTTCACTGATCTTGTACAGAATTTCATAGTACAGTAGAATCTTATTGACTGGCATAAGCTCCCATGGAAATGCACCTCAATTAAGCAATCCTCCAAATTCATCAGAGCATCACGGATATATGGCACTAGTGCACTTCACTTCCTTAAAGCATTGCTTTAAAAATATAAAGCACTAAAACAGTCTATTAAATGTAAGAGATTTGATTATTAGAACAAAATAGGGAGGCTGCAGAATGAAAACTTTATGCTGTTAAACACCTGGAAACTATTGCAAATATGTCTGCAAATAACACTGGGCTAGCTAGTGCTTTTTATCCTCAAAAGGAGGATCAGCTCAAAAGAAACAAACAAAGAATGGGGAGTTAGTGAACTATGGCAGGGAAGTTTGGGTAAGCAGGACAGGGTTTGTAGCTGGAAACAGATTTGGCATCATATGAAGAGGAGTGGAACCACCTCAAAAGATCATGGATTGTGGGGGTGGAAGAGGTTTGTGGACAAGGAAGATGGGGTGCAGGAAGGGAAGAAAGGAGAATGAGAAGTGGTGGTGGACCCCTGAAGTGCAGGTGGCAATCCAAAATAAGGAAGTGGTGCATAAAGAAAGAGAAACAAAACATAGAATATCAGGGTTGGAAGGGACAGCAAGAGGTCATCTAGTCCAACCCCCTGCTCAAAGCAGGACCAATCCCCAATTTTTGCCCCAGATCCCTAAATGGGCTCCCTCAAGGATTGAACTCACAACCCTGGGTTTAGCAGGCCAATGAGCAAACCATTGAGCTATGCCTCCCTCCGTCTGTTGCTCCCTGTAAAATGAGCTTGTAAACAACCCACAGTTGGCTGGCAAAAAGACTACTATAGCATTACAAAAATGAGACTCAGAGGGAAGGAAGATGGTGCTGCAACACCATTTGTAAATGATGACTAGAGGAGACTGCTAGTAACACCCGAACAAGCAAAGGAGAGGTGGAAACAATACTCTGAGTCTTTCTGAAATGAGGCGAACCCCTTTCAGGTGGAGTTGCCCGCATCTGAGCCTAATGTGGTGCTTGAGCCTGACATAACGGAGGGAGAGGTGAGAAATGCAGTCTGGAAAATGAAGAATGGTAAAGCAGTGGGATGTGATGAGGTGACCGTGGACCTGGTGAAAGTCTTGGGTTAGAGAGAGGCATAAAATAGATGAGCAGAGTGACTAAAACGGACTGGTAAGACCAGAGATTCCCCCAAGATTGGTGCAAGTCTATCTTGATCCCAGTACATAAGAAGGGAAGCATCTGTGAATGTGGAAACTATTAAGAATTAAAGTTACTGTTGCCTGGGATGATGGTACTGGAACATATCTTAGATGCTAGGATTAGAAGATGGTGGAAGCCATCCCCATATAAGAACAGTTCAGCTTCAGGAAAGGATGAGTAACCACAGATACCACAGATGTTTGTCATTCCGCAATTGATAGAGAAGGGACTAGAGTACCAACAGGATCGCTCCTGGGCTTCTATAGACCTAGAAAAGGCACCTTCTAAAGTGGACAGAAGGATACTCATACCAGTGCTGAGGAAATATGGAGTTTCTCATAATTTAATAACTATGGTGCGTGCACTGTGTAGATTACCCAACATGATCCAAACATGTTTTGGAGCGAGCTCCTTTTGAAGTGAAAGTTGGACTGCATCGGGGGTTGACCCTCAGTCCTCTCCTGTTTACCATATTGATGGATGACATCAGCAAAAACATCCCAGTGGGAAAAAGTGAGAAGCTACTTTATGCATGGTATGACCAGCTAAGCGGTCATACTAGTTTCCATCCCATGCCTAAGACTGAAGTCACTTGGGTCAGTAAAGTGCCACAGGGAAACTGGATATAAAGTTTAATGGAGTACCATTAAACCAGTCTGGCCAATTCAAGTAGCTTGGCGGCTGTGTTAAGGAGATGGCAAGCCTGAACGTGAGATACAATCCAGACTGGAGAGTGCTGGGAGTATGTGAAATAACATCTCAGGGGTCGTGAATGACAAGCACATGCCACTGAGACTAAAAGCCTAATTGTATAGAACTATGGTGTGCCGTGCAGTGCTACGTGATTCAGAAGCATGGGTTCAGGGCCAATATCTACAGGTGTTTGAAATGAGATGTTTTCACGCAATAAAGACAGGTTTCAGAATAACAGCCGTGTTAGTCTGTATTCGCAAAAAGAAAAAGAGTACTTGTGGCACTATAGAGACTAACCAATTTATTTGAGCATAAGCTTTCGTGAGCTACAGCTCACTTCATCACCTACTACAGGACAGGCCTAACAAAGAAAATAACAGAACGCCACTAGCCGTCACCTTCAGCCCCCAACTAAAACCCCTCCAACACATTATTAAGGATCTACAACCTATCCTGAAGGATGGCCCAACACTCTCACAAATCTTGGGAGATAGGCCAGTCCTTACTTACAGACAGCCCCCCAACCCGAAGCAAATACTCACCAGCACCCACATACCACACAACAAAACCACTAACCCAGGAACCTATCCTTGCAACAAAGCCCGTTGCCAACTGTGCCCACATATCTATTCAGGGGACACCATCACAGGGCCTAATAACATCAGCCACACGTCCACCAATGTGATATATGCCATCATGTGCCAGCAATGCCCCTCTGCCATGTACATTGGTCAAACTGGATGGTCTCTATGTAAAAGAATAAATGGACACAAATCAGATGTCAAGAATTATAACATTCATAAATCAGTCGGAGAACACTTCAATCTCTCTGGTCACGTGATTACAGACATGAAAGTTGCGATATTACCACAAAAACTTCAAAACCAGACTCCCAGCGAGAGACTGTTGAATTGGAATTCATTTGCAAATTGGATACAATTAACTTAGGCTTGAATAGAGACTGGGAGTGGCTAAGTCATTATGCAAGGTAACCTATTTCCCCTTGTTTTTTCCTACCCTCTCCCACCCCCCCAGACGTTCTTGTTAAACCCTGGATTTGTGCTGGAAATGGCCCACCTTGATTATCATACACATTGTAAGGAGAGTGATCACTTTAGATAAGCTATTACCAGCAGGAGAGTGGGGTGGGGGGAGAGAAAACCTTTTGTAGTGGTAAAACACCCATTTTTTCATGCTTTGTGTGTGTAAAAAAATCTTCTATACTTTCCACAATATGCATCCAATGAAGTGAGCTGTAGCTCACGAAAGCTTATGCTCAAATAAATTGGTTAGTCTCTAAGGTGTCACAAGTACGCAATAAAGAGTCACACAAAGAGAGAGATTGACTTCCATTCTAATGCTTTCATTTTGCAAAGTCTGTGATGTGGCTGGCAAAATCTAGGAAGCACAACTTTGCTGGTTTGGATACATATAGATGTGAATGAAGAGGGCCTGGGGAAGATAACATAGCAGGAGAGGGAAGTAGGAAAAGAGACCCTGAGGAAGCAATGGTTGAATTGCATCAAAGAAGGTGGTAAGCAAGTGGACATTGGTGTTGCCTTGGTCAGACGAAGGTGGTAGATGCTTGCAACACAACGCTGCCCCGGATGATGGAATAAGGGGAAGATGTGAGCTATTTATCGTGTGCTCAGTCACTAAAACTCATTGCACTGAGTGTGTTCCCTGACAGTTACCTAAGCAGGGGCAGCCATTTATTAGGCTACCAGTTAGTTAAGTATGTTCTTCTATATTGGATCTTACAGTTAACATAGGCATATGCAGAATGAAACTGGAGGGCAGTAACGTGCTCAGCAAGCCACCTTGTCCTTCTCCCCAGGAGCTGTGGAGGTGTTAAAGAACAAGGACGCTTGTTCCTACCCACTTCTTAATGTTGAATGCTGTAGCTTCACTGCCCAAAAGGTAACAGCAGATAATTTGGAACCCATAACTAAGATGAGAATTGTAGAGTGTCCATTTACAAATCAAATATTGGCCTGGCCTACTATGCTTTTTAGGTGGTATACTAGGCCTCTTGTAAAATGGCAGCATAGGAGAGTTTGTCTACAAAATTGAAAGAGGAGGCTGAGGGTGGAGGAATTCCATCTGTCCTGTATTGGGCTTGTTGGTTCTATAGCATGTACCGGTACTGTGTTGCTGGCATCAAGTACCTACTACAATTACCACAACACATTGTGTACAATTAGATAAGAGCTCAACAATAAAATGGAAAAAATCCACCAAAAGTCATCTCTCCAAATTATAATCTGGAAAGCAACTCAAGGGGTTGCCCGGCTATAGCTGGGAATTGCACTTTTATCACGCTGAATAACTATTTCTCTCATCTACACAGGGTCCTCATCAGCCTACGTCTGTCATGTATTTATCCTCCCACCACCCCTGTGGGTTTGGGGATTTTACAGAGGGGGAATTGAGGCACAGAGAGAGGAGGTAACTTACCCAAAAAGACTGTGGCAGACAGGGTCTCCCAAAGCCCGTGCTAATGCCCAAACCTCTGAACACCCTTCCAATGAATGTGAGCTTGGACAGGGCAAATTGTAGCGCTAAGGGCTTGCTGGTGAGCTGAACCCCCCTGCAGGGCCCTGAGATATCTTCCAGGGAACTAGATTTGAGGAGCTGGCCGTTTAGTGGACCCAGGCCCCATTCAGCCTCATCTCCCCCTGGCCATGAGCAACTCCTTGAAGAAACCTCATGTACCAAGAGTGTTGGAGCAAAGGGTGCTCTCCCTTGACTATCCATTCCACATCTCTGGGTGAAGATCAAAGGGGAAAGAAACGGGGATCTTGTGATAGGGGGGTCTACTACAGACCACCAAATCAGGAGGGCAGAGGTGGATGAGGTCATTTCTGGAACAAATAACAGAAATATCCCAAAGCCTGGTAGTAATGGGGGACATTAACCACCCAGACGGCTCTTGGAAAAGGTAACAGAGCAAAACACAAAATCTCTAACGGCTTCTTTCAGAAGGTGGAGGAAGGAACTGGAGGACAGAAATTTTAGACTTGATTCTCACGCAGGAGTTTGTTCATCTGAAGGTCAGAAACAGTTTGGGTGAATGCGATCATGAAATGATCGATTACTCAATTCTCAGGAGAGGAAGTTCTCAAGTTGCAGTGTGGGAGATTTAGTTTGGATATTAGGAAAAACTTTTTCACTAGGAGGGTGGTGAAGCACTGGAATGCGTTACCTAGGGAGGTGATGGAATCTCCTTCCTTAAAAGTTTTTAAGGTCAGGCTTGACAAAGCCCTGGCTGGGATGATTTAATTGGGGATCGGTCCTGCTTTGAGCAGGGGGTTGGACTAGATGACCTCCTGAGGTCCCTTCCAACCCTGATATTCTATGATTTTATGATTCTATGATTTTTCCCTCTCTATACCCAGTAGATAGTCCAAAATAATGAGTCTCTTGGTGCTTCTCCTGCCATCACTAGCCTGCCAACAGCGTCACTGTGCCAAGTACACAAAGACTGTTTAAGACTTGCTGTGGTCTTAAATCCCCATTATAATGTATAAACTCAGCTATGAATCCCACAGCAAAGGCTATTTCCTTTAAGTAACCTTGGTAATATGATATTCTTCATTAACAGGGGGTGCTGCACATGAGGACTGGGTGCAGTACTACTGCTGCATAAGTGGCCTAGCAGCAGGAAGATAGCTAGGAAAGGAAGACCTTCATTTAGAATACTCTTTGGCTCCTGTAAATCTTTGTATGCCAATTCAATGAACATCTTGTGTTTTAAACAAGGCTTGGGAGGAAATAAATGACAAATTTGCAGAGGCTAGGGGAGAGTCTTACATTTAGTGCCATATCCATTACAATCAGCCAGGAGTTTTGGGGGATGATGGCCTACATCCTACAGATGGAGATGCTGACATATGGCTACAATACATTCAGGCGTGGATTGGGCAGGGGTTGTGATACTGACCTGCATGACTGGGTGGGGCTAGTTGCTGGCACCCCCTGTGGCTTTTCTAGTGCAGTTAAGAGAATCAAATGAGGCGTTCCCAGAAGTAAAAGTCTTGGGATTTTGGTGATAGACCTTGGGCTCATGTAATAGGGTGAGACCTTGTGGGCTGAGGTCCCCACCTTGCTGCAAAGTCCCTCCCCCTTGTGGTGGGGAGGCTGCTAGGACTCTAAGAGAGCCGCCTCCTTGGTGGGAGGGAGGAGAGGGGAGGCTGAGGAGAGAGCTGCCCCATGTTGTGGGTTATATGGTAAGGAGCCCTGTAACCCTGCACTGGAACCAATTAAGTGCCTGCTATAGAAGAGTCTGTGTGATGTGTGGCTGATGCCCCTCCCCTGTGTTAAAGTTTAATAAAAGTTGTGGCCTGCCGCTTAATTCCATGCATATGTCTGTTCCCATTTTGCTGTTGTGTCCACATCAATAAACGGAGTTTTTGTAGTTGCTTTCCTTTCATGGGGAAACTATGTACACGCATGCATTTAGCTCAACGGATCACTTGACTGTTACAACATTTTAAGAGCTGTTCTTGAAAAAAAGATGCATACGCAAGAGCAGTAACTGATTCTGCAAACTACACATTACTGAGCTTCACTTTGTCATTTGTGTGTCTGATTCTTCTGCACTTTGCTGCTTGTCCCCTCTTTGAAATGCATGCTTGCTACAGTAAACTGTGCAGGGCGCATGCATTCATCTGTGGCAACGTTTAAGCCCTCTCTCTGAGTCGTATATCTGTTGGTTTGTACGTACATGTACACTTTGCTACTTACCATACTTTTCCCTAAAAGCCTTTTATTTATTTTAAACAGGAAAATTCAAGAGAAAGAAGCAGAAGCCTGGTTCACCAGCTCTCCAGTGAAAGTAGGCTGTCTGTCACGGACTCTCTCTCAGAGTTTTTTGATGCTCAAGAAGTCCTGCTGTCTGCAAGTTCTTCAGAAAACGAGGTCTGAGCACAAATATCAGAATATCTCTCTGATGTACCGTATTTCAACATATTTAACCTTTTATCTTTTTTGCGTGGTAATTGCAAACTTGCTGATCTACTACAAATGAAATATTTTGGAGGATTTCAACGTCACATACACTTAATTGTTTGCTACTCTCTTAAAAAAATAAAACAGTTAAAAAGTATGTACGGGAGGTGGCTGAAGAGGGAGAACAGGCAACGTAGCTTGCACACCTGATTTTAAAATAAATATAAGGAATGTATTTTTGCAGCATCTGTCCTGAGTCATCCTACAGGAGCTGCAAGAAATTTTATCAAACTATTGTGTATTTGTACGTTTTTTTTCTTGCGGCACCTGTAGGTTGACCTATGGCAGATGCTACTGCAGCATGCAATTTTAAACTTTGTTTTCTATTTCTTGAAATATAAGAAAGTCTTATAAGTCTTTAAGTTTTATAAGCTTTTTGGAATTTCATGAAAGGCCAATCTCTAATTTTTCAGGATCAAAGAAAACAAGTTTTATATTCAATAAAATAATAATTGAGTAATGATTTATGAAATCCTTTTAGTGATGGATCTGTGATCTGTACACCTATTTGTATTGTTAGGCTTACCTGTTGCTTCTATGCAGCACAGAAACACAGAGAAAACAATACAGATCTCTTTAAATGACGGATCTTTTTTCCGTTAATTTCACAAAGCATCATAACAGTTGTCAGGAGTAGCATAATGCAAACTTATTTATATTATTTCCTTCCCCTGCCCACCAGGTATCCGATGATGACTCATATGCCAGTGATATAAGTGATAACATCTCAGAGGATAACCTAAGTAACGACATTGAGAATGAAAGGCAAACTTTGGGTAAGATTGGTGATTTGTTGTATCCTATTCTGAGAAGAGGCATTTTCTTACCAGAAATCACTCTGGTATCACAGATTTCAAGACGTAGACATTGGCTAGTTTTTGCTTTCCTTTTAAGATTTGAACTGTTTTTGGAGTGGTGTTTTTGTTGTTTGGATACTCTTAGTGCAGTCAATTGTGCTCTGATCATTTTAAGGTGGGAGGGTTGCTGTGTATCAGCATAGACACTTGTCTGCTGTCTGTCACCTCTCTGCAGAGACCTGCAGCTGCTCCCAAGCTTCTTTCCATGACCTTGGGACCCTATGGAGTAGCTAACCCCAGGTCCTATCTCTTCACTAAAAGGTAGATATTTTCTCATCACTCTGGATCTTCAATACAAACTTGTACCCTTAGATACCATTCAAATCCACAGAATAGTTACGGTTAACAAAATGCAGCTTATTTAAAGAAATGTAAGAATAACTCTACACTGATAGGCCTGGTGTATGACCATAGTACTTTCCTCCTCTTGGTTTTGTCTACACTAGCACTTGTCAGCAAAACCTTTGTCAGAAAGTGGTGTGAGAAAACACAACCCTGACTGACATGAGCATCTCCTGCCAACATAGCTATCGCCCCTCTTTGGGGGTGGTTTAATTAGGCCAGCAGGAGAGCTTTCTACTCCCGGCATAGAGTGGCTACACAGGAGACCTTACACCAACGCAGCTGCAGCGGTACAGATGTGCCGCTCTAAGGTCTGTAGTGCAGATGTAGTCTTTGTGTTTAGGGCTGTCGATTAATCGCAGTTAACCCACACTATTAACTAAAAAAAAATTTAATTGTGATTAATCGCAGTTTTAATCGCACTGTTAAACAATAGAATACAATTGAAATTTATTAAATATCTTGATGTTTTTCTACATTTTCACATATATTTTATTCTGTGTTGTAATCAAATTGTATATTTTTATTACAAATATTTGCACTGTAAAAATGATAAACAAAAGAAATGGTATTTTTCAATTCACCTCATACAAGTACTGTAGTGCAATCTTTGTTGTGAAAGTGCAATTTACAAATATAGATTTTTTTTTTGTTTGTTTTTTGGTTACATAACTGCACTCAAAAACAAAACAATGTAAAACTTCAGAGCCTACAAGTCCACTCAGTCCTACTTCTTGTTCAGGCAATTACTAAGAGAAACAAGTTTGTTTGCATTTGTAGGAGATAATGCTGTCCTCTTCTTATTTACAATGTCACCAGAAAGTGAGAAATGCCATTTGCATGGCACTTTTGTAGCTGGCATTGCAAGGTACTTATGTACCAGATATGCTAAACATTTGTATGCCCCTTCATGTTTCGACCTCCATTCCAGAGGATATGCTTCCATGCTGATGAGGCTCATTAAAAAAAATGTGTTAATTAAATTTGTGACTGAATTCCTTGGGGGAGAATTGTATGTCCCTTGCTCTGTTTTACCCACATTCAGCCGTATATTTCGTGTTCTAGCAGTCTCAGATGATGACCCAGCACATGCTGTTCATTTTAAGGACCCTTTCACTACAGATTTCACAAAACGCAAAGAAGGTATCAATGTGAGATTTCTAAAGATAGCTACAGCACTCGACTCAAGACTTAAAAATCTGAAGTACCATCAAAAATCGGAGAGGGATGAGGTGTGAAGCATGCTTTCAGAAGTCTTAAAAGAACAACACTCCAATGTGAAAACTACAGAATCTGAACCACCAAAAAAGAAAATCAACCTTTTGCTGGTGGCATCTGACTGAGATAATGAAAATGAGCATGCATCAGTCTGCACTGCTTTGGATGGTTATCGAGCAGAATCCGTCATCAGCATGGACGCATGTCCACTGGAATGGTGGTTGAAGCATGAAAGGACATAGGAATCTTTAGCGCATCTGGCACGTAAATATCTTGCGACGACGGCTGCAACAGTACCATGAGAATGCCTGTTGTCATTTTCAGGTAACATTGTAAACAAAAGGCGGGCATCATTATCTCCTGCAAATGTAAACAAGCTTGTTTGTCTGAGCGATTGGCTGAACAAGAAGTAGGACTGAGTGGATTTGCAAGCTCTAAAATTTTGCATTGTTTTATTTTTGGATTTTGAGTGTTTTTTATACATAATTCTACATTTGTAAGCTCAACTTTCATGATAAAGAGATAGCACTTCAGTACTCATATTAGGTGAATTGAAAAATACTATTTGTTTTTTACAGTGCAAATACTTGTAATCAAAAATAAATATAAAGTGAGCACTGTACACTTTGTATTCTGTTATATTGATTTCAATTACATTTGAAAACAGAAAACATCCAAAAATATTGAAATAAATGGTATTCTATTGTTTAACAGTGTGATTAATCGTGAAATTAATTGTGATTAACAGTGCGATTAATTGTGATTTAATTTTTTTAATCACTTGACAGCCCTAATTGTGTTCATTTAAATATCTTGCTGATTGCATGGGGACCTTGCATTTTTCATTCAAAATGATTATTCTTTTTAAAAAAGAGAATGGGAAGAAATACATAAAACCAACATCATATAAATATGCTTTTCTCTTTTCCTGGACTATGGAAAGCTGCACTAAGGAGTTATTTGGTTACAAGGGTTAGAGGCTGGAACTATAACTTTCGTATTAGAAGTTCTGTGCATGCCGAGTTCCTGGTTCCCTGTTCTCCCTCTGCCACTTCAGCTTAAATCAAGATTGGATGTCTTTCTAGAAGATACGCTTTTAGCTGAACCAGAAGTTATAGGATTGATACAAGAATCATTTGGTGAAATTCAGTGGCCTATGTTCTGCAGGAGCTCAGACTAGCTGATCATAATTGTCCCATCTGCTCTTAAAATCTAGCTCTCAAGACAGCTCAGCATGTCCGTGATCTTCCACACTGTGTAGCAAGACCATCTGTTACAGCTCTAGGAAACCATCACCAAATTTTTCAAATGTACACTCCTAAAGTTAGACACTGAAAGAAGCTTCCTGATTATTACAGGTGCTCAACACCCACAACTCTAAATGAAACCAGCGACCACTGAAAAATCTGCACTTCTGGAAATAGAACATTGTATGTAGGCACCCAAAGTATGGATGTAAGTGCCTAACTGAAAAAGCTAGCCTTGGTGTCAAGCCTCCATTAGCATGGTTAGACTATACATCTGCTGTTTATCTCGGATTATGTATGCCCTGATGTATTTACAGCTGTTGATATTGCTTTTAATAGGCCACATCTTTGGTGACTTCCATGGAGCTACAACAACTTACACCAGCTGAGGATGTAGCCCAAACTATTTAGTTCAGTTGATTAGTCCTTGCTATGCAATCTGAGGGTTTCAAAGGGTGTGACAGCATCCCATTTCAAAGAGCTGTTTTGAACCAGAATACATTTTTATCACTTTTGTTGCCTTTTCAAAGGAGATCTCCTCCCTGCTGGGGTCTAGGAAAACAGCTTCCTTTTGGGCTGAGTCTCTTTCTTTTTTTTTTTTTTGGATGTTAATTGTCTTCCTCCCCCATGGGAAGGTCTGAGTCAACCTCTTTCTGAAAGGGAAGTCATTCAAGTATGTTAATTGTTTTCTTACCCCAGGTGGGCTCTCAAGTTCAGGATGCTTTCAGTCTTTTATGCAAACTAGCATTATGACAGATTGCATGTAGGCAGGAAAATAATGTGCAATAAATTATAATTCACCTATTCTGTGTTGTTTGTCATAGCTACCATGCAGGGATGAGAGTTCAAACTCTTAGTCCTTCATTCTTGGGTAATCAGTGTCTGGGAGAACCGCAGAGGCAGAGCGCTCTGGGCAGCGCTGTGACTGTGTGCATTGGCAACTTTCTGGAAGTTCACTGGTGCCCTTAAAACAGTGCTGGCAAAGTTGGCAGCAATAGCGTAGCCCAGCCAGGTGCCACTTTTCTACAGTGTCATTTTGGCATGGTCTAAGCAGAGTTAGACAATGTAATGTAGATGGCCACTATATTTTTACCACCCTCTCACCATTGCAGGCACCAGTGGAGTTTTACTGGTGTTAGTACAAAGTGGGGAACTTTTTAAAAATGGACAAACTCTATCTTCATGGGCAATGCTTTGCAGGAAAGTGTAGACAGACTATGGAGGCAGTCGTATCCATCCCTCTGAGTGAGACGTGGCCTTGAAGACTCATGTGGGGAAGACAACATGGAAAAGGAGGAAATGATGTACTGAGGCAGCACCCAAATGTACCAGGATCAGAGATGGGCGCTGTAGAAACAAATAGACGCTGTTCAGGGTGATTGATTGAAAATAAGCTGGTGAGATAGTGGGAGGGGTGAGAGGAGAATATACCTGATGATGGTTTAGACAAATAGGGTGAGGATATAGCTAATCCAAGTATTCTACTCAGGCCAGTTCATGTTGTGACACACTCTCTGGGCTAAGGCTTATCCCTGTGGTGTGGTTTTTATTTAAAATCTATCTCAAGTCATTTACTATAAAACTTGGAACTATTTATCGTGCCCAGATTGCTCTGACACCCCAACACAGAGCTCAGCCGTTCTCTTGGATGTGTGAGTTATCCTTTTGAATGTCAAGTAAACTCATAGTCCTCCTGTGACCTTCTCCAGCACATAGGTGTGTCGTGAAGCTAAATTCAGTAATGTTTGTGAGGTATTTGGGTACTCTGATGAGCATCATGGAAAAGCCTGCCAACAAATATCTGGTGTTTGCCTCCAGCAACAGATTTTTCCTGATATGAGGAGTCTATTAATTCAGTATAAAGAGATGAAGGAGGAGGTGTTTTCACACTTGGGTTCTGGAAAGCACATTTTTGTCTTCTAAAAAGAATGTCCGCTTAATTGAAGATCTGTCAGGAAGGCGTTTTTTTGTTACTTAAATGTACATGAATCAGTCTCTTGTAAAACAAGATAGATATCATATGTGCTCTTTAGAGGTGTAACTTCTAAGAGCCTGTGGATATGTCTGCACTGCACTAAAACACCCGTGTCTGGGCTATACCAAGTGACTCGTACTTGCAGGGCTTGAGTTGCGGGGCTATAAAATTGCAGTATAGACATTCAGACTCAGGGATTCTCCCTTCTCCTGGGGTCCCATAGTCTGGGATCCAGCCTGAGCCCAAATGTCTACATTGTAATTTTATAGCACTGCAGGCCGAGCCCCATGACCCAAGTCAGCTGACATGGGCCAGCTGCAAGTGTTTTATTGCAGTGTAGACCTACTCTTTTAGGCTTTTACAGAGCATTTCAAGGGATTCTTTTCAAGCATTTATGCTTCATATATATCTGCATAAAACTTGCTTGGTTTAAAATCTTGTTTTAAATGATCAGTGTACAGCAGATATCTTCAAACCACAAGTCAATATTTGAGTCACATGGGGAGCGAAGCTTTGTCTGAAGGATAAGGAAATTGCTGATGCTTTAATACATCCATAATGTTTTCAAAAGAGATGATACTGTAAGAAAACAATGAATTGCTTAATGTGCTTCTGGCATTTCCTTCCAGATTGCATTGCTGAAAGTGGGTTGGAAAGCCATTCCAAGCGGAGAACGTGTTTGCCGGCTCCGTGTCCTAATACCAGTAACATCAGCCTGTGGAATATCCTGAGAAACAATATAGGGAAGGATCTCTCCAAGGTGGCCATGCCTGTTGAGTTAAATGAGCCACTTAACACTCTTCAGCGACTTTGTGAAGAACTGGAATACAGCGAACTACTGGATAAAGCAGCACGTACCCCGAATTCATTTGAAAGGATGGTAAAAAAAAACAAACATACCTTTCCAATTCTGAGCAACATGAGATGTAACCGAAACAGAACACAATGGATTTTCTTAAGCCTAAGAGAGCAGAAAGTACTTTTTCATTTCTTGTGCTTACAGCACAGAGGGGCAGGTTTTTAAAAGAAAACATAACTAGCTCCTGTGATCTGTGTTTGACATAATTTCCATTGTCCTAACAGAGTAGCCATTCTTAGGTATCTGATTCTCCTGCAAATTTAGTTAAGGGAGAAGCTTAGTTCTGGTCTGTATTGCCTGTCTTCTCTCTCAAAGGTTTAAAATGTGATTTTTTTTGTTTTGTTGTGGAACTAATATGTTTTGTTAGGGGGCTTATTCCTTCATCCACTTACTTCCCTGGTCCTTCTCACATGAACAGAGAGCAACAATACCCAAAGTCCAAAGGTGCAAACAATTCGATGTTTATTGGGGTGAACTTCCAGCAAGCATGATTCCAGTTTCCTTCCTTAGTGTCCCCCTTCCCAGCTCTGACACTACAGAACCTTATGTGTGTCCCTGTTCCCATTTCCACCTTTAGCTAAACATGATTTCAATTTCCCCACCCCTGTTCCCAATTCCCACCCACTTCCTGATTGACTGACTGCAGACTATATAGTAAAACTTGAGTTCTGCTTAGCTATACCTTAACCAATCATTTTACTGAAATTTAACTAACCAATCCTAACATATTGTAACATGATTATGTAACCAATTATATCCCACCACCTTAATTAGTTTACACCCAGCAAAATTAATTATACAGCAGACAGGAACAATCACAGAACCAGACAGAGATTATACAGACAAACAATAGCAAAGTGGGAACTATAATGACAAAACAATACAGAAGTGAGGGTTTTATATCCCAGCTATGGATAAGTGAGTTCTTGCCAGACAGGATGCTATCAAACTAAGTTTCCTTTTTCATTTTCTAGGCACTTCCCTTTCTCTGGAGGCGATAGGCACTATCAGGACAGGATTGTATTCCTAACAGCCCAATAGCACCTTCTTTCAATGTGACTAGTTTGGAATGTGAGGAGGTGACCGTTCGCTTCCCGGCTTATGTCTGCCTCTGTTGCTTAGCCAAAGGCCTTTGCCTAAGAACAGGGCCTCAGACTGTCACAGTAAGAGAAGGACCTTACACTGGCAGACAGTGATTTTGATTCTTTCTTTTATACCTCTAACTAGCCAAGTGATAAGAATACACCTAAATTCTTAGAGCCTTTACAGACAGGCCTGAATATCTATATCCTAACATGCTTCACTGATTAACACAAATGGCACAATATCTATTCTGCTTTCACAACATTTTGTAAGTGCATGGGGGGACACAGAGATGACCTGTGCCTGCCAATTAGTGGGGGAGAGGTGCAGAGTGAGGGCAGCCAGCTTCAGCAGTAGAAGTCCAGCTGCAAATCAGGAGGTGGGCCTGTGATCCCGCATATTCCCGCCCACACACACATGCGTCCCCTGGAGGGGGGGAGAACACGTCCCGGGTCTTCCAACAAAATGTTAACTACAACAGTATTAACAGAATGAGCTACCTTTTTTTAAATCAGATTTTTTGTGTAAAGCTTTTTGAGTCACCATCAAATATTTGCGATCTCAAACTGGGCAAGAGATGTGTATTTGGTCAAAACACAAATGCCCTTTTGAAGTGAAATTTTTGAAGAGCCATTTCTCCTTTACTTATCGCCAAGACGGGACTTCACGTTTCTTCATTTCCTGGGCTAACCACCTAACTCAGCACTGCTGGGCGGGCTGGCTAGGGTGTGCATTTGCTATCGGAAAGACAGAACTTTGAATTCAGAACTTGGCAGGTAAGGGAGGGAGAAATGGATTTCAATCATACCTTGTTTCTAAGTGTAATCTCATATTAATATTTTAAGTCTATAATTATATTCTAATTGGTTTAAAATCCCTTATTAGCATTTTTAATGTTTTGGAACTAATGCTTTGCAGTTTCCCTTGAAGTGAATAAACACTTCAGCTCAATGGCTTTCATGATGAAGTGTCACTGTTCTCTTCTGTATTCAAACAATCCTGAACAGAAAGTTTTAAATTCTGTATAACAAAAACTTAATCCCACTTTTAAGATCCTACCTCATTTCTGCTGATTCTGCTAGAGGTATACTTGAGTCTGTGTCAAAGTAAGTAATGTCTTAAGGTCAATTATCAATAGACATTATTTTCTCTCTTCTTTTTGCTCGAGAATGTGTATTAAAAAAGGAAATAAGTAATTGCCTTTTTAGAAGGAAATAAAAACAAGACAATTTTTTTTTGATCCTTAGTTGTCAGGGAAATTACATTCGGGAACAGAAATAGGGAATTCTCCAGCATGAGAACCCCCAAACCAGGGTTAATGTTAATGAATGTCCTGAAATCCCACTACCTTGTAGTCTACTTCTGAGTGTTTCATTTATGGATTAAGGTACTGAGATTTGAGAGGGAGCACATCTACAACACAGTCTAGGGCTTTCCCAAGGAAAGGAAAAGGGGAGGGAGTTTCCTTGGAAGAAGGCAGTGAAGGAAAGGAGAGATGAATCAAGGTCCACAGGATAACTTCCAAATTTTCATTCCTCGGACTTTTCAGTTCTGCAGAGGTGCTAATAACTATCGGGGGGGGGGGGCGGGGGGATTTGTATCTGCCACCTATTGTAAAGGAAACTGGCAAGATAAAGATTAGCACACAATAGACAAATGGCAGGGCAAACTGGCTGCGTCACTTATGTCGGCAAAATGTATGTTGCTATGGGGTGTGAATATTCCACACACACACACCCCCCCCCGAGCGGCGTAAGTGGTAGTGTGCACTTCTCCCGCCAACATAGCTATTGCTGCTCATTGGGGGTGGTTTAATTATGTTTACTGGAGACCTCTCTCCCATTGGCATAGAGTGACTACACAAGCTTTGCTACTGTCAGCTCTCTAGTATAGACATAGCCTTAATGACCCCACACAGAAACCTAAGTAGACCAGTAAACTGTTGCCTTAGAGATATGAGCCCCTTCCCCATGTTTTAGGGGTGGGGGACAAAGGATATGGTTTCATAAGTCTAGGGACCACAGGTGTGCAGTTAATGTTTTGAGACATTTTCTAATATAAAATTTGAAATTGCTTTTTAAGCAGTTTCTCGTTTACTGGTTTCTGTTCTTTGGAATGGCATTTTGTTTAAAGTAATTTTTTTAGAAGTACCGTTTTTATGTACATTTTAAATTGGTGTCAAATTCTGAGTTGCTTTAACAGCTTTTTTTTTTACTGGACCAACTTCTGTTGGTGGAGGGGACAAGCTTTTGAACTTCAGAGCTCTTTCTCTGCTCTGGAGAAGATGACAAGGTGAGACAGATTGTTAAGAATTAAGGGTCCACATGTTGTAGAAGACTCCTTAAAATGAAGTGGGTATGTAGCACATCTGCAGTCCTAGGCCATAAAATGAGCCATAAAAGCAGTGTCTCTGTTAAGCCCATGATTTTTAATGTCTAGCATAGTTATTAAATTAATTTCCCAGGCTTGTCTTTTGAAGATGTCATGTAGGTTTCCTTTTGAAGATGAGAATTGAGAGGTCAGATATACGGTGTACCACATCCAGTGCATCAAATGCCCCAACAACTATATGGGTGAAACCAGATAATCACTATGCTTTCAAAAGAACGTGTACAGCAAAATGATAAGACAAAAACACCCTATCACCCATAGACTAATACTTTTCACAAAGCGATCACTCCATATCTGACCTCTCAATCCTCGAAATCTTGTCCCTTCCACCGACAGAAGTTGGTCCAGTAAAAGATATTACCTTACCCACTTTGGTAACATGGTCTGTGTAGACATAATCAGAGGATGTTGTGAAGGCCAAGACTATGACAAAGTTCAAAAAAGAACTAGATAAATTCATGGATCCATCAATGACTATTAGCCAGGATGGGCAGGGATGGTGTCCCTAACCTCTGTTTGCCAGAAGCTGGGAATAGAAGACAGGGAATGGATCACTTGATGATGACCTGTTCTGTTCATTCCCTCAAGGCCACCTGGTATTGGCCACTGTCAGAAGACAGGATACTGGGCTAGATGGAGTTTTGGTCTGACCCCGTACAGCCGTTCTTATGTTCTTACACATGTTCTTGCAGTTGCGTCGCTGTAAGGTTTCCTGTGTAGCTGCTCTATGCCAGTGGGAGAAATCTCTCACACCGGCATAATTAAACCACCTCCAACGAGTGGTGGTAGATATGTCAGTGGTGGGATACTCTTTCACTGACATAGCTCAGTCTACAGCGGCGCTTTTGTCAGTTGGGGTATTTTTTCACACCCCTGACCAACCAAAGTTTTGCTGACAAAAGTGCTGGTATAGACATAGCCTTTGTGTGTCTCATAGTCTGGGACCAACAGGGCTGCAACACTGCAGACTAACAGCTCAAGTATTCTTTGATCCAGCATTTGGAGTTCACAGACTGCATGTGTGTGTGTCTCTCTCTCTGTCCATTTTTGGGGTGTGCCTCTGATTTCATTTTTTCCTGCATAGTTGTGAAAGGAGAAATTGAAGTACGTTTTAATCTTTTATGAATTTGGATCCTTCCTATTTTTAATAAAGGCCTTGAAATGACTCTGCAAACTGAGTCACACCTCAATGCTCATGTTAAAGGTTGGCTTGCAATAAGCCACACATTTGCAAACTGCAGAAGAATGTAGTATCTGGCATCTGTATGAGGCCTCTCTTTTGTCTATATAATGAAAACAGTTAATGACCAATTAAGCAAAATCCTGTTTATTCTCAGGTGTACGTGGCTGCTTTTGCAGTATCTGCATATGCATCCAGTTACTACAGGGCTGGGAGTAAGCCATTTAATCCGGTGCTTGGAGAAACCTATGAATGTGTCCGGGAAGATAAGGGCTTCCAATTTTTTTCAGAACAGGTACTGTATATTGTGCCTTTTAACTGTCCCACTAGTCACTTAATAGACTGTTTAATTCTGTATACATGGCAGCAGTCCTCTGGGGCTCCCCACAGAATGTGGGCATAAGTCATATATAGCATCTTCAGAAGACATTGCAGAATTATAAGCTATAGAGATCACTGCACTATCTGCTAAAATGTAGCTACCTCTGGGGTGAAACATGGTAACAGCCATTATAGAAGTGCTAACATTACACACCAGTTTACGGCCACAAAGCAAAGAATAACAGCTTATCTACTTGAAGTAACAGAAGAACTTCCCTGGGCAAAAGCCAATTGCCTATATTGAAAACTGGCCTGGACTAGGGCACGTATTCATATTCCTGTGAAAAGTTTCATGTGATCTTTAACAATCAGTAATACTCCAGACCTTGTTATTGCATTTCAGCATGGTGCCCCCGCATACTGCAATAAACCAACTGTCCAACCAGCAACTTTCTGTAGCATCCTGGGTTGTCTTCAGGTACTGGCTGGGTCCTTACTCTATAAGATCAGGGATCTCCCCTCATGTAGTTGTAGGCCATATACAGCTAGGCAAAGAGTCTGAGTATTTCTGCAAATAATCTCCAGACAGGAAGATGACTAAAGTATAGGAAATATAATACCAGGTTAAAAACAGGGCTCTACCAAAAGCAGGTGGGGTTATTGAAGCACTAAATTAAAAGGGGTGGGGGGGAATTTTGGTTACTATGGTATTCACTGAAGTAACAGGTTAAAAACTGTTTCAGCTCATCTAGACATGATAAAAAGGCATGGGGGAAAAACTGTGCCTATTGTAGGACTTTGGTCACAGGTAACCCTAAATTAGAATCCATTAAGAAACAAGTTTTTTCTTAAACTGTAAAGGCAGAACCTGGAACAATAGATCTTAAGCAGGTGACCAAAAAAAGTGCTATGTAATCTTAACCTAGCCCCAGGAAATGAGTCACAGGCATTACTGAGATGGAAATATGGGAATGGGTAGGGCAAGTATCAGGTTTAAAATTCCATTAGTGTTCCTGGTTCTCCAGTTTTATGGTGATGAAAACCATTGATTTGTGAAAATTGCACTGGCATAAAACCGACCTAGAGTAAGGAAGTGGTGAATCAGGCCCGCTGTTGCAATGTCACAGTAATTTCAGTTAATGTGGAAAGATTTGCCCTGCTACCCTGTATAAAGCATATGGTTGCCAACTCTCCAGGATTGTCCTGGAGTCCCCAGGAATTAAAGATTGTCATGTGATGAAACCTCCAGAATACATCCAACCAAAACTGGCAACCCTAATAAAGCAAATAATAAAAACACTAACTTGTTTGTTCTAACTTGTTAGGAATCTAAGAACCATCATGGAGGCTTCTATTATCCTACAGACACACACCACTATGTGCATATGTTCAATAAAAATGAAAGGTAATACAGTGAATTTACTGGCAAGAGGGTGAGGGAGCTGTTGGCAGGTACAGAGAAATACAGAAAGAACACAACATGCAGCAAGCAGGGCAGCCAACTTCTTGTCAGATCTATTTAGATTGAAATTTCTTTGGGGCAGGGATTGTCGTTTACCAGGCATCTGCCAGCACCTAGTTGTGGCCTCTAAGTGTTACTATAATACAGATAATAAATGAGAATAATTCTGCTCTGTTACCAGTGTAAATATTTAGCCCATAGAGTATATTTTAGAAACTAGGGTGAATGCAGTGCCATCTGAGAAGGAGACTATCACCCCAATGTGGGTTAGGACAGTGCTAAAGGTTAGCTGTATATTAGACTCACCACAATACATTAAAGGATATTCAATAAGGACATGAATGCCTTTACAGAAAAAACAGAAGGATTTAATAAGGAATAAGAGAAATTATAACGGAGGAGAAAATAAATTGCATTATTTACATGTCCAGCTAAAACAGAAATGTGACTCCAAGTAGCATGCATTTACTCTTGACAGAAAATAAATTTCTTTGTCTCATTCCTGTTACTTGTCTGGCACTGAATGTCTGTCATTTAACACAGTTCCTGCTCACAGCTATCAAGAAATGAATGTGAATGTGATTGCTGCTGCTTCTACCCTGTGTGGTTGCTTTACCACACTCCTCTTCTTTCTTTCTCTGCAACGTCAAATTTATTTATTTTACAACCCTGGCTTTATTTGGCGGTTGCCCTAATTCAGATCTACGCAACTACACAAGCCCAATTCTGAGGAAATGCTGTGGTTGAGGTTTTCTGCTGGGAAGAACAAGTGCAGAAGACCGCATATTGTAGCAGCTATTGTCAGAAGATGGGGTTATGTGGTCTGATTTTTCCCAGAGGTGCTGAGCAGCACCAGTTTCCAATGAAGTTAATGGGATTTTTGGGTATCCGCAGCTTTAAAAATGAGGCCAACTTTCCCTTTACTCTGCTTACACCAGAGGTGAACTTGATCCTTTGTTTTTGCACATCTGTTTGTGGCTACTGTTAATACATTCATGGGTCCTCAGGCCATATGTAATTACCACATGAGTGACACTGTGCAACATATGCAGTTAATAGTTCACCCAACCCACAAAAGTCACAGGTCTTTTCTTTGTAATATTTGCTTGAAATCCCACTTTCCACAACCCTTTTTAATCATCAGTGGTTATCGGTTTATTCTACTAGCTCCCCTTGAGGACAAAATTATGAAAGGAAAATGAGGCATTTAAACTGTAAAATTCAAACATGAAAAAATGTAAGCAGATTCTAATGAACTTGTTAATGTTAATGCATTTTTTCCCTTCTTCCAACTAGGTCAGTCATCACCCACCAATATCTGCATGTCATGCTGAATCTGTGAATTTTGCTTTTTGGCAAGGTAATTCTTTAGTTTATCATTAACTGCTGTCATTTTCATAGTAGCTTCATTTTATGTCTAACATTAAACATCCAGACGAACAATAAAGGCAGGCCTCCCCAGCTGTTCAGTAATATTAGAACTGCTCTAGGCAATCTCAGCCCCTAGACTATGGCATGCCTGTTATAACATTTGTGAAATCATTCCTGAATAATAATGAATGGTATTTCACCAGTACAAACGTCTGCATTTCTAAAACAACCTGGAAATGTTGTTCTGTAGCTTAAATAAAGCACTGGAAAAGTTGCATCTCAAGTTTAGAAAAAAATTAAAAATGTGATTAGAACTAGAAAACTAGGGCCTGGTCTGATTCATTTGCAGGATTTACCACATTTTAATTCCACTCCCACCTCGACTTCCACCCAAGAGATTTGGACAAGACAATGGAGAAACCTATGTACCATTTTTTAAAACTGAAACCATAAGGAGAAAAGGAAATCATTACAACATGACAGGCATTTGTGTGGTTTGACTGTTTAGCCCCTGTCTTGGGATTCCCAATTTTTCCAAAAAAACATGGGTGCAAAGACCTTGCCTGCTTCACAACTATGGCAAAGTCATGGGACCTAGTTACAACAGGGTTTTCCCTTGACCAATATACTTAGTCTAAGAAATAGAGTAGATGGAACCTAACCATGTCCCCATAACTGAGTTAAACCCTTTGAACTTGAGAGGTTTGACAATGCATGACATATCTGGGCTACTTTAAGTCTGTCTTTTAATTGTATTGTCTGACTTCAGTATAGTTATTACACCTGTGGCCATATTTAAAATAATTGGGGCTCTTACTAGTCTGTGTTTTCCTCTTTCCAATGTATTCCTCTTCCTTGCAAATAAATACAAGACAAGAGTCCTTTATTCTTGACCTGAAATAGCTAATGGTTAAAAGTTCAGGCAAAAGAGCCAGACAATGTACAGGGAAGACTGGATAGTATCATCATGGCAAGGAAGAAACTGTCTAATAAAATTGAAGACACTGATACACATGGCTGGTTTTGTGTTTGTTTTTTTAAAATACCATCTCTGGCTATGATAACATCTTGTGCATTGTGAGAACAAAATGCTCCTCCAGAAAGAATCTGGCCTTGTAAGTGAGAATCTAAAGTTTCCTTTTGGGTGCCTGAGGAGCCAGAACCAGGGCACACGTAGTTCATTAAAAGGTGGTCGGATGAGCTGTTAGAGAACTCTGACAACGCTTTGATTTTTGCTAGGAGAATGCTGGGGCTAAGGCTGCCACCTCTTCCCACAGGACAGTCCCCATCATTTGTGCAACTCTAAGCATCAAGAAATTTAATCCTAAAGCAGCTAGTGTGTGAGGAAAGTTCTTCGTATGATGTGAATGTTTCCCAATCCTGCATCCTTCTTTGTTAAAAGGAGGGAACTTTGGTCTAGTCCAGGGTTTGCTGAGCCTGGCAAGGCTGTCCGGATGGAGTATTTTAGGCTCTCTAAATTTAAGAGGCTCCTTTCCTCTTGAGAGAGCTGTGGTTCCTGGAATTCGATCATTCGTGTGTTTTGGAGGAACTGGATGCTGAGTGACAGTTTTTGTGGGGGTCTTCTGAAGAATATTCCTCTTTCTGCTCCTCCGTCCCCACCCAACCCTACCTTGCCTTTTCTATTGTGACTCTGTCCTCTAAGCTGGCTCTGATGCGTCTTTCTCATTCATGAGGTCATTAAAACTCTGTGAGGCAGGAGAGTGGGTTCTGGCCGTGCTGTTTATTCTGGTAACCATTTTTTTCCACATTGTGAAACTGAAACTTTTGGTTGCCTATTCCACTGTCACATGTTAAGGAGACTTTGATAAACACTGGTCTCTCTATTCTTCTAAAGCACCTACCATCGCAGCATCTGTGCTTTGACTTCCAGTTAACTCCTCATTTGGTACAAATGTTATCCAAACTTTCTGGATTTTCATGCTACATTTTTCTTGAGATGTTTCCAATATACTGATCTTTAAATATGACAGCCTAACTACATAAGAGACCATAAAGCATCTCATAACTATCTGTACAGTACCTTAACACTTAAACTTTGTGAGAGGTCTGTGTACCATTGACATGTCTGTTATATGGCAGCACTTCAGGTAATGTTGATCTTCTACTTATTATGTGATACGAAGTTGTGACAGGGTTCCCGGGGTGCAATCTAGACTGTGGACTGCTGAGCCCTCTGTCCCACCAACCTGAGGTATCCCTAGGGTTGCCAGGTGCCTGGTTTTTGACTGGAGTCCCCAATTTCAATTTCCTTGAAATATGAGCTTTGCTTTTGGAGATGGCCTCGTTCTAATAAAATATTGAGTGTGAATGAAGTATATGTTATCTAGGAATTGTTCATTCCAATTCCATTCATTTGAACAAAATCGGATAAAGAATATTATCATTTTCTTCTGCTTCTGGCTTTGACTTTCTGGTTGACATGTTAGACATGCATCCCTTGGAAAAATGAGAAACTATATGGAGCTTTGCAGGTCAATAGCTGAAACTTTGCTTAGGATCTCAAACACTTTATTACATAAGGCTTTTTCAAAATAATTCCTCTCAGAAATTGTTTTATTGACCTGTGTTTACTACTAAATGTGTCCATGTTTTTCTGTTTCAGATGTGAGATGGAAAAACAAATTCTGGGGAAAGTCCATGGAAATCGTTCCAATTGGTACAACACATGTAACTCTGCCAGCGTGAGTGCTGCATCAACATATTACTATCCACAGACAAAGCAGGGCTGCATTTACAAAATAGAACCACAACTACAGTATGGTAGTATACCTCTCAGAGCCTTTGCTATTGGTTTAAAGTCTAAAATCCTTTAGCAGTTCTTCTGTCCATACACAGTTAGAATTGTTTTACAAATACTTAGAAAATTAATTTATCCTTTTTTTAAGAGAAGGCTGCAGGCTTCATACTTGTGGTATATGGGGGTCACGGACTCTTTTCTTTCTTTGGCTACATTAACTGCCCTTAATAATGAGAGCGCTCCTTGGGTCAGGGACTCTGTTCTGTGTTTTCTACAGTGCCTAACACAATGATCCTGGTCCTTACTGGGCCCTACTGCAATATAAGTAATTACTATTAATAATAAATAGCAAAAGCAGCATATTCTTTTGTGTGAAATCAACAGCTAACGTGATGAATTACACAACTTCAGTGCTTAATAAATATCCTTTGATTAAAAAGAAAAGAAATAAACAAGGTGTTCCTGTGCTGCTGTGGCACAGAGTATTCATTACTAGATCGAAAGATTAAAACTCCTTGGTAGAATCTGGCCTATTTCAATCTTTTGTTGCAAAACACAGGTCTAAAGTTTGAGCAGCGTTCCATTTAAATCTGCTATTTCCTAAACAATAAAATTGAATTAACCTGCCATTTAAAAGCTCTGGCTAGACAGACAAAACTTGTATGCATCTACAGATTAAACAAAACATGTATTCATTAGCTGGCAATGCTTATGCTACATCAGGTTCCTTTCTGGGCTCAGGGGGTGGTGAAGTAAGAAGAGGAGCTTTATCATGAAGAGATGATTGAGTCCACATTTATTAGTTTATTCCTGTTAAAGTTGACTCTGCACTGTGTGGTACACCAAGAAGAACATACATAGATCTGTGAAATACAACCCACAAAAGTTAAAGGCTAAAATCATTCTCACTAATTGTTCTTCATTACCTGAATTCATGAGCAAAATGATGTTGCTCCCTACCCTCGTTCCATATATTTTGCTTTGTTGGTGCAAAACAGCCCCAGTGAAGGGTCATTTGAGTGGCTGCCTCCTCCTTTGTTCTCGTTGTAATTTAAAAGGTATCCTTGATACTGAAGGTCCTTTAACTTTGCTGTCCCGGCTAGTCTGCTTGTCCCCTGTTTTGCTGAATTGGCACCTTTTGGAAGCAGTGACTCTTTTCTGAGTCCTAGAATTATTGACTCAGTAGAGCACTGGACTCTAAGACCTATAGAAATAAAATACTTCTTCAGACTAAGATTTTCAAGGTGAGAGAGAACAGAGGAGGAGTTGAAAAGACTGGGGCAAAAAGGAAGGAATTGATTCGCCAAGCACCATTCCCACTTTCTCTGGTTTCTATAGAAGCAGCAATAGCCTTTTTTCTATCTGGATATCTACTGTAAGACTTAAAGGTGGGGTTCCTCACACTTGCCCCAACACTATTCCTTGAGAAATATTCACAAGTGTACTCCTACCAACTTCCTCTCTCCACTCTGCCTCTCTACACCCGGTCTCTGTGTACTTTCTTTCCTCTTCTTCATGTCTTCTTTGTCTTTTGATGTCCTAGATTTCCTTTGCAACACAACTTGTAAAATCTGTGAACACAATTTTATCTATATCTATATCAGTAAATGTTCATGATGCAGGTACACTGTGCCGCATGGGTCCCTGTCCCAAAAACTTCGGTTCTAAAGACAATCCTGTATAATGTCATGTAAAGCAAACTCATGACCATGCATCACACTCACTGAAATGATTAATGGAATAGGTGGGTTTATAGAGAGATTTGGAGGAAAGGGAAGGAGTTTGGGCAAATATTAGATAAAGAAGCATAGTGTAATGGTTAAAGCACAGGATTGGAAATCAAGATAACTGGGTAGTAATCCTAGTTCTTCTATCCACTTTGAATGATTTGAGGCACGTCACTTAAAATGCATTTCTAGTCTGAAAAGCGATTGCATAAAATGGTATTCTGGAGTTCTAGGTTTGAGTCTCAATGGTTCTGTCTCAAATTTACTCAGTGCAGAATTTTTAAAATATTTTTACCAGCTGTAAACTCAGCCTGGTATCTGAGAGCCCAGTTGCGGTTAAGTCTTCATTGATGCTATTGAGATCATGATATGGCCCTCAGATACTTTATTACCGGTGATGATACTGGTACATGAAAGAACAAGATAATTCAGCTTGACTTTCAGATCTCAGGTTGTGTTTACAGATCTGGAGTAAGTTTACATCTTAATTGGAACTTCCAAATTCTTTGCAGTCATTGACTAAAACTGAAAATCTGTTCTACGGATACAGGTGTGTCAACTCCTTTCTCCGCTCCTTGATTATCAGTGTACTAGCTTGCTGTAATGAATGGAGTACATGAAGGTTTGTGTACACTGCATTGGGTAAAGATATGTCACTCTGTAATAGTAGAAGGCTGGGATTCTCCTCACATTTTTGAGGGTAAATAGAGAGCGTACATGGTGTTCCATTCCACAGAGGGAGGATAAGTGAAATAAATTAGGTTTCAGAGTAGCAGCCGTGTTAGTCTGTATCTGCAAAAAGAAAAGGAGTACTTGTGGCACCTTAGAGACTAACAAATTTATTTGAGCATAACCTTTTGTGAGCTACAGCTCAAATAAATTTGTTAGTCTGTAAGGTGCCACAAGTACTCCTTTTCTTTTTGTGAAATAAATTAGACTTTCTGCCTCCTAGTGGAATCGTGGATTTGGAAATGCTGGTGTTTCTGGACTGTACATGAAAAATAGGGGATGATACATTGTGGTCTCTTGTAGAAAGTCTGAATTGGGGAGGGAGAAATCTGTAGATGGAGGGTAAGAGGCAAGATATCAGTGGTTTGGGGCTGGTGAACTGGAAGATGGTCTGCGGGCCCTGTGCAGTTTGCAGGCAATGATCCCTATGAAAACAGTGTTCAATGTAGTGTTGGGTGCAGGAAGGTTTCTATAGGTAGAAGATTGGCAGAATTAAAGTTGGTTTGGGAATGTGCAATGTGGTATTTTTAATATGCATATATATTGGAGACCATAAGAACTGAGAGGATATTTGAACACTTATCAACCTTCCTTTAATTGTTCATTTTCAGACATTGTTAAATGTTCATTGTTTTTAAAAATGGACAGTTTGCTTGGAATATAGATGTTAATGTTATATAATTACCTTGTTAGTTTATTTTATTAATATTTTTTCCTTTTGCTCTTGCTCTAGTATGCAACTGCCTCTTCAGGAACTAATTAAGTCTGTGTTGTTATGCTCTTACCTAGAGCACAAACTCACTTGTGCAGTGAAGTGCATTGAAGTCAATAGATTCCCCTTGACTTCAGCGGACTTTCAGTCAGGCCCTAGATGTTGGTGAGGGACTGTGAACAGTGGACACTTAACAAAATGGGCATAGATTCATAGATACTAAGGTCAGAAGGGACCATTATGATCATCTAGTCCGACCTCCTGCACAATGCAGACCACAGAATCTCACCCACCCACTCCTGCGAAAAACCTCTCACCTATGTCTGAGCTATTGAAGTCCTCAAATCGTGGTTTAAAGACTTCAAGGAGCAGAGAATCCTCCAGCACGTGACCCGTGTCCCATGCTACAGAAGAAGGCGAAAAACCTCCAGGGCCTCTTCCAATCTGCCCTGGAGGAAAATTCCTTCCTGACCCCAAATATGGTGATCAGCTAAACCCTGAGCATATGGGCAAGATTCACCAGCCAGATACCCAGGAAAGAAAGTAGTAACTCGGATCCCACCCCATCTAACATCCCATCACAGGCTATTGGGCCTATTTACCATGAATATTTAAAGATCAATTAACTACCAAAATCATGTTATCCCATCATACCATCTCCTCCATAAACTTATCGAGTTTAATCTTAAAGCCAGGTAGGTCTTTTGCCCCCACTGCTTCCCTTGGAAGGCTATTCCAAAACTTCACTCCTCTGATGGTTAGAAACCTTCATCTAATTTCAAGTCTAAACTTCCCAATGACCAGTTTATATCCATTTGTTTTTGTGTCCACATTGGTACTGAGCTTAAATAATTCTTCTCCCACCCTGGTATTTATCTCTCTGATATATTTATAGAGAGCAATCATATCTCCCCTTAGCCTTCTTTTAGTTAGGCTACACAAGCCAAGCTCCTTGAGTCTCCTTTCATAAGACAGGTTTTCTATTTCTCGGATCATCCTAGTAGCCCTTCTCTGTACCTGTTCCGGTTTGAATGTTTAAATGTCCAGTTCTTAAACATGGGAGACCAGAACTGCACACAGTATTCCAGGTGAGGTCTCACCGGTGCCTTGTATAACGGTACTAAAACCTCCTTATCTCTACTGGAAATACCTCGTCTGATGCATCCCAAGACCGCATTAGCTTTTTTCACGGCCATATCACATTGGCGACTCATAGTCATCCTATGATCAACTAATACTCCAAGGTCCTTCTCCTCCTCCGTTACTTGTAATTGATGCATCCCCAGCTTATAACTAAAATTCTTGTTGTTAATCCCTAAATGCATTACACTTCTCACTATTAAATTTCATTCTATTACTATTACTCCAGTTTACAAGGTCATCCAGATCCTCCTGTATGATATCCCTGTCCTTCTCTAAATTGTCAGTACCTCCCAGTTTTGTATCATCCGCAAACTTTATTAGCACACTCCTACCTTTTGTGCCGAGGTCAGTAATAAAAAGACTAAATAAGATTGGTCCCAAAACTGATCCCTGAGGAACTCCACTGGTAACCTCCCTCCCTCCAGCCTGACAGTTCACCTTTCAGTAGGACCCGCTGTAGTCTCCCCGTTAACCAATTCCTTATCCACCTTTCAATTTTCATATTGATCCCTATCTTTCCAATTTAACTAGTAATTCCACATGTGGCACGGTATCAAACACCTTACTGAAATCTAGGTAAATTAGATCCACTGCATTTCCTTTGTCTAAAAAAATCTGTTACTTTCTCAAAGGAGGAGATCAGGTTGGTTTGGCACGGTCTACCTTTTGTAAAACCATGTTGTATTTTGTCCCATTTACCATTGACCTCAATGTCCTTAACTACTTTCTCCTTCAAAAATTTTTCCAAGACCTTGCATACTACAGATGTCAAGCTAACAGGCATGTAGTTACCCGAATCACCTTTTTTCCCTTTCTTAAAAATAGGAACTATGTTAGCAATTCTCCAGTCATACGGTACGACCCCTGAGTTTACAGATTCATTAAAAATTCTTGCTAATGGCCTTGCAATTTCATGTGCCAATTCCTTTAATATTCTTGGATGAAGATTATCTGGGCCCTCCAATTCAGTCCCATTAAGCTGTTCGAGTTTCACTTCTACCTCAGATATGGTAATATCTACCTCCATATCCTCATTCCTATTTGTCATGCTACCATTTTCCTTAAGATCCTCTTTAGCTTTATTAAAGACTGAGGCAAAGTATTTGTTTAGATATTGGGCCATGCCTAGATTATTCTTGCCCTCCACTCCATCCTCAGTCCATCCCACATCTTCTTTCTTTGTTTTCTTCTTATTTATACGGCTATAGAACCTTTTACTATTGGTTTTAATTCCCTTTGCAAGGTCCAACTCTACTTGACTTTTAGCCTGTCTCACTTTATCCCTACGTGTTCTGACCTCAATAAGGTAGCTTTCCTTGCAGATCCCTCCCATCTTCCACTCCCTGTATGCTTTCTGCTTTTTCTTAATCACCTCTCTGAGATGCTTGCTCATCCAGCTTGGTCTACAACTCCTACCTATGAATTTTTTCCCCTTTCTTGGGATGCAGGCTTCCGATAGCATCTGCAGCTTTGATTTAAAGTAATCCCAGGCCTCCTCTGCCTTTAGGTCCATAAATTCTTCAGTCCAATCCACTTCCCTAACTAATTTCCTTAATTTTTGAAAGTCAGCCCTTTTGAAATCAAAAACCCTAGTTACAGATTTATTTTTGTTAATCCTTCCATTTAATTTGAACTGAATTAGCTCATGATCACTTGAACCAAGATTGTCCCCTACAACCATTTCTTCTATGAGGTCCTCACTACTCACCAAAACCAAATCTAAAATGGCATCCCCTCTTGTCGGTTCAGCAACTACTTGATGAAGGAATCCATCAGCTATCGCATCTAGGAAAATCTGAGCCCTATTATTATTACTGGTTTCAGAGGAACAGCCGTGTTAGTCTGTATTCGCAAAAAGAAAAGGAGTACTTGTGGCACCTTAGAGACTAACCAATTTATTTGAGCATGAGCTTTCGTGAGCTACAGCTCACTTCATCAGATGAAGTGAGCTGTAGCTCACGAAAGCTCATGCTCAAATAAATTGGTTAGTCTCTAAGGTGCCACAAGTACTCCTTTTCTTTTTATTATTATTACTAGCACTCGTCCTCCAGTCTATACCTGGGAAGTTAGTCTCCCATGATCACACAGTTTCCATTAGTATTTACTTCATTAAAAACATTGAAGAGGGCTCTATCCATATCCAAATTAGATCCCGGCGGTCTATAGCACACCCCAAGCACTATCCTAGGGGAGGCTCTAATAGTTTTCTTCCCCAATGTGATTTTTGCCCAGACGAACTCTGTCTTATCCATTCCATCGCTTCTTATTTCTTTACATTCTACCTCATCATTGATATACAATGCTACTCCACCACCTTTACCTTTATTTCTGTCTTTCCTAAACAGCACATACCCTTCAATACCTGTAGCCCAGTCATGACGACTATTCCACCATGTTTCTGTTATCCCTGTAATATCTGGATTCACTTCCTGCACCAGTAGCTCTAGTTCCTCCATTCTGTTCCCTAGGCTCCTCGCATTGGTGTACAAACATCTTCATTTTTGCTGTTTGGCCTCGCTCACATTCTGTACCTGATTAGGCATGGACATTCTACACCCAGTATGACCTATTAGACTGGTATCCACACTGCCCTTCCTCCTTATATACATTCTCCTACCTACGGCTGTATCCTTTCTTACTTCGTTTTCTTCCCTCTCAATGCTAAAATCCAGTGTGGCAATTACCTGGACATCTCCCAACCATCTCCCCCAAATTCCTAGTTTTAAAGCTCTCTTAATCAGTTGTGCCAGCCTCCATCCTAGAAGTCTATTTCCTTCCCTACTCAGATGAAGTCCATTCCGAGAGAACTGTCCTCTGTCCATGAATGCCTCCCAGTGGCCATACATCCCAAAGCCCTCCTTATAGCACCACTGCCTAAGTCATCTGTTGATCGTCATAATCTTGTCACACCTTTGTTGCCCTTCTCTCTAGGAACAGGCAGAATCCCACTAAAGATTACCTGAGCCTCAATTTCCTTAAGCGTCTTCCCCAGCCTAGCATAGTCTCCCTTAATACTTTCCAGCGAGAATCTAGCTGTATCATTTGTTCCCACATGAAGGATAATTAGGGGATTCTTTCCTGCTCCCTTTAGGATCCTTTTCAACTTCAGGTCTACATGCCGTATCTTAGCACCTGGAAGACAGCACACCCTTCTATTCTCTGGATCAGCTCTGGTTACAGGCCTGTCTATTCTTCTCAATAAGGAGTCCCCATTCACATAGACCTGCCTTTTCCTTGTGATGGTGCTATTCTCCAGTCTATCCCCTGTTCCCTCTGGCTACAAGTTCTTTCCATTCCTATTCTCCCTTGTAATCCTCTTCAACCCATCCTGTATCCTCCTGGGGCTCATATTTGGTGTAATCTCCATTGACTCGTCCCCTTTTCTGATAGGACTAGCCGCTCTTCTCTTCTTCCTTGCCCTTCCACCTTCAGTGACTACCTGCTGAGTCCCTTCTTCATTTTCCAACTGTGCAAACCTGTTCTTGAGCTCTATTTCTCCTTCACTAGCCCGTCTTTTCCTCTGCCTGGTTCTTTTAGTCACATGCTTCCACTGACCACTTTCCTCACCCAGTCTCCCCTCAGAATTCCTTAGTCCTGCTTCCATCTGCAAGTCTGAGCTTTTCCCTTCAGGTACCTCATGCCTTTGCTCCATAATCTGCTCGAACCCCTTTCTAAACTCAACCAAACTTTCCACCTGCATCTCCAGACCTCGGATCTTTTCCTCCATCAGCTCTATCAGACAGCATTTCATGCAGACAAAACTCTTACGACGTACCCCCTCCAGGATCAAGTACATACCGCAGCTTCCACATCCAGTCATCTTCATTGTGTCTTCCTCTACATGAGTCACTCCCACTGCTGCCTCTGTATCTGTCATAGCCTTCCCACCTAAATCCTGTTAATCTGGGAAACACAAACCACACCAAAACACCACCACCCGCAGCAAAAACAAACCCCAAACAAGCACCACAATACAAACTCCCACTGAAACTCCCCTGTTTACAGCTCTGTTTGCTAGCTTCTGTGCCATTAATGCTTCTTCCCTTAATCAATTGTTATATGCAATACGAGCACTGTTTTTTTAACTTTGGATGAGCTAAGAGAACTAACTGAATTCAGTGCTATGGTTTACACCAGAAGTTTACACCAGCAAAGGCTTTTCAGGGAAATTGATTTTCTTGCTGGGTCATTGTGCTTGCCCCGCAGGGAGGGAAAGGGGAAAGGGAGAGAAGACTCATTTAACATTTTTGAATAAGAAAATTCCTCCATTAGTCATTGTTATGAGTTCATTGGTTATTTTAGGGATGGCATCATTCACCTCTTTATCTTGCTTCAAGTTTCAGAGACCATTTTGAGTGGAATAAGGTGACTTCTTGTATCCATAACATCTTAAGTGGGCAAAGATGGATTGAACACTACGGCGAGATCATCATCAAAAACCTGAATGACGACACTTGTCTCTGCAAACTGACTTTCATAAAGGTGTGACTTTCACTCACCGCAGTGGTGTTAATACTTTTTCTGATGAGCACTGCTGTAAGGAGGATGCTATATAGTAGAGCCATGCCCAGCAGGGTACTCTTGTTCCTTGGGCTGCTTATGAATCACATTTTCCCTTTGATCTAATTGTAATTGACACAGGTGCGTTGGAGATTTTTGTCCATCAGGGGGAGAACCGAACTCTAAAAGAATTGCATTTCATTCGGGAGGGCCAGGCAGAAAGTAAAAGTTGCTGCTTGGTGTGAGGAGACTCCTGATGTATGGAAAGAAACCACCAGGGTCGGGGAAGAGTGGGAACTTTCCAGCTGCCTCTGACTAAAGACAGGCACTAGGTATCCACTAGTGGTGACTCCCCACATGCCTCTCACTAAGCCCCTGTGGGGCAGTCTGTTCTGTTTGCTTTCAAGTTGTCTTTTACCAGCAGCTGTAGATCTGGCACTTACAGGCCAAGTGCCTAACAAGACTCCAGCTGAGCAGCCAGCACTCTGCTTCTCCCTTTTGTGTACCCAAAGCACTAGCTGGGCTGTTGTGTAAGGCGTGTGCTTCAGTAGGAGGCATGAAGTACTCCTGACCATGCAATTTAAAGTTATATCAGCAGTGGGTTAAAATGGCTTCTTGGAAGCACATGGCAACTAGAAACCCAGCAAGGCATCTGTTGACTAGGCTGGTTGCTACCTGACTGAGACTTTTGCATATCATATTGAGATACTTGCCTAAATCCTGGTTCTCCTTATCTAAGTTTCTTGGCGCAAGTATTTGTTTCATCCCTTCCATCCACATGGTAAGTGCTGTTGCATGCACCATGCATCTGCAACAGGAGAAAATAAACTACTGTAAAACATCCTTTGAAATTTCATTTTTGTGTTCATTTGTTCCCATGAGTATTATGACAGGTTTCAGAGTAGCAGCCGTGTTAGTCTGTATTCGCAAAAAGAAAAGGAGTACTTGTGGCACCTTAGAGACTAACTAATTTATTTGAGCATAAGCTTTCGTGAGCTACAGCTCACTTCATCGGATGCATACTGTGGAAAGTATTCTCAGTATGCATCCAATGAAGTGAGCTGTAGCTCACGAAAGCTCATGCTCAAATAAATTGGTTAGTCTCTAAGGTGCCACAAGTACTCCTTTTCTTTTTAGAGACTAACCAATTTATTTGAGCATAAGCTTTCATGAGCTACAGCTCACTTCATCGGATGCCTTAGTCTCTAAGGTGCCACTAGTACTCCTTTTCTTTTTTCATGATTATTATGTCACTTTCTAGGTAACACTGAAATGATTTTCAAATGCTTATTTTTAACTGAAAAATTACAAAGGCATTGTATACAGTCCGTGTTTGGAACTGAGATTTTAAAGTTTGAGATGTATTGCAAATCTTAAGTATTCTGCATTGTAAACTGGCTAAAAGTGGAACTGTTTCTCTGAGCATCAATCTCTCAAATTTGCAGAAGTGAAGGAGTTTAGATAAACAGGCCATGGATCTGACCCATCTCTGGTTCTGCCTTGGGATTTGTAAAATCAAAGTCCAGTCCCTGCTTTACCTTTCTCTGCTTAACTTTGCCCTTTAAAAAAATGGAACTTTCAGAGATTTTTATAAACATTTAAAGGGGTTTTGCAAGTCAACTAGTTAAAATTACTGGGGGTTGCTTGATGTCTGTAACACTGTGTAGTGTAGATGAAAATGAATGGATGTGTGTCCCAGATCTTACATATAGCTATTCTTTAAGAAAAAGCACCCTCAGATGAGTCCTACAACAATAACATATCTAAATGGCAAAATAGTTCATACTTCCAAATTTGCAGCAATGTTGTTTCTGTTCATTTTAACTATAGGCAAAATATTGGAATCCTAATATGCATGAGATTGAAGGCAGTGTCATGGACAGAGATGGGAAAGTAGTGCATCGGCTTTTTGGGAAATGGCACGAGAGTATATATTGTGGAACCCCGTCTTCACCAACCTGCATATGGCGAGCAAGTTAGTAACCAGTATAATCAACACTTGTGCAGAATTTAAGTTTGCTTGAGAATGAATTTACCCCTATGTTCATACCTCATCTCACGCTACATGTTAGGTCCAGGTTTATTATTATTGTACACAGATTTGCTCTTCTGCTTGTAATGTGTAAAACTTAAATCTGAAAAGCTAAATTGTATAATTAGATTTCTCAAATATTACTTCTGGTAAAGAAACTAATCATGGATTTTTTTTTTCTTTCTGCACTATATTCCCCTTATTTTGGGTCTCAATTCCACATTTGGGCAAGTATAGGTGTTAGGGGTTTATTTCTAAAAAATAAAAGGGATGTTTTTAAGTTTCTGAAGATGTTTAGTGGATGCTTGTTCTTAGAAATTAAAGATGGGCCCAAAAAGTTCAGTACTGCAATCTGATTCAAATATGAACTCCCACAAAGTTAGGTGGTTTGCACCCATCTCTCTCCAAAATGGTATCAAGCTGTGAAGTCATGCCCTTCTGCAATATGTAATGTATTCATTTTTTATTTATTTTGACTGAGATTCCAAGAAGCTATTTGGGGTGGTATGAGCTTTAAAGCCTTAACATATTAAAATAGCAGAACTTCATTAAAAAAAAAAGATAAAAGCCTAATTTGCACTCTTTATACGTGTTTCTTTTTAGATCCCATGCCTAAAGATTATGAACAGTGTTATGGATTTACACAGTTTGCATTAGAGTTAAATGAACTGGACCCACAGACTAGGCCATTCCTACCACCTACTGACACACGATTTAGGCCAGACCAAAGGTAACATGTTCTGCATATATATTCCTTATTCTTTATGTATTTTTATGTCTGATTTTGTAAGTAAGTAGTTTTTAAGTGAGGTGAAACTTGGGGGTACGCAAGACAAATCAGACTCCTGAAAGGGGTACAGTAGTTTGGAAAGGTTGAGAGCCACTGGTCTAGTTCATCCTCCAGAGCTCAGGCAGGATTAAGTATACCTACACCATCTTTCACAGGTGTTTTCCTAACCTATTTTTAAAAACCTCCAGTGTTGGGGATCCCACAACCTCCTTAGGTAACCTATTCCAGAGCTTAACTACCCTTATAGTTCGAAAGTTTTTCCTAATACCTAACTTAAATTGCTCTAGCTGAAAACTAAGCTGATTACTACAGCTATTCTGTGGCCATGGAGAACAGTTGGTCACTATCTGTTTTAGAACAACCTTTTACATATTTGAATTATCATGTTCCTCTTCAGTCTTCTCTTATCTAGACTAAACATGCCCAATTTTTTCAACCTTTCCTCAGACAACTGTGATTTCTAAACCTTTTATCATTTTTGTTACTCTCCTCTGGACTCTCTCCAGTTTATTCACATCCTCCTTAAAGTATGGTGCTAAAACTGGACACAGTACCTCAGCAAAGGCCTCACCATTGAGGAGAGTGGGGTGGGGAGGGGAAATTACCTCCTGCATCTTAGATATGACACTCCCAGTAATAAATCCAGAATGACATTTGCCTTTTCATAACAGTATCACATTGTTCACTCATATTCAGTTTGAGAGAGACAAGATAGGTGAGGTAATCTCTTATTGGACCAACTTCTGTTGGTGGAAGGGACAAACTTTTGAGCTTCTCAGAGTTTTCCTTCAGGTCTGGGGAAGGTAACCAGAGTGCCTGAGCTAAATATAACAAGTTGACAGATTGTTAAGCGTAAGGGGTTCACACATGCTGTGGGAGACCACTTAAAATGAAGTAGGCAATTAAGGGTTAGCAGTCAGGGTGTTATACATTTGTTGTAAGGAGACAGTATCTCTAAGTCCATGACTTTTAGAGTCTAGTGGAGTTAGGAATTTAAACTCCCAGGCTTGTCTTTTGAAGGTGTTCTCTAGGATGAGAATTGACAGATCAGATATGGAGTGATCACTTTGTGAAAAGTATTCACCCCCGGGTGTTATGGTGTTTTGTCTTTTATCACATTTCTGTATGAGTGTCTGGTTTCACCCACACAGTTGTTGGGGCATTTGATGCACTGGATGAGTTACACCACGTGTTGTGATAAGCATGTGTAGGACCCATGGTTATTGAACAGAGTGTTGGGCAGGGGGATACTGATCATCATTAAGGCTACGATTTAGTCATGTGTATTTTCAGTAAAAGTCATGAACAATAACCAAAATGTCACAGCCAGTGACTTGTCTATGACTTTTACTAAAAATACCCCTAACTAAACCTTAGGTGCTATGGGAGGGGGCTCCTGGACTGATGCCCCGGGACAGTGCCTGGGACCAGTTGCCTGGGGCTGCCAGAGCAGCGGCCGATACGGCTGGCCCCAGGGCTACCCCAAGTGCCTTCCGAGACTTCCATGAAAGGCTCGCAGCCTTAATCATCGTAGCAGTGGAGATATGTCTGCAGGTTTTGCATCTATTGTTCTGGCAGGATCTGGTGCCACTTCCAGTTAATGTGTCCTGGCCTGTGGGGAGCTTGCTTCTGATGATGATCTTGGCAAGATTAGGTGGTGGTTTGAAGGATGGAATATGGGGATCAGGAAAGATTTCTTTCAGTATGTGGTCCCCATCAAGTATGGATTGTAATTCTTTGACACCACCCCACAATGGAACCCCTATGGGGTAGGTGACAGCTAGGGCTGTGTTCTCAGTGAGGTGTTTTTTTCTGTATTGAAGCAGATGCTCCTAGTGTATTTGGGTGGCCCATTCCATGATGCGATTTACTTCTCTGGCAGAGTGTCCTTGTTTGGTGAAAGCAGTTTTAAGTGTGTTTAGGTGTGTATCCTGGACTTTCTCTCTGGAGCATATTCTGTGGTATCTTTGAGCCTGGCTGTAGAAACCAATTTCTTGGTGTTGCTGGATCTGTGGAGGTAAGTGTGGTGATCAGTGGGTTTCTTGTATGTAGTTGTTCTTAGGATTCCGTTGTTGAAGATGATGCTGGTGTGGGAATGTTCTAGAGAGTGTTTGATGGATGGGCGGTGATTGTTGAAGATGTGGTGGAAATCCATATTCAATTTGTGATCCCTATAACCCCCTGATCCTTTTCCGCAATACTGCTGTCTACCCATTTATTTCATTTTTTTTTATTTATGCATTGGATTTTTCCTCCCTAACTATGGTCCTTTGCACTTGTCTTTATTGAATGTAATCTAAATTCTAATCCTGTCCTCCAAAGTGCTTGCAACCTCTCCCGGTTTGATGCATCACTTTCTTTTTATGTGAATGAAAAATCTTGCTCTGCTGATTTTAATTGTTCACAATAGCTGAACTACAAACTGCAGGATCTTAGAGTTCAGATTCTGAAACTTTGAGTCAATGAGAGGGCATTGCAAAAACAAAGAGCGGAAGCACCAATAATCTTTGGCTCTTATACCATTGCTGTACTATAGGTTTCTAGAGGAAGGGAATATTGAAGGAGCTGAAATGCAAAAGCAAAGGATTGAACAGTTGCAGAGAGAACGGCGAAAGATTCTAGAAGAAAACAACCTGGAGCATCAACCTAGATTTTTCAGGTACTATGTAAACAATGGCAAATACTGTAATTTAGTGAAGTTTTTGCGTCACAGCACTGGCTTTGTACCACCATGGGGCAGAGGGTGAGTATTTCCATAAGTCAACTTTTACAACCATGTTTTTTTGGAACCTGGCCATATAAACTTGCTTCAGACTTAGATTAGTAGCCAAGGAACAAACATACCCTTCCCCATGACATCCCTAAACTTTTTTTGTTTGTATTTGTAATCCCGGAAAACAAATCTCAGTTGGCAGCCTCCATACCAAGGCTGCAGATTGAATTTGCCTGGGGAATGAACTTGTCTTTTCATCCCTTCGAGTAAGAGTTAAGACACACAGTTGAAGTGGAAGGATTAAGCTTGGCACCTGGTCTGTGTAAGCCCTCTCTGCATAGCCCTCCCAATGAAGTCGACAGGAATTCCATGTGCAGCAGGTTTGTTTCCTGGGCTAGCAATCTGACACTTTACGCAAGCAATGAAGTCACTTCCATCATTTGAATGTGTTTTGCCTATATAAGGGGGGAGAGAGAAACCTTGCATTCATAACATAAAATGGCTAACACAGGCTTTGGCGACTACAAGTTTAAAAGTGAATGTTGGAGAGAACATTGCACTTACCTGCCATGTCCTTGGTTCAGGATCTAGTAAGAAGGTTGGAGCCAGATTCAGAGTAGAACAGATATCTATTGAGACAAAAGGCCTGGGGATTCATGAGGAATTAATTCTTTGCAGTGGAGGTAGGTGTCTTACTTTTAGAGGGAGAATTTGTGAGAGAAATGTAGGAACATTTCCAATGTACGTATAAAGAGGTGACTAAAATACATTCCTTGTGTGTATGAGGAGTGGGGATGAGTTAACCCCTGATTAGTAGTTATAACTGATATTGGGTAAACTCGGATGGTAACTTGATGATTTTGACGAAAGGGAAGCAAGCTTTGCCTCCAGCGGGCTAACCAGTCAGTGTAGCAGGTAAGAGACCCAAGTACTGTTTAATTGTGCATTCCCCCAGATCCTTTATTATGAAGAAATTGTTGATCTATTCAATATTCCCCAAAGGCAGATTGCAGGAGGGAATGCCCCTTGATTTGGAGAAACAAAATTTGGTTAAATATTGGGTAAGATGGAACATATGTAAAATGTATATTGGTAGAAGTGTAATTATGAGGGTAGTGAGCTCTAACAGAGAGCCAGGGCAGGTCAACATGAAGGTAGAGTTACTCTAAGAGTATGTGGGGCATGTGCTTTGGTTTAAATTAATAGGGTAAAATCTCTAGCAAGGCTGTTACCCAAACCTTAGTTCAGATATGGATTTACAGGGTTTACCTTTGATTACTTGGATTTTCTCTCTTCTAAAATGAGTAAACCTGGCTTTATTTAAAATAATTTTAGAGTAAATGGCTGTTGCCATTGCATAAATGCTCTACATTAGATTAAAGTTCGATTGTAATCTTCTCAAAGCAGGACCTGTCTATACGTACAGTGCCTAACTCCATGGGCCCTGACCCTTGATTGAGGCCTCTATGCACTGCCACCGTAAAAATAACTGCCATAAGCCATTCCTGGAGTGAAGTTAAAGACAGGTCCAGATTCAGACAGTCATAGTGTGGACAAAAGTAATATCGTGGATCATTTAGGAAAACCATTCTCACAAGGGTTTCCAGGAAGTTGGCTGTGAACCTTGAGGCAAGGGAGAAGCCTAGAGCCTGATTTTAAAAAGTACTGAGCGCTCACCATTCCAGCAGAAGTCAAAGCAAACTGTGGGTGCTTACCACCTCTGAAAATCGGACAACTCAAGACCTAAACGGGGGTGGCAGGACCAAGAAACCAAAGGGCAGCAAAAGTACAAAGTTCAGCTATACATTCAGGAAATCATTTAATCTTTTGACAGGAAATCCACAGATGACTCCTGGGTGAGCAATGGAACATACATGGATCTTAGAAAAGACCCTGGTTTTTCCAAACTGGACAATCCTGTTCTCTGGTGAGAGAGGACCTTAGAAGATGCTCATCTGTGTTTCTCTGATTTATGTGTGTGTACAGCTTCATACATTAAGTGTACCTTCTAGAATTGTGCTTCATTTAGAATTTGACATATATATTTTCTTCATTTGATTTCTTTACTATTTGATTGTTACCATGATTGTCTGAATGTATAAAAAAACTGGTTTTATAAACTATTTAATAAAATAAACATTATTGAATGTTAATGGCTGGGGAGGGGAGAAAAAGAAGCTTTAACACTACTTTTCCAAAAGTTAATAATGCAAATTCAGATTTAATGTATGCCTTATTGAATTACAAAGGAGAAAATATCAGCCTCTCCTGGCTGTGCTAAGAAACATGAATGGAAGCCATGGTTACATGAACTTTAAGTGGGCTACCAAGGTTGGAAAGACAGCTTTTAATTACTGAAACAAAGCGAGTCTGCTGGTGCTGGAGTCTGAGTAACCTTTTTATTTTTTTCTGTAGAGATTAAATAAATTCCTGTTTTTATTTGCTTGTCACTAGCCTATTTAAAAAGGTAATAGTGAGCTTGTATTTGTGGTTCTACTGCCTTACTTAGACAATTGTACCCTGCTACATGTAACACTAGAAGATCAGGAATCACCACCAAATCTTCTCACCCAGAATCTTCAAATTTACAGCCCCAAAAAGGGTTTGGTTAATGCTTGAGCACTGACGGGATGAAAGAAGATTTTTCTCTCTTTTCCAGTAAGTAAAATAGACATAGAGCACAAAATTTTCTGCTTCCGTAGCTGGACTTCTTTTATTTACCTGAAAAAATCAAACAGGGATACTTTTTAAAAACTTAGTAAAGTAAATTATTGTGTTAAAGTAACAGACGTTTTCTTAAATACATTTTTGATATATTCTACCTCTTATTATAAGCAGCATATTTAAGATCTTGTATTAAAAAAAAAAAAGACCATCTGCCTTATAATTATATGTATGGAATCTTTGATCTTCCTTTAACTGCTTGTTGTGTTCAGATAAATATTTAAGTGTCTTGCACTAAATTGGTTTTATCTCTTTTCTGTACTCTTTGTACATATAGGTAGTATTTTCATGCAGATCAAAAGTATGTCTATCAAACCACAGCAGAAAATAGATGTAAAATTGCACATTTGAGTGGAGGTGGTGGGGTGTTCCCTCTTCCCTCAAAATCAAAGTAATACAGTAGCACATGTAGCAAAACAAATTGTACTCTCAAAGCAATTTACATTCCTGGCCATACTAGAACCCAAGCCTGATCCACATTTTCTAGGTCTGTTGCATGCAAACCTTTTGCGAGACTCTCTGTGGTAACAACACTGAAAGGTTTCCACTGTGCAAAAAAAAGAAAAAGTAAATTATTAGTGGAGGTTTTGAGATTGTACAAATTAAAACACAAGTGAGTCAAAAGTTGTTGCTATGTTTAACCAGTTTATTATTGGTGCAAGTTGCAGCTAGGGGAGATGAAGACTTAAGAGAGATCAAAAGCTTTGAAAAACTTCCAATTTACTGTGTGCTGATGCGGTCTTAAAGAAAACCCTTTAAATATTAGATCTCTTTACTGCAAGTTTATTGTATCATGTATAACATTAAACAAGTGCTATAAAAGTTGCATTTTAAAACTGTTCTGTGATGTCAGTTAAATTTATTATTTAATTTTGCCCGGTAACACCTTTACAATTCCACTTCACTGATTTCGTAGCCACAGCTGCTACCTTAGGAGTTTAACTCACTTTGCAAATCAGCCTTTCTCTCATTTGCACAATGTTACTTAAGCATTGTTCTCTTTTATTTAATCTGGCCTTTAAAGATGCAGGACACACTAATTGTTTAAAGTCAGCAATTTTAAATAATACATGCTCAGCGTGAGACAGGTGAAATCTGGACTTTCTGACTCAACAGGAAAACTGATCCACTGGGCATAGTTGGAGTGTTTTGAGAGAGAGTTGTGGGAATTGCACAGTCCGATCCGTTGTTGCATCTCCATCTTAGTTTATTTTCTCATAAAAGCTGTCTGAAGAATTAATTGCTACTTCAAGATCAGAGGGGGGATGTGGGGGGGGGTCACGTGCCCCCCAGATTGGTTACTTGGCTTGTACTGAGCTTGCTCACATGGAATGAGCATGCTCAGTAACACTGCTGAAGTCTGCGGCCCTCACTTTGCCCCCCTTCCCCCACTCTCAGCAGGCCCAGGTCATCTCTATGTTCTAGTTGTCCCTGCCGTCAGTAGTTACCAGGCATTCTAAATAGAATCTTTCCATCACTATTATTTTCCCACAAAATTAACTTTAAAAAAGAAAATTCTCAAGGAAAATTTGAGGAAGGGACTAAGGTGGTATTTAAGTGTTTGTGTCACAATTAGCAAGTGTCACCATTGCTGTCAGATGTGACCATTATTATACCTTCTGCATGCTGTCTGTTTTTTTTTTTCCTCCAAATCTGTGTAATATGCTTAATTCATTAATAATCAGAAGCTGGCTCAAGAACTGTAAGTTAATGGAGTCCAAAGCAGCAGGCTGTTGCCAACTCTCACAATTTTATCATGAGTCGGTTGAGGAATATTTCTAGCTCTCATGATTGTGAGAAAAGCTTGCAAACACGAGCTCCTAAAAACTCAGACTCCAGAAGGCAAATTAAACCCAAATGTGTATCTCATGATTTTCTAAGATAATCTCATGATTGGGGGAGGGGGAGTTTGACTCATTATTTTTGAGCACTGTGAGTTGGCAATACTGTTTTGGGATATTTGTGACCATTTAAAATCTTTAAAACTTTTCTTATTACATACCCCCTTCCAGATATACCAGCTGCCTGCATACCCCTACCCTTCTCATCACTGATATTTTGTGTGTTCTTCTTAAAACAACCTGTCTTTAGCCATTTGTCCCTATTTCACTGTTGCGTACAGATATAGTGCAACGTATACAACCAAGGGGGGGTGAGGGGAACCCTAAATTCTGAGCTCAATTAGACTGGACAGTTGCTAGACAACTGAACCCATGCTGTACAGTGATTAGAGGTGAGGGTTCTGTGTATCTCTCTTCTCACTGGTACATCTTGAAGTAAATTAACTACCGTATTATATATAACAAATTCCCACAGAGTTTTAAAGCTTTGTCTGACTAGCCTATTATGAAAATGCAATAAAATAAGAAAATCCACCAATTTCTCCCATGTACCACCCCCCAGAGATGTTTCATGTACCCCAGGGGTAAGCCTACTACAGTTTGGGACCCCCTGGATAATTTAGGACCTAAGCTAATGCAAAAATGCATTTTTACCAATGACTCGGTACACAGGCCTAATCCTTCACTCCTCTTTCAGGCAAAACTCCTAGATCAGGAAGATGGGTTAATTTTGTACTACTCCAGTTCTTATACTGTGGTACCAAAGGAATCCAGAATATTTCTTGTATATCGAAGTAAAACAATTGCACCTGGCAGTCCCTTCTCATTGTATGCTTCCCAGGTTTGCAGCATGAATATTAACTATTGGGAAAGGTAAAGCTACTGAGAAAGTTAGAGCTGTGGTGTTTCTCTTACACCACATTTCCACTGCTAGCTGACGCTAGTTGTTGATCCTTTAGTTAATTACAAATAGGTTCAGATGTGGAAGAAAAATGCCTTGAAAACATTCTGTGTGTGCACACAAACCCATTCATAGCCCATATGTGTAAGCAATTACTCATGGCAAGATGAACATGCAGTTCACACCAGCCTGCTGAAGTATAGTGTAGCTTTTCTTTTTAATGACTAAATAAATAACATTTTGTTTAATTTAGATTTCTGTGTAGTCACACTTTCTCCCTGCATACTGAGAACAAAATATTGTGTTTTCCTTTCATATTGTCCATTTTTCAAAAAAACTGCATTGAAATAAAAAGGCCCTGACATCCGCCCACAAAACCAAGGAAGCTGTTAAAATAGACATGCATCTTTAAAATAAATGAAGAGCAAGTATCATTGCTACCATCCTCTATTCTGGGGCGTTAGCTGGTCTTGCGCATCTTATGAGCTATAGCCAGGGATTCTGGCTTTCTGTTTTAACTCATGCAACTATCTGAAGCTACCTCTTCTGGTGGTGTTATTTTAAACATGAACGCTGAAAAGAACTGATTCAGTCGCCTAATTTGTTCATGAGAAATTAGGAGCTGTCATGACTTCAATTTTACCGACTTTTCAGTGTTAATAGATAAGAGCAGACTCCTGAACTAAAACACTGTAACTGGGAGGAAAATTTGAGTGAACATAGGGAAGCATGCCTTTGGATTTTCTAAAAAATTGTAGTAACAGACATTTTGAAATGAGTCAATTTGTGCAAAACAAACACTGAATTTCAGAAACGTGGTAAACGTAAAGCCAAAATCTCTAATTATAATACTTGCAGAATTTCAGGAGTGAGGTTTTAACTCTGTCCATTTTGCTGTTGTTGGTTTATTAGACTTTAAATAGTTTTTCTTCACACGCACACCTTTCGGTATGTAATTATTTTAGGGGAATTAAACAGTAGTATAGCTTATATAGGACAACCTTTTTGGAAGTGTAAAATTTGAATTAATTTTTTAAGAAGCAATTCACATACGCTGCCAATCTTTACAGAAAGTCAAATCACTGACATGTCCAAGCATCTGCAATCAGAGTTTGTTGAAGGGTAAACCAGTTTTGACATCTATAGCCTCTTCTGCAGAGAGAATATTTCTTCATTTCAGTTTATTCAACTAGTTCAGTTCAATGACTAGGTCATTCACAGTTACGAAACCAAGAGGGAGTTGAAAAAGCAGAAAGCTTGTGTTCCTCTTCCAAGCTTTGAATAAAAGACTGGGTGTGAGAGGATGAGAACTATTAGTTCTAAAATCTTGAAGGGCCTCATGAACTGAAACAATCCATTCAATTCATTAGCTACTGCTACTTCTATTTAATAATTCAGTTGGTTTAAAATGCAAAAGATGATTTGATAACCTTCTTGATAAGAAAGTTTGTATCTAGCAGATAAGAGTGTTGTTTAACTATTTTGTGTAAAAAAAAAAAAAAAAAATTAAAAATGCTCTTTTGGTGCATTTTAAATTGAATTTTAATTTGTATGCAAATAGACCTTGGCACAAATCACAAGTAAAAAAATCTAGTAAGTAAAATATGCATAATACAAAAATGTACAAGTTAAGAATTGGAATAAATGTGAGTTAAGCTATGTAATTGCTTAAATGTGTATAGATATAGCATAACTATAGTAGAGCTCTAAATTTAATGTGAGTCTATATTTAGTTGCAGATGAACACATTTTAATGGTTATTAAACCATGAGAATCCACCTTTCTTTAGGAAAATAAAAAGTACAAATGCAAACAAGATTAAAATGGATTATCTATTTAAATAATAAAAATGTATTTGAAAGTGTGATTTAAAATTGGCGATTTCGATCACTTCAATCTAAATCAATCCACACTACTATTCTTGGTAAGCAGAATCTCATTAAAATCTGTTGAAATTTTGACCAGAGCAGATCTTAGCATTTTTTTGGGTGGGCCTGTGAAACACCTGGTTGCTTCTCAAGATGTAACCAACTCCCATCTGAACTGACCTGAAGATGTGGGAGAAGGTTGCTAAGATGGTTCTTTGGGAGATATATACCGGACTTAGTGGACTAACTTACATTAAAAGGGTTGGTAGTGGGGAGGAACACTTTCAGTTCCTCTAAACGTGGCTTTCTGCTGCGGAAGTGGCTCCCGGCTGCTCGTGTTGGAGCTCTGTTTATGGGCACTGCACTCCACACGGGGGGGGTGATTCCCCGGCTTGTGTACACATACTTGCACTAGCTCTTACCGAACTAGCATGTGTGTACACAGCCGTGTAGCCACGGCAGCACAGGTGGCGGCAGGGGAGCAAGTACCGAGCTACCAGTTTGAGGCAGGTTTGTACTCGGTCTGGCTAAGCCTCCGCTGCTGCTGTCTGTGCTACCGTGGCCACACAACTGTTTACCCTGGTGCCATCTCGATGAGCACTGTGCAAGCATAGGTACACACGCAGGGTAGTCACATCCCTAATGCCTAGTGCAGCTGGAGCTAGAGCTGCCAACACTTTAAAAAAAAAAAAAAAAAAAAAAGTTGCCAGAGGCAATCATCCAAATGAATTCGAGACCAGAGGACTGCTAGGTTCCTCAGCTCCTGAAAGATGTCGTGTCTCTTCTACTGGAATTTAGCATGGCTGTCTTACCGCCAGTTGGAAAACTTCCAACTTCAGACCAGACTGCAAAAGCATCTGTTAAACTTTTTGCTGAAACTATTTTGAAACTAGAGTTAGAAACTATTTTGTTTCCCATATTGGGACAGAGGCGAGGGAGTGGCTGCAGGGTTTCACAAGTCCTAAAGCTCTTCTCTAGTTTTTACCTAATAGAGTATTGCTACAGTGTTTGAGAAGCCTTCCCATTGCACCCCCAGCCAGTTTTTCTGCTCCTGGAGTTGTTCCAACGTGCAGCAGGATTTTTCAACAATGCTACACCCCAGTCTATCCTTCTGTCCCCTTTTAATGTTTAAATTGTGATTCATGTTTTTATTTTAATGAGTGCAAATAAAGACCAGATAAACACTGGTATAGTCCTAAATTATTGAATGTTAATTTCACAATTTACAGCCATATACATTAACACACACTTTATGTGTATACATAGTGGGTATAGCATGATTGCCATTATAAAAAGACACTTGCCAACTGTGGCCATAGGTTTCTAGTCTCAGTATCTCAAATACTACTGTGCAAGCAAATGCTGACTTTTTAAGGATGACTATTTAAGCTGAGATGTACTGCTGGACGGGAGTAAGATTAAAGAATGATCCACTGGAGGCAGGTACATAGCCCTGTATTGATTTAACAGTGTTAACTATATAAAAAATGTTCAGGCAGTGCTTTCAACATCCCCCAACAAAATAGACTCCTTTAATTTGTTTATGGCTCTTGATAAGCTATCAGCTGGACTTCATTCACACTTGTATGTGGCACCCTAGAATTTCAACAGCTTATTTTTCATCGGAATAGCCTTTGTCACGTAGCATGTTGTTCCTTGGTTGTTACCCAGCAAATACCTTCAGGTTGGACAATAGAGCAACAAGAACTGAACTGGAAAAACAATCTTCCTGGAAGCAAATAATTAATGTAGTTTTTGCTGGTTTTCTGAGTTAAATTTTTATTTTTTAAACAAAACCTGTAAATCAGCAGCATGGATGTAGTATAGGTTTATATTTATTTATAGGTACTCTTACTGGGTACTCTTATAAATCAGTCTGGTTTTGAGGGGAGTGAAAAACTTGGCAAACAAATGGCACATGTAAACCAACCATTTTGTTTAGGGTTATTCTAACAAGTTTGTGAACTAAGACTCTGCCAACTCGGTTTCTCTATAGGCACGTCACAAGATGTGCAACTTCAGCATGTCACGATACATCCAGCTTGTTTGGGTTTCTCCATATCTTCCATAAAGACTAAGTAGCACCACCCTGCTTTATATGCTGTATTATAATGTTGATGGGCTCGTACTTATGTCTCACTCATATTGTGATCTAAGAAAGGGCTGGTCTATACTAACACTGTAAGTCTATCTAAGTTATGCTAGTTCAGTTATGTACATTATGTAACCGAAGTCGACATAACTTAGGGCAGTGTAGACACTGCTGTAAGTCAACCTATGTCGACAGGAGAGCGCTCTCTCATCGACACAGCTTCCGCCCTTCGAGGAGGTGGACTGCAGACGTCAACGGGAGAGTGCTCGCCCGTCATCGACTTGTGGATGGGGGGAAGCGGTAGATGTGGTCTATCTTGACTTCAGTAAAGCTTTTGAAACTGTCTCGTATGACCTTCTCGTGAACAAACTAGGAAAATGCAACCTAGATGGAGCTACTATAAGGTGGATGCAAAACTGGTTGGAAAACAGTTCCCAGAGAGTAGTTATCAGTTGTTCAGTCATGCTCGAAGGGTATAACGAGTGGGGTCCCCTAGGGATCGGTTCTGGGTCTGGTTCTGTTCAATATTTTCATCAATGATTTAGATAATGGCATAGAGAGTACACTTATAAAGTTTGCGGACAATACCAAGCTGCGAGGGGTTGCAAGTGCTTTGGAGGGTAGGATTAAAATTAAAAATGATTTGGACAAACTAGAGAAAGTCTTAAGTAAACAGGATGAAATTCAATAAGGACAAATACAAAGTACTCTACTTAGGAAGGAACAAGAAGTTGCACACATACAAAATGGGAAATGACTACCTAGGAAGGAGTACTGCGGAAAGGGATCTGGGAGTCATAGTGGACCACAAGCTAAATGAGTCAACAGTGTAACACGGTTGCGAAAAAAAGCAAACATCATTCTGGGATGTATTAGCAGGAGTGTTGTAAGCAAGGCCCGGGAAGTCATTCTTCTGCTCTACTCCATGCTGATTAGGCCTCAACTGGAGTATTGTGTCCAGTTCTGGGCACCACATTTGCAGGGGTGGGAAGAGGCGGGGCAGGGGCAGCTTTCCTGGCTAGCTCAGTTGGCTGGGGGATCGGGCTGGCCACTGGAGCAGCACGCAGCTGCATAGGGCACCAGGAAATTTGGAGCAATTTGGTGCCCCAAATTTCCTGGTTCCCAATGCAGCTGCGTAGTTTGTATATGGGTAAGGATGGCCCTTGTGTCAATTTAGTTGGTAGTGTAGACATGGCCAAAGAGACAAAAAATACAATTGTCTGTTACACAATTTAGTTTCTCTCTGCCGCCTCTTCTGCCTGGACACCCATCCCTATCCCAGTGTACCAGTGGAAAACTCTCTCTCTCTCGCTCTCTCCATTCAAAATCCTCCCCAAAACTCACTACTCAAAGGCCCACAAATGCTGTCACGTTAGTAAATGCTAAGCCCACTGTACTATTTTAAACCAAGTAAGCTATGTTTAAAGGCCTGCTTCTGACCATCTCCCTTACCTTGAGTATTTCCTTACTTCTAGAGTAGTTGCAAAATCAATGTACTATCCAGAAATGAGTAAGGTATTGTTCAGGGTGAGTAAGGGTGGCAGAAATCGATCCTAAATTAGCACCATCCTCTGATCTGCATTCTTGTGTTATCTGTTTAGGGGATAAGCTCCTCAGGGCAGGGACTCTACCTTCTTTTGTTAACCCAGAAAGGGTATTCAACAGGGAGCTACCGAATTTAGCTACCAGCCCCCTGTCCTACAGACTCATACTTCTCCTGCATCTGTCACTGGGGGTGATATTCATGGGAATAACACAAAGCAAACAGGATATAAAATACAAACAAGGTCAAATTTATTAAACAGGACTCCCAACTAAATAACAGTTCACATTGACGGGTAACACAAAGCACTCGGTTGTTAATTCAACAGATTGGCCTTAAACCAAGGTCCCCAAACAAACATAAGATAGGCATACAACTAATTCAGGTAAGTCAGTACATCACTGGATTACAGGCTATCATGGACAGGGAACACACACACAGATCCAGGGCCACAGCAGGTCACCAACAACATCAGGAACCAAAGACCACATGACACAGGATTCAGGAGTGGACACACTCAGGATCAGAAACAGGAATGGCAGGTAGATCTTCTTTTGTTGACAAGTAGTCTTTGCTAGGACACCCTAAATACTGGACTGCCAACAGGACTGACAGTCTCTGGCACTGGATACACAAATTTTTTAAGCCCTCTTGTTACTGGGCAGATTACCTAGGTCACATGGCACCATCTTTCCCACCTTAACTGAAAAGGGCACCAACTGGCCCAACAAGAAGTGGTACCAAGATGGTGGACAAACCACAATGTAAACAAAATGATGATTTTTAAAAATTCTCTCTACACCTTAGGCCTTGTCTGTACTACCGGGATAAGTGGACCTAAATTATGCTACTCCAGCTACGTGAATACCTTAGCTGGAGTCAACATAGCTTAGGTCGACTTACTGCAGTGTCTTCACTGTGCTGCGTCGATGGGAGACGCGCTCCCATTGACTTACCTTACTCCTCTTGCTCTGGTGGAGTACCGGAGTTGACCGAATCTAAATTTAAAATCGAAATCACATTTAGAGTGCTCTGCCATTGATTTAGCGGGTCTTCACTAGACCTGCTTTATCGATCGCAGCAGCCTCAATCCCTGGTAAGTGTAGACATGGCCCTAGTTTTGTACAGCTTCGGCTATGTTGCTCATGCTTAACAAATAATCAATACACAGTGCCAAATCCCGCTTTGAGAAGTACATCCAGTATCTCCAGATTAACCTTACTGAAGTCAACTGAAGTTATCTGGGATTCACAACCATATAAATGAAAGCAGAATTTGGCCCATAATACAAACTGATGAAAGCCAGCTCCTCGACAGAATTTGGCTCCTATTGCAATTACTAGGGGCTAGTGGTACTATTGGAAAGATGAGTGAAGTTAAAATGGAATGTAAATAGATTTCTCAGCCATCAATAACTCTGCTATTCTCAGTACCGTCCAGGCTGCTACTGAGGGCAATCCTCCACTGAGTAAGGTCTTAAGCTAACAAGCGGTTACAAAGTCCCAGATCATCAAAAGTAAGTAGGCTCCCTCTTCCATTGAAACCTTTGCGGATCTGAGCCAAAATGTTAACTAGCTTTCCTGTTAAAACTTAATAAATGCCTAAACGTATCACCAATTGCATTATTGTATGTTGCAGCTGTTATAAACAATTCCTGCAGCTTCTAATTTTGAGAACAATAAAACAAGTTTAGTTGAACCCAGATGTAAACAGTTGTCATGTATTAAAGATTATTTCAAATGGTTATTTTTATACAAATTCTTTCCATACTTGTTACTGTTTTGAGCTTTGTACAATTTTGTTTTACATGAGAACTTTTGGGAGTTGATCTACAAGAGAGGGGGAGCTTTCTCAGTTCTGCTGAGTTCAGTGGGAGTTGAGCATACTCGGAATCTCTCAGGATCATGTCCTTTCTTGGTTTTTTTTGCTAGTTCCTATGTTTCGAAAAGTGTATTGTGTATGTCTGAGCTATTACAAATATTATACTGTTAAAAAAATTAAAAGATGTATTTGATTTTCAGTGGGGCACTAGACTGGACACTATTCAAGGAAGGTATTTTATTCATTACAGTTATCACGACTGTCTATTTTGAAGACACTACTTCCATAGTCAGAATCATTTCTGTCCTCTTCATTTGCTGTAAAAATACTGGATCATTCTACTGTGTAATTTATGGCTTGTTTTCTCTCTCTAACCAGATTAGCTAGATGTTAATAAATATTACATATGAAAGGTCACAGAACATCCTCATTTTTGTTCAGATTTATTTTAGCTGTCATTTATACAGACGCCAACAATTCTATCTGCTGTAATGCCTTATGATTTTATACTTTCCAAAATCGACAGGCTGGAAGTACTCTCGTCTGGTGGAGCTGATGCATCCCTTCCACAATCCCCCTAGGACTTAACTTTGCCATTCCCCAGCAAGGTCTAGGTTGACTGTTTACCCTTATCTGCATACATTATAAAACACAACATCATGGATATTATGCTGAGGAGGGGATGGAAGAAAAATCACAGAATACATACATTTACACCAAAGAGAAACTTAATCTTAATGAGAATGATCAATAGAAAAATGCACAGCCCAGAAATATGCTATAACACAGCTAGAGAGACCACAGTCTTCACATTCTATCGGCAACAAAACCTTTAAACATAAAACTAGTACTTATGGCTGCAGAGAGAACATGAATGTGAACCAGTACAGTGCTTTCTTCTTGAGTCCACACACAGATACTGAATCAATAGCACTATGGTGGAAATCTTGCCCTTCCTTTTATGGGTGCAGGGGTCCTGAGATGTAGTTTGGTTGCACAGGGGATGGGTGGAATGGGATGTGGCAAGCCCATACAGATGGAATATACTCTGATCAGCCCGGAGCACAGCTCTGCTCCATTTCCTACACCTGCTTGTAGAGAGGGCTTTGGGGGCATGCCATGGTAGAGCTGGGAGAGTGTGATCACTGAATTCACTACCATAACATTACAGTGATTTCACTCTGCAGAACAAGCATAGGAGCCCAAGGTAAGTATGGCTACAGTGAGTGAGAATTCTTTCCTGCTAGTTCCCTTAGGGAAATCCAGCCACTTTGGCCACATGCTGGATTGAGGATTTGGCCTTATGTCAGTGAACTACCCCTGGTTCATATCAGTGAGGTGTTAACATCTTCATGATCATTTAAATGGTAGCTATTTCATTGCTGATTATGTTGATAGAAACATCAGCTAATGTACTAGAGCCAGTGTGGCTGGAGGAATTGTAAAGAACATTTCACAGAAGCAAATGTTTTTTTATAAAATATTTGATTGGGGGGGTGAGAGCAGCAGGATCTTCAAAGCTCAAGAGGAATAGGGAGCAGAGACTGAAGACCTAAGGGGAAAGGAAGATGTGGGAGAAGAGATGAGGGGAGGGAGTAGAGAAATGTGACAATTTGAGGAGGAAGATGAAAGTGGGGTTTTTTTTTAAGAATACAAAAGACAAACATGCAGATAACTTACTAGACTAGACAATGTATTAATGTGTTGTATGTGTATTGAGTTAATGGGCATTAAAAATGTCAGACTTCACAAAACATTTCCACATAGCCTATAGGATTAAATTCTGCAGCTTGTGGTACAGTTTCTACAGATTGCCAATGGCCATCATAATAGACCAAGCATCAGCAGCGTACATAAACACCACAATACACAGTTCCTACTTCTTAGGAGCTTCCAGTCTAAACTGGACACAACACTTTCATGAGCCACATTTGCTGTACTTACGCTATATTCTCCAAGTGTCCTACAGTACTCTCCATTTTAAAAGTCAGCTTTTGCTACACGATGACTTGAGATGCTCCTATTACTGCCACTAAATAGAAGGATACATTTTGACATTCGAGATACTCTAGCTCTGTATAAGGAAAAGGAGTACTTGTGGCACCTTAGAGACTAACCAATTTATTTGAGCATAAGCTTTCATGAGCTACAGCTCACTTCATCGGATGAAGTGCATCGGATGAAGTGCATCTGATGAAGTGAGCTGTAGCTCACGAAAGCTTATGCTCAAATAAATTGGCTAGTCTCTAAGGTGCCACAAGTCCTCCTTTTCTTTTTGCAAATACAGACTAACACGGCTGTTACTCTGAAACCTAGCTCTGTATAGGAGCTCTTTGCAAATGTTAAGTTTTTAATAAAATCATTTTAAGTTTCCCATCTTGCAAATGCTTATGTCCATGCTTAATTTAAAACACATGACTTAGTTCCATTGGGTTATGCATGTGCACAAGAATTGTTAGGACCAGGGCCTGTCTGTAAATCAGGTCAAGTAGAAAGCCTGGATGCTGTAATATATCACTATTTGGTGTATGCTTCTGACTTTTTCCCTGGTATCTGCAACACGACTCTTTATTTGTTACTGAGAAGAACTAGTTCCTAATATTGTGGGTCAGAATCTCAAATTATATAAAACAGCATAGCTGCATTGAACTCAATGGAACTGTGCTGATTTACACCTGAGGATTTGGCCCCTTGAATTTGTCAATGTAATTTTTACAATTTTTGGAAAAACAAAACAGTTAATACCTAGAATAGAAGAACTTGTACATAGAGTAATTTACACCAGATGAAGTTCTGGTCTGTACCTCCACAGACTTCAACAGTGATTCAACTTCTTGTAACTTGTTGAGACATTACTTTCTCTTATTAAGCCTTATTTGAAATGCTTCCTGTAATTCCATCTTAACTTCTGTTGCCCCAAGGCCAACGAGAGTCCTCAGAAAAGAATTATATTTGCATAATTAACAATACTTTTCTTTTACCAAAAATTGAGTTAGAGGTATCACCAAACATATCATTACTGGAATATTTAAAAATGGCATGAAAAGATTTGATCTTGAGCAAAAGACTGCACTAGAAACTAGTTTAAAAAGAAGTATTACAATAGGTGGCTTGAAACTTATTTTTCTCTTTGTTTCTTGTCAGAACATCACTGCAATGTCTGGAATTTTGGAAGGATTACATAGATTTATCACTAGACAGGATTCTGTCTAACAGCTAACAGAGAGAAGTGATTTACCATTGTGAAATGGTGCCAGACACAAAAGTAAACAGTGGTGGTCAAACTGAAGATGGAGTGAAGTCAAGAGATCATCCTTCTTGTATTCAATGTATGCTACTTACCCATTAGTCAAACAAATCTTCTGGAAGCAGCTAAAGATAGAATTGTTAAATAGCTTTGAAAAAGACAGCATTTTCTTAAAGGTTTTAAAATTCTGATCTTAATCCTGCAATCCTTCCTCAGGCAAAGCCCCCACAGATTCCAACGGAGGCTTTGGCCAAGTAAGGACTATCTGAGGAGGCCAATAACAAGTGTAATTTATTTTTAAAGGAAAATAAAATTATATAGTGATCTGATTTAGTTCTGTATATATCAAAACATGGCAAACCCACTCCCTTCTCTGTCCTAAACTGCTACCTAGCCTTCTTTCAGAAAATAAACAAAATCCAGACTTTTGTGCCTGCCAGATTAAATGTTGGGGCAGGGAGGACAAAAGGAGGCTAGCAGAAGATGGATGCTCATTTCCTAGTTAGCCACTGCAGTGCTTGTCCAAAAAAAGTTGACTGCTTCAGTGTGTTTAAGCGATAGAAACTCTGCCTCAAACAAACTCATTCTGTTTGTCCTATTGTACAGTGAGGGTCTTTTGTTCAGGGATACTTGAAAGGAGTTCAACTATCTTTATTCAGAAAATAATTTAAACCTTCCGTGACAGGGTGCTGAGCAGAAAGACTGCAGAATCAGCCCCCTGCCACGCCAGCCCCATTTAGGTGAATAAATTGGAGCTGGCTGGAAGGAACATTGCCCTAATTGGGGAATGAGAGCCAGCTGCCAGCCCAATTAGCCCAGGGCTATATAAGAGGCTGGGAAGAAGGATGCTTGTCTAGCTGGCTGGCTGGCGTGCCCGCCCAGGTTCAGACACCAGGAACCCAGAGCTATGAATGCTGTATGGTGATGAAGGTGGTGGGAGCATAAACTTGTAAATAAAAGCACCAGTGGTTTCAGAACCCAAGGGTCTCTAAGTGACTTTATCTGAGCCTAGCAGAGGCAGGAGCCAGGAGAGCTCTGTTACACCTCCTTCCAACCAAATTTGCAGCTGGTAAAAGAGGCCCTGATAGTAATTAATCAGTTTTGCACAGCTCTTTGAATATGTAAAGTACTCCAGAAATGCTATGTTATTACTTTTTCATTAATACTGGGCTGACAAGGGTGCACACAAATGACAGTGTTTACCCACGACTTTGAAATGACAAGGAAAAAAAGGACATATAAAATTCATGGAAATTAAGTATGTGGGCAGGAAGTGCTGGTAAAGAGAACAAGGGAGCACTCACTTTGCCTGTACTAGTTAACCATTTGTTCCTGTTAGCTTAACACTGGCTAGCAGGACACAACTTGTCTTCCCCCTCAGTCAAAGGCTGCGTCACTCCTCTCCTGATGCACATCCAGTAATTCCTGGAGGGCCGTGGCTCTGCCTCATCAGTCCAGGCTTAGACCTGTTCCATGGAAGGTAGTATGTCTCCAACCACTGCAAAGTGAAAAGGCCACAGCCACCCATAAGAAAGCCATTGATGGAGGCTACTTGCATCACCTTCTTCAGCAGCCATTCATCTGCTTACCTTCCAACCTACCCCTCCATTCAGCTCTGCAGAAAGCTCAAAAGGAGAGAGGAGCTGGGGAGCATTTGTTTGAATCCTGTGACTGAACGCCCAGCTTACACTGTAAACTCTTTGAGGAGGGACTCTCTCTTTGCTCTAGGCTTGTATAGTGTCTAGGTACCACTGCAATAGAAATAGGCTAGGCAGAATTAGATTTTTTTTTATAATTGACTGTTTTTAAGCACATTCTTATCAATTTAAATTTTCACAGTCATGCAAAATGCTGGGTTTTAAGGATTTTTTATTTTTATTTATTTAAATTTTCACCGTTTGAGGAAATTATGTGGGGGGTGGGTTTATCCGACTATGAGGGGAGTAAGACAATTGTTTAATGACAGTAAAGTTAAAGCTGTATAACCATTAAACAAACTGTCAACATCACGTGAAAATACACAAAGTAAATTGATTTGCATCAAACTCTAATAAGTGCTCAGGAAGCATTTTTCTTACTTGGCTTATCTATACATTTCAATTAGCAATGGCAGTATTTTTTCCTGGCTTCTGTGTAGGGTAAAATTGAGATTACTGACATTTACCAATAAAAATGTTATCTGTTCAAACCTAAATATAAATAGTAATAATTATCTGGAATGGGGCAGTTTTGGCCATTTCCACTATTCCACTGGCATACTGAGGTGGTTGTTAAATCTCCCCCCATCTGCTTCCTCACAGGTAGCCTCTTTGGTTTCCAATTTAGGCCCTGTGTATTTGTTCATCATACCTGGTATCTAATTTCCCACACAATTGGCAACCCCTGTAATTTTCAGCAATATGCCCCCAGTGTTGCCAGCTCTTCTTACTTTATAGCAAGTCTCACAATATTTGGTGTGTGAAGCCCCAGCTCCTGGAATCATGTAATTATGCAAGAATCTCAACTTTGATATAAAAGGAAACAATAAGTGAGTTATTGTTGAGAAGAAAAGCTTGAAAACTTGATCCAAGTGCCCCCTAAAGCCTCAGAACCAGATGACATTTATTTCAAATCCCATGATTTTTTTAGGATGATGCTTGATTTTCAAACATTTGAGGTTGGTAAGTCTGTGTCCCATATCTCTGTGCTGCAATTATCAGCTTATGAACTTTTACACTTTAGACACTAGGTGTCATCAGAGCACATGCCAATTCTGCAGTGACAAGGAAGAATTGGTTGTGGTCTGTGTAGAAAAGAGACTGAGGAAGATGAGAGAGAGCGAAAGAAAGGATTTTATTGAAGAAAATGGGAGAAGGAGAAAATATGACACAAAGAATGAAAATGGGGAAGGGAAAGGGAGAGAAAAGAATCGAGTAACATAAATGTTATAACAAAATAATTATGTAATAACCTACTCTGTGTTGTTATAATCATATTATTAAACAATTATAGTGCAGGAGCACCTAAAGGCCACAACCAGGTTCCGCCCCATTGTGCTAGATATTATACAAATACATAATTGTAACAGTCATTGCACCAAAGAACACAGAGTCCCAAAGATATATTGGTGGTGAAATATAAATATGAATGGCCTGATTTTCAGACATGCTGAGCACCCACAACTCCAGTTGGAGTTAACAGCTTGGATTCTCAGCACTTTTGGAAATCAAACCCTAATATTTCTTATTCTAGTATAGTCTGTCATTTACTTCATAAACTATGCGAAGGCAATCTCCTAAATATATAAGACTGAAGAAGAAAGGAAAAAGTAATTGCTTATAATCTTTAGAGATACTGTCAAGAAGTTTGGTTCCAAATTTTAATCTAGTATATTTGCAAAAATTCTTATCTTCTGGTGTGGAATATTTAAATACTTTGGATTTTTTTTACATTTATGTAGGACCTACATAAAAATGTTTTGTGCTCTTTTCTATTGTCTTCATAGCTATTCCTTTTGCTTTATTTATGTTAAAATCCTATATCTTGGACAATGCAGCTTTCAGGTGGTCCTTAATAAACATTAAAAAGACCAGATGGTTCTTAATAAGGTATTATTTAAGCAACCTTGGAAGTAGGCAAGAAACATTATCCATACCTAACCCTTAATTTACCACTGTTACACAGGAAATAAAGAGGACATTTCTATGTTTTATATTTAGTCCATGTTTTATGGTTTTAGTATCACTTAGCTACTGAAGGATTGAGTTTACCAGACCTATTATCACATATGCTTTCCATTATATTATATGAGAGGCACAGCTGGATGGTTCCTAAAGCAACCCGCAAGCAAAACACTATGCCACTTACTAGGAAGGAACCATCTTCTTTCTGCCACATTTGATCAATCTCCTTCAATCATCTGATCTAAGAACCATCATATTTTTGGGTCTTCAAGAGTAGATCTTTAAAAAGGTCTGGCAATCTCAAAATCCCATCTCTAATCCTCTCCAACCTTTCCTTGAGGAAGAGGAAAAAAAGTTTTAGCAATGATATGTGGGAGTCCAACAACATAATGTACTTCTCAGCTATAACTAAATATTGTAACTTCTTTCTCAAAGCCAAGTTCAACACCTCAGACACAAGCGGTGATTTCTGCATTACATTGAAATCAACTAACAAAACTATACTGAAGTACATTCATCTGTCTATCTAGGCTCCTTTATGTCCATCATCACCATAGTATCCAAGTGCCTTCCGCTTGAAAAGATTTGTAAACAATTCTCTTTCCCTTCTCCTCCTCCTGTAAGGGAGCCAATAAGCACATAAGCAAATTTGTCAAAATAGCTCCTAAATGTCTTCTGCCTCTAACCTCCTTCATTGGCTTTTTAACCACGGTGTCTGTGAGACATACAGTACAACTAACAGCAATGGTGGGAAATTTTTTCAAAAAAATCTTAGATTCTTCCTAGTAAACAAAACAAGCAAGGTTTGGGGGTTCTTTGTTTTTTAATGAAAAACTATTCTGATATTTTTCATATGAAATGAAAAAGCCAAATCGGGGGAGGGAGGGGCACCCAATTGCTCATTTCTTTGTTGGTTATCTTTAAACAGGAAATTTGCTCCACAAAACAGCCTTAAATTCTAAATAAAAACCCAAAAGGTCCCCCGTCTTTCTACTTCATCCCACTTCCCCGAAGGAATCTAGACCAGTGGAGCCTTCTCCAGCCACTTTGATGGCTGAAGAGGCCTGAAATGGAACCACAAACTTTGCAAGATTTTTTAAACTCTTATTAGAAAGAAATCATGCAACATATATATATTAATTATTCTCTAATAGGCACAGATGCAGATGGAAAGACCTCTGAATGACCATTAATAGGACTTTTATTCAGTACATATTAATACATGCACATAATTAAAGGATTGAAGAGAAGTACAAGTCAGGCCATAGATCTACAGTACTGACTATTTTCTGTCTAAGCAATTTCCCTTTGCAGAAAATTTTGTCCTTACATCAGTGATTGAAAAATAAATCAGTGTGATACTATTATATAAAATAAAAATATAAGCTGTAGCATTAATCAGTTCAAGGAAACAATCTTTCTACAATACTGACACCTGGTGGCTTTTAAATCTTATTTACTCTCTTACCATAGTTCAGACACAATGTGAGAGGATTCTCACACCAAGGCATTTGAGGAACATCTTAACACTTTTGAATTTTTCACTTCAGACTTCTCTGCCTGCATATTGTATGGGTCACTATTTACAGGTGAAGTGTACTTTCCATTGGTGAAATTTTGGGATGTAACTTTTTCAGTTCTTGATCAGCTTGCTTCATTTTGTCTCCTTTTTTGTTTGTTTGTTTGTTTGTTTGATTTTTGTTTTTCATTTGGGTGATGTAACCGATTGGGTTCCATCCCTGTCCTTTGCTGAATGTTGTTCTACCCTGTGCCACACTGACCACACGTTTACAGTTTTGTTCTGGTTCAGCTACTAGTGCCTTTCTTTCATGCAGCTCTATACAATGGACTTCAAGCGTCTGCTGTTGGTGTCCAGCACCTTCAAGAAGTTCAGAATGTGGCAAGGAGATTCTTACACAGGCTACTCTGATAGTCTGTATTTCCTCAGCGCCTTGGCCACTGTGTTGGCTTCCTGTTCACCAGTGAAGTAATTTCATAAGAATGACCACACTGGGTCAGACTAATGATCCATCTAGCACAGTATCTGGTTTTCCGACAGTGGCCTGTGCCAGGTGCTTCAGAAGGCATGAAAAGAACAAGGCATTTATTGAATTATCCATCCCCTGTCGTTCAGCCCCAGCTTCTGGCACTCAGAGGCTTAGTAACACCCAAAGCATCCCTGGTTGCATCCCTGACCATCTTGGGTAATAGCCATTGATAGACTTATTCCCCATGAACTTGTCTAATTTTTTTTTAACCCATTTATACTTTTGGCCTTCACAACATCCGCTGGCAAGGAGTTCCACAGGTTGACTGTGCATTGTGTGAAGAAATACTTCCTTATGTTAGTTTTAACCCTGCTGCCTATTAATTTCATTAGGTGACCTGTGGTTCTTGTGTTATGGAAAGGGGTAAAATAATACTTCCTTATTTACTTCCTACATACCAGTCATGATTGTGTAGAGCTCTATCACATCTCTGTTTAGTCCTCTCTTGTCTGAGATGAACAGTCCCAGTATTTTTAATCCCTCTTTGTATGGAAGCTGTTCCATGCCCCAATCATTTTTGTTATCCTTCTCCATACTTTTTCCAATTCTAACATATTGTTTTTTGAGATGGGGTGACCAAATTGCATGCAGTATTCAAGGTGTGGGTATAGCATGGATTTCTGTAGTGTCATCATATTTTCTGTCTTCTTATATTTCCTTCTGGTAATGGTTCCTAACACGGTTAGCTTTTTGTCTGCTGCTGCATATCAAGCAGATGTGTTCAGAGAACTATCCACAATGATTCAAAGATCTCTCTCTTCCTTCTATCAGTTTCAACTGCCCTACATGTCTGAACATCACCTATTTATATTCTGACTGAAGTACGAGTGATTACTCATCTGCCACAGGCATCCTTCCATATTCAGTGTTCCAGGGGTCAGGTTTGCCACCAGTGTATAATGTGTGAAAACTAATAGAATTGTATGGTTTTGAGGTATCATCATTCTGATACCTCGACCTAAATAACTGTCTCTTCCAACCACAGTGAGTGTATCTCAAAACTGTCAGGATTCCTGCCATGCTGCAAATTGGATAAATGACAGCTGGCTAAACTTAAACATTGGTAAGATGGAAATATCACTGGGGGAGTGAGGAGGATTTCACTTGTTCAGTAGAGCGCCTGACTATCAATAAGAGACACCCCAAGCTGGCTGACAAGAGTCACAATTTGTGGATACTTTTTTTTCCCTATTGACGTTTCCACAGTGATCCATTTCACTGACATCTTGGCTGGATTTCTCAAATGAGCTTCACTAGGCACTTCCATGTACAATGACTCAGAGGTTGTAACTGCAAAGAGTCCAAACTATGAGAACGGATGACACCTGTGGGTGGCTAGTGGGGGAGATTCTTACTGTCATCTGCAAGACTTGGTGACTCTGCAGCTGTGGCCTGATCCTGAAAGACTTTGAGCACTTGCGCTGAAGTAAGAGAGAGCTGTGGGTGCTGAGGATTAGGCTCTATTTTAAGGGGTAGGCTATGGTAGGGATTTTTGTTTTTTCTGTCTTTGTTTTTATATTATTAGGCCGTGTTGCCTTTATAAAAGTTTGTCATTAGTTTTTGTTTTGTAACTTTTCACACTGTTTTTTTTTTAACTGTAACTAACTAAAAAGTAAGTATTATTGAGTCATTAAGGGTATTAATGAGGGCTATTAAGGGATGGAATGTCAGATCTAAACCTCACTAAAATGCATAGGAGAAGCTGAGACATTTGGTAGGATGGAATGAAAAACTGGGAATAGGCCTGCTTTAAAAAAAAAAAAAAAAGGAACTGTTACCAGGGTCTGTTAGTTAATTTAAGGTCATCTGACTTTGAGCTTCTTTTTGTTCCAAAGCCCAATCTTGGGCCTATTAACACCTAGTGATTTGACATTTTTGTCATTATGGCCGAGATCCTCAAAGGAATTAGGTATTAGGAATTAGGTACCTAACTCCTATTGATTTCAATGGGAGCCTAAATACCTGGATCTGGGCCCATTTCACTGCAGCCTAGAACTCCTGCCCCCAGACTCTCAAGGAAGCTACCTGTTGTGTGGTGTGATTCATGTGAAAAAGGCATCTCTGATTTCTATGCAAAGGTGCACATTCCTTGAAAAAATGACTTCCTTCTGTTTCTGCAGCCCGGTGTAAAAGCCAAATATATTTCTTTTGAATCAGACCTTTGATGTCTTTAAGAGCAAAGTTAGGAACAGAGCTACATTTAAAGATCATTTAAAGATCTTATAAGTATATGTATATGTGTATAAGTATATGTGTATGGTGTCATACAAATAGTTTCACAGTGTATTTCATAAATCCCCCCGCTCCATTTTATATGTTTTTTTATTCACTTGCATCTTGTTTTATACCATGTGGCTTCAGATATGGGACTAGATTGGGGATTGGACCTACATTTATGTTAGGAAATTAATGTTTCTCTTAATTCTTATGAAAGGTATCAGTTGGATTGCACTGGAGACTGAACCAGGAAAGTAAGTAGCAGAACAGGCTTCCCCAAGCCATCCTGACAAAACGTGCCTCCAGCATGTTATGGAAGGACTACATCTCAGAATAGGAGGGTAATTCAGTCCCCATGAGTCATTCAGTCCTTGGACTCTGCTAAGTCTGACAAAAATGCCAATTGTATTTGTGATAACATCTTTTGAGTTGTAGACAACCTGGAGAACTGGGGTAGATGCCAACAAATTCATTTTATATGGGCAACTGAACCTCCAGCAGATTTTTGGTCACTAGTGACATGAGCCAGATTTGAATAGGTGACTTAGGCTTTGTCCTCACTGATGACACAAAGGTGGTGTGTTTTTTGTTTGTCTGTTTATTTTTACAGCAAGGTAACTAACACATAATAGTTATCTCACTGTAAAATCTTCAGTGGAGACAAGGACTTATAGTGTTTATCAGGAGGTAGCTAGGTGACGTCAGTATTATGCACCCTGCCTTTGGCAGACCTTGCTTCATCTACTTAATAATAACATTAAAGTGCCTTGTCTCCGCTGTGGTTTCACAGTGGGATAGCTCATACACATTAGTTATTATCCCTAAACAAAAACACACCTACAAGTGCCTTGTATCCACTTTGGATTTTACAGCGAGATACTAATTAACTTGCTGTAAAAACACCACCTTTGTGTCAGTGAAGATAAAGCCTTAGAGGCAATTCTATCCCCAGAATTATCCAATACAATTATCTATACTATGTGAATAATTATGTTTACCATCCTTATTAAAGAACACTAAGAGTTATAGACAAAAAGCACTAAAGTGCAAAACATTACATTTTGTGTACGTGTGTAAAGCCTCATGTTAACATGGCACTTTCTTAATTTGGTGGAAGCACCTTTCATGTTAATTTAAGTTACAAACACAGTTATATTGTTTCCTGAATGGCAAGGAATGAAAATAATAGGGCTGTCGAGCAATTAAAAAATTAATTGTGATTAATCGCACTGTTAAACAATAATAGAATACCATTCATTTCATAGCATGATAGAATCATAGAAGATTAAGGTTGGAAGAGACCTCAGGAAATCATCTTTTCCAACCCCCTGCTCAAAGCAGGACCAACCCCAACTAAATCATTCCAGCCAGGGCTTTGTCAAGCCAGGCCTTAAAAACCTCTAAGGATGGAGATTCCACCACCCCCCTAGGGAACCAATTCCAGTGCTTCACCAGCCTCCCAGTGAAACTGTTTTTCCTAATATCCTCCCCCACTGCAACTTGAGACCATTGCTCCTTGGTCTGTCATCTGACAAACAGCCGAGCTCTATCCTCTTTGGAACCCCCCTTCAAGTAGTTGAAGGCTATCAAATCCCCCCTCACTCTTCTCCTCAGCAGACTAAATAAGCCCAGTTCCCTCAGCCTCTCCTAAGAAATCATGTGCCCCAGCCCCCTCCTAATTTTCATTGCCCTCTGGGTCTTCACTAGACCCGCTAAATCAACACCCACTGCATGGATTGCTGCTGCATGGATCTCCCCACAGTGAAGACAAGTCCCTAACTGCATCTACAGTGGGTGGTTAGGTCAATCTAACTTTGTCAAACAAGGCCTGAAATCTTTCAGAGCCTTGAGAATTGTAGGTAGGTTAATGACAGGTTTAAGGTAGCTTAATGTAATTTTTAGACCAGGCCTTAGGCCCGAACCTGCAAACACTTCCTCCTGCGCTTAACTCTAGGGGTTACGCCAATAATAAAGTTTCACATGAGCATGTTTGCAGGACTGGGGCCTTACTGATCTGGCGGAACTGCTACCTTCCCTCCATTGCCTGGGTGTTCACACTAGGGTTGTCAATTCTGGTTGGAGGTATTCCTGGAGGATTCATCACATGACATAATCTTTCATTAAAGATTAATCTTTCAATCCTGGAGCTGGGTTGGCAACACCAGTTCACAGGGTGCCTTCTTCGCAGTGTCTCTGCAGACTGTCACTCACCACAGCTGTGGAATTGTGGGCCGCTGAGACACTCCACCCCAGCGTGGCAGCCAAAGTCGCTGGTTTTGCATGTTCTGGGCACTCAGACTCTAGACTCCCAAGGGCTTCCCGGCTGCGCGGAAAGAAACCATGATGGGAAGGGCAGTTTCAGCCTCTTCTGCAGCTGGTGTTTCCCCTCCAGCTTCAGCTGCTCGCTTTGCCACTGACCCCGGCGAGAAGCGTCCTTGTGTGCCCGCCCTTCCTCTCCCGCAGAGCGTGCTGCCTGCCGCGGGTCTCTTCGCACCCCCCCCCCCCCGCAGCCAGGGAGCCACCCCCGTCCCAGGTGTGTGCGTGCTCGCAGCTGATAATACCCCCCCCCCCTCCGCGGCCAACCTAGTTACTACTTTCCAGCCGCGCTGCCGAGGCCCGGCAAACTCAGCTCAGCAGTGAGGCGGTGCTGGGCGGCGCGCGGCTGCGGGCGCCAGTCAATGGGCTAGAGAGCGCGGCGAGCATCCGTCCCCCGCGGGGCAGGCTGCGGCGGGGTGAGCCACGGGCGTGCTGGTGAGTACGAGCCGAGCGCGCCGCGGTGGCGGCCCCGGCACGCCGGGAAGGCGAAGGGGAGACGCCAGCTCTGGGGAGGGGAGCCGCTGCCCCGCGTCCTCCCTCCCTTCCTCCCTCCTCCCGCTGCGGGCGCCCGCCCCAGGGGCCCTCGCCCTCCCGCTCTCTCCCTTTGTTCTCCTCGCCCCGGTCCCCGTCGGGGTCCCCGTGCGCGCCAAGCGCTGGCTGCTTTTAGCGGGGCTTTAGTGACATCGGTGCCAGGTCGTGCCTGGATGCCCTGAGGGTGATTGCAGGCGGGCTTGGGTCAGTCTGGCTAACCACGGGTGTGTGTATCCACGCCCCGGGGTTACAACTGCAAGCTGCTGTGTAGACACACCCTAAGGCCTAAGTATGGCTTGGGGGGGGGGCTTAGGGGTGTGTGTTTGTGGTTTTTTTTTTAACTGAAATAGTTATAAAGAGACCTTACACCACAGATTCCTCTGCCCCTACAGGGATGAAGTGTACTAGCATAAGCAATTTAATCCAGTGCAAACTGGGTCCCTGCTAGGATTTCTTTTTTACTGCTTTAATTATTGGTTTCAGAGTAACAGCTGTGTTAGTCTGTATTCGCAAAAAGAAAAGGAGGACTTGTGGCACCTTAGAGACTAACCAATTTATTAGAGCATAAGCTTTCGTGAGCTACAGCTCACTCAGTACAACGCTGTAGACTAGCCCTTAGAGGCAAAGGCTGTAGTTCATCAGAATTGGAAACAATCATCTTTTCAGTGCTGCTAAATAATGTGCATGTGATTGCAGGGAGGAGGGCCTGAAATTAACTCGTTTGAGGACTGAATAACTGCATGAACTTTTTCCGAAGCCTGAATGGACTATTGTGATGACCCAGTCTGACCTGTGTAACACAGGCTCTAGAACAGGGGTGGGCAAACTTTTTGGCCTGAGGGACACATCAGGGTTGCGAAACAGTATGGAGGACTAGGTAGGGAAGGCTGTGCCTCTGCAAACAGCCTGGCCCCTGCCCCCTGACTGCCCCCCCCCCAGAGCCTCCAACCCCCCCTGCTCCTTGTCCCCTGACTACCCCCTTCCGGGGACCCCCTGCCCCTAACTGCCCCCCCAGGCAACCCCTATCCAACCCTCCCTCTCCCCTGACTGTCCCGACCCCTGTCCACACCCCTGACAGGCCTATCCAACCCTCTCCCCGCTCCCATGCCTATCCAACCTCCCCCCCTGCTCCCTGTCCCCTGGGAACGCTGTACTTAACTGCCCGCCCTGGAACCCCACCCCCTATACAACCCCCCCCCCCAAAAACCTCTGCCCTATCCAACTGTCCCCTGGGGCCTCCTGCCCCTTATCCAAACCCCCTTACCCTTACCATGCCACTCAGAGTGGCAGGACAGGCTTATTTGAAAGACTGGGAGGTGGGCGGGCGCAAGCCGTGCTACCCGCATGGCGGCATTGCTGTAGCAGAGGGGAGACAGCGGGGGAGGGGCCAGGGGTGAGCCTCCCTGGCCGGGAGCTCAGGAGCCAGGCAGAACAGTCCTGTGGGCCGCATGTGGCCCGCGGGCTGTAATTTGCCCACCCCTGCCCTAGAACTTCCCTAAAATAATTCCCACACTAACCTTTTGGCGTTTGCTTTTATGGTTTTTAAACATTTAAGTTGTCCAGAAAAATAAGGCAATGAAAATAAGTTCCAAATTTTGCTATAACAGGGTAATAAAATTTACATGCTACTTGTTGCCGCCTACTCTCTTTACATGTCTCTCAGTATAGACTCAGGCCTCATTAGAATTCAAAGGATATCTCCTCTGGTGCAGTTCTTCACTAAATATAAAGTCTAATAGCTCTTTGGACTGTCAAGCTACTTGTTCAGACTTGTTTGGTATATAAGGACCCTCCTATGAAGTATTTATGTACAACTTGAATTTGTAATCAATGTTCTAACATTCTGTAGTATTGCTCTCATCCTCCACATCTGCCTTCCTCCTCATATTGCCTAAGGCTTTGAGCAATTTTGTTCTTTAGTCAAAACTGATTTTTTTTTAAATTACATTTTAATATACTGACAAATGGGAAATACTGTGGTCAGTTTGGATGAGCTATTACCAGCAGGAGAGTGAGTTTGTGTGTGTATGGGGGTGGGGGGGATGTGAGAAAACCTGGATTTGTGCAGGAAATAGCCCAACTTGATTGTCATGCACATTGTGTAAAGAGTTGTCACTTTGGATGGGCTATCACCAGCAGGAGAGTGAATTTGTGTGGGGGGGTGGAGGGTGAGAAAACCTGGATTTGTGCTGGAAATGGCCCACCTGATGATCACTTTAGATAAGCTATTACCAGCAGGACAGTGGGGTGGGAGGAGGTATTGGTTCATATTCTCTGTGTATATATAAAGTCTGCTGCAGTTTCCACGATATGCATCTGATGAAGTGAGCTGTAGCTCACGAAAGCTTATGCTCTAATAAATTGGTTAGTCTCTAAGGTGCCACAAGTACTCCTTTTCTTTTTGGGAAATACTGACTAACTTTCATGAAACTTCCTGTTTTGCTGTCCAGAGTAAAATGTACTCACTTTCACAATCCTCTTTGTCCCTTGTAAAAATGTTCCTGTAGAATTAATATTCCTAAATACAGATTACTGGAGTAATGTTCCTAAACATATAGCTATGGAATTGCAATAAATGTATGCAAATATTATGAAGCACAGGGAGATGTTTATTTAACTAGATCAGGGGCTCTCAAGCTGGGAGTTGGGACCCTTCAGGGGGTTGGAAGATTATTATATGTGGGGTCGCAAGCTGTCAGCCTGCAGCCCAAACCCTGCTTTGCATCCAGCAGTTATAATGGTGTTACATTAAAAACACTTTTTGATATATTTGGGGTGAGGGGTGTCGCACTCAGAGGCTTGCTATGTGAAAGGGGTCACAGTACAAAAGTTTGAGAACACTGAACTAGATCGTTTGTTTGTTTTTTATTTATTTGTACTATTATGGCACCTACAAGCCCTAGATATGGACCAGAACCCCACTGTGATAGGCACTGCACAAATACAGGGGGAAAAAAAGACAATCTCTACTCCAAAGAATAATGAGGTGTCCATCATGGGGGGGGGGAGGGTGGGAATGAGTTTAGCTGACATGTTTTTCCTCTGCATCTTTTTAGTGATGTTCTTATTAAACACTGTCCCCTCCCCGTCCCACATGCAAACTCATTTTAAAGGCTTAGCTCAAGTCCCCAGTCAAGCAAACAAAACACCCCTCCTCTTCTCTGCTGGTTTCTTTCATCAGTTTGCAATAATTTGTTTCATTTAGGCATGGGGGGAATAGCTTTCCCTCTAGTTCTGTCAATCCAAGCCCTGGTCTAACATAAACCTCCAAAGCAAGAAAATTCAAAGGTAATGTCCTCTCAACAACACTTAGCGCCCTGCCCATCCGCCAGCACACCTGAAGTTTTTTAGGAAACCCGGTCCAACATTGTTTTACCATTGAGACTAGAAGTGTCCCTTTGAAACAATTCTATCTGAATGGAAGTCTGTGAAAAGGTATATAGGATTAGTTGGCATCAAGTTCAAGGAGACAATAATATTTCTATGAGCAATAGGTTTAAAATTTGAATTGAAAAAACAAGGTAACTCCTTCATGTAGCAGAAACTAATCTTAACCGAAAGCTGTTCTAGATTCTTCCTTTGAGATTCAGGTTAATCTAGAGATTTCTGACATTCCTAGAAGATGAGGCTGCTGTAGAGTAGACTGAGGTAAATGATGTGTCATTTTTAGGCTCCATTTCTGCAATTGTATATGTGTGAATGGTGAACCTCCTTTCTGCATTAATCTCTTTGAAGTCAGTGGCCCTCTTCATATGTAGAAGGGTCTGCCCATGCAGACCGGATAACTCGTTATTCTGAAATGGAGTCAAAGGATATGCAAACCACAGGTGTATGCGTGTACTGAGAGGGGGGAGGATAAGAAGCCATTGGATATTTAGAAACCGGTAACAGATACTTTAGCAGGGAGTGAGAATTTCTCTGGTATTCCTCCTCCACTGCAAATAATTTGTCAGGTTAGTTCCAGAAGTCAACTTCACCGTAGTAGAATTCTGTGGGGGAAACCCTGCCTGTTGGTGGTTGAGGTTCTTCCCTTCCAAATATAAATGGAGTTGAACGATTGTATTTTACAATGTTCTGGAAATGCGTTCCATACTTGTACATATGCATGTCATTGAGCCTAAATGATGCGAGTGGGAGTTTGAAAATGCAAGAATCTGAACAAATTTAGAGCTAAGGAATTGATCCACCAGCCACTGAAGTTAGTGGAAATATTCCCATTGGACACTGGACTGTGCCCCAAGTACATTGCAATAGCAGATTATAATGAAAGTGCTGAGAGACCTTTAGGTAAAATGTTGTTTGACTTTAAAACATTGTAAAATTCCTTCCATTTTTTGTGTAGTCAGGAAGTACCTTTTACTAAACTTGCTTAAATACAGAACTAAGAGTAGGCCACAGGGGTCTCATGAGAAAATACCTGAACGTCAATTGGTTAACATTGTGTGAAGTATTATCTGAAATGGAATTTTGGGAGTTAACGGAACGGCAAGTTTCTGTCTTTAAAGATATTTTCTTCTTTCCCTCTATTTAATAATGAAACGAGCTCTATGGCCAAGCTCCCCTCAGTATTTTTTTTTTTCTGTCTCTTCTGTCAATATGCACCAATGTTCACTGAGTGTCTGTCCTTGCTTTGAAGTCTGTCCTCCCCTATCGTGGTTTGCACCTCTAATTGACAGATCTAATATCTGTGTGGAACAGAACAGATAATTAACGAAGAATGTATGAATATACAGCTTCAAAGAAAAGAAATGGACAGATAAGACACTTTACATTTCAACTTGAACTCTTCAGTCTTCGCAGTCAGATTTAAAAGAACACTGTCAAGTTAAAAATATTTCATTCTGAAAATATTTCACTTAATTGTTGGTACAAGTAACACGTAGGCATATAAAATCAGAGATGGGAGAAAAATATTTTCCTCAGTTTATGAACTTTATGTAGTCATTTTCACTGTTTCCTCTATATGGTTCCTCTTTTAGAAGAATCTTTGAAATACACTGACTTAGGTAGAGGAAGGCCATTAAACAAAAAGTGATACTAATACGGACATTCTCATGTTAACTCTCTAAAACTCTAAGCTTCTTTAAAGGGGACAACTAAGCACTGATACTTTCCAATTGTACTTTTAAAGCGGATTTGTTCTTTCAGATATTAAACGATTCCACAAGATGTTTGCGAAAGCAACAAAAAATTTTGTGAGAGAGACTGACTGTGGCGGTGACTTGATCCCTGTATCCCGCTTGAATGACTCAGATAAATTACAGCTTCTCAACTTAGTAACAAAGAAGAAGAAATTGTGGTGCTGGCAGAAACCAAAGTACCATTTCTTGACAGTTACGCTGAATGATGTGCTTACTGAAGACAAACCTATAAAACCAGGTAAAACTATACTTGTATGACATTACAGTAGATAAGAATGCAAAGTACAATCTGTTCTAACCATTATTAACTAAAGTTCTTATAGCATGTTACTGTAGGGTTTCTTTTGGCTCTGAAATATTCAGCACTTTTAAATATGAGATGGTTTGATCTTTTCTATGCTTGACTTGTCATTTAGCTAATAACAATACTAATAAAATGTTAGTTAAAAAGTGAAATGTCTTGCCCAGTGGGAGTAGTGTGATTGAATGCTGGAGACTCCAAATGACAGTGTTGTTAAATGTTATTATTTTATGGCTTGACATTCTGAAGAGCTCTTTCAGAGTCAGTGTCAGGCTCCAGTGTGTGGTAATACTGTGCTGTCATAGTGCACTCTAGATGAGAGCGCACTGCGATATGCTCAGCAGTTACCCCTTGCCATTCCACAGGTGAGGTGAGCTGCATCTCCTAATCCTCAAGCCCTGGGGCAAATGATGAATTTGGGGCAAATCAGTCTTGACGGCTGTCTGACCTTTTATAATACATATTTAAAAACTGTTTGTTTCCGATGCTTAATCAGCTGATGTGGGAAAAAAAGGTTTTATATTGATCCCCAAAACAGAAACAGCGCAGGTAGCAGGAATGCAAGCTTTCCCACAGGTCCCCACCAATATTTATCAACCCTGACTTGGAAAGTCCAGCTCCAGTTGCATACAGAGGAGAGCTCAGTCTTCCTGCCTGTTTATTCCTTGTCATCTCTGCCAAAATTGAAGACATTTGGTCACAGGTGACTAAACCTAGATTTGATTGAGTGACCAGCAAGTGAAGGAGTCTGGGCCTGATTCTGATACCGGTTATACTGGTTTATACTAATGTGTACCAATGAAAATCTACTGGTGGTAGCAACAGTGGAAGCATTTGTGTAGACAGGGCTCAGGCATTTTTATCCCCATGTTGTCGTCTCCTGTGTGGAGTGTCTGTACTTGTGTTTCCTCAAGTTGTGTTACTCAATGGTGGGAACCACTGCTAGGCCAACATTCGAAAGGTAATAGCATAGCCAAGATCAGTATCTCTCGGCAGACATGCTATCCAACATAAACAAGTAATCTGAAGTGATCTATGTTTATAACTTGCACATTACAGTTCCCAATTTTGAGTTCTGTGCCTAAAGTGTGTTATATTTTTGGCATTAAAGGCCATGATCCAAAGCCCATTAGATCAATGGGAGTCTTTCCATTGGCTTCAGTGGACCTTGACTCAGGCCCATGATGATACAAACCAAGATAATGGAAAATAAAAAGCTGAAAATATAGGTAGTTGAGTTGTGTATGTATTCTGTGTATGGCAGGAAAAAATCTCTAGGGTACTTTATAAAACTCTCATAGGATTTGAACTCAGTACTGTAAACATCATACATTTCCTTAAAATGCCAAAATGAAAAATAGTGTAAATTGGGGGGGAAAAGATGGAACAAACAAAAATAAGGGTTGTAGGCCAGTTAACTCTTCTGTGTGACTTTATTTACCTGTTCATATTTTCCACAGGCTTCTGTTTCAGGATCTATTGTTTTCAAGTCTGCATTAGTCATTTTTTATTGTGGGCTTGTTTTTGTTTTGTTTTTTTCTTTTCCAAGTTGTTGTTGAGTCTGACTTTGTGAAATATGAGGGGAAGTTTGAAGACTTTGTCAGAGGAAGTATTGAAACTTCATTTGGAAAGATCAACCTGGGTGCTGGAGGAAAAGGCTTTGTAGAAAGCCAGTCTTCGTTTGGAAACCTAAAAAAGCAGGAGGCTGATTTGCAGCAGCTTATGAAAGACCTCAAGGGAAGGTATGAGTTTTAATTTTGCCATCCATGTAAAGCTTAAAAAGGAATAATGAACATGTGAAATATATCTTCAAGTGGCTTATTTTTATGCTGAATTTACACGTTGAACTTGGAGCCAAATCCTCCCTCTGTGGGGCTCTGTGTGGGTGCAGGGATCTGTTTGTTTTGGTGGTTAGTGCAGGACTGGAGCCTGAGTTTAGACAGGTTGTAACCAGTGGGAGTAACAAACCACGGGAGAGGAAAAGGGAATGCCAAAGATATGGACTAGAATCAGGCAGTTTCTTGGATTTTAAGTCTTGTGTAAGGAGTGTGTAGATCTTGATGGATCCAGTAAGAATACTTTTAATGTATATTGGTTGTTTACAAGCTAGAACGTTTTGAGGATTTTCTTCACCAGACGTCTAGGGCAAATACTCATGGAAACCAAACTTCAAATACCCAGTATTCTAGTAAGCAAGCTTTAAAATCTGCTCTCTGAGTGTTCAAGCTAGTAAAACTTGATTGTTCAAATTTAATAGGAGTGAAATACAAAAGGGGAGCAATATGTCAGTGAAAATTCATTTAAATATTAAATGAATAATCAAAGAAAACATTTTACAGCACTTTCCTATCACTAATACAAACTATCCCTTATAACCTGAGGAAAAATAGACTTCTGAAGTCAGGGGCTTAGTTCCATAAGATACGGAGCACCTCCTGACAATCTCTGCGTGCCCCTAAATCCCATATAAGGGCATCATACTACAATGAGTTGCCCATGGACAGACCCCCTTTGTGGAACCCAACTTACTTCAGTGGGAATTTTGTGCACTTTTGCCTTATAGGATTGGGGCATGAATCATATGGGAGTCAAGGGTACTCAGCATTTGGTAGAATCAAGCCCTTAATCTGTTTGGATTCAATGCAACATACTTTAACAACCGTTGCTAATGCTTTGATGATGAGAGGTGGCAGGTGTAGAAATGAGATGGAGGAATTAGTTTTTTCGCTAGCTGCATGATAGTTGTCCAAAGCAGTGTAAATTTCCTTTAAACAGATCCTCTAAAAGTAATCAATTTCTCACAGTAAGGATTGCCTGCTGTTCTGCTTGTCAAAGCCTTTACAAACAGCCATTGAAAGGCACCTTGTTACTTTCTTAGTAAATTTCCTGATTAAAAACATAAATATCCTAGCAAATGTGTGTGCCATGATTCAAAAATGAATTTATATGTAGTATAAAGGGGGGAAAAACTCTTAAGATCTAGAGTAGTTGTCATGACAGTGACACACTAAGTCATGCCTAGTATCCCCTGGAAAAGATGAATTTTGAAAAAGCTAGTTAGCTGCTCCATTAGAATAGGCAACTCTCCCATAGCAAATGGAAATGTACTGAAGTTAATCCAATGTCTGTGGGCTCACAATCTTCACAGTAATTAAACCGCATTTACAAACATTATCTGTATTCCACTCGGGATGGTCATAAGGTATACACCAATCTATGAATACCTAAAATGAAAATTAAGATCCCAATGATTTGTATCATGTTTGTAACTGTAGTGTATTAAATTCATACAAGCCCTAATCTAGCAAAAATATATTTGGCTTCTGAAGTGTGGGAACGCACATGGGACTGCAGAATCCTTGGTTTGTTAGACTCAAACCAATTATTGAGGCCCTTAATTTTCTGAAGGTAATATGCACTGTATCTGAGTCTCACTGGATTGTTTATGCAGATTTTGCACTGGAAGTATGCCAGCACAATATGCCTGCATTGCACCCAAGCATCTGGCTCATTTTCTCTAGAAATGACACTTCATAACTTAATGCTTATGATACAAAATATATTGCCAATATTCCAGCCAGTCCTAGTTTCACTGGGAGTTGGGAGATTACAGAACAAGATTAACAAGATTAATTTGCAGTTTTTCTGTGTCCCTGGTCATAAGCAGTATGGCCCTTAGAATTTACCATGCTGAGGCAGTTCTTTAAAATTGAAATTTCCTGTATTTGTATTTTAGTTGTTTCATGATGTGCCACAAATTTTTCTCCAGCATCTACCTATTATCTTACTCATAGAACATTATGTGATAATATTAAACACTGGTGAGCTTGAAACTGAGGGTTTGATTTTAAGCAATATATTATCAAGGGAGCGTAATTACTTGATTTCACCTAATGAAATGACTTATCCAGGGTTTGTTGGATCTATAATTATTCTGTTCATTTTTAATGTGTGTCCTAACTGTTCCTTTGCAAAAATGCAGTGCTTATTTTGCATTACTTGAATTGTGATATAATTCAGAAGTTTAAATAAAGTTTAAAAAAGAATTTGTCCTCCATGTACATAATACATGATACTGTCCTGCGTGGTGTAAAATCAGCTTCCCTCCACTTATACGTACCTTCTAAAGGAGAACCATAGTAAAGCTCAGAATTAAATTACAAAAAACCTATGGTGTATCCCCTTTTTTAGCAAGGATTTAACAACTGAATGGTGTGATGTAAGGTCCTGCATAAATAAAATTTCATTACTTTTTTACAAAATATGCCCTACAACATCTGTTAACCTAATATGAAGTATCAAAAATAATTAAAATTAAAACTCTTGTCAAATACATGAACAAAGTGCATTTTGTGATACATTATCCTTGCTCTTTTTTGCTGTGTTTGCTGAACTAAGTTGCTATTTCACAAAATGCAGTAATTCACTGTCTTGCAGCTGCTTAGAGTGAATAAATGAGGCTCTACTACTAATCAATTTGTTAGAAAATAAGCTCAAGAATAATTGTTTTGTTTTATACCATCATAGAAGTGTAGGAGTGGAAGGGACCTCAGTAGGTCATCTAGTCCAATCTCCTGCACTCAAGACAGGACTAAATAGTGCTAGACAGTCTCTGACAGGTGTTTGGAGGTTTTTAAGAACAGATTAGACAATGAGGGAGATTGTTCCAGTGATTAATTGCCCCAGTGATTAATTGCCCTGACAGGAAGTTTTTCCTAATGTCCAACCTACCCCCCCACCCCCACCCCCCGCTTCAATTCAAGCCCACTGCTTCTTGTCCGATCCTCAGAGACTAACAAGAACAATTTTTCACCCTCCTCTTTGTAACAATCTTTTATGTACTTGAAAACTGTTATCATGTGCCCTCTGTCTTCTCTTCTCCAGGCTAAACAAACCTCCCTCCCTGCCCCCATCTTTCCTCATAGGTCATGTTTTCTAGACTTTTAATCATTTTTGTTGCTTTTCTCTGGACTTTCTCCAATTTGTCCACATCTTTCCTGAAATGTGGCACCCAGAACTGGACACAATACTCCAGCTGAGGCCTAATCGGTGTGGAGTAGAGTGGAAGAATTACTTGCTTCCAGCTCTCCTCCTAATACATCCCAGAATGATGTCTGCTTTTTTTTTTTTTTTTTCAATAGTGTTACACTGTTGACTCATATTTAGCTTGTGACCCACTATAACCTGCAGATCCCTTTCTGCAGTACTCCTCTCTATGCAATCATTTCCCATTTTGTATATATGCAATTCCTTCCTAAGTGGAGTACTTTGCATTTCATCCTATTTACATTTGGACAAACTGGAGAAATGGTCTGATTTTGAATTTTAACCCTATCCTTCAAAGCACTCACAACCACTCCTAGTGTGGTATCGTCCGCAAACTTTATATATGTTCTCTCCATGTCATTATCTAAATCAGGGACCAGTAACCTTTGGCATGCAGCTCTTCAGGGAAATCCGCTGGTGGGCCAAGATGGTTTGTTTATCTGCAGCGTCCAACGGTTCAGCCGATCGCAGCTCCCACTGGCGGCAGTTTGCCATGCCAGGCCAATAGGGGCTGTGGGAAGTGGCAGCCAGCACTTCCCTTGGCCTGCGCCATTTCCCACAGCCCCTATTGGCCTGGCACAGCAAAGTTCTTTAAAATGGAGCCAGTGGGACCTGTGATTGGCCGAACCTGCGGACGCTGCAGGTAAACACACTGGCCCGGCCCATCAGCAGATTTCCCTGACAGGCCACATGCCAAAGGTTTCTGATCCCTGCTCTAAATCATTTATGAAGATATTGAACAGAACCGGGCCCAAATTGAAATATGTTCTGGTATATTCCAACTTAAAATTCACGTTATTATTGCTTATGCAGTGAGTTAATTAGCCAGATTTATTTATATATGCCTAAACTGAGTAATGGTGGGAGTTTTATTGCTGTTAATCTTGTCCTTCTTTCCCCTCCCTATTATTTGTTCCCCTCATTTGTCAAGTAATGCATGAAATTAAATTGTAATCTCATCAAGGCAGGGACCATGTGTTTGTATTTGTTCTTTAAAGCACCTAAGGGGTTTTTGAGCACTGTTGGAAATACTTAGACTGGTAAGATACCTCCACCGGTTATCTGTTCAATGTAGATTTCAATCAGTAGTATTATATGGCTTAAGTGAACTCATAAAACGTCACCACTCAGAATTGCATACAATCAGGTGAGGGGGAATAGAGTACAGGAAGTTGGAAAGAAAATTCTGGAGCAGTGTCCCCCTTTTGAACTCAGTCATAAGTCTTTTAGTACTCTCAGGGAAGATGTGGCATAGAGTAATTGTCTGGTGTCTCTGTAAGGGAACTGTGAAATACTGTATTTAAGGACAGGTTTCAGAGTAGCAGCCGTGTTAGTCTGTATTCGCAAAAAGAAAAGGCGGACTTGTGGCACCTTAGAGACTAACCAATTTATTTGAGCATAAGCTTCCATCAGCTACAGCTCACTTCATCGCAAAGTGAGCTGTAGCTCACAGAAACTTATGCTCAAATAAATTGAAGGATATTATAGTAAGTATTGTGTTATGGTGTGATGGTAAGTAATCAGTCAGAAAACTGATATTTTAAATGGCTTAATAAAGGAAATAATATGGAACTGTTTAGTGGAATGTGACAGTGGATTAGACTGGTGTTCTCTGCTGTCTGAGACCTGGCTACAGACTTTTGTTCTGAGAAGGAATAAAGCTTTACAAGAGTTGACCTTGTAAAGTAGGAGGTAGTATGTGAATAGAAGAAATAGGCTGTTGTGTTTTATAAGTGAGGTAGAGAAGATTGAACCGACTAGCACTTTTCTGTTGAGTAGGTCCGAGAAATGCATTTTACAATGTGAAGAAGTAGGTGCATTTCTTTTCAGGGGGAATGTCGCATACATTTGATTGGTGCAGCTAGAAACCAGTTCACGTGTGGAAATGGTTCTTCAGCAGCGTAGTTGAGTTTTAAAGTGGTGAGCAGAAATATGTGGTGCTAGGAGATAGGCACACTCACTGATGGGCAACGTCCTAAGGGCCCAACATTGCAAGCCCTCTCTTTGTTTAGAAAGCCCAGCAAATAGCTGAGTACTTAGCATAAAAGTTTGCAGGTTAAGGCCTTTCATCTTTTTCCCCTGGAAAATCTAGGTAGGATTGGATGGAAGAGTGGTCCTAGCCCGCCTGAGGAAACTCTGGCCGCTGGGGACCTGAGGAGGCTACTCAGCTGGTGGCTCTAGGTTTGTTTCTCTAGATTTGTGATCCTTTACCTATTAGAATGCAGTAGTGCCAGATGCTGGGCTGCTTGTATCCGCCTGTCGTGCTCCTTCCTTTTATTGGCTCCTCTCTTTTTCTCTTTGCTGCCTCTGTTCTGCAGCAGAGAGAGAGAGTACTCAGTGCACCTATTTACCCTTTCTTATAATACAAGAAGAGAACTTCCAATAAAATTGAAAGACAGTAGGCATAATCCTGCTCCCATGGTAAGTCAATTGGAGTTTTGCTGTTGACTTCATTGGGGGCAGGATCAGCCCAAGTGAGTTTAAAATTGATAAAAGGAAGCTTTTATTACACAATGTATAACTAAATCATAAAAGCTTTCATTTCATCTTGTAACTTACAAAAACACATACAGAATTAAAAGTAAATATATCTGTGATTTGAGGTATCCAGCATTTCAAATGTTTTATAATGTTTCCTTTGTAAAGCATTTCAGCTCACCTTTAAAGAGTTTGAAAGGAATGCAGTGGAGCGATAGGAAGTTAACCCAGATCGATGATGATGCTGTAAAATAGAATGTGAAAGATTAGAGTGATATGTTGGTTACCATAAATAAGAGCATTTTAAAATATGACTTTTGAAATAGAGACTAACAAATTTATTTGAGCATAAGCTTTCATGAGCTACAGCTCACTTCATCGGATGAAGTGAGCTGTAGGTCACGAAAGTTTATGCTCAAATAAATTGGTTAGTCTCTAAGGTGCCACAAGTCCTCCTTTTCTTTTTGCAGATACAGACTAACACGGCTGCTACTCTGAAACCTGTTGAAATAAAAACTGCAGCTCCATTTGTGTGCATCCTCAGTCATTTTAATGTAGCCCTTCCTGCATCTCATGGTAACTATGCTCATAGTACAAGGCAAAGGAAAACTGAGTGAATGAGATGTCTTAGGCTTGGCCTATACTACAGAGTTAGGTTGACATAGGCAGCTTATGTTGACCTGTGTCAGTGTCTACACTACAGCCTTCAGCCTTGCTCCCACCGATGTAAGTGCTGTGCTACACCGACATAACTCCACCTCCATGAGAGGTGTAGGGCTTACCTCTGTGTAGTTAGGGTGATATGAACCTGTGTTTCTTACATCAACTGGTGGCTATCTTGTCAATTTCATGGCTCCCCAGCCCTGAAATTGACAAGAAAGTTAGCTGCTGTCAGGTCTCCACTCCAAGACAGGCTTGGGCTGCCACTCAGGCTCCACACCAGGAGCCCTGCTGCCCCCCAGGGTCCTGGGACTCCAGGTGCAGATCTCACAGTCTAAGGCAAGAGGCTCCTAGCGGGGAGCTGTGTGGAACAGAGAGCCTTGGCTCTCTTTTTTTTTTTTTTTTTTTTCTCTCTTTCTCTCTCCGCCCCCCCCACCCCCCACACACACTTCCCCTCTTCAGTCACTGTGTTGTCCTTAAAAGACTCATTTCAGGATTAATTATTACCATTATATATATATGTTCATATTAAAGTCAGTGAGGACAGGAGGGAGGCCGCTAGTGTACAGGGACCATATTCAGGAAAGCATTTAGTGTATGTCCTGTTGGAGTCAATGGAATTGAGACTTGAGAATAGGAGGCTTCAGTTTTGACACAGGACTCTTAAATGGTTAGCTGTACTCCAGAGTCAAAAGGTATAAGAGGGTTTAGGCCAGATTAACTCCATTGCAATAGATGAAACTGAACTCTGAAGGGCCATTTATTTTTAACAAAATTTAAGCAGGTTTTGAAGTACTTCTTGAGTTAGTACTATTTCTGGTACCAAATTAATCTGGTTGTATTTTTCTACATTCTCATTTCTTTTCCTATAACTGGATAGAATGGAGGATGTCCTATAACTTTGTAACCACCTAAAATAGGCACAAAATAGGTGGAATGAAAACAAGAGAGCATGGGGGAAAGGTTCTAGTGTTGCATCCCTGTTGGTCCGTATGTTGCCTATTGCAAGTTCTTTGAAGCATGGACCCATCTTGCTGTATATCTTCAAGATGCCTAGCACACTTCTGAATACTGCATAAAGCTTAATTATAGTAATAATATGGAAAGTGTAATCTCTGTTAGTTACTATGCTGCTCAGTAGCCCCAGTTTTGCATGTCGGTGGGAGTTTCCAAGAACACTGTTGTTTGTGACCATTTGAAAATTCTTGGATTTCAAAGAGCCTGACCTTTCAGATATAAAACTAAGCTTTACAAAAAAAAAAATCTCAGGAATGTTTGGGTACATTGTTATAACGATTATTACATTGCTTTGATATATTTTGTTCCTCATCTGCACAATTTTTAGGGTTTTTAGACCATTCTTTCTGAATGACTGAGCTTTCACAGAAACAGAGGTTTCTAAATTCCACACTGATCAAAAATTGTCTGACAGTATGGTGTGTTTCATTTTTTTTGAGGGAGGGGGTGGGTTAGTTTTTTGTTTTTAAAGAACCAACCTGACTTAAATCTGATGTTGTGCTGTCTGTGTAACGTCTGAAGCTCCAGAAACTGGGGTGTCTAAACTTTTTTAATTCCTAAAAAAAAAGAGCTAGAGATGTATTGATTTAAATGAATCTGATGCAGAACGTGTCTCTTGTATTCTATTTTCTGGGAATGATAGTTTAACCCGTCTGAATACCCCATTTACAGTAGAATGGAGAAGAAAAGATTAAATAACTCCTGCCAAGGATGGCAATCTTTTAATCTTCTAGCTATCTTGCTAGCTAGAACTGTCTGTTAATAGAAGGTATGACCCCTCTTTTAGGAACCTCAGATGAGTATTTTGAAAAAGGTTGGTATAATTAACACATTTTAGTTGATGGAATACAGTTAAAAGTTCCTTTAACTTCACTGACAGGATTGAATCCTGTCAATCATAGACCCCAGAAGATGTGGTAATGAAGTATGTAATCCATTTCTTAGAAAAATTTTGTGGTTTCTTGACATTTTTAGGGCATGATTCTGGTACCCTTTCTCATGTTGAATAGCATCTTACTTCAGGAGTGACTTCAGTGGGACTTAAGGACATGCTTAAGTGCTTTGTTGAGTTGGGATGATTTGCTAAATTGGGGACATAATAAGGTGCTACTCAACATGAGTAAAGGGGGCAGAATCGCTCCCCCCTCTTCATTTCCCCACCCCGCCATCTTTTGAATGTGACAGTTCTGGTAACTGATTTTTTTTTTTTTTTTAATGTATCCTTGACCTTTGCAGGTGCATTGGAACTGACACAGGGAATAACACTGAGGTAACCTTTTAGTCCATGCAAGGGCTTTAAGCTAAACAAATTCATGCTAGAAATCCTGCATTTTTAACCATGAGGGGTAATTAACGATTGAAACAACTTCCTAGGGATAGGGGGGATTCTCCATTTCTTGAACTTCTTTAAGTCAAGACTGGATTTTTTTCTAAAAGATGGATGCTATCACTGAAATAAATTTATGGACTAAATAGTTTATTGGGTGAAGGTCTATGACTTGTGTTATGCAGGAGGTCAGACTGGATGATTTTAACAGTCTCTTCTGTCCTTAAAATCTATTAAATGTTATCTACTTCTACCATGTAAAGTACTTGGTTAGTTGTGACCCCAGTTTACCAGCCATGAGTCTGACTAGACACTAAAATGGATTTATTAATAGCAAGATTAGAAAACGGAGGTAATTATTATAGGTGGGGTTGGGAAAATGTCGTCTTATTAAGGTTGCCTGATATGTCCTATTATAAGACCTGTTTTCAGTTGTTTATAACATTGCCAAACTTTAGCTGATTCGTCTGAAATTTTCCACTTTGAAGGTCTGTCTCAAGCAGAATTTTTTTTAACATTTTTTAGCCAAAACAGTTGCATTGTTTCTGAGAACAACGCTAGGGAAAAAAATCTTGTTTTGCCCATTTTAAAAAAATTCTGGTGTCCTTTTCTTTGAAAACTGTAGTTGGCCCCATGCTTTGGAGCAGGGACTTGAAATTTGCAGGAGGGTGATCTTTGTGTCAGGGATGTGCCTTTTGCTATCCCCTGATAAAACTACCCAAGTTACAAGCTTTTGAAAAATTGCAGTTCACACATGGTCAGTCAAGACTTGCTAGAGCATTCCAGCTAAAATCGTGGAAGATTCTGTCCTCACTGAGCATGCTTGAACCTCTTGCAGCTACTGGTGTTGACCAGACTGTACATGTACTGTCCCCATAGAATGACAGAACATGGTCCAGCCCAGGGCTACAGAGGCCAAAGCTGGACTTCCCCTATAATGGCTGCTCCGTGCCACAGTGGAGCCAGTCTCTCCTATGCTCTCAATGATACCTCACCCCTGCTGGCACCCAGACAGAGAAAGCTGTCTGATCAAATGCAGAGGGGATAAAAAACAGAGCAGGGAGGAAGGAAAAGGAGTAGATTGGGACAAGGAGATTTTTGGAACTGGGAGCTGGGACTGGGAGGCAAATTAATTCTGGTATTTTCTAGCGTTTGAGTGCTTGACTTTGCAGCCTTAATTTTCTTCTAATAATTTCAAATTACACCCAAAAAACATTGGCTAGTAGACAAGGGTGTGAGATAGGCATCCTTAGGTATGCCACTGGATGGACCACAAATATATATATATATATTTTGGTACTTACTGCAGTCCTTATTTGGGAATTGGCTATTATGTGGCTCAGTGACTTCAATGGGGCTATGCTTGTTAGTCAGCAATAGATTGAAGCTAGTGGGGCAGAGTCTCATCTGGTGTAAATTGTCATAGCTCTGTTGAAGTCCATGACAACTGACCCACCAGCTGAGGATATGCCCTTATGTTTGCAAGATCGGTTTATTTATTTTGAAATCACAAAGGAGTCTTAAATTTGTCTGAAGTTATTTGGCTTTTATTTAAACAAATAAAAATAACTAAATAGCCTTTTTGCTGGAAATGAACCAAGAATTCACTAAATATGGTGGGATTTAAATTGTTCCAAACAGATCATTAGAGTCTTGCTGCTACCAGATAACAAAAGAGAACATAATAATTTGAGGAGGATACTCATACTGAAACCATTTATACTTTACAATAAAAGCTTCTTACAAAGATTGCTGGGCATACAATTAAGAAGAATGTTTTATCAGCTGCAGTGTTTATGCTATTAATATCCTTTTTTTTTAAATTTCAGAACAATAAATCTAAACAATAATTTACTGCAACAAGTGCTAGGAAGAAAACATGAGGTACTATGTATCTTGACAGAAAAGATCGTAACAACTCAAAAGTGTTTGGTGTCTGAACATATTCAGACGGAAGAAAAATATGGTGGCGTGGTGGGACTCCGTACAAAAATTGTAAAGGTAAAAAAACAAAACAACCCACCAACCATGCAGCGCGCACACAAATATTTCTTCAACGTCATTAGATGCCTTAAAAACCTCAGTTATGGTATTAAAAAAACAATAACTGAGAAAATTTCCACTTTTTTTTCCTCCTGATTTTGGACAAACCATATTATAACTGACCATATCCTGCCCTTGATTTATTAATTGATCGAATAGATCTGTTTCTTCTTACTGCTAGAGCTAAGCACATAACTGGCAATGAGCATGTTATCTAATTAATTTAGCTCTTTCTCCTCCATATGAATTTTCTGAGAACAGATCACTTTCTTCATATGTATTCATTATTTTTAAGTATTTGGCAATTTTTGTCTATTTTAAACTGTATCCATTGCAAATGGTTCTCCACAAGTATTAGATACATTGTTTAGTTGTCACTGATTGGTAGAGTTCCCTAGTTGGATGAGCGTGCAAGCTCTTTTGGGGTGAATCTAGAACCTGGTTTCCATGAATACTCTTGGCATGTGATTCAGTTTTTGTGAACATTCATGCCCACGACATATGATAACACAAATGTTAAAGAAACAGCACTTTAAAGGGGCAAGAGCACAGCTGAAGCCAATTCATGTAAAAATTCAAGTGACTATTTAGAAACCAGATTTTGCCCTGTCACCCAGCTCCACAGAGTATGAGGATCCTCATTGTTTGACCGTTTTCTTCAGGTGCGTTCAATGTGCTTCTGAAATAACTAACAAACTGAGGCAAAATCATCAGAACTACCAACAAATCCCCACTGTAGGGGCACTTCCACTGACCTAAAGCTGGCAAAGGTACCTGCTTTACCAGTTCTTGTGCACCTGGTTGTAAAGAGGATGGGGATGAGCAGGAGGGGTGTCAGGATGGGAGGGCAGAGCAGCAGTATGACAAAGCAAGGACCAGTTTTTTCCCCTGACTTCATGGGACTTTACACCAGGAGCATAAGTGAAAGCTAACCCCTGCACACACTGGGGCTGGAAGCTGAGGGTTGAGGTGCTGCTCTTGTCTCTTACCACTGGGCTGAGCTCAGGCCCAGAGAGCTTTGTTAAGATAAATGTTCAGACCTCTAATATCACATGTGATCTTGATTTGGGCACAGTGGAGAATTGAGCTAATGCTTTTCCTAATCTAATTTTTGTTACCCTGAAGTTCATTTTGTGTGCAAGCTGCTCTGTAGTTGAATCAAATAAACAGTGGATGAATCTGTCCCCCAGGTTTCAGTGAGCGAAAATGGGAATGTGAGAAAGGATTCCAATGTGGTCTTAGAGATTCCTGCTCCCACCACTATTGCCTATGGCATAACTGAACTGTATATAAAGCGTGATGGTCAGTTCGGTAAGTACAATGCCCGTTTTCTTTTGCATGTAGCTCTGCTATGGAAAAGAGCTACCTCCTCAAGTAAAGCCTTTCATTCACCTGCAGGCTTACAGCACCTGGTTCTTGATTGCCCCTGCATCTTGCATAGTCGTTTACACCAGTGCAAAATGGGCATAAAATGTTGCTACCATTTTTATTTAGTAGCATTTTATACACTCTTCACACTCACTTTTCATTAGTATAAATAACTGCATAAGATGCAGGGCAACAGTCACAGTATTGCCTGTCTGTACAAAATTTTATTAGAAAAAATGAAGAAATAAAGTGTGACGCTTGTAGTTCATGAGCTTTACTGATTTTACATTCAAATGAATATAGATCAGCTCAGAAAAAGACTGTAAAAATTTCCTTGCCATGTTCAGTCTTTGTCTCTTGGTTACTTCAGATCAGATTCACTCAGATTACAAGTAAAAATACATTGGGGTTGGAGATTTTGGTTTGTTTTGCTGGGTTTTTTGGTTTGTTTTGTAACTCCCTGCTCTGGACAGTCCATCTGGGCTCTTCCTTGTGTATCATAACTACAAATCCCAGACCCACGTGAGGTTACAGAGGATAATGTGCAAGAAGGAAAGAACCCAGGGTGAGTGTGCAGTGCAGGCAGTTAGAAAAGTTAGCGCATCCGAGATGAACTGTCGATGTCCTTAACGTGCAATTGAGATGTAAACCTACAATGCATCTCATTTGGGTCTGTTACAGGAGATGATGGCCAGCTGGAATCTGGACTGACTTTTTAATCTCCTGATGATGAGTTTGTAGGACTGGCAGGAATAATAATAATAATAAAAAAAAATTGTAAACAAAATGTATTTGACCTAAAGTCATCGAGACACGATGAACAGGAAAATTCCATAAGGCCGTGCATTTTATAGTCGCTTTTCAGAACTGAACTGCATTTCCCAGTTAACTACACTACGCTGAATCAGGTCTTAATAAGACATCAGGCCAACGATGTGTATTGAAATATTATTTAGTAAAAGTTTGTGGCTGGGAATCTCTCCCTGGGAATATCCTGTGTTCTGTCAGCTAGTTAGTGTGTGCATGCATTCATTGATCCGTATTCTCATGTGTTTCTTCACTGCTGCCTGACCCTATTTTCATTTTAATTATCTAGTCTTTCTCTCTTCATAAACAACATATGTCTCATGTTGACTTTATTTGTTGGACTTCATAAACAACATATGTCTAGTGTCTTTTTTTTTTTTTTTTAAATTTTAGTTTGTTGCAATAATCATCCATCCCTTCCCTTCCTTTCAGTGGGCAGGGAAACCAGTGGGACTAACTGCAGAGTAAGGTACTCTTCAGCAAGAGTAAGAGTGGAATTAATATCTGCTTAAGAATATAAGAATTGCCATACTGGATAAGATCAGAGGTCCATCTAGTCCAGTGTCCTGCCTCTGATAGTGGCCAGCTCCAGCTGCTTCGGAGGAAGATGGAAGAATCTCCATAATGGATAATTATCGAATAACCTTCACATGAGTCTTGTTTGTTCTCATTTCTGTCAGTGGTTGGCTTATGCCCTAAGGCATGAGAGTTTAGTCTCTCTCTATCTCTCCTCCTCTCTGTATATACACTCTCTAACATGGCTAGGGAGGGTCTTAGCTATAAAAATGTCTAATCCTTTTTTGAATCCTGCTGAACCCTTTAGCACAGTGATTTTTGTGTGTCTGTGTTCTACAGGTTAATTATGCACTGAATATAAAAACACTCCCTTTTAAAGGGTTGAATTTTTTTCCCTTTTGATTTCATTTTGTCCCCTTGGTTTTGTGTTACGACAGCGGATAAATAGTAGCACCTGGCTGATTTTGCTTTGTACCATTCATTGTTTTATATACCTTTGACATGTCTCCCCTTAATAATCTTAGTGTCTCTGCGTCTCATCATTTTCATTGCCCATCTCTGGATCTCTTCAGTTCTTGTCACCTTATCTCAAACATGCTGGCAGAAACAGATGACTGTGTTCTAGGAGAGGGTGCACCAATGATGTTATATAGTGGCATTACGATATTTTGACTTTCCAATCCTCTCTGCCCTCACCCCCACCTCTATAAAGAGTCATGCAAACTTAATGTGCTATAAAAATAATGAACGATAGTAACAATACAAACTTTCATAGACTTGTTTGCTTTTGAATCCAGATCTGTTATGGGATTTGACAGTTGTGACTGCCTCACTTATTTTCACATGATGCTGTGTATGTATTTCAGTCACTGGCCTCATTCTCCCATAAAGGGCAGTTGGGTTTTTTGTTGTGTGTTTCTTTTTTTTTTTTTAGTGATAGCTTCTCCCTTCAGGTGTGCGTATGTAAATCACTCTAACAGTAATGGGAGTAACACAAGCATACTGAGACAAGACTATACTCCTTAGTCAGTAATGCCTTGGCTGCTGCCCTTGCTGGGAAAGGCTTTTATTTGTTTTAATCTCTTTCTGTTCCTCTTTAAGTTGTTTTACAGGTGACAGCAGCTTTCTGAAAGATTGCTTTTTTTCCCCTTCCTTCTGTAGCAGAGATTTTTTTTCCCCCTCACCCTTTGAAATACCTGTTTACTTTTGGACTTTCTTCTTTGTCACATACTACTTTAAAACTGACTGACTTACTTTTTTTAGTCTACCCATTTGTTTTGCTACAAAATGCCATGGATGGTATATGGTTCAATATCTTTTTGGGCCATTAAATTTTGTAATAACATACAGGGTCTTGGATTATTTCACATATATTATTCTTTTGGGCATGGCCTAGTGGTCTGAGCATAGGTCTGGAAGTTACAAACTTGTACATTCTAATCCTGGCTCTGACAGTGGCTCCCTTTGTGTCCTTAATTTCTGCCTTGGTTTCCCCATCTGTAAAATGAAACTTGCCTAACTCTCAGGGTAGTTACTGTTTGTGAAGAACTGTAAAGCTGGACATTGTTGGGTAGACAGTACTCTGTTACTAGCGATAGTCTTCCATATGATGAGCCAGATTGTGCCCTCTGAATTGAGTAGAGAAGGGATCCTCCACACACAAATGTCCCCTCTCTTTCACAGAAGGGTGGATCAGTGCCTTCTGTGGCATTGCTCCCACCTCCTTTCCAGTAGCCCACATAGAAATCTGGCTGGGGGCAAGGAAGTGGCAGCCCCACATTGGGTGGGGTAGAGGATGTACATCAGCCCATCGTGAACTGACCGAGACTAGACTGGAAATGTAATGCAGCTCGAAGCTGTATTTCCTTTCCCATGGAGTCTCCTCCACAGTGGGTGTCTCCCTTGAAGGGTAGTCCTGGAAGCATCCATGGCCAGAGGAAGACCCTAGTGATGCGACTCTGTGGGAGCCAGGCTGCTACTGAGCTAGCATGGACCTGGCCTCTCACTGATCTATGGGGCTTAGGGATGGACCTTCAGCCTTCCAAAAGCCAGGCAGCCCCATAGAAGAACCAGGGCAAAGCTCTGAGGGATGCTCATGGAGTTTTCTGACTTGTAGCTCTTTCACAGGGGTTTCCTGCAGGAAGGGGTGATCTGGCCCACTGTATATAACATCTAGTAGTTTATAGATAATGTGAGAAATATATAGATTCTTCCCTCATATATAATATGCAGGTTTTAATTGTCCATGAGGAGCATTGTTCTAATTTAGCAGATTGCTTCTTTTCTTGGTATTTGCTGAACGGATTATTAAATGCATCCACAAAATCTTGTCTCGCGTTCTGTAGTTAGTACCTGTTTCCATTTACATCAAGGCAGATCTGTGCACAGTACTGTTCTAAATAAGCAACAACATATAATGTACGTAGTTCATGTAGACAGTGACTGTTAGCCATTTTTTTCCATCTACAAGAAATCAGTTACATAGCCTTCCTGAGTGCATGTTTCTAATGTCTACATTGAAAGTTCTAGCATTAATATTTGCTTCTGTCCACTCATGTGGTTTTATTTATTTATTCACTTGTGTTTCTAATTACAGAATTCTGTCTGCTAAATGAGCAAGAAGGAGGTTTTGAAAGAGAAAACACAGAAGGCTCATCTTATCCATATTCTTTACCATTTAGAGACTCTTCCTTTCTATATCAGCCAGACGCTGTGGATAGTGACAGGCACTCTGGAGACAGAAACATCATTCCCAGCGATGCGTCCTTAAGTGTACTGAAACAAGGTATTACCAGAAACGCTTTATTTGATTACACTACAGAGTCTTAAGCAAGATAACAGAAGGAGGTATTCTTGCAGAATAGTACATAGAAATTATGCTGTCCTGTTTTAATAGCCTCTAGCAATAACTCCTTGGTGATCACTTAGAAAAAAATTGGAAGATATTGTACTTCTGGAATGAATGTATGAAGGGAATGGGAGTAAGTTGTTTCTCTCCTAGGAACATATTGTTACCCTTTGTCATAAATATAACCTTGTACAGTTTTGGTTTTACATCCATTTTATTATATCCCTGCTAAACTGCACAAGATTAATAATTTATGTTGGCACTGAAAAATGTTCATTGAGAATATTTGACACATGATGTGAAAACATTCTCTTAGTAAAGCTTCTCAGGGAAGGTTATTTGACATCTCCAGAAATACAAAGCAGTTTTTTCTTTATGAACCTCTCTGAGTTATGAGAAACCTTGAAAAAATCAGAGTTGAACACTAGGACTAAACTCAGATGTGAGCTAAATGGCAGTGCAAATTACATGTTGGTAAATTAAGTGGCTAGGGAGTGGAAAGGTACAGTTGTACCAAAACAACAAACAGGAAGGAGTAAGAAGGTCTAAAATAAAGGAGGCCCCATCCCTCTTTTATATTGCCTCCAGTAGTCCTGCCTTTACACCCACTTCCCCATACCAAGGTGTAATTTACCAGTTATGTCACCTCTGAATTTGGCCCTGAGTTCAGTTTAGTCAATAATTTATGACCAAAATAGCCATTTTATTGCACTAGAATAAATCCTATTCTTCTCTAGTGTAGACTTGCTTAAGAGAACTTCTCTTTGTAGGGATAATGGGTTTGTTTTTTTGTGTGGGAAGGACTCTGTGTTGCACTGTTATTTCTTAATACCCTCTGTGCCTGTCTTACTTAAAGAATTGTCATTCTGTTTCTTTGATTAACCTACCCTATTTATTGAAATGCTTTTATATTGGAATAATTTGGGGAAGGTGTTTGACCTCCTTCCCCCTTTTCCTCCCATCATGATGTTCTAGTATTTGTATAATTATTTGGTTGACCCATATGGAGAGACACTACCTAGAGTAAAATTATTGTTTTTCAATGTCTTATAATTATTGATGTGAAACAGGCATCTTTAAAGATCATGTGTTTGTTTGACAAGTGTTACATTAGGCTTTAAAAGTAACATCCGGCATCTTCAGGGATTAAATAAAAAAAAATCCCAAACCCTATATTTCTGTTGACTGGAACTCACTGCTGGAATATTGATTTCCTACTCATAAAACATCTTGGCTTAATACCACGTTTGCACTGCAGGAAAAGGAATCTAATAAACTGTAGTTGAGTTTATAAACTACATACTGTAATAGGTTAAATATTATGTAAAACATAAAACGTATGTTTTTTGGTCAAAGGAGAGAGGTGTAAAGCTGGTGATGATGAAATATATGAGGACAGTAAAATAGTGTTACTATCTGAGTTTTTAATTTGAAGTATGAACAATATCATCAGCCTTAGTTATTCATGATGTTTTACCATAATATGAAGCAGTTCAGGAATAAAATATTCTGGTTGAGAAGTAAGACTACCTGGTTCTAAAAATGAACATCCTACTGGGAATCATGAACAGCTTTCATGTGAAAAACAGTATTAAAATATTGAAATCTTAAAACTGAATATTGATGCCTAATAACAGTATTTATTTTCTCTCAGTTTGCACTGACACTTCATTAATTTGCAAGGGTCACTAGTAAAACACACCTGTAACCAAATGTGTCCTACATTTCATTGTGAATTCTAGAGATTAGTGATTACAGAATTTTAGTTGCATATACTGGCATTTGTAAGAGTCATGAGTTTAACATTGTGTTTCTTTCTTGAAAAGATCTGTTGCTATTAAAGATGCAGTTCCAACCCTTTGTGAAGCTTCCAGAAGACAAGCAAGGAGCTTTAAATAAAATATTTTATGAGCTCTTGCATCATGAAGAAATTGTGATTGCACTGGAGGAGGTGGTAAGATGATGGAACTTTTTTTTTTCTAAAAATAATAGAGCTAACACGTCCCTCTATTCAAACACGACTTTTATAAGTATTCTTTAACAAGTTTTGTTGACTTCAGTGGGAGGAAGATCAGGGTTTGTTTCTCTGTCTAGTTTAAAATGTGAGAACCTAATAACGTATCTTTTTTTTTTTTTCCTCTTTCCAGTTAGATAGTATTTTCACAGGAGAAGAGCCGGATTTTACAGACCTGAAGGAGTTGAAACCTCCACAGCAGCAAAACATAACCGACTTCTTGCAGCTGGTTGGGTACAGTTTACAGAATGAGCTGTTGCAGAAAGACCAGCTTCATTATAAGGGCCTCTTCTCAGCTGCTCACATCCTGATCAGTGCAGTGGCAGGTACAATGGAGATAATTGCAGCTTTCCCACTTAGAAACTCCTCTTTTGTGTACAGCATGAATTTTTATTTTGTAGGTAAATTGCAACAGCTGGGTAGCTTCAGTACCTATAGTGATTTCTGTTTCAGTTTTATGGGGCTAGGGTGGATAGAGAAGAAAGCACTTTGTGGTTCAGGCTAAGAATTAAATTCAAACCCCTTTCACTACATATTTTACAAGTAAAATTTAACGTTCCCTGGAAATCCTTTGATTTGAGCTTCCATTGAAGCCAGACCTTTTCACTCAGTTTTGTAAATGATTTACTGTTCTTGTGCATCCGAATCCTTCATATCTAGTGTCTCAGGGTTGCACTGTAGGTGCTGGCTTCCTTGTATTTGCTGAATACGTGGCTTATGTTGAAGTACAAACCATATTTAGCAAAAATACTTTAATATGTAGATCTGTAATTAGAGGGTTTTTATGCTGCCACAGAAAAAGGAAATTAAACATAAATGTAAATGAATGCCACCCTCACAATGAAATTGGCACTACAGTGTTAATTAAAAGCCACCTGCAAATCCAACTTTCTTTCTCATAAAAATCTTCGTTCCATTAAGTCAGGTGTTGAGAGGAAGTGAAGTGTTATATTGGGTAACCATGTAGCACTGTACAGTGGAAGGTCAGTTTCTATGCAACTACATAGCACCAGTTTATGAAAGATAAGAGACCTTTTGAAAGCATGACCCAGTGCAGAGATTCAAAAGCAATTGAAACAAAACAGACCTGTTGATGTACTGATACTTTTTATAGTCTGACAAGTAATGTACAGTTCATCAGATGTAACCTGGCTCTGGACATAATATCTAGATCTGACATTCATGTATACCTGAAGCAGTATCCGTAACCAGAAAGCTGCTTTGTAGCTGTTTTCCACTGGGAATTATAACGATATGGATTATACAGCATGTCTCTCATATTAATGTTGGGGCAAAGACCCTGTCTTCCTTTAAGCCCAAATCCTCTGTCCAGCACCCAGACCTAATACCATGCCTGGCACTAGGATAGGCAGGAGACAAGGAGAGAGAAATTCTCCCACCCATGCTGGAAAGCTGCCTTTACCACCCAAAGGCTTACATGGCCCTCCTAGCTCCACCCCCTGCCAACCTACTTGCACCGCCCGATATGCTGCCGCTAGGTTCACACGGAGAGTGTACACACTTAGTGCAGCTCCTAGCATCCGTTTCCTCCCCCACGTAGACTTAAAGGCTGTAAGGCCAGAAGGGGCCATCACGATCATCTAGTCCAGGGGCTGGCAAACTTTTTGGCCTGAGGGCCGCATCGGGTTTCCAAAATTGTACGGAGGGCTGTTTAGGGGAGGCGGCGTGCCCCCAAACAGCACACGCCCTGCCCCCCCCACAACTCCCCTGACCAAACCCTTATCCAAACCCTTCCCCCCCCGAACCATGCTGCCTGGAGCACTGGTGGCTGGGAATGCTACAGCTGCACTCCCATGCACCACAGAGCACCGGGTCAGGCCGGGCTCTGCAGCTGCACTGCCCCAGGAGCTCATAGCCCCCCCCACTGCCCAGAGCACTGTGCCGGCGGTGCAGTGAGCTGGGGCTACAGGGGAGGGGGAACAGTGGGGGAGGGGCCAGGGGCTAGCCTCCCAGGCCAGGAGCTCAGGGGCTGGGCTGGAGGATCCTGCAGGCCATAGTTTGCCCACCTCCTGATCTATGGCCTGGAATGTGCAGGGGGTCAGACTAGAACCTCGCCTGCCCACTCGCTCCTATAATAGAATCATAACCTCTGAGTTACTGAAATCCTCAAATTATGATTTCAAGACTTCAAGTTACAGAGAATCCACCATTTGCACTAGTTGAGACCTGCAAGTGACCTGTGACCCATGCTGCAGAGGAAGGGGGGGGGGGGGGGGGCAAAAAACCCAGGGTCTCTGCCAATTGGACCTGGGGAAAAATTCCTTCCTGACCCCAAATATGGCAATCAGTTAGACCCTGCGTATGTTAGCAAGAATTTTATGTAGTAACTCCAAGCCCTCCCCATCTAGTGTCCCATCACTGGCCATTGGAGATATTTGCTGCTAGCAGTCGCAGATCAGCTACATGCCATTGTAGGCAGTCCCATCATAACAACCCCTTCGTAAACTTATCAAGCTCAGTCTTGAAGCCAGTTAGGTTTTTTGCCCCCATTGCGCCGCTTGGAAGGCGGCTTCTGCTGCCTGGAGAGCTTGTACACACACAAGGAAGGGGCTAGATTTGGCTCTTATGGATGTACAGCACAAAGCACACTGACAGTGCTCAATAAAACACACAATAGTCTTCAGTGGTGGGTTTGTGTTGGTCTCCAGAGCACTTTATACTAATCAGGACAGCACTGAAGAGAAGCAGTGGGGCTGTCACTGCCCAGCAATGGAATTTCATAACTGTGTGTGTGTAGGCTTAGCTTGTTCATATACATCCCTACAGGCTACTTTTTAGCAACCAGCCTGCTTTAGAGATCATGGAAACTTAACTCTTCTTCTTATATCTCCTTCCACAGAATTGTCCGACTACACGCTGGCTCTGCTGCGTGCTTGCTGTGATATACAAATAGTCCCTATCCTGTGTTGTTTGGTAAGTAATCCAAAAGGGAGTGGACTGCCTTAGTGTTCAGAGGTCAGTCCTAGTGACTGTAAGGAGTCTGTAGGCTCTGGCTGATTGTATCTGTCATTAAATAAAGGAGAGGTCAGAATATGCTACAAATTACATCAGTAGGCATTGATTAAGCCTAGTCACCATCTGGTCCAGTGTTTTAAAATGACAAACAGTGCAGCTAGTTTAAACCAAAACTGGATTTCTTCCTTCTGACACGTTGTGGCATGTAGAAAACTAAATGAAATGTGAAGCAAGAGAAAATAGGAACTTTGGTTCAAGTGTCAAAGGTCACAATTTTATTTTACTAAACATCTAATTAGACCACTTCATAAACCAAAAACCTGCAGTGGGCATCAGAGGTAGGAATTGCATTGTGAAAACAGTAATATGTAGGCAGTGATAGGTTTGAAGTGCAGAAGCTCTGAGCCTGCCTGTTACAATACTTTGTTAGAGGTTGTGAGGAGAGGGGTGGGAGTTCTCAGTTGCTCTAGGTTCTGTTGGGTTCAGTGACCAAACTTTGGTAGGGAGCTATAGGCAGGCTTGTGAAGAACAAGGATCAGAGTGGAAAGTCAGCTAGGGGAAGAGGAGCTGAACTTGCCATCTGGAAGCAGAATGACTGGTGTCGGGGAGGGATCAGAGGCCTGCAGAGGAAGGATAGGTAGCTGAGGTTGTAGGATAGGCTGGAGTGCTCTTGGCCATGGACCACTCTGTCCCACTACACAACCATGCATGTAGGAACCCTGAGCTTTGAACTTCTTTGGAAGTCCTCTGGCCAGCTGAAACTGTCACAACGCCCCCTCGATTGCTGGTCCAGGGGCTTACGTTGATAGTGGCCAGAAAAGATGTGGGTCTCATCCTTTCTATCTATCGGAGCAATGGCAGTCTCTATAGGGCACTGGGGGCTAAGGATTACATATGGAAATAGTAGCCCCCACAGTGAGGACCTGAGCAAGAGGCTTCACTCAGCTGCTTTGAGGAAAAGGTTTGCAGTTAAAGCATCACTTTCCTTTGACACCAAGCCCCTACTTTAAGTGAGTGTTGGGGCAAAACGAGCGCCTCCATTGTCGGTGCCAGTCTGAGATATCTTGGGCCTGATTTTTTTAGATTTGCCAAGCACCCCAAACTCCCAAGGAAGTCACCAGGAGCAGCAGGGTGTCAGCTCCTTTGAAAGCCAGGCTCATGTTGTCTCAAATTGGACACCAAAAACGGAGGCATCTAAAATTAGTGGACGCTTTTGAGAATGTCTGTGTGAGCTTAAGTCTTGATTCAGTCTGAATGGAATCACACTTGTTAATCTTTACTCTACCTAAATGTATCTTTTGGCAGCAAGACAATATATTTTCTCGTTTTTCCAGAACCTGAGTCCCCTGAGTTTTACTGCAGAGAGCAAAGATCTATGATGTCAGAAACTGTACTCTATGAAAATAGCTTTAACCTCTTTCTGTCTATATAAACACAGCCTAATGTCGCTTCAGCTGATGGCACTTTGACACTGAGAGATCCTGCCCTGGCCCCCCTGACTGACACAGGAAGATTTCACATAGTGCAAAGGCTGTTTGCCCTGTCAAACATCAACCTTGAAATGATGGAGTCTTCAATGAAAGCTGTAACCATGAAAGAACCTAGCTTTTTCCCATTCATTCTTTATATTGCCTTGTATGGATTTTATGCCTTAGGTGGGACCATCTGAGGAAAAAAGAAAAACCTAGAATAATAGCTGAACATACTGCACTAATAAATGCCAGATCTGCCGTGCTATAGAACCCTGCAAATTTTGCACTCATGTGCCTGGGAGACAACTGCAAATCACTGAATTTTGTAACCAAGTGGGTGAGTAAATGAACATGAAAAATACAAGGGCACTGCATCCCAGCATGGTCATTGTTCATTTAGGGCCTGGGCCTGCAGAGTGCCCTCAAGTGCTACTCAACTCGGCACCTTGCAAAATCAGGCATTTATTTTGTCAGTAGTAGTTTAGATTGATTTATGGCAATACTCCACAGTATAGCAAATACTCCATGTCTCTCATTTACTTTCCTAAAACTAATCGAATTAGTGATTAGACCTCACTACAGCATCTTTACCGATCACTTTTTTGTGCAAGTTTCAGCAGCATGCGATGTTTGTTACACCCTAAACTCTCGCTTAAAAATGTAATGATTCCTTTTGAGGTGTATGTATGTACTTCACTCTGGTTCAGTCCAGACAAACACTTGTTCTACCCTTCTGACCTCTTCAGTGTGGTGATTTTTTTAATAAAAGTAAAGTATTTGTTCTCAGTGCATTACTTTGCTATCTGTCCTCTTTAATCCTAATTGGGGTGTTTTCCTCCTCGTGTGAATGGTGATAAAATATCACTGCTCTAAAAATAAAAATATCACTGCTCTAAAAATACAGTGCAAATAATTGTAAATGTTGGTTTGGGAAGATTTCAGTTAAAAGACTGAGGGTCATGTTCTTATACTGCGTGTAGTGGATCGTAAAGTGAACAAAGGCAGCATTGTGGAAGTGTGCCTAGGCGGGAAGAATGGTTCAGTATCTAGGGTGCTAACCTGGGATTAAGGAGATTGGGGTTCAATTCCCTGCTCCCTTCCTCTGTGATTTTAAACATGTCATTTAGGGCCAGATTATCAAAGATATTTAGGTGACTAAAAGTACAGATTGACACCAAGGGATTTACAAGCTAAGATTGCAATGGCCGTTAAGGTGCCTAAACTGCTTTGGAGCTTTTGGAAATCCCATTAGGTGCCTATCTGCATCTTTGGGCACCTAAATACCTTTAAAATCTGGTCCCCGGGCTCTAAGCCTCCATTCCCCATCTGTAAAACAGGAGATAATAGCACTGCCTTACCTCACAGGATGCAGGGAGGATACATACATAAAGATTGTGAGGTGCTCAACTTCTATGGTGGCAAAGGCCACATAATTCCTTTACTAGACACACACTGTCTGTCCGATGAAGTCAGCTCACTTAAGCTTATGCTCAAATTTGTTAGTCTCTAAGGTGCCCCAAGTACTCCTTTTCTTTTTCCAAATACAGACTAACACAGCTGCTACTCTGAAACCTGACACTGTCTATCGTTTACTGTAGTCATGTGTTAATTTGTAAGTGGGGAAAGTGGAGTCCCTTTGTCTAATAATAATTAACCTACTTTGCTGTTTAACTGCCAACCACTAACTCTTTGAAAGCATTTTCATTGTAACAGTGTAAATTATCAACTGTTTGAATTTAACATTTGATCTGAAAACAGAACCATAACTTACTTCTCATTTTGTTCCGTTGTGTTTATACATTATGGACATAGTCAGTCTCTTGGGCATAATACATCACCCCACACATGAGCAATTAGAGTCCCTGGCACATTTGACTGAAATAATTTTGGGATAAGCCTGCATACAGTATTTTGCTCAAGGACTTCAGTGACAGGGTTAGACTAATGGATTTTTATGAGGGCTGAATTCCCCCTTCCCTAGGCTTCAGAGGCTGAGCTGCACTCTGAGCAGTGGATTCAATGCCCTGTCGACACAGCTACTTTTAGTGCAAGGCTTATTGACCCGGCTGGGTCCAAAATGCTGTGTAGGCATACCCAGAGTAGAATGGCCACAGATCTGCTCCAGAGCGGAAGGAGGTTTCTACCCCTGTCTGTTGGTGAATAGAGGGAAATATGGCTAGAGACTTGCATAAACTTTCTACCCAGAATTCTTCCATGGATGTGTCAGGAGCCACCATACTAGTACACAAACTCAGAATTGCTGGGCTAATGGAACAGAAAGGAGAGTAGGAAATGGCTTTTACCTTGGAGCAAGGACTATTTCTGTTTTAAGGGTCCTGTATGGTACTGATTACCTGCCACTGCCGTCATGTGCCTTCTTTAGGAAGACTCTTCAAAGGAAGATGAAACGGGACAACAGCACAGTTGAATGAACTTGTGTGAGGCTCCTCCCACACAGCCCATAACTAAAGCTCAAGTCAATATAGCTAGGGTAGCGGGTGACATCTTCCGACAGGACCAAGCACAAATTCCCAAAGGGCTGGAGGCAGGCATGCCCACATTCATCTCAGGACTTTGGACAGCTGCTTCTGGGAGCTGCACAAAGCAAGGGCAGGCAGGGAGCCTCCCTTAGCCCCAGTGGGCTGCTGACCAGACTTTTAATGGCCCAGTCAGCTGTGCTGTCCAGACCCCGCAGGGTCCCTTTCTGGACAAAAACCAGATGCCTGCAACCCTACCTACCTCCAATTGCCCTCCCTTCCAACAGCCCCTCTGCACTGCTTTGACTCCCTCCTCCCAAACCCCCCAGCAGTGGTCTTTTGATGTTTCCCCCTATTTACCCCTCAACTACCAGTAGTGCCACTTGAGGCCTCAAGCAGGGGTGAAGGCCACACCATGCAGTTCCTTGCTCCTGGAACAGTTGGATCAGCTCCATGAGCTAGGGCCTCTATAACCTAGGATGTTGTGACAAATCAAGTGGTGGCCTGGAGTCTGGGTGTGGGAGGCCTTACAAGTTGTGATCCTGCAACAAAACCATGACCTGCTTCTGTGCACCACCTTGCTCCCTCCTCACTAGCAGGCTGGACTGGGCCCTTTGCTATGGCTCAATGCTTGGGATCAAGCCATCCTGGCTTTACTCTGCCTTGGGCACTACTGGGAGAGAGTGGTGCAGTTTGGGCTCCTGGGTGGGGCCTGCACAGGGAAAAAGCCTGGCAGAGAAAACACTATTCCCAGGGCACCAGCTCCTCAGCAGTGTCCCTCCCCCACAGTGACAGCTCCTCCTTGCCCCATGGCACCCTCCCCAGATGCAGCACCTGTCCTCTCCACCCACAGCCAGCACCCCCTCCTCCATTGCCCCCCCTGCCCACCGAGGCAGCTACCCAGCACATCCATGGGTGGCAGGTGAGCTGCTGGCTCAGGGAGGCTAGCCCTGGTCCAGCCCTGCCCCTCCTTCCCCTGCCGGAGTCCAGAGCCACACACAGCCCTAGGGCTGTCAGCCCTGGCCCCCTTCCCCCCAAGCATAGGGTGGGCAGCCTCAGCACTGGCAGCCACCCTAGTCCCAGCCCCATCACGCTTCCATGAAGACAAGCAACCAGCCTGCCTGGGCTGGGGCCAAGGGGGAAGGGCGGCTTCCGGGCAGAGCATGGGCAGGGTCACACTGGGCTGTTTGGGAAGGCACAGCCTCTTCCAGCCTACGATACATGCCGCCCATGGGCACCTCCTGCCCTAACAAGCAGCATGTGGGCAGCCCCACCCCTGCCAGCCAGCAGCTGCCCAAGCTCCTCTGTCATGTGCTATGGGGTCTAGGAGGAGCCCCACCAGCTAGGCGCCGTACAGCCTCTGAGGTGGCAGCAGCACGAGCAGCTGGGGGATCAACTTTTACTGAGTGAGTTGGGGGAGGGGGGCACCTCTCTCCAGCTGTGTGTGACACCTGCCAACTACCCCATGCACCACCTCTTCCCCCACCCTGCTCTGCTCTCCCCCCCCCCCGAGCCACCATCCTGCCCCTGTGCCACCCAACCCTCATGTGTACCTTCCTCCTTCCATGGGTCCTGCTCCTCTCCCCTAGGGCTGGGAACACCCCCCCCCCCCCCCGGCAAACTTGACATGGCCAATGTCCTTCCCCTGCTTGTTCTTCAGGACACCACCCAGGAGGGCCAATGGCCCACCTTCCCAAACTACGATACCATCTCCCCTATAACAAGATGGCGCTAGACACCCTGCTGCCTAGATGCAGGCGTCCCAGTAGTAGGCCAGCTTGCTACACATGCATGTTGAGGCTCCCACCCAGGGGCCCTGCTGCTGGGGTGTGAGATTTCCACAGGCCCAGCTTGAGCTGGAAGGATGGTGCCAGGTTTCCTCTGGCAGAAGGAACAATAGTAGCCTTGCCTCCTAGGTGGTGCCATGGGGGGGGGGGGAAGGCAGTGCTGGCTCAGTTGAAGGGTGCCATGGGGGGAGAGGTGCTGGGGGGGGCAGGGCGTGCTCTGCTGGCTCAGGGTGGGGGATTGATGTGGGGGGCTGTGCAGGAAAGAAGGCCTGGCAGTGGCAACACTGCCCAGGCACCACCATCCCCTATGGCACTGGGAGGGATGTTGGTGTGTGGGAGAGGGAGGTGCTCGGGGGGGGGGGGGCATTGGCTCTGAGTGTGTGGGTGGGAGGTGCTGGCTCTTGGTGGGCGATGCCATGGAGGCAGGAGGTGCTGGCTTTGAGTGGGGGGTGTGTGCCATGGGGCAGGGAGGTGCTGGGTGGGCAGTGCCATGGGTGAGGGGGGAAATGCCAAGGAGCTGGCTCTGAGGGTGCCGGTTCGGGGATGGTGGTGCCCACAGTGTTGCCACTGCCAGGCCTATTTTCCTGCACAGGTCCCCAAGCCAGCAGCCCCCTGAATCTCAAAGATGGACATGGGTGAAACACTGGTCACAGTCAGAAGCCCTTGCCGCACCACTGCCACTTCCCTGAAGCCCCCCCTCCCCATCACTCACTCTCCCCCACCCTGACTCAAGACTGGAGTAGGGGGTTGGGATGCGAGGGGGGGGGTGGGGTGAGGGCTCCAGCTGGGAAGATTTGTGTGAAGAGGCTCCACAAGTGCAGGATGAGTAGAGGTGGGGCTGCTGGGGGCACACATGGGTTATTTGAGAGTGTGGGCGGGGTGTGGTGTGGTGGTTAGAACTGGTGCAGTCATGAGGAGGCAAAGTTGATGGGCTGAAGACTGGGGCACATGTAAGGGCTTGAACACCATTCATGAGGGGCACAGATTTACATGGGGCTTTGTAATTAATTGCTAGGCAAGGAAATAGGCAGATGCGGTGGCAGTGGGGGAGGGGGCCCATGGCCTTCATGGGAATTTTGGGGACACCATCTACAAATTTGTGTCATTTGACCTCAGCTGGGTCTTCCCGTAAGACAGGGGTAGGCAAACCTTTTGGCCCAAGGGCCACATCTGGATATGCAAATTGTATGGTTGGCCATGAATGCTCATGAAATTGGGGGTTGGGGTATGGGAGGGGGTGAGGGCTCCAGCTAGGGTTGTGGGCTCTGGGGTAGGGCCAGGAATGAATTCAGGGTGCAGGAGGAGGATCAGGGCTGGGGCAAGGGGTTGGGGGGACAAAGGCTCCAGCAGGGGTGTGGGCTCTGGGGTTAAGAAGGGTGGGAGGGGGATCAGGGCTGGGGCAAGGAGTTGGGGCATAGGAGGGGGTCAGAGAGTGCAGGCTTTGGGTGGCACTTACCTCAAGCATCTCCGGGAAGTAGCAGCATGTCCCCCCTCCAGCTCTTACGCAGAAGCGCGGCCAGGTGGCTCTGTGTGCTGCCCCATCCGCAGGCAGGGGCAGCATATGGAGCCCCTTAGCAGCCCCTACATGTAGGAGCTAGAGGGAGGATGTGCCACTGCTTCTGGGAGCTGCACAGAGCAAGCCCCCGACCGCACTCCCAAGCAGGAGCTCAAGGGCTGGTTTAAAACATCTGAAGGGCAGGATGTGCCCCCTGGGCCATAGTTTGCCCACCCCGCCCTAAGAGCTCCTGCACTGGGGGCAAAACACATTTTTCACTGTGAATTTGAGAGATGTAGTAGCACTGTAATTGTCCCACCCACACTGGGGATGGGCACTAGGAGCTCAAGAGGATAGTGTGTTTCGGTCTAGCATCTTTAAAAAAAAAAAAAAAGATTTTGAGGCTAATTTCATAATGCTTCAGAGGGAGAGATCTAATCCCCCCCCCCCTCCCCTAAGGTTGGAAATACTGCTGTGTCACTGCAGCAGGGCCCCTCCCCTTGTAACTATCCTACGGCCAAGAGGAGACAAGAGCTGCTAGAGCAGTGGAAGGGAGGGGAAGCAGCAGCCACGGGGTGACCAGGACCCCCGCGGTGAAAGCTAAGGAAGCAGAAGAAGAGCAGTGCAGCTCATGGCTACCATAACTGCTCCTGCTTTTCCAACTGTCTCTTGACAACTAGTGACAAAGGGGCAACTGCTCCCTGCCTTAATACACATGACATGTGCCTATAGGTAAATGGGTAACAGGTGCCAGTGGCTGGCGCTCATTTAGTCCTGTGCAAAACCGAGGAACAAAACACATGCACTGCACTTGGCTTCCTCTGTGAAGCCCTCCATCAGTTGCAAAGAAGAGCTCCAAGGGGAAAAGGTCGGGATCTTCCCTGTAGCTCTGCTAGGATATGCCTCAAGGAAAGGTGGAAATGTGCCCGCCCCCCTATTGACTCCCCCTCTTCAGCAGGCACAGCCACCCACTTGAGTGATGGGGAGCCTGGAGCCCCTTCCCTTGTTAGGGATCATTCTGAGGGAAGCAGCTCCAGGAGAAGCAGCAGCAGTGGGATTTTGAAGTCCCTTCTGCTGCCAGCTGTTCCTTTTACAAGTGCTAATAAAGAGGGTTGAAGGAAGGTTGGACGGACGGAGACAGGAGCAGCAGAATGAAGCCGGGGTGTTCTGTAGCAGCTCCCAAACAGCAGGGCTGGCTCCCGAGCCAAAGTTTTAGGATTTGTCTAGATTAATAGGTAAGGTATAATGTGTTTGTGGTAGCTAAAATAGATTTGGCACTCACCTTGGCTGTAACTCAAGCAATTTAGCATGCTACAGGCAATGTGCTTGTCTAGACTATGCTTTCAAAACACATCAGCACATTAGTGAACAGGTGCAAATATCACACCTTAAATTCTAGTCTAGACAAGGCTGCAGCCCCTTGGATTGGATTGGAGGCAGAAGTCCAATGCCCACCTGTAAACTGCTCCTTCCTGCACCCGTGTGGGGAATCAGAAGGAAGGGAGTAGCTGAGAGGGAGGGGTTGCTGAAAGAGGGGTTGGACTGGGAGTTGTCCTAAGAAGCCTGCAGTTCTGTCTCTCTTCCTCCTCCTCCAGGTCCCCTGCTCTGTTTGGGGGGCGGGTAGAAAGGAGCGGTGTTTCTCTGCCGAGGTTTCTTCCCACTCCCCAGCTGAAAGAGCGGTAGGCAGAGCAGGACTGAGAGGATCTCCCTTAGCCAACAACCGCTCTCAGGGCCCTTCAATGTTCTCGGTTAGGTTTGGAGAAGTTGGGGAGAAAGCTGTTAACTGAGTGCAGCTTTGACCCACTCTGCTTGCAGCAGGCTGGGAGCTCTGTGACTCAGGAAAAGCATAGATAACAGCTCCTCCCGTTGCATATGAAGGGAGTAGCTGGGGGAGGTTGTGTGAGGGATGCTGCAGGAAGCATGGGAAGGTGAAGGAACAGACAGGGCAGTCATCACCTGGCAACCAATCAAAAGACTGGCTTATGAGTTGCTGCAGAGGAGGAGGGAGGGGAGCATTCCAGGAGGACTTTGCTGTGCTCCAGCTGCTACTCTCCCCCTCTCCTGGTGCTGTCCTTTGGGTGGGGTTCCATTTGGAAAGCTGGCTTTCATGGCAGCCACGGGTTTCAGTGGGAGCAGCATTTCATTGCACTGGGTGCTTGCCCTCCACAGCAGAAGCAAAGCGTTCCACATCTTTTCTTCAAGGATCACAGAACACAGACTTAGCAAACCACTTTCTCTATCCTTTGTGCCACCTCTTGCTCTGGCCACACCAAGAGATGCAGCCCCACTGTTCCAAAGCCTTCCTGCCTACGGATGAATGACCTGAAGTAGGCCAATGTGTCTGCCACCCTTTCACATCACGTTTGGGTCACTTTGGATCTTTCTGAAACACTCCTTAAGTCCTGAACAAAGCTGACTAAGGTCAGTAGAACCTTGCAGGGACTTCAGTTCACACAAGGATAAGGTTTACTCTGGACACATGTATGATTCATTTCTAGGTGTTAATGGAGGCCCTTGTAATTGAGCCTGTCTTGCACTCTTAACAGAGCTGTAATTAGTAGCTCTCTTCCTTTCCCTTTCACCCTAACAAGGGAGATGGAAGGTACAAGAAGAGAGGGTGGGATCTGGCATTGAAGAAGTCTCACAAGAATAGCTAACAGCTGTAGTCACTGGAGAACATACAGCTGCTGCTGCCACCGTCTTCCTGCCTCCTCCAACTCTTCAAGACACAGACCTAAGAGAATGCAAGCCAGCTTTCATCTTTTCTGTTCTGCGGATAGACCCTTTTTAGAGATTAGGTATAGGACTCTTTCGTAGACCATGGCCTGCAGGCCTCCAGTGCTGAGGCTACAGCTAGAACTAGAGGTTGAGGGCATGTTCTTCCCAAGTTTTCTTTGGTTATACCAACAGCTGAGGCAGCAGCTTCCTGCCCCTGCCCCCCCCCCCCCCCCCACACACACACTTTCCTGTACGAATAGCTAACCCAGAACTGATGCTGAGCCAGATTTGTGGCCTTGTGCAGCAAATGGGTAAGCTCCTACGGCCAGATTTCTAGTGGTATTTAGGCACCTAAAGATTCAGATAGGGCATTTTGAAAAGCTGAGTAGGTGCCGAACTCCCAGTTTAGTCTCCTCCATGCACCATTATCCATCATTTCTTCTAAGGACAAAATACTTCATTGGATAAGGCAGAGCTTAGTACCATCAATTTCAAGAGTCAAGGCTTAGACAAAAAGAACAGGAGGACTTGTGGCACCTTAGAGACTAACCAATTTATTAGAGCATCAGCTTTCGTGGGCTACAGCCCACTTCATCGGATGCCTCAATACCTCAACAAACAGCAAGAAGTTCCAGGCTTAGAAGGGATGAAGAAAAATGATAAAAGACAAAAACACCCTATCACCTGTGGGTGAACACTTTTCACAAAGTGATCACTATATTGGTCCTCATTCTCAAAGGAAACCTACTCAATGCTTTCAAAAGACGAGCCTGGGAACTTAAATTCATAACTTTGCTAGACACTGAAAATCATAGTCTTAAAGAACTAGATTTATGGCTTAATACAACAATCTGTAACCTACTATTGCCCCCGTTCCCCATTTTTGTCCTATCACTACAGGAGTGTTAACAGGCCACTTCACCTTGAATGGTTTCAGAGTAGCAGCCGTGTTAGTCTGTATTCGCAAAAAGAAAAGGAGTACTTGTGGCACCTTAGAGACTAACCAATTTATTAGAGCATAAGCTTTCGTGAGCTACAGCTCTGAGGAAGTGAGCTGTAGCTCACGAAAGCTTATGCTCTAATAAATTGGTTAGTCTCTAAGGTGCCACAAGTACTCCTTTTCTTTTCACCTTGAATGGTTCCTTAGAGTATGTGCTAAGTACTTGTACTAAACTATCTGTTTGACCCGGTATTTAGTAGTGGCACTCTGAGTACCTTTCCCAGTCCTGAGGAAGAGCTCTGAGTAGCTGGAAAGCTAGTCTCTCTCACCAACAGAAGTTGATCCAATAAAAAAAATCTCACCCACCTTGTCTCTGTATAATCCTAAAAAATAAACTATACTTGAGGCAGGCAGTTTTGAAGCCCAAAACTCTGAAGCCACAGAGAAAACTGAGGCTTTATTAAATGTTTCATGGAGGAGCCCAACTACAGGCACTAAGGCACCAGTGTTCCCAAAACACAGACACTGAAGCACCAAGGCAAGGTGACAACTCACCAAAACCCTGACAGGAGATGGAACAACAGAGTACTGCAAATACAGGCGCTGGCAAGGCCAGGCCAAGGCAAACTGAGAAAAGTGCCTAAAAAATCTTGACCAGAGACTGCTCCTGGTGGAAGACGAGACGAGTTCCTTCACTAAGGAAGAAACTTCCAATAGTTTTGTTGCCTAAGAACAGTGGTTAGAGCCCTGAGTGGTGCACACAACCACTAGTAGCAGGGAAAGGATGAGGGTCACTTGCAAAGTTCTACCTTTCTTTGTGCTGTAAAGAGCACAAGAATTTAAGTGTGTAGGTTTCCTTTGAGCATGAGGACTGAGAAGTCAGATATAGTGATCATTTTGTGAAAAAAGTGTTCACCCGCAGGTGATAGGGTGTTTTTGTGCTGTAAGAGCACAACAGCCAGAAGACCTGCCAAAACACAATCTCTAGAGCGGAAAAAAAAATGTTTCCATTGGCATATATGGAAGGAATAGAATGGTTTTCCCAAAAAATTTAGAATAGATTGTGGTGTTACACAAGCACCAAAGTGCTTCTGGATATCCAAGGACCCAGGGTATTTCCCCCATAGATATTTTTAAACTTAAAGCATACATCCCACCAATATAGTCTCCACTGTATGACTCTTTCAAGTTAAATTACCTTATTGGAAAGTTGCCTGTTGGCCTCCCAGAGAGAGTTTTGGATAGGCCATGTCTAAACTAGTTTCTCATATAAATTTTCAGTGGAAGTGTTAAGAGGCAAACTTTAGGACCACTGCTACTATTTTAGACACAAAACAGAGAAACTTTAAAATATCTGTTTGATGAAAGAGGTTCAAGCCATTTCTGTAGAACATAAGACTTTCATTTCATTTTTACATCTGGCCTTTTTCCTTGTCCACTTCTGAGAACAGTACCATACTTCACATGGAGTGAATGTTAAAACTGATTTTTAGTAACTAAGGAAAACTACTACATTTATGTGCTTCGGGCTCAAACTGGCAATCTGATCCTTGAGGATAGACCTGAGTCCATGTGTAACCCCTTTGACTTTAATGAGATTCAGCCCTGGCAGAAAGATTAACTGGTGCTGATCAGATCACAGAGCCTTGGTTTGTATGATGTCTGCCAGAAGACTGTAGCAGAATTTCTAGGTATACTGATTAAGTGCCTTGGTTGACAGACAGTCCACTTGCAATACCAGAGGAATTTTTGCACTTAAGAGAATAAGATGGCTCTAGTTAGGGATTTATTGAGGTAGGATCTAATGCAGAGATTGGCAAACTATGGCCCGTGGGCCACATCCGGGCCGCGGGACTGTCCTACCCAGCTCCATAGCTCCTGGCCTGGGAGGCTAGCCCCCAGCCCCTCCCCCGCAGCCATGCGGGCAGCACTCTGGGCAGCGTGCTCATGCAGGGCAGCGCGCTCATGCAGGGCAGCGCGACAGCATGAGCACTCTGGGCAGCGTGCTCATGCAGGGCAGCGCGACAGCATGTCTGGCTCCAGCCAGGTGGCACAGCTGCCAGACATGCTGCTCAGAGCAGCATGGTAATGGGGCCAGGGATGGGGGGGTTGGATAAGGGGATCCCAGGGGGCAGTCAGGGGACAGGGAGCAGGGGATCCGGAGTAATACTACTACTAAGGGGGTTGGAAGTGGGAGCGGTTGGATAGGGGGCGGGAGCCAGGCCATTTGGGGAGGCACAGCCTTCCTTATCCAGCCCTCCATTTCGCACCCTGTTGTGGCCCTCGGGCCAAAAAGTTTGCCCACTCCTGATCTAATGTGTAGTGTGGTCTAATCTTGTCAACTTTACTATTTGGTTAAGAGTCACAGTATAGCAAACATGAAAAAAAGACTACATTTTCCCCAATATTAAATCTTTATTTTATTATATACAAAAATATTTTGTTGCGAATTAACAGAATTTCACATATTTGTACATTATTTTTATGCTGGACTATGCATGACATGAAAAAGATGACTGTGTAAAAGACAACATGATAATGAGAGGAGATCTTAGAATACAAAATGATTAAAAACGTAGTCCGACATGTCAGCTGATTTTATCCACGTAAAGATATAATACTAACAGGTCCCATTTGTTGGACCTGTTCCATATATCGTGTTTCTTAGGCAAAAGTTTAGTTGCTAAGTTATTTTCACAGTCTTAGTTAATGTGGCAACGACAAGGTTTTCTTAGTTTTGTTTTTTGCACTGCTGAGACCTGTATACATCAGAAGAGAACAATTTTTAAAACTCACAAGTACCAAGTCTAGTTTTAAAATTTAATAAGCTACACAAAAAGCATGCATGTTAACATCCAAAAGAAAAAGCCACTTGTGAAAACACGCAAGGTAAGTCAAATCTTAATTCAAGGGGACAGAGACATATTTAATATAAATGTAAATCAAAGTTTAATTTGACCAAAATCTTGAATTTCTTAGCACAATCCCTGACAAAAACTCCAGAGTTTAGACTCCTTCAGTAATAGTGGGTACCCTTACTGTACCACAATATATAGAAACATTATACATAGGAAGTGTAAGATTTGTGGGAGAAGGGCATACTCAACATGCATTTTTAAAAGTCAAGAAAAAGTCTATGGAAGTAATATTTTGTACATCATGAACACAGTGTGATGTCCTGGACTGTGTTTTGAAACACCTGTTCAAAACTGCACTGTACCGGCCAATATACTGCCATCCAACGAAACCCAGTGTTAAGAGGAATCTTGTGACCCCTTATTTGAGAGGTGAGATAGTACAGAAAAGCCACTTGGGTTCTGGAGAAAGCTTTATTATTCTTCATGTTCTAGAGAAGGGTATCTTATGGAGCAATATTTAGGTCAGCCTTACAGGTGCCCAACTATCTTGTCCTTGAGTTTGGATAACAGCTGCAGAGTCTCATTAAAAAGAAAGTAGTACAGGCGAAAGTGTCCCCATAGCCAATGTAACTCTTTCATGCTTGAGGACCCAATCTTATCTTAGCAGCAAAGGAAGGGGAATCCACACCCATGAGCATGAAAGTTGAAAATTATGAGTACCAAAAGTCTTTCCTTCTAATGTACATGTATGATTTCACATTTATTTCAGAGTAGAATTTACCCCATAGAATAGAAATACTGCCAACTACAAAAGTAATTAACTGTTTATAGGTGGGTTTACTTAACAGAAATGGAACTACTTACTCTACAGAATGCCTTTAGTCAAGATGCTTTTCATATTTTATACAGTTAAACTAGAACTTGAATAGAAATACAACATACTGCGAACGACATAAAAGACAACATATTGCAAATAATTTCTTACAGACAACACCCACTGACTTACTTGGGAATTCTCTATGCTGAAAAATGGTGATGGACATGTTAACCACTACTCCTGTTATGAACTAATGTACCAAAATATCCCTTTTAAAAACAAGTAGGACCTGACTTTTTCTACACTGAATTTGGAGATATAAATTATACTTAATCTCTCCAGGATTTAATGAATGGGGCAGAGTTCTAATTGCAGAAGCATGAACCTGCCTTTGAACACATGCATGTATGTTCCCCACTGGGTTTCTCAACTGGTGCATTTTGAGGCAAAAACCCCTATGGACCACACTAAGTTTAGAATCTAGCCTCATATCTGTATCACAGTAGTGCCTAGAGGCACCACCTGAGCTGGGGACTGTATTGCAGTAGGCATTATGTAGACACAGTGAGAAACAAACAGTCTTGTTTCTGAAAGCTTACAGCCTAAATAAGCAAGACAAAGTGTGGAGGGGAAACAGAGGCACAGAGAGTGGATCTGACATAGGCAAGGTTATACATCAGATCAAGGGCAGAGCTGGAAAAAGAACCCAGGTCTCCTGATTGCCAGTCTAGTGCCCAACCCACCAGATCCACATTGTCTTTGCTGTAGCTAAAATAAGGAACGGTATGGACACACAAACTTTAAAAAGGACACCCAGCCAGGCATTTTTCATATTTCATAAAACATTTTTCTATTTCATATTTGCATCATCTGGAAACCTAGGACAGCTCTTGAGTGCTGAGCATCAGGCATTTTGTAAAATGAAAGCACTGAAGTTTGATTTTAAAAGACATAATTAGGATAGCATGTAAGGAGCCAGTAAAGTAGGTCAAATTTTGAGCCTTCACAATCCTTGACAGTCTTTTTAAGCACAGACATTCAAAGTTAAGGTTGACTTGCCATCCTGTTCCTCTCAATTCTTGCACCTCAATACACACAGAAATTCTGATCTGAGAATACTGCACAAGGCAAAAAATAATACTGTATTGCCCACAAGGCTGAGTTTCCTTGCCGGTGTCAATTTATGATACTGCTCTAATTTCACATCTTTTATTTTATATTTACTAAACATTTTAAAAGCCCTTCATAAAATATATATAAGTTGACAGGTTCTATTATGGTTTACCACACTGAACCTTAAACAGACTATTGTGGGCTTGTCACAATATTTAGAAACTTAAGTTGAATCAATAACGTAACTTTTAAAGAATAGAGCTATTATGAACTAATCGGTTATGCACCCAAAGTATTTGCATTAAAGTTTAGTTTGGTGTTTACTTAAATTAGTTTACGAAACAGGGAGGATTGATTTATATCGAAGTGATTTAAATCAGCAATCAGGAACCCTTTATTTAAAAAATCAATTTTAATTGTGTTTTGCATGTGTACTTTTTAGTTATTTTCTCTAAAGAAAGGTTGATTCTTATTCGTTGGTAACCATGAAAACATGTTGATTTGCAACTAAATATAGCCTTTACACTAAACTGGTGTGTTTGTTTTGCTAATCAGGAGGATACATTATATCTATACATATTTATTTAAGCAATTATGTAGCTTAACATACATTTATTCAGATACTTAATTTTAAAATCTTTTATTATGTTAGAAAACGGTGAATGATGCATTTCTTATTTACTAGATGATTATTTTACTTATGATTTGTTTCAAGATGTATTTGGATGGATATTCTAATTCAATTAAAGATGCACAAAACCAGCTTTTTAAAAATATTAAACTACCTTAAATGTGCTACACGCCTAAGAAAAAAGTTGATCAAAATATGTTTTGCATTTAAAATTAAAATTGAACTGATAGTTTCTGGTCACTTTGTTCAAGATTTTAGAACTAGTAGATCTCATCCTGACACCTAGTCTTTATTCCTAGGTTGGAAGAGGAAAACAACCTTTCCACCTGGTTTCTTAATTATGAATGAACTAGTAACTGAATTGAACTAGTTGAATAAACTGAAATAAAATAAAATATTGCTTCTGCACCTGCAGAAGAGGCTACTGCTGTCAAAACTGCTGTGTTAGCCCTTAAACAGACTTTGATTCCAGGTGCTTCACCAGTGATTACTACCAGCTCAGTAGTTTGATTTTCTTTAAAAGTTGGCAGCAAAAATTGATCATTTATTATTTTTGTATTTAATTTAAATTATTTTAATAGATAAGTTTGACAACCTATGCTAAGGTCTATTTCAAATTTAAATAGATATTTTAAAAATAAACCTGCATTTAATTTAAATTAAAAAATCCAATTTTTTCTTTTTAATCTTTTAAAAGAAAGCATCAATTTTTTTCCATCCTGCCATGGAATAATTTGTGGTTCATGACATTCTGATTGCATTCTAGCAAAAAGCTAGCGTTCACAGGATGAACCCAATATTTCCTCTGTAACTCTATAGATACACACACAACATTTTATGGTACCTCATGAACTGCTTAATATAGATAGAAGTTACAGATACAGAATAAATTTTTAGAGTGAGCAAACGTATATTAATAATCACCACCATCCAGGTAGAGATATATGTGCCAGTTTTCAATATATCTCATATGCAGGAATATTTCCTTTGGATTAAGTCTTGGTACATAATATGATTGTGTACATGAACATTTTTTGTTTTACTATCCATGCATGCACACATTCACTTCCCAGCTATTTGACCATTATGAAGATAAAAGTAAACTAATATATTCATGTACCTTACAAATTTAGCAGCATCTCTAACATATATCCCTATGGTTAGTCAGCATAAAGTTTAGCTACTTTACTTTTCAGTGTCCAGGAAAAAGTGAGCAAGTGCTTAATACTCAGAAGAAGAACCAAACACAAAAGTGATTTCTGGACAATAGGAAATGTTATAACTTTAAACCCCCAAAATACTATTAACAACAATATAGTACATGCTATGAGAAATATTTTTATTTGTTCAAGCTTAATGCATTCATAGCATCTCTTCATTACTTGTATATTATGCAGTTCAGTCTAACTTGTGGATCTTCTAGCCCAGTGGTTCTCAATCAGGGGTATGCAGAGGTCTTTCGGGGGTATGTCAGCTCATCTAGATATCTGCCAGTTTTACAACAGGCTACATAAAAAGCACTAGCGAAGTCTGTACAAACTAAAATTTCATACGACTTGTTTATTCTGCTCTATATACTATATTATACAGTAACAACGTGCATATACACACTGTATTAAACATTCGTTTTATGTCATATGATGCATGCAAGCACGTTAATGAGGTTGAAGTTGTCAGTGTGTATGCAGTTCCAATGTAAAAACTGACAGTTTTTTAAAACAAGGTGCTAGAAGCGATGGTAGTGGCGACAGTGAAATTTGTAAGAAATTGAAAAGGACTGAAAACACTCGATCAGTTTTGTGAGGAATATATTGCTTTTGGATTCACATCTACAAATAGTGATCCACCTCAAACTTTGTGGTTCCTTTGCGGAGAAGTCTATTAAATAACAGCATGAAGCTGGCATATTTGCAACAACATTTGAAGACGAAACACCCTGTGCATGTGGGTAAACTGGAAGAATTTTTTCAAAGAAAGATTTCTGAGTTCCAGACTTGCCAGCTTAAAATGAAAAAAGCGTCAACTATTTCTACAAAAGCACATGAAGCTTTATATGCTGTCTCTCTTTCTTATAGCAAAGATCAAAAGAGCCGTACACTATTTCAAAAGATCTGATAAAAAAAGCAGTTGATACTCTCAAGAAAGTACCCTTATCACATGACACTGTCGTAGAACTGAAGAAATGGCTGAGGAAATTTTCTCTCAATTTTAGAGAAACTTAAAATGGCTAAAACATTTGCCCTTCAGCTTGATGAGTCACGGATATTAGTGGAGAAGCTCAGCTGATTGCTTACGTTTGATACCGTGAAACCACTGATATCAACGAGTACATACTGTTTTACAAAAGTTTAAAGGCAAACTAAATTGGAGGGGCCATGTTTAAACTGAATTTTTCTTCTGAACACGATTTGAGTTGGAATTCATGCAAAGTCATCTGCACCGAGGGGGCTGCTGCAATGACCGAGAGTGTGAACGGACTTGTAGCTAGGATCAGGAAAGAAAATCCTTCCTTGCAGTGGGTGCACTGTATCATACACTGAGGGGTACTTGCTTCAAACAAGATGAGTTCTTAACTGCATGAAGTTTCAAATGAGTCTGTCAAAATTGTCACTTTATCAAGTCCAGGCCCCTCAATGCTTATCTGTTTTGTGTTGTTTGCGTAGAGAGGGGGTCAGAACAGCAGCAACTGTTGCTTCACACAGAGGTTCACTGGCTTTCATGACAGAAAGTACTTGACAGATTGTCTGAATTACACACAAGTTCACACGTTTCTTTCTGATCATCCATTCCCTCCTTTCCTCAGCCATTTCTTCAATTCTATGACATACAGTGTCATTTGATAAAGGTACTTTCTTGAGAGTATCAACTGCTTTTTTTATCAAGCATGTTTTTTTTCCTGCAAGTGCCACAGTGGCAGGCAGAATCAGATCTTCTGTAATAGTGTATGGCTTCTTTGATTTTGCTACAAGAAGGGGGACAGCATATGAAGCATTGTGTGCTTTTGTAGAAATAGCTGAAGCTTTGAGAATACTGTGGTTACCTCAACTTGCCTACCTCGCAGATACACTTAGCAAGCTGAATGATCCAAATTTGTCCATGCAAGGACGTGACACTAACATTCTGAATCTCTATGAGAAAGTGAATGCCTTTATCAAGAAAACTGAATTCTGAAAGTCCAAATGTGGAGACAAAGACTATCTGTTTTCCACTGCTTCATGCACATGTCACGGATTTCTGCACAGGGGAAATTGAGCAGAGCAAAATTAAAAGATATAATAATAGATTGTTTTGCTCACTTGACATCTGAATTCAAGTCTTATTGTCATGAGAGATTCTGCTTTTAATGTTCTGAAATACCTTGAATATCCTGAGAGGCTTACAGAAAAACCTGAAAAGGGGTTTAAATATTGCAAAAATTCACTTTTCCCAATTGATATAATTAAGGTGGTGACAGTATCAGGATACTTTGGGTTGTATAAAACAGTAATTAGTTTTAAGATTAAGGCAGTAAGTAAGTATAAATTAATGATAGTTTAAATTTAGAAAATCCAACATGGCCAGGAAAATCAAAATGGGAGAGAGAGGGATTACGGAGTTCAAAATTAGGTTGTGGAAAGTTTAGCAAACAAGATAGCATTAGAGGGAGGAGCTTATAAAGGTCTAGAATCCAAGATGGCGTCAGGGAGGAGCTTTCCTACCTAAAAATAGGTATGTTGTTATAGGGAGGAGCTGAAAAGCTAGCTGCTGATTGGCTGAGAGGAGCTGATATTGAGAGAGCAAACAGCATATAAGGCCAATAGTCAGCAGGTTGAGTTTATAGTGGGTTCAGCCAGCAGGCTGAAATTGAAGTACAGAAGCTGCTTGAAAAGAAGAATGGAACATCCTGGAAAGCAGCTACCTGGAAAAGCAACAGCAGCAGCAGAATTCCAAGGTTGTCATAGCAACGAGCAACTGCCTGCCAGCAACTATCTTACCAGCAGCAATGAATGAGCAGCAGCCACCACAGCATCCATGGCCCGACTGAGCAGTGAAATTGCAAGCTGTGAAAACTGTGCTCTCTAAATTCGAACAGATCAGAAGGACCAATAGATGAATCAGAGGGAAATTTTGAATAAGATGTGTAAGTCTGATCTTCTTTTCTATCTAATATTTAAGAGTGTATGGGTTTGTCTGTAAATAAAGCTGGATGCCTATGTCTTGAGTAAGATCTTCCCTTCTGCTCTTGTAACTGCTTGGCCAGCACTTATAGGATGGTAAATATTAAGTGTTAATGTTAAGTAAAGGTTTTATGTTAAATGTTATGTGACAATGATCTCATGTGTGTATATAGAGACTGCATCTCTTACAATCTAATCCTGTACTTAATGTAACACTAAGACTAAAAACCTTTGTGTATGTGGGATCTTTATATACATGTTACACTGAAGCTGCTGTATTCTTTGTGTGTGAAATATTGTAAGCAGTCTTATTTCATTGTGCCGCTTTAATTATGATGGTTTAAATGTAATTTTACTGCATTTTTACTATATTCTATTATTCTTTCTTGCTTCATTAAATACACTGTAACCACTTACCTTTTAAATAAACAATTATTTTGTTTTCGAAGAATTACTGCTTGTATGTCTATCCTTGAGCGGAGGGCTGTATCCGTGTCCTTTTAGGGGTTAGCAAAACTAGCTTACTCTGGGGAGCCCTCTGTGGGTCATAGACAAGCCCGCTGGTAACACCCTGGCAATTCCTTTAGGGCAGACCACAAACCTGGTTACCCTTTTAAGAAATTAAAAGCGCTATTGTAGGTAACATAATTGAAGTCTAAAATTTTAGGATAACAATACTGCCCCAACATTCAACACAACTTAGCTCAACTCAACTGGGTAAGAAACCCATTCATTTTGTCAGATGTTAGTTACAGTAACCTCTCTGCCAGTCAGCAAGAAAATCTTCTTGAGACATCCTAAGACATCCGAAGACCAAGGGCTGCAAATGAAGTTTAAAGACTCCACACTAACCCAGTTCTGGTGTTTAGTACAGAAAGAGTACAGTGACCTTGGGAACCATGCTTTGCATGTTCGGTTACCTTTTAGGTCAACATATCTTTGCGAAGTCTCATTTTCTGTTAAGACTGCCATCAAGACAAAGAGTAGGAATAGACTTTATGTGGAGAAAAACTTGATTGTTGCTGTCGCTTCACTGCCTCTCAGAATGACAAGGCTCAAGTGTCACACTGAAATGTAAGTACAATCAATATTTACATTCTAATCCATTTATTTTATAATTGCATAGTAAAAATGAGAAAGTAAGCAATTCTTCAGTATTAGTGTGCTGAACTGTTTTGTTTTAGGTCTGATTTTGTAAGCAAGAAGTTTTTAAGTGAGGTGAAATTTGAGGTATGCAAGACAAATTAGACTCCTGAAAGGGGTACAATAGTCTGGAAAGGTTGAGAACCACTGTTCTAGCCTACCCCCCTTCCTACCAATATGTATTATGACATGAAGCTATCACCGTAGTTACGATGGAAATAGCATCTTCATTCTCTAACCCTCTGATGAATGGCTTAACAACCTCTCTTAAATGGTTAGTTTGAACTCAAAATTCTCATTGCTGTCAGACTAGAAGACTTTTTTTTTTAAAAAGAGTAAAAGAAAATATTCAGCCATTTTTGAGTGACCATATGAGCTGAAAACCTATTTTTTATAGTTTAAAGAAAAGTTTCAATGTTTTCTGAACAGTTGTTTTAAATCCAAAGCAGGTGTGTTTATACAGCTAACCTGGTCCTCAATGAGGAAAGTATACTTTACCAGACTTCTTTACCAAATCTTTCAAATTTAGCAAAGAGTTTATTTTGCTTACCACCTTAAGCCTAGAGATCCAGATAACCCCCATAAAGGTTTTGATATACCAGGTTCTTATATACATCCTGCCAGACAATCCTTCCTGTGAGGGAGCCCTAGAATCACACTTTCCAGCTGCTTCTACATTAAAGACAATACCTAAAAGGATACAGTAGGCCTGATGGCACTTATGATAGGCTCAAGCGCGATCAATTTAACATTTTGCACTCTATTGAACACAGGAGGGCCTACGCCCTAGCACAAAACATCACCACACTGTCCCTTTTGACAGTCCTATTTCTATGATGGTACTGGTAGTAGTACAGTAGTTTTCTGACTAGACCTTGGCGCATACATTTCCATTTGGTGAAATATGCTCTGACAAAGCTGCGGAGTTAGTGAAATTTGCAATATACGGCTCTACAGTGTGGAAAGTAAAATCTTCTAATTTTACTCGTTAGGGAGGAGCTAGCTCAACCCACTTTTGGCATCACAGTTCAGGAGTTAGTCATTTCTAACTCATAATGAAAGGCATAGTATCTGACTAGATAACACTTCCTACATATAGAACACACTTATCTCCTATTACATAGTGTACAACAAGGACACTGATAGATCCATCATAGCTATAAAGTCCTTTAGTACCAAGATTGAATCTTTAAAATATTTAAGCAAAGGCTCTGCTATTTTTTGGCAACAACAGATCTATTCTTCAAAGTACCATTAGAGCAGTAGCATCATAGAACCCAGTCTCCTAAGAGTACCAAATAGAAAAGTGTCATGCTGGCACCACATATTATGAAATCTACCAAACTTTTAAAAAGAAACAAAACCCATATATACTTTGCAGAATTTAACAGAATAAAAACAAAGTAGTAATACAAGTTTTCCTTAAAAGTTTCAGACTCACTTTAAAAAACTGAAATCTCAATACCAAAAGCCACAGAGAAGACCAAGGCTAAATTTTGTATAACATTTACAAAATATACTGGAATCTTTAAAAAATATATCTTAGAGGTTTTTAAATCTTCTATAATAACTTTTGAGACTCACGGTTTCTTTGTATAAAGTAACTACATAAAGCTACCTGCACCCTGTTTTTTGTGTACATAGACAAAAATCTTTAAAAGACCAAGGGCACACTATTGTTTTTACAGTGTATCTACTCTTTTGGGTTTTTCATCAGAAAGAGAATTCAGCAGAAGTCCTCTTTTTGTTGGCATTCTGTGTAATATGCTTTGGCATAGAAAAAAACTTCAGAAGACAGGTGCCCGTCACCAGATAGAAAATAAATTAAGTGGATAGATGACTGTAATTTAGGCTCAAACCTGGTAACTGATGAAGAAATGTGACTACATACAATAGCTAGTGTAATATAAAATATGGTCACAAGAATAGTTTGTCTTACTGACAATTTGTATTTTCATTTTATACCTTGTTAAGGAGAATTTATATTAGTAAAAGTCTTGAAAATATGAATCAATATGAACTTGGAGATAATAGGAATAATGCCAGTGAGTCTACTGAATGGAGAATTATTTCATCACGAAACAGAAAAAAATCAAGTTATAAAACAAAATATAAACATTGATTTTTAGCATCTGTCAATAACTTTCTAATTTCACAAGCTATTCAATGAAGAATGCAGTTTAAACACAATATAACAAATAGCACAAAAATCTCATCACATCACATTTTATAAAACACAACAGCTGATCACTCACAATATTCCAAAATGTAAAATAAGAGCCAGCTAAATATCACAAGAACTCAATTCACAGATCAATATACAAACACCGAACAATGTCTCAATAAAAAAGCAGGTTTCTTTAGCAATGTGTTTTCACAAGCGTGAATAAATAGTCCTACACACTAAGCCTCATTGTAAGGCTCTGCAATATAAGGCTCTCTTCTCAGGCTACTTCACCATGATCCTAACTACAATGATTTACATTACATACAACCTTTCTGACATCAGTACCTCAACTGTAATGGGCTAAAAGGTTGGCTCCCAAGAATAGCCTAATAAGCAGAGTGCAAGGTATTGTTTTACATTATTGTTTTTTAAAGGTACACATAGGGGAAGTCTACAGTACATATGTCTAAATCAAGAGACAAGAAGAAACCATGAAACTGCAAAAGTGTATAAACATTGAGCAGAAAGATGTCAGAGCAATGTCACAAAGCAGTGATGGTTGCTGCTTTAATATTTAAAATTCTGCTCCCATAAAAAAATTTAAAGGTGCATATTAGGAAAAGAATTAGTGTTTTCTCCTAACAACAACTGACATTTGACCAGATGAACACTAACTTTCAAGAGTTTTACAAAAATTGTTTCAAGTATCCTTCCTTATCACAGTGAAAATGTAAGACCAAAATGTAAAAGTTAAAGTGAATGACTTGAAAGTTTTAGATGAAAAAGGCAAAGGTACTAAATTAAAACATAAAAATGCTTCAACGCATTTCCTTCATGTGACATGAATAGAAAGGTTATCTGTAAAAAGTTAGAAAAATTAAAATAAATTACATATCTAAGTACACTTTTCCTTCAATATGTTATATAAAAACTCAGAATAGTGTACTATCATCGGAATATACACAGAGTAAAAATGCAAGGGTGCTGCAGGTATCTTCCATCTCTACAGAATGTCTTCTGAGAATGTTTGTTGCAGCTAATTTCACTTGTTAGCTAAACCCATCTTCAGAAATCTGTCAGTATACCCAACTAATTGGGACCCATTGTGGCTCCAACCTCAATTTCTCTATAGCAGTCTGTAGCTTCTCAAAGGCTTTGTCTAGATTGTCATTTACAATGAGGAGGTCAAAATAGTGGTTGTATGCTCTCTGAATCCGTGCACTTTCATCAACTGTTTTTTTCAAATCAGTGTCCTGTTGAAAAGATTTGGAGACTAATTAAAAATCGTGACATTAGCAGTTCATTACACGTTCAAATAAAGATAAATGAATGAACATAACTATTGGTACCCCCATCAGTTTGTCAGGTAGTGCAACTGAATTTTACTAAGTTTAATATTGAACAAAAGCTTTCATTTACTACAAATACTTGGTAGTAAAGTTTAAAATATTTGATGGAGATGGAAGAAGGTATGCTTAATGTAATTTGGTTAACAGTAAGAGCAAAATTTTCAAAATCTGCTAAATTTGAAAGGTGACTATCAGCCCCAATTTAGCAAAGCACGTAAGCATGTGCTCAGAGTTAAGTACATACTTAAATGCTCTGATGAGCTGGTGTCTTTCTGCCCAAAGAGGGCTTTTACTGCAGCTACTTATTTTGTATGTGGAACTGTTGGGTGCAATGAGTGTGGAGGTAATGTTTTCAGGAATAATTTGAGCAGCCAGTTTTATTTGGCCCTAAATATACTTAATTTTCCATCAGATACTGCCACCAAAACAAGAATCTTGATGAACAAGTTTTAGAATTGAAACTTCCAGTATCAAAGAATAAGTGCTGGCGTTTCTTGTTATTTTGGACTGCATTTCACCCAATCTTTCCATCTGTACACATCCTCCCACTTGTGGGCCTCCACTGCATCATTTTATCTGAGATGTTGAGGTGTGTGAGGACTGTTCCAAGACTGCTGATGAGGACATCCTATATCTGAAGTATAAGGTGATTAAAAGCCACTATAAAACTGTTGTTCAGCATCCCAGAGAAGAAATTTCACCTTTGTTTTGTACTCTATCAATACTGGATTTCCCACATACAGCACTACCAAGATGTGAGTGTCAAAGCAGAAGTCACTTTTGCATACAGCCAATTAAACAAAACCTGCAGTTACTGGTTGGTTTGCTCCAATGTTCTCTTCCGTAGAAATAAGTATTTCAAGGCCCAATACTAATGTGAGGTCACGTAAGCCACACTGAAATATAGGTTTTCTAAGTAGCACTTCTGTAACAGTAAGCGAAGGTAAGAAATGAACAAATCCAAGTAGGAAATGAACAGCAACAGTCAAATGAAAAAGAGTCCCATTCAATTACATCACATAATGGCAGACAGCTAAAAAGTGACAAATTTTATAAGTGCTTATATACAAATGCTAGAAGCCTAAATACTAAGATGGGTGAACTTAAGTGCCTGGTATTAAATGAGGATATTTATATAATCACAGAAACTTGATGTCATGATGATAATCAATGGGACATGGTAATACCAGGGTTCAAAATATATAGGAATGACAGAGTAGGTTGCACCTGTTGGAGAATGGCACTGTACGTGAAAGAAAGCATAAAGTCAAATATAGCAAAAATCTTAAATGAATCAAACTGTACCACAGAATCTCTATGGATTGGAATTCCCATGTTTAATAATAGTATAGCAGCAGGAATATACTACCGACCACCTGACCATGATGGTGACTATGAAATGCTCTTATAGATTAGAGTGATTATAAAAATAGAAAATTCAGTAATAATGAGGGGCTATCCCCATATTGACTGGCTATGTGTCACCTCAGGACAGGCTGAAGAGAAAGTTTCTAGACACCATAAATGACTGCTTCTTGGAGCAACTAGTCCTGGAACCCACAAGAGGAGAGGCAATTCTTGATTTAGTCTTAAGTGGAGCGAAGGATCTGATCCAAGAGGTGAATATACTGAACCACTTGGTAATAGCACTAAATTTAACATCCTTGGAGGGGTGGGGTAGAATATCAAAGAAGCCTCACACAGTAGCATTTAACTTCTGAAAGGGGAACTATACAAAAATGAGGAAGCTAATTAAATGGAAATTAAAAGGTACAGTAAAAAAGTGAAATGTCTTCAAGCTGCATGTAAACTTTTCAAAAACATCACAGTAAAGGATAAAATTAAATGTATACCCCAAATTAAAAACATAATAAGAGGACCAAAAAAAGAGGACCATGGCTAAACAACAAAGTAAAAGAAGTGGTTAGAGGCAAAAAGGCATCCTTTCAAAACTGGAAGTCAAATCCTAGTGATGAAAATAGAAAGGAACTTAAACTCTGGCAAATCAAGTGTAAAAATATAATTAGGGAGAATTTTAAGAGCAACTAGTAAAAGACTCAAAAACTAACAGCAACAAATATAAGGCAACTGTGGAGAAGCTAAATGAATTATTTGCATCTGTCTTCACTGCAGAGGAGCCATTCTTTCTAGGTGAGAAATCTGAGGAACTGTCCCAGATTGAGGTGTCATTAGAGGAGGTTTTGGAAAAAATGATAAATTAAAAACAGTAATAAGTCACCAGGACCAGATGGTATTCAAAGAATTCTGAAGGAACTCAAATATGAAATTGCAGAACTACTAACTGGTGTATGTAACCTATCACTTAAATCAGCTTCTGTACCAGATGACTGGAGGATAACTAATTTGACACCATTTTTAAAAAAGACTCTAGAGGTGATCGTGGCAATTACAGGCTGGTAATCCTAACTTCAGTATGAGGCAAACTGGTTGAAATTATAGTAAAGACCAGAATTATGAGAAGCATAGATGAACACAATATGTTGGAGAAGAGTAAAGGGAAATCATGCCTCACCAAACTATTAGAATTCTTTGAGGGAGGTCAACAGACAGGGACAAGAGTGATGCAGACATAGTGTACTTGGATTTTCAGAAAGCCTTTGACAACGTCCCTCACCAAAGGCTCTTAAGCAAAGTAAGGAGCCATGGGATAAGAGGAACAGTCCTCTCATGGGTCAGTAACTGGTTAAAAGACAGGAAACAAAGGGTTGGAATCAATGGTCGATTTTCAGAATAGAGAGGGAAACAGAGGTGCCCCCAAGGGATCTGTACTGGGACCAGTGCTGTTCAATATATTCATAAATGATCTAGAAAAAGGGTTAAACAGTGAGGTGGCAAAGATTGCAGATGATACAAAATTACTCAGGATAGTTAAGTCCAAAGTAGACTGCAAAGAGTTACAAAAGGATCTCAAGGCTGGGCAACAAAATGGCAGATGAAATTCAAAAGCTGATCAATGCAAAGTAATGCATATTAGAAAACATAATTCCAACCATACATACAAAATGATGGAATCTAAATTAGCTGTTACCAGTCAAGAAAAAGATTTTGGACTCATTGTGGATTGTTCTCTGAGAACATCTACTGAATGTGCAGTGACAGTCAAAAAAGCTAACAGAATGTTAGGAACCATTAGGAAAGGGGTAGATAATAAGAGAGAGTAGATGATATAATGCCACTATATATATCCATGCTATGCCCACACCTTGAATACGGCATGCAGTTCTGGTTGTCCCATCTCAAAAAGATATATTAGAATTGGAAAAGGTACAAGGAAGGGCAACAAAAATGTTTAAGGATATGGAACAGCTTTCTTATGAAGAAAGAAAAAAAGACTGAGAAGTTTCATTTTAGAGAAGAGACAACTAAGGGGGGATATGACAGATCTATAAAATTGTGAATAATCCAGAGAAAGTGAACAGGGACGTTTATTTTCCTCTTCACATAACAAAAATTAGGGGTCAGCCAGTGAAATTAATAGGCAGGAGATTTAAAACAAATATAAGAAACTACTTCATACAACACAGAGTCAAACCTGTGAAACTCATTGTCAGTGGATGTTGTGAAGGTCAAAACTATAACTGGATTAAAAAAAATAATTAGTTAAGTTCATAGAAGATAGCTCCATCAATGGCGATGGCCAAGATGGTCAGAGATGCAACCCCATGCTCTGGGTGTTCCTAGCCTCTGACTGCCAGAAGCTGGGAGTGGAAGACAGGAGATGGATCACTCACTAATTGCCCTGTTCTGTTCATTCCCTCTGAAGCACTGCATTGGCTGCTGTTGGAAGACAGGATACAGAGCTAGATGGACCATTGGTGTGACTCAATATGGCCATTCTTATGTTCCTCTTTTCTAAAGGAGGAATGCAAATTTAGCACCATAACAGCCAGAAGCAGTAGGGAAATTTGCAATTGCTTGTTATATTAGAAGTGATTTAAAATAATCCACTAGTATGCAAAGCAGATTCAACCATCCAAATGCATCTATTTACTCAGAAGTGGCTGCATAAACAGATAATATTGAAAGAATACACACTTTCTGTCTCTGTGTGTAAAATACACATACACGGAGAGATTCTGTATACATACATATATAATAGGCACAACAAAAACACATTAAAAGAACATTCTTTAGCTTGCAAAGTCAAACACTTGAAAGTCAGGAAATGCTAGATTTACAGTTGCACATGCAATCTGTTTCCCAATTTTAAAAAGAAAAGGTAAAAACCAATTGTTATATGCAAATGTAACAATATCCTGCCACAATCATGAATCATTAGTAGGATTTCAACCTTTCGTATTAACAACAGAGATTGTTACTACCAGAGCTACTTACAGGACTAAGTCCATCAACTAGCAGCAGAAGAAGGCTGTTTTCTCATATGGGACAGGGAAATAAATGGTTTGCTGGGTTCAGATGGTGGATCCAGGGAGGAGTTAGGGGGAAGCCCAGCCCAGCTCTCCCCCTCATGCTGCTGGAGTTGGAGAAGTTCCTGCCCAACGTGTTGACCCAGAGGGTGGATTGGTGCTAGGTTCATGGGGGTAGCCTGAGAAAGCACAGCTCATATTCTCTCCCCTGCCCTCTCCCTTCCCCAGAGAGTTAGGGGAACTCCTAGTCTATGGGACCACTTGGTTCCATGTGTTGGAGCCAGGTAATTTACAGGGGCAGGGAAACCCAGCTTGGCTCTCCATCATCTCCCCATCCTCCACCCCCAGCAGCTCCCAGGTGTTCCCAATACAGTATGTGCTGCTGCGGTTCAGTGATTGACAGGCTGTCAAAATCTTCCCAAGGAACACAAGTGAGAGAAGGACCATTTTGATTTTTAAATCATTTATAGTTTAGGCAAATCTCAGTGGAACTTCATGAAACAAAGAAAAGCTACTTCTGCAGCCCTAAAAGATTCCCCCTCTCAAATATCAAAGGTCTGCTGCAAACAGTGGAGGTGTGAGAACATCCCAAAGAAAAGTTGCAAGAATCCTTTATAACAGAAAGCATTAGGCAACCCAAATTATAGGGGGTACCACCTTAATAAATTAATTACCTTTATTTAAAAATCTAGCAATCCATGTCAGAACGTAACAACTAGTGTTAGTAGTATATGATCAGTTTAAATTACTCTATATTATGTAATCTAATATAAATGTTGCCTAATCTTCCTCAGCAAGACATTACATTCACATGTGTTACAAAGAACTTGTCGTAAAGGAAAAAAGGTTTAAGAAAATCCTGTGAAAACGAAACTATATATGGAAGAATTTGCTTACTGTTAGAAGTTTGGTTGTAATTCCAGCATCCACCACAGCCTTGTGCATAGCACGCAGAGTCTCTAACTCTGGAGCAGCAATAAACACTACATAGGGCATAAACTCTGCAGTCCTCAATACTTTCAAGGCCTAGAAACAAGAAAACACACAAAACCAACCAAACAAACAAACCCCCTCCAAACACTAAATTGAATTAGTTAAAAATGAGAATAAGTCACTGTACTTCAGTGAAGTACTGCAATTTTAATCTGGTACCATTAACAAAACAACAATACAATTTTTGCACTCCTATCCCATCCTCAAAGTGCTACCTTGCCAAAGGATGGTACGAAACTCCCCTTTGAAGTGTTCAACATCACTCTTACATTGGCTGAAGGGGTTACTGATCAGCAATGCAAAACACACTCGATTACAGGCCTTTGCACATTCCTGATCTCTTCCACCTCAAAATGCCAAAAAGCCAAAATAACTTGTGAGTCTTCCATGGTACTGTAGGATACAAGACTAGCTTAAAAGTCTTCAAATTTAAAACATACCTCTTCAACACTGATACTCATTTTAGGGTACATGACACATTACTTACCTGCGGGTTCACATCCAAAATGCATGTCCTTCCAGTCTGAACCACTTCAAGGATGGAATCTATTTTGGTGCCATAAAGGTTTCCTTCATATTCTCCATGTTCTAGGTATCTGCCAGCTTTAATATCTGCCTCCATTTCAGCACGTGACACAAATCTGTATGCTTGCCCATCTTTTTCATCATCCCTTGGCTTTCGTGAAGTAACTAAATACAAATTTTTCACAAATCACTGGATATAAAAACCCCCAAGATATCTGAAGATTGATTGGCTGTAAAGCCATGTACATGTGTGTCTTTTCTGTGTGGGGAACAAACCACTGTCCAAGCTCATGTTCAAAATTTATGAGCATAATTCCTCCCAAACCCATTCCCTCTGCCATTACTCTCTTCCCTCCCTCATTTCATCTACCCTTTATTCCCTCACTTTCATCATTCTTTGTTCATTCCATATCCCAGACTCATTATCCATCCTCTTCAATCACTATTGCATAAGATTTTCAACAGCACCTAAGTCTCATTTTCAAAGATGATTTAGACACTTAGGAGCCTAAGTCCCACTGACTTTCAATGGGACTTAGGGCTTGGCTACACTTACATTTTATAGCAATCTAACTTGCTGGCTCAGGGGTGTGAAAAATCACCCCCCTGAGCACAGCAAGTCAGAGCGCTTTAAAGCGCCAGTGTAAACAGGCTCCGAGCGCTGGGAGCCGTGCTCCCAGCACTCAGAGCTAATCCCCTCATGGAGTTGGATTACCAGGAGCACTGGGAGAGCTCTTTTCCAGTGCTCACGCAGGACCACACTCACACTTCAAAGCGCTGCCACAGGAGTGCTCCCGCCACAGCGCTTTGAAGTTTCCAGTGTAGTCATGCCCTTACGCTCTTTCCAGCTGATCCCACAACACTCATTTATTTCTCTCTCTCTCTCTCAGACACACAGTGTGGAAGTGGAAAAGCTATAGGAAAACACTAATTATCCAGTCCTCCTTCAAGACCCTCTTCTATTGTAATGCCTCTGGTAAATTTTCAAGTGACAGTAAATTAGGCAGTTGGCCAGTAGAAGCTTCTAATATTTGCCTCATTTATTTCTTATAATAGCATTTTTTTAAAAATTGACAACTAAAACCATCTAGCTATGCTCAAAACTTCCCTGCATAAATGCATGTTCTTTTTACAGCTTCCTTATGGTACCTCCACCACTCCTTCCTACTGTTTGTTGCATCTTATCTTAAATTAGGTAGCAAACTCTTCAGGGCAAATACTATCCTTTTACTCTGTACAGCACATAGTACAATGGAGCCCTGATCCTGAATGGGGCCTCTAGGTGATATTATACAAATGAATAATAAAATACTAAATGTGTTTTATTTTTCATCTCTCTTTTATGGACACCCACCCAGCCAGCTAGCTATAAAATCCCTGTTAGCAGCTGTTCTTTACTTGCTTTACCTGTAAAGGGTTAAAAGTCTCACTGCTATGCATAGGTAAAAGGAAGTGAGTGGGCACTTGACCAAAAGAACCAATGGGAAGGCCAGAGCTTTTTAAAATTGAGAAAAAACTTCCCCTTTGTCTGTCTGTTTTCTCTCAGGGAGAGGGGGACAGGGCAGCAGTTATGTTGTAAGAAGCTTGGGCCAGGTATGAAAAATCTTCAGTATCATACCTAGAAACTACTCATTTGAAATCCCAGCTATGTCAGTAGGTCAGGAAATGTCTAGGAAGACACGATTAGGTTTATCTCTTTCTATATTTTTATGGCTCGTGGATTCCTCTGTGCTAACGCCAGGGGCTTTTGTTTTGCTTGCAACCTTTAAGTGGGACCTCAAGAAAGCTACTCTTGGTGCTTAATCCTGGTAGTCACTCTTTTAAAATCTAGCAATAGCCTGAGTTTCCAGATGTATTTTCTTTCTTTTTTTAAAATAAAATTTACCTTTTTTAAGAACAGGATTGGAGTTCTGTGTCTCAAGAGGTTTGTGCACATATTTTAAATTAGGGTGTATGTGTGTGTGTTCTGCACTTGGGTGGTGGCAGCATCTACCAATCCAAAGTCAGAAAAAAGCTGTAACCTTGGAAGTTTAATACAAGCCTGGAGTGGCAAGTATTAGTTTTTAGAATCCTTGTGGGCCCCCACCTTCTGCACTCGAAGTGCCAGAGTGCAGAATCAGCCTTAATCTCCAAATAAATTATTATGGTAGCTTGATTAAATAGTATTTAACTTTACATGTTTTGTTTGTATGTTGCTGGTTTACTGCTTGGTAATTTGCCTTGTCTATTTAGGTTGTCAGATCTCTGACACATAGACCATGTCTTCTCTGAGTTCTGTGACATTCCGATTCAAGTGGCCAAAAGTGCTCTAAATAGATTAAACAACAAACAACAATAATAATAATGTTGGCACACATACGAATTGAGAGATCTCATTTATTACCTATCTGCAGTTATGACATCTTACAGAAACCTATAATTTGTTAATTTTTAGACAATTTACTGTTAATGTCATGTTGTGCATTACTCTTTGCCTACATGGATTATTAACCTGACTCCCAGCATAGGTTCCTTTGGACAGACTATGCTATCAGATATGCACCCCTGATTCTAATGGTATGGACCAGTTTGGGGGTTTGTGAGCATTACAGATGAAAAAGATTAGGACTCCTGGGGCTATCTAGTTTCCCCACCTCAGTTACAAGACACTCCTGGCTTGTCTTTCAGATTTGCCCACATCCCCACTACTGCCAGTACCATTCCTTGCCACATACTATGAGGCAGAAGAGAACAGATGGCTCTTAGAAGTGTCTGGGCATAATGGGTATGGGGCAATGAAGCTGTTCTGTGCTCAGAGGTCAGCCAGAAGGGGTGGTCTGGCAGACAGGAAGGAACAGGTTCTTTCAGAAAGTGCGAGGTAGGAGAAAATTCTGATACTGCAGGAAGGGGCAGCTCTTTCAGCAGCTGAAAGGAAGAAAAACCAGAGCGGAGAGGGGTAGGGCTGGTGCAGGAAGAAGTAGGAAGAAATGACATTAATTGGCCTCTCATCCCTCAATTTATAACATTAACAACCAATAAAATAGAATTCATAGTTTATTTATCCCTAGGATACTATGGGTTAAAGCCAGGAACTACAAATTTCATATGAAGTTTTTGTTTCACATACAGAGAGAAATAAAGAGTTCATTTAAACAATAAAATGAGTTTCGAAGCAAAATTCTAGTAACTGTTCATTATTAAAATGTACCAGGAATTTTTAGAAGCATTCAGATATTGACTATAAACCCCAAAATAGATATACTTGAACAATCCTGCCAGATGCATGCATTGGAACTCCTGTCTTCAGCATGAGTAGACAAAAGTTTGGCTGGTAGTTAGATGTCATTAACACAGAAGCAGGATCTTCCTACTTATTGAGGAGATTGAAAACACATTTCATTCTCCAGCCAAAGTTTTCAACCCACAATTATTACTCCCAGATTGAGTCACTACAACAAACTTCAGATTAGAGTAAATTTTTCCAGATGAATTACAAACTTCAATAAATAGGATTTGACAGTGGGAGTGCTGATAACTTACATGGCACTGTAGTTCCAAACCTAATGGGATTCAATACTATAAATCGGTTTTTCAAGCTTCTTCGACCCACTCCCTGGGCCCCAATTAAGACCAATGTCTTCCTCTGAAAAGGAGGCATTTTGGCTACTTCCTCATATATCTGAATTTCATGACGATCAAATTCTACATAGAAAAAAGTAACAAAATATTAAATGCAGATCAAGTCACTGCCATTTGTAGAAAACTTCAGCAATTCTATTTTATATTCACATATAACCTATTATGTAAATAGTACTTAAAAGGTATTTTTTCAGATATTTTTATCTCAGTTTTCTTATGTATAAACAGAAATGGGAATATTGTAGATTCTTTCAATGACCATCTACTCTAAACATAGTAATTCTGTAGTAGGATTGTTTTTTGGAAATTTAGGCAATAGTCACACCATGCATAGGTGCCGACTTTCTAATGTGCCATGGGTGCTCCCCCCAGCTCCATTCCAGGCCCCGCCCCCACTCCACCCCTCTCCCAAGGTCCCACCCTGCCCTGTCCCCTCCCCTGAGTGCCCCCCACTCTCACTCCTCCCTGCTCCCCTCCAGTACCTCCTGCACACCACGGAGCAGCTGATCCACAGCAGGGGAGGTAGAGGCACTGATCAGCAGGGCTGCTGGCAGGTGGGAGGAGTTAGGGGAGGCACTGATAATGAGGGCTGTCGGTGGGTGTTAAGCACCCATCATTTCTTTTGGGTGGCTGCTCCAGCTCTGGAGCACCCATGGAGTCAGTGCCCAGGACATCATGCCAGCATTTACCACTGTGCCAATCAATAGTGTTTTAAGTATTTAGAAAATTGTTCTTTGATCCTTTATTATGTCCCCTAATGCATCTGCTCAACAGTAACAGCTTTTCTTTGTGCACCATGACTTAACCACAAAAACTACCCTGTTTATAATTTCTGATCTAGCTGATTGATTTGCTAATCAAGCTACTATAATTTATTTTAAAACTTTCTCCTATAACACAAGCATTCACTGTCATGAGTTTAATCGGCTATACCCAGTGTGTTAACCTAAGTTTAAAATGCAGATTCAGAAACTCTACAACGTACTGGACTTGTACACTATTCTACTGGATTTTACACATAATGTAAGATTAAAATGTACCTGCATTTCTGGTTGTGAGGTACATCATCTTTTTCTTTTTTTTGCTACTTATTGTTCCACAAAAGGGCCCTGAAAGTAAAACAGACAAGAATACTGAAAGCTCTTAAACTCACTTTTTGATAAATATCTTTTCATGATGGCTTACTCTATGTAGATTTTAGGATTAACTAAAAAGACAGCCATATACTGAAGGATAGTTGCACTTTTTTTTTTTTTTTTTAAAACCAGAGACACAATATGACCTTTATTGGAGAGAGAAATCATTATTAATCCTCTTGGCATATACTTTAAATGGTACAGCAGACACACAAAAACTAATGCTCTGCATAAAATGTACCAGAAAACAAAATACTTTTCTAGAAACGAATAGGAAAGGACCAAAACTGTTTCCAGTAAATATTTATATTAGAGCTGTCCATTAATCGCAGTTAACTCACGTGATTAACTCAAAAAAATTAATCACGATTAATAGCACTTTTAATTGCACTGTTAAACAGAACAACAATTGAAATTTATTAAATACTTTGGATGCTTTCCTACATTTTCATATATATTGATTTCAATTACAACACAGAATGCAAAGTGTACAGTACTCATTTTTTATTACAAATATTTGCACTATAAAAATGATAAAGAAATAGCATTTTTCAATTCACCTCATTCAAGTGCCATAATGCAATATCTTTATCATGAAAGTGCAACCTACAAATGTAGATTTTTTTTTTTGTTATATAACTGCACTCAGAAAAACCAAAACAATGTAAAACTTTAGAGCAGTGGTTCTTAACCTTTACTGCAGCCTGCACTCCCTTGGTTCTCAAAATATGTTCTTGCACCCCTTATCAAAAATCACTGAAGTAGGTCAGTTCTTTAAACCTAGATATATTTTTTGTTTGTATACTACAGTAATCATTAAAAAAATTTATAATGTTAATAAATACATAGGTTTGATTAAACAAAGTAGTTGTTTGTACGTACGTACCTATGCTTAATTTGTGTTTTCGATGATTTACCTTCTAAAAAAATCTGGCATGTCTCACACCCCACGTTAAGAACCACTGCTTTAGAGCCTACAAGTCTGCTCAGTCCTACTTCTTGTTCAGCCAATCGCTAAGACAAACAAGTTTGTTTACATTTACGGAACATAATGCTTCCTGCTTCTTATTTACAATGTCACCTGAAAGTGAGAACAGGCATTTACATGGCACTTTTGTAGCTGGCATTGCAAGGAATTTATGTACCAAATAAGCTAAACATTCGTATGCCCCTTCATGCTTTGGCCACCATTCCAGAGGACATGCTCCCATGCTGATGACACTAGTTTAAAAAAATGTGTTAATTAAATTATTGACTGCACTCCCTGGAGGAGAATTGTATGTCTCCTGCTCGGTTTTACCCATATTCTGCCATATATTTAATGTTATAGCAGTCTCGGATGATGATTCCGGCACACGTTTGTTTTAAGAACACTTTCACTTCAGATTTGACAAAAAGCAAAGAAGGTACCAATGTGAGATTTCTAAATATAGTTACAGTACTCAAGATTTAAAAATCTGAAGGGCCTTCCAAAATCTGAGAGGGATGAGGTGTGGAGCATGCTTTCAGAAGTCTTAAAAGAGCAACACTCTGATGCAGAAGCTACAGAACCTGAACCACCAAGAAAATCAACCTTCTGCTGGTGGCATCAGACTCAGATGATGACAATGAGCATGCATCAGTCTGCACTGCTTTGGATCGTTATCGAGCAGAATCCGTTATCAGCATGGACGCATGTCCTCTGGAAGGGTGTTTTAAGCATGAAGGGACACATGAATCTTTAGAGCATCTGCCACGTAAATATCTTGCGATGCCAGCTACAACTGTGCCATGCAAACACCTATAAACAAGAAGTGGGCAGCATTATCTCCTGCAAATGTAAACGAACTTGTTTGTCTGAGCAATTGGCTGAACAAGAAGTAGGATGGAGTGGACATGCAGGCTCTAAAATTTTACATTGTTTTATTTTTGAGTGCAGTTATTTTTTGGTACATAATTCTACATTTGTAAATTCAACTTTCATGATAAAGAGATTGCACTACATTATTTGTATTAGGTGAACTGAAAAAACCTTTTGTTTTTTACTGTGCAAATATTTGTAATAAAAAATAATATAAAGTGAAGCACTGTCCACTTTGTATTCTGTGTGCTAACTGAAATCAATAAATTTGAAAATGTAGAAAACATTCACAAATATTTAAATGGTATTCTATTATTCTTTAACAGTGCGATTAATCACGATTAATTTTTTTAATTGCTTGACATCCCTAATTTATATATAGATATATATTTTAAAAGCAACTTGAAAATGGTCACCCTATGGTTGATTTTCCTGCTTAATTTTACCATTCACCAGCAGGTGGCAAAAAGGATCAAAACTCTGAAAACAGTGAGTGTACATTCTAATCCTCGCTCTTCGAGTCAAGGTCAAAATAAAATACATTTGTAATAACTAGCATTTATTTTATGTATTGAAACCACCTGTGGAGCCTCTTTCATAAGGTCTGCCTGATTGTGCAAATGGAAAAAGCAAAGCAAGCTAATCATGGCAGCACCCCGGCCAGAGCCCTGCCCGCCCTGCGCAACACCATGTATAGCCCCTGGGCTGCTGTGTCCTTCCAAAGCCAGTACGTGGAGCTTGCAGGGCTGTGTGTGGCCTTCCAGTCCCCACTGCCTTCCTCCCTGATATATTTGTTCAATATCTTCATTAATGATCTGGAGGATGGCGTGGATTGCACCCTCAGCAAGTTTGCAGATGACACTAAACTGGGAGGAGAGGTAGATACGCTGGAGGGAAGGGATAGGGTACAGAGGGACCTAGACAAATTAGAGGATTGGGCCAAAAGAAATCTGATGAGGTTCTACAAGGACAAGTGCAGAATCCTGAACTTAGGACGAAAGAATCCCATGCACTGCTATAGACTAAGGACCGAGTAGCTAGGCAGCAGTTCTGCAGAAAGGGACCTAGGGGTTACAGTGGATAAGAAGCTGGATATGAGTCAACAGTGTGCCCTTGTTGCCCAGAAGGCTAACTGCATTTTGGGCTATATAAGTAGGAGCATTGCCAGCAGATCAAGGGATGTGATCATTCGGCATTGGTGAGGCCTCATCGGGAGTAGTGTGTCCAGTTTTGGAGCCCACACTACAAGAAGGATGTGGAAAAAGTGGAAAGAGTCCAGCAGAAGGCAACAAAAATGATTAGGGGGCTGGAGAACATGACTTATGAGGAGAGGCTGAGGGAACAGGGATTATTTAGTCTGCAGAAGAGAAGACTGAGGGGGGGATTTGATAGCTGCTTTCAACTACCTGAAAGGGGGTTCCAAAGAGGATGGATCTAGACTTTTCTCAGTGGTAGAAGAGGACAGAACAAAGAGTAATGCTCTCAAGTTGCAGTGGGGGCGGTTTAGGTTGGATATTAGGAAAAAAACTTTTTCACTAGGAGGGTGGTGAAACACTGGAATGCGTTACCTAGGGAGGTGGAATCTCCTTCCCTAGAGGTTTTTAAGGTCAGGCTTGACAAAGCCCTGGCTGGGACGATTTAGTTGGGGATTGGTCCTGCTTTGAGCAGGCGGTTGGACTAGATGACCTTCTGAGGTCCCTTCCAACCCTGATATTCTATGATTCTATGATAAAGGAACCCATCTCTGAAAGTGCATTAAACCTTACCCGAATTATCCCAGTCCCTCCTAACAAATGCCTTCCGCTTCTCTTCCAGGAACTGGCTAGGAATAAGGCCGGCACTTCCTCCTTCTTTGACATGGCTAGCCTGAAATCAAGTTAATAAGCTATGAATCCCCTGTGACAAATACTTTAAATTTTAGTCCAGTGATTCAAACAAGCAGCAAACTTTCAATCAGACATTCACTCCTGAAGACTGGCTTCTTGAAAGACTGTCATTTAGGATTTCTGGAGGCTAAGCACTGAAGCATTAATGATGGACACCTGAAAATCCAAATTTAGAGAACCATGCTTCCCAGAAACACAGTGGGGTTTGCCGGTTTTCTAGTCCACTTAAACATCATAATTCAAGAAACATGGCTAGAGTAGAGACACAGAAAACTACTTCTTGATAATGAAGTCATTGTACTGTTTACCACATAAATTATTAAATCTCTAATTCCAGAGGTTTATATTTCAGCCATAAAAAGAAATTGCTAAAATGTACAATTACCAAATTGACCAAAATGGCTCAGAAAACACTTAAAAGCCAAACAATTCGTTTGAAAGGATTCTGCATGGCACAACATCTGTAGAGCTCTGCTGAACACTTATGCATTTATCCTGCATTCTTGTTGGAATCCAGAGGCCCTAAGCTAAACATGATTCCAAATATAGGCACCTGACGCACCTATTTTTTCTGTCATTTCACGAACATGTAATATTATCCTTGCCTATGAACTGACCATACCTTAAAATTCCACTGTCATTGTACTGTTTTACTACTACTTAGGAGAGAAAACTCATAGATCTAGGTTTTATAAACCAAACAGTATACTTAGTTATGAAAGCTTAGAAGTCAGATATTCTCCACTGAAATCATTTTATGGTGAGTGTCCCATTGTCAGTAATTCAGGACACACAAATGTGAAATTTTATAGTTTTGGTCCTCTCAATAGCAGCTACTTGCATCCATTTCTCTTAAAGAGAAATGGTATAAACAGCAGGCTGAGTCATATTTTCATCTTATTAGTAGCCAGATGGAATGAAGTTAATATCTCACTTTTTGCCCACTCAAGAAATACTGGATGGATGCTGAGAAGTCTCTAGCTGTAGGAATTCAATGACATCTATTTTGGTACACTTGCAAGTTACTACTTACGACACAATACATCATTGTTCATGTCAATAGACAGAATGAAATGTAAAAACCCATTAGAGATGGCTTGTGGGAGAGGGCTTTTGGTTTATTTTGTTTGGATTCTTGCAAGTTGCCAGTTGGAGGAGTTTGAAAAAACAGAGGTGACAGCATGCATGCTGAATGTCTCTAGTACGCTCTTGTGAAGAGATTCAGAGTGCCTAACTTCTGAAACACATTTAATTGGCAGTAAGTAATTATGCAGACTATTTTTTCTCTTTATTTTCCCTTCTGTAGTTACTGTAGCTGGCTGGTTAGAAGAAGATGGGATCTCTCCATCATCTTTTTCAAACACACAAAAGGAGTAAGATGGAAATCCAACTCTTTGAGAAAACAAGAGAAAAGATTCCTGTATCATAACTGCTGTTCTATGAGATGTGGGTGCAGACATGTATTCCACACGTGTGTGCATGGGCTTACTCTGCCTTGCAATATTCATCATGCTCACTCCTGCCCCAACCCCTCCCCCCAGTTCCTTTGTGCCAAAATCCCCGGCGGAAGACTCGACTGCAGAGGGGTGGAGAGTGGTTCATGGACTACATGTCTGCACCCACATCTCAAAGAAGAGTTACGATACAGGTGGTAGACATGTATTCCAATCAGGTAACTCACAAGCAGTTCCAGGGGAAAGCAGGCTCAGAGTTATTTAAATAGTGAGCACAGAACTGCTCCCCAAAGTTTGCAGCCATTGGTGATAGCACAATGTCTAGCAAAAATATGTACAGAAGATACATCACAGCCCTGCAGATATCCACTACTGAAACACCACTAAGAAATGGAGCTGATGTCACCTGAGCTCTCGTTAAATGAGCCCACAAAAGATGGTGGAGGTGTCATCTGAGTCACTTCAGAAGCCATAGTAATGCAGGAAGTTATTCACTTGGAAACAGTTTGAGCAGAGAATGGTTGTCCCTTCATCTGCTCAGCGTAGGAAATAAAGTGGCGAGGTGATGAATGAAACGGCTTAGTCCTTTCTAAATAAAATGCCAACCACTACATCTAAACTAGGCAGATGCTGTTCCTCCACACTTGAATGTGGTTTGAGAAAAAAAAAATATAGGTAAGTAAATAATTTGATTAAGGTGAAACAGATACCACTTTGGACAAAAATTTTGGGTATGGTCTTAAAGCCATCTTGTCCTTGAAGAATTGAGCGTATGAAGGCTCTGCCATTGAGGCCTGCACCTCACTAATTCTTCTTGTGGATGTTATAGCCACTAGGAAGGCAGTCTTCTGAGAGAGGAGAGCCCATGAACATGTTGCTATCAGCTCAAATGGTGGACCAATCAGTGCTGTCAGGACATTAAGGTCCCACAATGGCACCATTTCTTTTGCTAGTGGAAAAAGATGGATAATACCCTCTCAAAAACTTCACAATCATAGGGTTTGAGAATACCAACTTCTCTTGAATGGGAGGATGAAAAGATGAGAACATCTCCAAGGGAACACCTTCAGGGAGCTCAGAGTGAGGCCTGAAGATTTCAAATGCACCAAATACTTCAAAACATGGGCTGAATCGGCATGGATGTTGCCCAAATAGAAAATTATTTCCACTTAGACAAGTAATGGCCCTTGTGTCTGGTTTTCTACTACTAAGCAGAATCTCTAACTGCCTCTGAGAACTAGCCATTCAGCATCCACACCTTAAGATGCAGACTGCTCAACGATGGATGAACAACCTGGCTAATTGGTTGAGTCAGTAGGTTGGAGAAAACAGAAAGAGGTTTGGGAGGTCAAGGCAACAAGAGAGAGGAGGTTGGAAAATTAACATTGCCTCAGTCATGCTGGTGTAATCATAGTAAGTTTGACGTGATCCAATTTGAGCTTGAGGATAGCCTGAGGGATCAGAGGAATGGGGGGAAAGGCATACATCAGGGTCCCTCCTCAATTTAGATGGAAGGCCTAGGAGGGTGGTGAAGCACTGGAATGGGTTACTTAAGAAAGGAGATTCCACCACCTCCCTAGGAGTTTTTAAGGTCAAGCTTGACAAAGCCCTGGCTGGGATGATTTAGTTGGTGATTGGTCCTGCTTTGAGCAGGGGGTTGGACTAGATGACCTCTTGATGTCCCTTCCAACCCTGATATTCTATGATTCTAAGGCCTTGATAAGAGACCCTGGCTAAGACATGCTCAAGAGCAGAACTGATGACATTTTCTGTTGCCCTTTGTTGCAAAAAAGTTTATGGAAGGGATACTCCGTTACTGAAAAATGGACGTCAACACACTCTTCTTTAGGGACCACTCATGGTTGATCAAAAAAGATCTGCTGAGATGATTAGCCATTTGGTTCTGAGAGCGTGACAAGTATTCTGTGGGTATATCATCTTCCTTGATGCAGAAGTTCCAGACTTTTGTTTCCTGAAAAAGCTGGTTGGAACAAGCACCACTCTGGTTGTTCACATAATACACTGCAATGGCTGTGTCCATGAGAATATGAATCCATGCCCTCCAGATTGGATCCTGAATCACCTGACAAGCATTGTCTACTGCTCAAAGTTCCAGCAGGTTTATATGAAAGGAAGCTTCCTCTGACCACAAACCCTGAATTTAACTCTCCCAGATGTGTTCCCGAACCAATTGGGGAGGCATCAGAACTACTGTCTTAGTTGGTGGAAGGTGGACAAAGGGGAAACCCTGACACAATATGTTGAATTCCACCCACCACTATAAAGAGTGCAGAATTTTTAGGGCACCTGGACAAGGGTGTCCAGCAGCTGGCAACACAGGCAAAAGTCTAACACCAGCCACAACTGAAGAAGGTGAAGATGCACCATTGCATGTTTCATTACATACATGCATGCCACCATAGGGCCCAGTAACCTCATGCATACCCGGATTGTGGTCAAAGGGTGCAACTGAAGATCCCAACAAAAGTGATGAATTGCCTGGAACAGTTCAGACAGAAGAAAGACCCTCAAATTCATAGTCTATCGGAGCACCAATGAAAATTTTTTGAGTTGGCTTCAAAACTGATTTGCTCCTGTTTCAGATCAGACCAAACCGATAAAAAAAAGTCTAGTGTGAACCTGACATGACAGAGAACCTGCTCCCTGGATGGACATCTCAGTAGCCAATCATTCAGGTATGGAAAGATATAAATTCCCCTTCTCCTGAGAAAGGCAGCCATCACCGTCATGCATTTAATAAAGACATATGGGGCTGATGGCAGTCTGAAGGGGAGAACTGTGTACTGGTAATGATAGCTGGTGATGAGGAATCTGAGGTACTTCCTGTGGCCTGGGAAGATTGCTACATGACAATAAGCATCCTGGAGACTGAGAGCAGCAAACCGGTTGTAATTCAGAGCAGGAAGAACAGTAACCAGGATAACCATGCAGAATCTCTGATGAGTTTGATGAGATCAAGGCTAGGTCTCATTCCTTCCTTAGATGTGAGGATCAGGAAGTATCACGAATAAAACACCTTTCCGCAAAGATGACGAAGAACCTCCTCTATAGCGCCCAAAGTACACAAGGTTTGTACCTGCTCTAAGAGCAGTTACTCGTGAGATGGGTTCCTGAAAAGGGACGGGGTAGGAGGATGGGAGTGGGGAATGGATAGGAACTGAATGGCACAACCTGATCCCCCCAGTGCTTATGACCCATCTGACCATAGTTATTGTTTCCCGAACACTGTAGAAGCAAGACAGCCTTTCCCCAAATAACTGGGGCATAGAAACAACATTGACAACTGAGGTGCTGCTCTCAAAACACCAGTCAAACAGACTGTCTAGCGGAAGGAGGAAGAGGATAAGCCACTTGACTAAAAAGTAGACCCAGAAGGTTTCTTCCCTCCATGATTTATGCCCCTTTCTAGGGAAATCTTGCTGCCTTGCAGGGTAGGAATGAACACTGACAGAAATATCATTGAGGACGATATTGCTGCTGCTTCCCAAAATGCAGTCTTTGCAGCCTGGGTATAAATTCCCAATGAGTGTAGGGCACTCAGGAGTCTTTCAAACAGTATAATGTCTCATCAGTTTTCTCCGAGAACAGGACATGACCATCGAACAAGTCCTCTATGCTTTGCTGGATCTCAGGCGCTATGCCAGAGTTTTGTACTCATGAGGCCATGAACCTGGACGAAGCATCTGCTATATCCAGGGTTGACTGTAAGGATGCCTTGGCCACTAAACTACCAACCATAAAAAAAGCCTTGAACTCCTCCTTAGAGGATCCTGTAACTTGTTCAGATACGGACACAGCATCACGGTTCACAAAATCGTATTTTTATAATAGAGCTTGATGATTTGCAAAACACATCTACAAGGAGGAAGTAGAGTAGATTTTTCTCCCCAATAAACATAGCATTTTGGACTTCTTTTCTTTAGGCATAGATTTATATCTTCCTTCTCTCACTCTCATGTTCTGCTGTCACAACCAGGAAATTTGGAACTGGATGTGTGAAAAAGGATTTGAAGCCCTCCATTCCCACATAGTAACTCTTGTCAGTGCATTTTGCTGTGGGTGTTAACAAAGCCAGGGTTCTGCATAATGATTTAACAGACTCTAGTGTTGCTTCGTTTATAGGGAAGGCAACTCTCACAGGAGCCAATTGTTGGAAGATATCTACCATTTTATGGGTGTTTTCCAGCACAAGCTTGGCCTGAATACATAAGGCTGATGCCATGTGTCTGAGCAGATCCCGATATGATCTGAAATCCTCTGGTACTGGACATGAGGACTTGAGTACCACTGCATCATCTGGTGACAAGGACGACAATGTAGTTGGGGCCAATGGAATCCCTTGAGGAATGACATCCATCCATCCCAAAGGTTCAGAATGTCCTAATACACAGGGAGTGCGCCTTCTGCTGTGCCTGCAGGTCTGATGGTTCTGGCGGGGAGACTACTGGAGGTACAGGTGATCGCCTCCTACAGCGAGCTGATGACTGGGATTTTGCTGAGCAAGAGACTTCTCAGGGATTTCCAGGAGGCTGCTGGGCATAAATATACAGCATCTGAGGCCCGTAAGAACTAGGTCAAGGTACCTTGTCTCTGCTGTGGGAATGATATCAATCCTGGTACCAACTATGACTCCTGCTGTGTCTTGACAACCTTCAAGAGAGTGGGATAGGGAAGGGAAGGGGAGATCTCTCTGAGCTCAGGTGTGAAGATCCCCCCCAAAAAGCCACTCCTGTCAGGACTACCAAGATTCCAGCGCCATCCATAGCCCAACCCAACAACGCCACGAGTACCAAAGGAGCAGTCAACAAGTCCTTGAATATTGGTACCAGCCCTGAACTCATTCTGGGCCCCATAAAAGGCATCAGTACCAAAAATAAAGCTGGTGTCAAGCCAGCAGATCCAGACTATGTTGTAGTCAGCATTGATACCACGGATTCTATCTGTGCCAAAGACGCCCTTGGTACCAAATAAGAAATCGACAACACCCATGCATCATGGGTAAACTGCAGTGAGGACGACGGTGTCAGAAACGATAAATTCACCAACAATCCCAGGGTAGCAGAGGACACCACAGACGATGCAATTGCAGTCAGAGGAGGGTCTTGAATAAGCAGTGAATCAGGAACAGACAGGCACAACAGATCTGCTGCTTCCGGATACACAGGGTGGAAACCAATGATACCATCATCTGTATTGAAGGTACCGGAATCAATGGGTGTCCCCAAGGCAGTACACCAGAATTGCTGGTACAGATTCACAAACTTGATCTAAACATGAGACCAGAGATTGGGTTGATGGTCCCACTCTATCCCTCATACCAAGAGACTCCCAGTGCCAATCAGTACTTCCCTTAGTCTGAAGATGAATCTCCCCATCCCCTGGAATGACCCTGATCTGTTTTGATTGTTTTTGTTTGTGGGCCCGATGAAGGGGAGCAGTCCTTCTTCCTTCTGGGCAAGTAATCTGAGCTCAGTCCAGAAGCACCAATACATACCGGCTCCAGTGCCCTTTCACGGGCCTGACACTGGTCCCCAACGTTGAGGCAGGCAATGCTGTCTGCTCGAGAAGGTGCTGTTTTAATCTTACATCTCTAGTTTCCTGTGTCCTCTTTTTAAAGGACTTACAAATAGAGCACCTTTCTTTAGCATGCTTTTCCTGAAGGCAAAATAAACGTCTAGGGTGTGGATGGTTATGGGGAATAGCTGCCCCACAAAAAGGGCAATGTTTTAACCCCAGTGAAGGCATCCTACCAAGAGAAGCTACCTGGCTATTAACTACCTAAGGGTACTAACAGTAACTATATACAAAGATGACACAAAAAGCTGTAAAGACAAGAGAGAGGAAAGATCACACTAAGTGCTCCAACTCTAGCTGCAAGCAGTGTGAAGGAACAGAGCAGGGTTGGGGTGGTGCTGCCCTTTTATAGCCATGGGAAGAGCTATGAGCGGAGGGAAGCCGGTGCCGATTCTGTGGGTACTGCTAGGCAAAATTATACAGCTTTGGTGCGCTGGGTGTGCACACACCTGAGTGCAACGCATGTCTGCAACCACTCAAAGAAGAACCTACTCTTCCGCAATCACTGTCAGAGGGAGACTCACCATAATTAATTGACAACCTAAGATGTGATACTTTGCTGGAAATTATCTGAATTTTGGAATGTAGCAGCTTCAGACCAAATAAGTAGTAGTATAAAAAAGATAGAGTGGTATAGATAATACTGAAGTGAAAGACAATGATGTAAGATTGTTTTAAGACGTTGAGGTTATGCTGGAGAGCGAAAAGCTGGATCAATACTTCTTCCTAAAACTCCTATCAACCGGATTAGATTAATACAAATCTATTACTATTATAAATAATCAAAGTAATAAAGGTCTCAGCATTTTACCAACCTGCCACCAATTTGAGTCTTCCCGGTTTACAATCTGAAGAATTTCTCCTTTAGAAAATTTCAAACCTGCTTCTTTGCATGGGATCAGGTTGTCATTGTATGGATTATAATCAAAATGACACTTCACAAATACCTGAAATACATCGTAAACCTTTAAAGCTTAAAAGATTGAATATCAACAATTGCTACTGATATCAAAAAGTCTCATTACTTCGTTAGTAAAGCCAAAACTGCTTTGTAACTTTGCTAAGGACATACAAAATTTAATTAATGGTTAACAATTTTCCTTGGCCAAGCAAAATACAAGATATTGGAGAAGATTTAAAGAACATTTTGCCTGATATTATACCAGCAGAGAGTACATTAAACTAAACAGCAACACAAATGATCTCAAAAAGCTTCTCAACCCAGGAAAATACAAAATTGTTTTTTTTTTTTAAAAATTACACACATATTGTCTAACTGAAACTGAAACACTCATTTTTACACTTCAGTATAAACCATAACTCCGCATTCTGACATGCACTAACCTGAAATTAATCTAAAGTATGCATTTCTGAGAATGTGAGCACTGGCCTTGAGATTTGTGAAATTCTAACTATGAACTTAGGCTACAAATTGCTGAGGTTTCAAGACCTCACTTGTATTAAAGGCCTTCCTCTCAGAGTTGCTATTGGAAAGGGAACTGGCAGTAAACTGCCCCCCTTCTCTGTGGTTCCAATGCTTCAGAAGATGGGGATCTGCATGCCTTATCCCCTGTATAGGAGAATGCGTCTCTGACTAAAGCTCAGTGCATTCCTATATTCCTACAGCTCCTGCTAGCCCAAGCAGTCTTTTGTCTTGCTTGTACTCAAAAAAGCTGGTTCTGGAGAATTTATGTTTTGGAAAACCATATTCAGGAAGATAAATTTACCACCTACAAAGAGCTTTTTTTGAATCTTCAAATCCATCGATTTAGAACAATGTATTTACTCCTTCAGTGTACAAGTTAACAGGCTACAGGAACAATCAGTTAGAACACTGAGCTATTTGGCACCTCACATTCTCTCAAGCAAATCAACTTCTGAGGAAGTTTCTCTCTCTCTCAAATTAAGCCTGTACCCAAATTCAGCCAAGTCTCTGAAAACTGCAGTTTGCTCAGTAGAGATTTGTTAGAGACTGGCAGCAGCATCACTCTCTGAAGATTCTGCCCGCACAGAGCATTCTTCATCCCTATACATCTCCTGTGGACCGACCAGACTAGTCACGTGCCATTCCAGGGATGAGGGGCTGGGCCAGACTTTACCTGCAATTGCTTCTCTCAACAGCTGAACAATTCTGTGCTGCCAGGCACTGGAATTGAGAGCAAGAAGAATGTCCCCTCTGTGTTCTCAATGCTTCCATTGCTACCGCCAATGCAGCATGAAGGAGAAGGAGGAAGCAATGTGACCTAATGTAGAGGTGCGAACAGGGAGGAGCTGGTACGAAGGAAGGGGAAGCAGTGGAGGTGGGATAAGGAAATGAGCTGTGTTAGGGTGAATAAAGAGGTCCAGAGGAGTACTGACAGTCTGGAGAGAAGGAGGATGGAGCAGAAGGGTCTATAGCCATGTTAACAACACTTTAACTACAAGATCACATACTATTTTTCCAGAGTGTACTATAATGCAATCTTAATTCTCACATTTCTTAACTGCTGAGTGCTTGACATTGCAACTGTAGCTTTCTTTTAATGTAAAGGGGGGTGGGGCTGTAAATAATTAACAAATATATTAAAATTAAGACTAGTTGTAAGTTTTCTATCAAAACCGTTTCAACAGAAAACTGAGTTTTTGACTAAAATTGTTTTTGTGGAAAATGTCTACTTTCTATGGAAAATTGTTTTTGTCAAAAAACTGAACATCCAAAAACGAAACCCCTCCCCAGCTGGACTACAGCTTTCAGGATGCACAGTAGCCATGCAGCTGCCATTATGTATGCCTCTGCTCATCAAGAGTAGAGACCCATATGCAACATGGGAGATTTAGTTTGCCAAGGGAACCCAGCCTACAGAAGAGAATGGGAGCATTATGCACACCAGAAGCACTTCAGAATAGAAATATTTTGGGTTTTGGCCAAAGTGTTCTTGTTTTCAATTTTTCATAGAAAACTCAACATTTTCGATGGGACAAATACCCCATTTTCTGAGGGGATATTCATGGGTGGGTGAACAGGGAATTTTGCAGATCCATAAACCAGAACTGTCTCTGCCAATTGGGCGCAATCAGGATGACTTGAGCTCTGTCTTGGTGGATCTTCCATAGAACCTGTGGTATCAATGGGATGGGAAGGAAGGCATACTCCAGGTAATCTGTCCATGACACCAGCAGATCATCTCCAATCGAGCCCCTACACAGTGCTGCTCTGGAGCAGTACTGAGGAAGTTTCTTGTTCCCCCATAAGGCAAAAAAAAGTCCCAGTCTGGTGTTCCCCATCAAGAGAAAACGTTGAGAACCAAATTTTAAACTCCCATTTGTGATTTGCAGAAAAATGTCTGTTTAGACAATCTGCTAGAGAGTTTTGCATCCCTGGTAAATATGCTGCTGGTAGGGCTATACAATGGCTGATGCACCAGTTCCAAAGGACGCTTGCCTCTATGCACAGAGGATAACAGCTTGTTCCCCCCTGCTGATTGCTCACAGTTCTAATAAATTGATATGCATTCTGGACTCCCATACAGTCCAGATGCCTTGCGCCATATGATCACCAGCATGATCACCCCAACCCAAGAGGGAGGCACTGGTAACAATGGTTGCCTCAGGAGTCAGTGTGAGAAACGGAATCCACATCCAACCCTTTTCCGGTTTAATTCACCGCCTGAAAGAGTGCAAAACTTTGGAAGGAATGGTCACCTTACCATCTATACTGCCCTTCTGATATGTCCATAGAGAGAAGGCAGGCTTGTAGGCAACAAAGATGAAGTCCGGTGAATGGCACCACATGTATGCAAGAGACAATGTGGCCAAGGAGGGAAAAGCGAGTTTGGACTGACATCCAGGGTCTGATAGTGACCTGATGTATGAGTGCACTCGTGGCCTGAAACTAGTCAAGAGGAAGATATGCTCTTGCTGTGGTTGAGTCCATTATTGCCCTGTAGAGTTTATACATCTTGTGGGTGTCAACGTGGACTTTTTGTGATTGATGCAGACATCCAAAGAAGGCAGAAGGCTGAGCAGAACACTGGCTGTTCACTGGACTTCCTCATAGGAACTGCCCTTCAGAAGCCAGTTGTTGAGGTAAGTGAAGCCTGTAAATCCCTTCTCATCCAAACTGCCACTACTGAAAAAACCTCTGTGAAGACCTTGGGTGTTATAGCTAGGCCAAAGTGAAGGACTCTAAACTGGTAATGTGATTGATTGAAGAGGAACCTCCTGTGAGTTGGGTGGATGTCTTTGTGAACATATGCATCTTTCAGGTCAAGAATGTCAAACCATGTGTTCCCCTCTAACAAGGAAATTATTGATGCCCACGGATATCATGCAGAATTTTAGCTTTCAAATGAATCTATTCAGCTGCCTCAGATTGAGAATTGCTCTCCTTTCCCCATTCTTCTTGGAGGTCAGGAAGTAAGGGGAATGGAATCCCTTCCCTAATGTTGTGGTGGAACCCTTTCTACAGCTCCCGGTAGGAGAGGGGGGTTTGCCTCTTGTTGTAGAATCTGCTTGTAAGAGTGGTCCTTGAAATGGAACAGGGAAGGGGATTTGTGAGTAGGAGGTACCAGAAACATGATCAGAAAGCTACAATGAATCATCTCTAATACCCATTTGTCTGTAGTGGGTCCTCTGGTTTTTGGCAAATTAGGTAAGGCAACCTCCAAATATCAGGGGAGGGGAATGAAGCAGCACCAGTAAGGTATAGCTCCACAGACCTATCAAAAGAAACTCTTCATTTGGAGGTTGGAATATGATGTGTCAGTTGATGTTACAGTGGCTGAGTTCCTGGGTCTATAAACCCGGTCTCTTGTGTGGTGGCTCCTGAGGATGTTGGTGGTTAAAAAGCTGAGGAGATCATCTTGCCCTATTCCCCTTGTCTATGGGGTTTTCTCTTAAGGGTGGGAGTATAAATGCCCAGTGAGCAAAGCATTACCCTTAAAGACTCAAGGAGTGGAGAGACTATCATGAAACAGGTTGATACTATCGAAGGGCAGATCTTGGATAGTACTCTGCACCTCTCTAGGGAAACCTGAGGATTGCAACCATTAGTCCCTTTGCATAACAATGGCTGCAGCCATCTTTCTAAATGCACAGCTTGGAGGGAAGCTTTGGTCACCATCCTACCCTCATCCACTAAGGCCTGGAGTGGGCCTTATCCTGAGGGAGCTTGTCCTTGAATTCCAAAAACTTATTACAGTTGCTATCATCATATTTGGACAAAAAGGCTTGGTAATTTGAGCTCCTGAACCGGAGTGAGGTGGATGAGAAGACCTTTCTCCCTAGCAGGATGAGTCACTTGTGTCCTTTATCAGAGACCGTGGGCTTTGGGTGCTGTTGCTTGGACTGCTCTGTAGCTACCTGTACTACCAAAGAGTTAGACAGTGGGTGAGAAAACAAAAACCTCTCCCCCTCCCCTCCAGGAAGGAACAAAGTAATGGTTTTTGGCTTTCTTTGGGGTGAGCACACAAGAAGCCAGGGTGTGCCAAACCATCTTTGCCACGATGGCCTCATTGATGGGGAGGGCCACTCAGCAGGGACTGGAAGATTGCAGAATGTCCAGTAAACTGTGCTGAGGCTTCTGGACCTTCTCCAGCTCATTCTGTAGCTCTACAGTCACCTTGTGCATGAGATCCTGGTATTGCTTAAAGTCATCTGAGGGAAACAGAGGATGGAGTAACCACCTCATTCGGTGAGGATGACAAGAACTGTAGGCTCTGACTCACTTTCCCCTTCCACATATTCTGACAGTTTCAATTGTGGGTAACTGGGTGATGATAAATAGGACTCCTGTAGGCTGAATCAGCTGGTTGAGGAGGAATCCATGGCATCAGGTACCACCTGTCCTTTGGCCAGTTGTATCTGGTCTGGGGCTGGAATCCTGATCTGGGGCTCTTATCTCATGCTCCCTCTGCCTGATGCTGCAGGGGATCCTGCAGGGGCTAATACTCATCTGAAGAGAAAGCTGGATTCCTTATCTCTGGTGGAACCAATGGTACAAATGGTTGCCTTGCTGTAATAGTCTCTGTAATAGGGTGCAGTTCGCCGCTCCAGGCCAATGGGGGCTGCGGGAAGGCCGCTTCCCGCAGCCCCCGTTGGCCTGGAGCAGGGAACCGCGGCCAGTGAGAGCTGCGATCGGCCGAACCTGCGGACATGGCAGGTAAACAAACCAGTCCAGCCCGCCAGGGGCTTTCCCTGAACAAGCGGCGAACTGACTTTGAGAACCACTGGGCTAATGAACACTGCTTACAAAAAATTACAGACTCAGACACATGGTGTGCTTGCATATCCCACATGTGAAATACACATAGGGACCATCACTCAAAGAACAAACTAAACTTTATTGCTGCCACTTCTAGCCCAAGCACATGTATGTGTCCACATGACTGGCTCTGACTGAAAGTGAATGTCTCCCTAGGACAAGTCTCAGGCAATAATGCCAACAGGGATCTAGAGGCATATAAAAAAAAAAGGTAGGTTTCCCGGAGATCCAGACATATTACAAAATCCCCTGAATGAACTGTCCCCAACAGCAAAATCTTTGCATTAGATTCCATCCAGAATTTTTTCTTGAATACAAACAAATTCAGCCATTTTAAAAATCAAAATTGGTCCACCTTTTTTGGTACTATAAAACGTAGGGAAACAAGTCCCAGATTCTGCACCTGTACTTGAGGAGGCAATGAACTACACATAGTTAATAAAACCTTGTGTTATTTTTCTTCCCAAAAAGCAACTGAGGACAGGATGAACAGAGGGGACACAACAGGCATTTCTTGTAATTTTATGCAGTACCGCCTGGTCATTACTGAGGGTGCCCAATCTTGTACTTATCAGTGTTTTTCCCTAAGAGTGAAGAAGCCTCCCACTTTAAATCACTCAATGAGACAGAGTGGTAGATAGAATGAACCTTAGAAGATTCTTTCAAGATGAAAGAGCCTCCTCTTGTATTATAGGAAATAAGGAAATGTGAACTTATGGGAGGTTGAGAAAATGTTACCCTTTTCTGTATGGGTTTAGATTGGGGTGTCAAATGTTGGCTGGATCCAGCCCACCAAATACATTTGCATGGCCTGCATAGCATGTTCAGAATCTAAGCTCTCACCAAAAAAAAAAAAAAAAAGTTCTCTCTCTCCTGGCTACATATAACACCTTTCAAATGTGAACGGACTGTAACTAATGTAATGCCATCTGCCTGATTCTGCAAACAGCCTGAAACAATGATTCATTGCTGTGAACTGCCTCTGACTACCAATAATCTAATGACACTTTAAAATGTAATCATTAACTATTTAAATTTATTCTTTTAGCAAAGAAATGAGGAAAGGATTGAGATCAAAATCCACAGGTCAGAGGTGAGAAACTGGGAGTTGCTACAGAGAACAAAGTACAAATGAAAGACAGACAGAAGAAGGCAGAAAGAAAAGAAATAGTGGGCAGAAAAACAACAGTTTCTAAAATAGAGTATGTTTTCCCTTCATGCAACAAGAAGGTACTGAACAGATAATAAATCTGCACAAAATAAGTTTGACAATTCCAGTCCAGTCTTATGCTTGGAGGTTTGAAGTTTCAATTTTGAGTCTTTTAATAAGTCCTTTAAACCAAATGATATTTAAAAGCTTTTTACCTTAGTTCTTTTGGCCATGAGTTCCAAATATTTTTGCATAAAATTTCCAAGCCTTTATTCAACAGTGTTGAACTTAGTAGGATACGCAATTTTGAACCCTTTCAACGATTTCTGCTTCTGGATTACAGAGTTAGACTCATCTTCAGGCTTTAGTGCCACACTAGTTTAAAAATGTACCAAACTAACTAGAGAAAGAAGGCTGAAAAACTGCTCTTCAAAAGGCTACACTTTGAAGCTTGGTTTCTATTTTTTCTTGTTTTCTTTTTTGATCATGTAGTTTAAAAAAAAAAGGATCCTCACCTGATAAAAGAACAGCAGTAGTGTTACTGAGTAATCCTTATCTGTCTTGGCAGAAGCTAGACTTTGGTGAGGAAAAGCAGCTTCTTGTTTTCTAGACTACTGATTATCTGAACAGAAGGTTCCAACAGGCTGAGGATCAATTTGCAGGTGCCCAAGATGAGACACCTTAAAGGGGCTACATATTCAGAAAGCGCTGAGCACTTATCCTCTGAAAATCAGGCCATTTTTAGTAGTCTCAAGTCAGACAAAAAAAATGTAGACTCACCCAAAAATCACTAATCACTTTTAAAAATCTTGCCTTCAGTGTTCTAATTGGCCTTTTCTGTTGCCTAATAAGATATACACAGAAGGAACAACCCATCAAACCAGACTGATTGAAGATACAGAAATTATATTTCTTCTCGCAATTTTCCATCCCATGCTGATTTGCGTTAGCCAAAACCTTGGGTTGAAAAAAGTTTAAAGGGGGTTTTATTATCTGTCTCTTCATACTATAGAACACCTAGCTCTAATATAACACTTTTCATTAGTAGATCTCAAAGCACTTCACAATCTTTAATGTACTTACTCTTACAACACCACTGTGAAATGAGGACAGTAGCGCTTCCCTGTTTTTACAGATGGGGATTTGAGGCACAGAGGCTGAGTGACTTGCCTAAGATCACATAGGAAGTATTTTGTAGAGCAAGGAACTGAATCCAGGTCTCCCAAGTCCTAGGCTAGTGCCCTAACCACTAGACAATTCTCTCTCAATTAGGCCTCTGAGGCACCTAAAGACAAAGATCACTTGAGATAAGCTCACACGATTTACTGTGAGCCAACATATGTTTCAGTAAAATCATATTCAAATTTTTCAGGAATATGATTTATTTTGTGCTTTAAAAGAAATCTACCTTTAAATGGTCAAACCTATAGCGTGGAGCCGGTGCTCGGGCAGAGGCAGCATAAGGAACCCCATGGGCCCCCATCACCTAGGAGACAGACATGCTGCTAGCTGCTTCCGGGGCACAGCACGGTACTGGAACAAGCAGCTGGGCAGCACTGCCGACGGGACTTTTAACGGCTCAGTCAGCGGTGCTGACTGGAGCCGCCACGACCCAGTGCCTTCTATTCCGCAACCAGTACTGGTCGCGACCCACAGCTTGAAAACCACTTATCTATAGGGACAGTGAGTGGGAAAATAATTTGAAGAGACTTGACAGGAAGAACAAACCTGGCAAAGCACTAAAGCTGTACAGAGAAACAATTCACCAAAGCAACACCACAAGAGTCCGAAGTACTACAAGACCAGACACTGAAGAGAAGCCAACAAAATGTGCCAAAATAGACAATCTACTAAGACAGAAACCCTCCAAATACAGAAAAGCAAAGCAGGATAAAACAAGCTCTGAGCTGACTCATGAAAGGACTTCAGCAGAACCAAATGACAAAGGAACAACAATTTTGGAATTAAACAACAAGAAGCAATGACAAAATGCATTGTGGGTTAAATAAACCAGAAGAATTTATTACAGCTCTGACTGGACTGGCTGATTTAAAAAGAAAAGATATAAATACAGGAGAAAAAGCTACCCTGGGACATGTGACAACAGAAGTGGAAGCCACAAAAGTCAGGCTACAGCACTTAAGGAGAGCTCTTTTACCAATCAAGGCAACACTAAGTGGAAAGTCCTGAAAACTGAGGTAAAGACAGTTGCGAAATGAATGCTGACCAGACTTCTATAAGGGAGGACAGAGAGAAGGAGAGGAGAGAATCCTGCTTGCTTGACACCACCGTCTTATTTAGGAGAGTCAAAATCTCAGAGTTTGGATAGTTTTGCCTTATCTTATAATGGGGACATTTCTGCTCTATTTTGTTCATGATAGTTTGAGGTGCTTCAGAAACGCATTATGTGATATGACTAACATCTTTAAAATGTGGTTCATCCTCTCATCATCCCCCAGAGGAAAAATTGTGTGGCAATATAGTGTGTTCAGTTGTGGTAGTTTTTTTAAAATATATGTACGTTTATATGTTTATTTTAGTTAAGATATGGCCACAGCAGCATAACTTGCATTTGGAGTGGAAAGTGGTGAGGTTTGTGACAGTTCTCAGTTCCTGTGGGAGTATGTTCCACAGTCTTGGCTCTGCTCCCACAACAACTGTCTCCTGCACAAACGAGCTTTACCTTTGCAGCAGAAAGCACCGTTGTGCCTCAGGAGCAGAGCTGTCAACAGCGATCCTCATCTCTGAACTTTAGGTGATCTTCTAGATATCCTGAACCCAAGCCATAAGTGCATTGAAGGTAAGGATCAAGACCTTGAATTTGACACTATATTCTATGAAAAGCCACCGTAGAGAGATGACAGGTCTGATGTGCTCACTGTAGTCTGTGTTGCTGAGGAGAAGTTGTAGTAGTTGAAGTTTCCTAAAGTCTGATGGCTTCATGTCCAGGTATATTTTGTTGCTGGAATCACAGATTCCAAGGACAGCAGGGATCCATTGTGATCCTCTACTTTAAACTTCCTGTATAACACAGGCCATAGAACTTACCCAAAATCATTCCTATAGCAGATCTTTCAGAAGAACCATCCAACCTTGATTTTAAAATGGTCATTGACAGAGAATTCACCACCCCTCTTGGTAAATTGTTCCAATGGCTAATACCCTCATGGTTAAAAATTTACATCTTACTTACAGGCTGAATTTGTCTAGTTTCAAACTTCCAGCCATTGGATTATCCAAACAGAAGATAAGGGCAACATATAACTGAGGGCCAAGTCATTCTCCATCAGGATAGGACTTAGTCCTTGCCAAACAGAGATGGTAGAAAGTGTTACTCATGGATGCTGCTATGTGAGACTATGTCAGCCAAAAATCCAGCAGCAGTTCTAAACTATGGAATGAATTGACCAATTGTGCATATGTACTTTTAACTAAAAGAAACTGCACTCAAAACTTCCCAAAAGTGCTTTCTGCTGCCAATCAGCATAATCTTTATCTTGATTAGATTCAAGTTCAATCAGCTGTTCTTAATCCATTAGCTGATCTTGATAACCACATGTACTGAAGGAGAAGTAGAAGTTGTGTCTCATCTGCATATTGTTGGCACTTGAATCCATGAATTCTCACCAGTTTGCCTAGATCAGAGAAAATTTATCCTTGTAGTACTCCACAAATGAGGGACCTGGTGGCAAAGATGCTGCTTCACATCACTGTGCTTTGAGTGCGTCCCTTCACAAAGGACTTAAACCATTTTAGTACATTCTTATGGATCCTTGTTTCTTTTCTTAGATGGGACAGCAGTATCTCATGATCAGCAGTGCTGAATGGTGCAGAGAGGTCCAGGAGGATCAGAATGGATGTCTGCTCTCCATCCATGCACAGCAGGAGGTCATTCATCAGTGCCACTAAAGCAGTTTTGATCCTAGGTTCTGGGCTTGTAAATTGGCCTTTTTCTTCTCTAAGACTATGCTCAGGAACAAGAGATTTGATACTGGCTGGTAATTAAGCTAAATCTGAAGTACCTAAAGTGGATTTCTTCAATGGAGGTTGAACTATTGTATATCTGAAGGAGGAAGGAAAGATTCCTTCCTAAATGAGGTATTGATTATTTTGGTAAGGAGTAACACCAGTTGCTCAAGGGAACATGATACCCAAGAGTGAGAGTTCTGTGTATAGCACCTTAAATAAAGGTGCATTCTTCAGCCCTCTTTACCCCCAATGAATAAAATTCCAGTTACTTAAATTAACTATAGATATACATGTGAAACGTGGATTTTGAAAAGGAAAAGAAGTGTTCAAGTAAGAGAAGACATGGTGGATCAAGAGACTAATCTTACTCAACTCTTAATTGTTAAATATGTCCATTTTCTTTTCTTTACTATATACAAATAAGATTCAGTTACTGACATTTACAATTCCACAAAAAATAAAAGACAAAAGAAGAAAATCATCTATTACCAAAAATTGACAATTGGGCATTTGTTTCAGCTCAAGATTTTAAACAAAATAAAAAAATACAGGAATTGCAGCAGAAAGCCTGATTTTCCTAAAATATAGAAATCAAGCTATAACAGAATATATAAAGCCTTCAGGGCTTGACAGGCAAACTGGTTTACAAGAGCGTGATAGTCTGTACCCCTGCGTTCATTCCTTTTTCAAGACTATGATACATTTTGGACAAAGTATGCCTTGTGAGGTATTATTTGAAAACTCAAAATTTGCTGGTCATTATTATCCAGGTAAAATACGTGTGGCAACATTGTATGCAATGTTATATGATTCTACTCTATGATATTACTAATAGCAACCACAAACCAGTTCCTCAGAGACAAAAGGCAAACTAATGTTTCAAATCAGGTGTCAAAAAAATGAAAAAGACCATCACCTGATTCAGTGGCCATTCTTTGGCAGAAAAAAGGGTGAGAGAAATTTACATCTTGCAAAGAAATAGCTGGAGGTTCCCATCCCCACAGACTTTCTGTCTCCTGATTCTCAAAGAAGAGAACAAGATATAAAAATGGGGAACAGACACCCCCAAATCTCCCTTCATCTTTACTCACGACATCGACGACACTTGAAGAACAAAGTAAATAGCTTTGGACGAGGAGGAGAGATCCTGACGGAAAGACTCAGCCAGTAAAACATCTAGAACATGTGATGAGAGACCCTAGCTTTGAATTCACTTAGCTGATTATGTTAGGTATTAGTTGCGTTTTGCCTTTTATTTCTTTGTAACCAATTCTGACTTTTATGCCTCATTACTTGTAATCACTTAAAATCTCTCTGTAGTTAATAAACTTGTTTTATTGTTTTATCTAGACCAGTGTGCTTGGACTGAAGTGTTTTGGAAACTTCATTTGAGGTAACAGGGTTTGTACATATCATTTTCTATTAATAAAATGAACGACTTTATATGAGCTTGTGTTGTCCAGGAGAGGGCTCGGCAGTACAAGATGCACATTTCTGGGGGGAAATCTGGAACTGGTGTTGTTCTGCAGTGTAATTCAAGAGTGGCTCGCCACAGCACTCTCACAGGATAGCTGGGAGTAATTTACATGCTGGAGGCTGTGCGTGAGCAATATAAAAGGCACCCCAGGCTGGACAATTGAGGGGACACGGCTGTTCAACAGTCCAGATTGCACCCTGGGTAATGCCACGAACAGACACACCCCACTTTGTAATCTGTGTTGTAGGAATTCACAATCAGTGCACAAATTGTTAGAATATGTATGGGTCACTACGAGTAGAATCAGAAAGCCAGTACTAAAATACTACTCTGTTTGCATTCACAACTTAGTTAACTAAGTTTATTGGCTTTATGAAGCCAACTGCCCTAAAAGGGAATTTGGCTGGTGGATAAATATGTGATAAAAGCCAGGATAGGATGTGGAACAATAAGAGATTTATTTTGCATTGTATTATACTGTTTGGATCTCTTAAGCTCAGCAATACAGCTTTTTGATATGCTAGAACCTGAAACACCCATTAAACAAACAGTACTAAGCATTTATATAGAACTTCCTATTTGTAGGTATCACGGAAGGACAAGAACCTGTATTTGCAGAACGTTAACATGGATCTACCAGAAATCTATATAAACTGCAAATCCAGAAGAGTGGCTCTCTCATAAGGTTAGGATACAGTATCTGTTCTAGTGTGCTGACCCTTCACCAAACTTGTTGAGTGACTATGAGCAAGTCACTTAATTTCTCTGTACTTCACTTTCCCCATCTGTGAATGGAGAAACTGCTACCTACCCATCCTTTTAAGGCAGCTGAGCTCTTCTAATAAAGAGACATTATGCAAATGCAAAGGACTATTACTTTTACCACTCAATTGACAGAAATATGAAGATGTGAGGGATTTAGGGAATTCTTGGTATGAAATCAAATTAGAATTATTGGATAGTGAGGCACATGCAACCCCAGCTTTATGCTCACTATAAAGCAAATAAACCTTCGTCTTTGTTAATTGGCTAAAAGGTCTTTACACTATCCTATGTGTCAATATGAAGGACTTAAGAGGACAGATATAAACATATGAAATGGGCACACGTTCCCAGAACAAAAGTTTAAGACCAAAATGTTATTTATATTAGTAAAGGAATACCATATAACATTAAGCACACTCTTTATGTGCTATGTTTCTCAATAAAAAAGAATCCATAGCTCAGTTGTATACTCATCAGGTTTTGTCTGGTTAAAATCCTATTATGTGAACCTTCCTTTATTTGTCCATCTTTTAATATTTGAAGCAACCTACCTCATTAAGAAGCAGTAGGAGGCATTTTAAGACACCAATTACCATGATATCTATGGGGCCAGATATTTATATTCTCCAGTTTATCTGCAGTATCTGTGTTTACTACCAAATGCTCCAAACGAAGAGAAGGAAATACCTGTACCTCATTGTTTTACATGAGAAAATGGTAGCAAACACAGTCAAAAACAGTAAAAAAAAATTACTACAAAATTTAATCCAAAAATTGTCACTCTTCAAAATGTTCATTTTTTTCAAAATTTCAGCCAGCTATATAGCAGCTTTACATTACATGATATATCCTGTGTCAATCATTTAAAGGACAACTTAATCTAGTTCTTTTTAAAGAGAATTAAAGATACTACACTTACTCTTCAGCCCCTGTGTTAACTTTTGTGGGTTTAGTTATATATTCCTTTCTCTTTTAAAACAATCTTTTTTCTTCCTCTTTTACTGTATGGGAAAGACCCAGACAAAGGGGAAACTGACTGACTATGCAGGGGAAGAGTTAAAGTGACTATACAAAGAGTGCAGTCAAATGCACAAAGTAAGAAAACAAAATAGAGAGAAGTCTTTTGTTTTCATTCCTTCAGTAATTTATAATACATAAGATTATTATAACACCACTAAATAAAACGTTTTCTGGCAGAAGCAATGAAAATATCATGTTACTGACCTGTTGAGGAATAACAGTGTCTCTATAACTGGGAAGAATTTTCAGAGTGACACTGCCACTAATATTTTTCAGTAGTTCTTGTAGTTCTTTTGGATTGTTTCCAACTTCATGGCCATTCACCTCTTTAATGATGTCACCCACATGCAGAAGTCCTTGTCGATCTATCATTCCGCCATGCAAGATTCGTGCTATTACTAGATCATTATTCTCAACCCTAAATGTAACACCCTAAAGGAAGCATTGAGTAACACCATTACTTAGTTTAATATCACTGTTTGAGTTTCACCTTAAATTTTGTTCTAACAATTACTACTACTGCTGACTTTTTAATAGTGACCACAGAACAAATTGTTAACATACTGACATTATTGCACTGTATTATGCAATAAATATGCATGGTCCAAGTGAAATAAATGCAAATCATATGTACTCCGGACGGGAAGTTGATACGTAAGCATACACCGGTCAGATCATTTGCTCTTGATTTCACTAAGTTCTGTCATTCCTTAATAGGACCAAATATTCAAAAAAAGTTTCTTCATATCACTTATGCTAGGCATATCATCCTGCCTAATGACAAGGTCATCATTTGTCCTTGAAGAGAAAAGTGTGGGAGAATGGTCATGTATCTTCAGATTTTAGCCTTTCATTCTTGCATCTCCTGTCAAACTGATTTTGAAAATGTTATAGTGCACATTATAATCAATGGGATTACTCAATATAAAAATTATAAACACCAGTATGAATAAAGAGAAATAATAAGAACAATGTAGAAAATTCAAAACATCAAAAATATTTCTCTTACTGTTTAGGTGAAAGACACAACACTTAATTACATTTACTTACCAGTGGCTCCCCTGCTCTTTTGTGAATACCAAGTATACGAATGGCATCTACTGGTACTACCTGGTTGTTCACTGAAGAACTATTAATTTCTGGGCTAGAAGGAGGGGAATCATAAGACTTTGATGCCACAATATCATGGGCTTCCAAGAGTGACTGTAAATGAAGAGTGAATAAAGCAGGTTTACTATTAATATCTATGGAAGGTATTGGTTATTAAATGACAATTCAGTACCTAAATAAGTTGCTACAAAACCTTTAAGCCTAGATTTTGCAACCCTTGTTTCGTTTAGAATACAGTAACACTTAAATAGACTTCTTTGGGACATATGAGTAAGTATTTACATGACTTCATCATCATACTATGTGAACAAATATGGGACTACTCACATAAACACTATTTACTGTAAGCAGTTGTAGGAGACAGAGTAAATATGGGGTCGAATAGGACCAGGTGAACTCTCACGCATGAACATGCGTGCAGACACCCTAAAATATTCTTCTTCTTTGACTAATAAGGAAGTATCTGAGCAGTCACATTAGGTTCCTGGAGGCTCATGAACACAAAGTGGTGGAAGTAAAAAATGAACAATCCCCCACTAAAAAGCTAAAACTACGCAGAATTGCAAGTCCTAGGTTTATAAGAGTTTCTAGTGATTTTGCAAGAAGTGTGTGGTTTCTACTTACAAGAACCTGAATTATAGTCCCATATATGATTTGGGATATATGTAAACTGAGATAACTCCACTTGCTGGAAACAAGTGATCAGAACTTTGAACTAAAGGAGTTCTTCCCAGTCTACATACATGGACAAACATACAAATATTGAAATCTTATAATGAATACCTTTGGAAAACAATTTACTTTACAGTTTTAAGATACCTTTCGTTAAAAAATCTAATCTTCTAACAATTATGAAAAAAACAACATAAATCTAGGTTTGCTGGACAAAGCAAAAGACCAGACTCTAGGGGACAGATTATAGTGACTTCAGGCCTACGTGGAAAACATGGAAACAAGAAGGGTACTCCAACCCACATCTGTATAACCTGGCAATAATTCACTCCCATGAGATGGAAGTACCAGGCTCCGTCAGAAAGGGAGCTCAGGGGAGTCTCATTGGTAGAGGCAGGGAGAGGAAATATGGGCCCTTGACAAGTTGGTGGAGTAGAATGGCCCTTAATCCTACCTCGCCTTAAAGTAGGATAGTGGCAGTTTATTTCACAAAAAGACATTCTGGAGTTCTAGTCACAGGCAAGGCCACTGACAGGCATCACATTAAGTAGTTGGATAGAAAAAGCAGAGTACAAGATACCATGGATGGTGGCTCTGGTAGGGCCACATGCACAGCCGGGGTAGGCAGAGGATAGGACCAGTAGCTAGGCCAGGCTGTACTACTCGAATGTTGCAGCTTCCAGAGGCCTACCAGAGCATGGACACAGAAAGCAGAGGCCTTCAAGCAACTCACATGGGATGCTTCAGGAGCCTGTGTGCCACAAACAGGGAAACAGCGAAACAGACATAACAGAGAAAAAGGAACTTCAGGTCCAGCTGTGGAAGCAGAAGATAGGGGCTACAGGTTCCTGGGAGCCTCTTGAAGGGCCAGCAAAAATTTGCTTTAACTGCTGCCACCAATTTGCTTGTGACTGAACCTGGCAGTTACAGGACTGGGAGCTATTCTTTTACCTGGTCCTCTGCTCAAAACTTGAGTAAGTGGGTTTTTGTGTAGGAATCTCTGCAAAGGGAGAGTCAGAATCCTCATGACACCACGAGGGGTAAATTATGAAAAAATATTCTAATATGCTCTTTAAAAATCAGTTTAACCTAATGTGGTGGCACAAAATGCTAAGATCCCTTAATCATAATAATCTAACAATGTTACTACAGGGCAGAGTTAAGGTTATTATTTTTTGTATGATCACAGTACCTAGGAGCCCTAGTCCTGGGCCAGTACCCCACTGTGCTAGGCCCTGTACACACACGGAACAAAGACATTCCCTGCCCCAAAGAGTTTAACAATCTAAATGAAAGAAAAGATGATAGAGGTATACAGACAAGCCTAAGTACAAGGACACAAGGGACATTATTGGTCAGCGCAAGAAGCTGCGGGCTCAGTACACTAGCAGCTTAACCATTGTCAAGCTTTTGTACATAACACCACAGAGGAGAGTCCAAAGGAGGAATCTTAAGGAAGATAATGAGTTAGCTTTTCAGATATTTAGGGGGAAAAACTCATAAGCGAAAGGGGCAACATAGGAGAAGATGCTTGTTTGAAAATTTAACAAGTGAGCCAGGGAGGCTGGAGTTGATCTTTCGGTGATGAATGAGAGATGATGGATAAGGTGGTTTCAGTGCCATAACTGTGAATTTCTTACTTTAACATTTTGGATCGCTTAAGTATTACCTTAGCTCTGAATTTCCTGATTTTGTAGTGCTTGGCTTTGGTAGGACATCATCATCCAGGTTATGTTTTTTCCCCTTAAGTGATACATACGCTCAACCTTGACTCTGCTTTGACAGTTTTTTGTTTGGGAATATGTAGAGGGCATAGCTCACATCAAGTGCAATTCCTAGACTATTAATGATTTAATAGGCAGAAATGTACAATACCTCTTTCCTGAAGAAACTTTTTCTGAGGGATGAGAGAAGGCCACAGACTTATGAATAAGGGGTTTCCTGCACCTTCTTGTGAATAGCCTGCTACTGGCTATAGTCAGAGATAGGATGCTGGAATAATGGTGTAGTTAAATGTCTGCCAAACACACCACAGCAGTGGAGAAAAGTAAATCCAAATTTAAGATAAAAAGTCCAGAGTAAAATAAAAGTTAGGGAAATCCTTTTAGATCTTGTGTAACTTTTGAAGCATAAAACTGTCCAGTTAAAAAAAACCCCAAAACACAAAAACCCTGTATGCAAGAGCAACAGTGTGACCAGTTTTAAAAAAACAAAGATTCTTTAGCTGACAGTGCAGAATTAAGTTTCCAGGTGAAAGGATGTCAAATCTGTACGTAATATACATCATCCCCCTGAGCACAGCAAATTTGGACCAGGAGAAGAAAGAATTGTAAGTGCTTGGCTAGAGACAGATTTGAGAATATATCAAGGAATGTAGAATATGCTTTGATCAAAATGAATTCATCATCATATATACCTAATCCCTCCAAGTGGTCTTTTTTCGTTTTGGTTTTATCCTATTTCTCTTTAACTCTACTCTTGGTGAAAAAAAAGACTGTGGTGTTTCTTCCAAATTCTTCCTCCTTATTTGGCTGGAGGGGTTAAAATTATTTTTTCCACTCCTAGTTAGATCAATATGCATATGTTTATATATTAAGTGGTAACATTTAAATATGCAAACTGAAAAAAAATGATACCTGAAAATGAGGTTCCTTGAGTATACCAACTAATTCTGCAATACTTTCATCTTTGTTTATTAAAGGACTGATGTCTTCAAGAATTTCATTCACTAGCTCCAGGTTGTTGTCACTGACAGCCTCAAGTTTAGAATCTTCCAGTCGCTCATGAGCCTGTGAGAGATTAAAAACAAGATTATATTAATGATAGCCAATGAGTTGCAACAGTACTTTTAATTCATTTAGCCCTGTGATTAATTTTATTTCCTGATTTATCTTTTCATCAAGAGTAAAAAGAGCACTTTATCTAAAGTAAATCTGCTGTTTTGCCTTCACAGCCTCACCGCAGGATTAGCGTGCTTAACCACTTGGCCACAGAACCCTCATTTTAAAGCAGCACTGGACTGACGTGTGTGTGTGTACACGTGTCCCCCCAAGCTCTATATTACACAACAGTCTAATAGCCCACCATCTCTGAACAATCTTTCAGTTTCTCTTTACTTCTAGAAGTGCTACAAGGGCTGGGCTCTGAAACAGAGAGGAAGAGGGAGGATCAATGTTGCTTTATGAAGGCAATACAGTTAGAGAACAAGAGTTTGCCTTGGTAACTCTTTTGCTTGATCCTGGACATTTCTGTCACTGAGTCCCACTCTAAGAGACTAGTTAGCAGTAGGGTAAGCAGATAGCAAGTATGAAAAATTGGGACTCTTTTTCGGGAGTAGGGGGTATAGTTCCTATATAACACAAAGTCCTTAATATCGAGACATCTGGTCACCCTAGTTAGCAGTGACCTCCTTGAAAAGAAGGTCTTCTCCCCTCTAATGACTGGGCTTCATAGTCTGAATTTCCTCTAAATACATTATACTCCATTTAGCCAAAACCTTATTATCCTTATTATCTGAATCCCTTCCTTGTCCCCCAGCTGCAGAGGGCCTGAATCTATGCTAGGGGCCAAGAAAGGGATTTGGATAATGCGGAGATTCTGATAATAGAGCAAAGACCCCTGGCCAGGAAGGCGATGACAACAAACCTTGGCCACAGGGGAGGCCACGATGATATGGAATGACTCCTGCAGCAGCACAGGGAGCCCTATGTAGCTCTGCTATCATGAGAGTGGGTGAAGTGGTGCTATGACAGTGGAACTGCAGAAAGCTCGGACCACTGCAAACCTGGTGATCCCTGACCCCTGCAGGCGCAAGGTGCAGGCAGAAGGCCACACTTCTGATGGGGAAAAGCGGAGACCTCCCTCTACCCTCTGGCTAGGACTGTGAGGAGGAGCCACCCCCAGAAACCAAGGAGGCCACCCCCTGCTGAACAGCTCCTGCCCTCTCCATTTTGTCCAAACTCCCAATTATCTGAATGAAATCTGTGTCCCCCCTGCTATTTGGGTAATCAGGAGTATAGTGTAATAACTAAGAGTTCCTAACCATCTCAACTTTCCTTCCCAACAGCAGATATTGGGCTCTGGGGAAAAAAAAACAGGCAGAGAAACTGACTTATTGAGATGAGAGATAATTTTGGTCAGAAACTTGGGGTGCAGCCTAAGGACATTTCTTCTTTGTGGACTATCATAAGAATTGCTGACTCTCACTAGCAGCCATGTAAATATGAACAGTTGCCAAGAATTGCTTCAGTGATACCAGAGATAGGACAAAGTCCAAGACAATTGGAATCAGATAACCACCATGTCAAAGCATCTGCCTTGAGCAATTTTAAGCCAGTTCTAACTTTGTCACCCCCTATGAGGCTGCTTTTTGATCTCTGACTGACTGGATCACCTCAGACAAGTAAAGTCATCTTGCTTTGAAAATCAACAGCTATGAAGGGACATGAAGTCTGCATAAACTGCTCTGCTGAGACAAGAAATCCGGACTCAAGAGAAAGAGTGAAAGGATGACTGAGCAATATTTCCTGAGAACCAGGTCTGTCAGTTCCATGTTGGCTTTCTCCTGCCAAATCTTCCACACTACCCTGGCAATAAGAATAAGTGGAGAAAAAGCATTTTTTTCATAAAAGGCTCCTTTCCCCCATAAATATAAGAGAAAGGTGTCTATAACCACACTGTGGATTACTGCTCAATCTAATGCAGAACTTGAGACACATCTCTACAACCTAAGATTCAGGAAGGCCAATCACAATAAAGGCTGAGCAGATCAGATGGCTGAAGTCCTGTCAGAGCTCTTCTCCTCTGTGCTGAACAACCTCTAACCTAAAGACCCCAGGAAAATGCTTTTTCCAGTTCCATTCAAAGTGATTGGATCTTAAGACTTATAAAGTCATTTAGCTTATGTTGTCATTCTTTAATGATAACCCAGAGGACAACTCTGAAATCCAGTGATGTGATATCAGACTTTGACACTGAGGCAGGCTTAATAAACTGCACTTCCAGTGCCTTTTTAGCGGAGGATAACAGGCTCATGAGCTTCCAGATCCCCTTGTAAAGGCAAGTTCTAATGAAAATTAGAAAATTCTGTTGGGCCTCTTCATCCCTCTTCTGAAAAGACTTACAGATGTACTGCCTTAGACAAAGTCCATCCCTAAACTCAGCAGTGCTCATCAGAAGCTGGGAATTTCCCAAGGAAACCAACAAAAAAATTAAGATGCTCAACACTATATAAACTACTAACATTATTTACAGTAATTTTAACAAACAGAAGTCAGCAAAAGAATTGATTCATGATCACTGGTTGGTACAGAGAGAACTGAGCCCTGGTCTACACTAGGACTTTAGGTCGAATTTAGCAACGTTAAATCGATTTAAACCTGCACCCGTCCACACAGTGAAGCCCTTTATTTCGACTTAAAGGGCTCTTAAAATCGATTTCCTTACTCCACCCCTGACAAGTGGATTAGCGCTTAAATCGACGTTCCCAGCTCGAATTTGGGGTACTGTGGACACAATTCGATGGTATTGGCCTCCGGGAGCTATCTCAGAGTGCTCCATTCTGACCGCTCTGGACAGCACTCTCAACTCAGATGCACTGGCCAGATAGACAGGAAAAGAACCGCGAACTTTTGAATCTCATTTCCTGTTTGGCCAGCGTGGCAAGCTGCAGGTGACCATGCAGAGCTCATCAGCACAGGTGACCATGATGGAGTCCCAGAATCGCAAAAGAGCTCCAGCATGGACCGAACGGGAGGTACGGGATCTGATCGCTGTTTGGGGAGAGGAATCCGTGCTATCAGAACTCCGTTCCAGTTTTCGAAATGCCAAAACCTTTGTGAAAATCTCCCAGGGCATGAAGGACAGAGGCCATAACAGGGACCCGAAGCAGTGCCGCGTGAAACTGAAGGAGCTGAGGCAAGCCTACCAGAAAACCAGAGAGACGAACAGCCGCTCTGGGTCAGAGCCCCAAACATGCCGCTTCTATGATGAGCTGCATGCCATTTCAGGGGGTTCAGCCACCACTACCCCAGCCGTGTTGTTTGACTCCTTCAATGGAGATGGAGGCAATACGGAAGCAGGTTTTGGGGACGAAGAAGATGATGAGGAGGAGGAGGTTGTAGATAGCTCACAGCAAGCAAGCAGAGAAACCGGTTTTCCCGACAGCCAGGAACTGTTTCTCACCCTAGACCTGGAGCCAGTACCCCCCGAACCCACCCAAGGCTGCCTCCTGGACCCAGCAGGCGGAGAAGGGACCTCTGGTGAGCGTACCTTTTAAAATGCTATACATGGTTTAAAAGCAAGTATGTGAAAGGATTACTTTGCCCTGGCATTTGCGGTTCTCCTAGATGTAGTCCTAAAGCCTTTGCAAAAGGTTTCTGGGGAGGGCAGCCTTATTTCGTCCTTCATGGTAGGACATTTTATCACTCCAGGCCAGTAACACATACTTGGGAATCACTGTAGAACAAAGCATTGCAGTGTATGTTTGCTGGCATTCAACCAAAATCCGTTCTCTCTCTCTCTGTGTTATCCTCAGGAGAGTGAGATATAATTCATGGTCACCTGGTTGAAATAGGGTGCTTTTCTTCAGGGACACTCAGTATAGCCCATTCCTGCTGGGCTGTTTGCCTGTGGCTGAACAGAAATGTTCCCCGCTGTTAGCCACAGGGAGGGGGGAAGGTTGAGGGGGTAGTCACGCGGTGGGAGGAGGCAAAATGCGACCTTGTAACGAAAGCACATGTGCTATGTATGTAATGTTAACAGCAAGGTTTACCCTGAAAGAGTGTAGCGACTGTTTTATAAAATGTGTCTTTTTAAATACCGCTGTCCCTTTTTTTTTCTCCACCAGCTGCATGTGTTTCAATGATCACAGGATCTTCTCCTTCCCAGAGGCTAGTGAAGCTTAGAAAGAAAAAAAAACGCACTCGCGATGAAATGTTCTCCGAGCTCATGCTGTCCTCCCACACTGACAGAGCACAGACGAATGCGTGGAGGCAAATGATGTCAGAGTGCAGGAAAGCACAAAATGACCGGGAGGAGAGGTGGCGGGCTGAAGAGAGTAAGTGGCGGGCTGAAGAGAGTAAGTGGCGGGCTGAAGAGAGTAAGTGGCGGCAGCGTGATGAGAGGAGGCAGGATTCAATGCTGAGGCTGCTGCAGGACCAAACCAGAATGCTCCAGTGTATGGTTGAGCTGCAGCAAAGGCAGCTGGAGCACAGACTGCCACTGCTGCCCCTCTGTAACCAACCGCCCTCCTCCCCAAGTTCCATAGCCTCCACACCCAGACGCCCAAGAAAGCGGTGAGGGGGCCTCCGGCCAACCAGCCACTCCACAACAGAGGATTGCCCAAAAAAAAGAAGGCTGTCATTCAATAAATTTTAAAGTTGTAAACTTTTAAAGTGCTGTGCTTAAAGTGCTGTGTGGCATTTTCCTTCCCTCCTCCACCACCCCTCCTGGGATACCTTGGTAGTCATCTCCCTATTTGTGTGATGAATGAATAACGAATGCATGACTGTGAAGCAGCAATGACTTTATTGCCTCTGCAAGCGGTGATTAAAGGGAGGAGGGGAGGGTGGTTAGCTTACAGGGAAGTAGAGTGAAACAAGGGGCGGGGGGTTTCATCAAGGAGAAACAAACAGAACTTTCACACTGTAGCCTGGCCAGTCATGAAACTGGTTTTCAAAGCTTCTCTGATGCGTACCGCGCCCTCCTGAGCTCTTCTAACCGCCCTGGTGTCTGGCTGCGCGTAACCAGCAGCTAGGCGATTTGCCTCAATCTCCCACCCCGCCATAAACGTCTCCCCCTTACTCTCACAGATATTATGGAGCACACAGCAAGCAGTAATAACAGTGGGAATATTGGTTTCGCTGAGGTCTAAGCGAGTCAGTAAACTGCGCCAGCGCGCCTTTAAACGTCCAAATGCACATTCTACCACCATTCTGCACTTGCTCAGCCTGTAGTTGAACAGCTCCTGACCACTGTCCAGGCTGCCTGTGTACGGCTTCATGAGCCATGGCATTAAGGGGTAGGCTGGGTCCCCAAGGATACATATAGGCATTTCAACATCCCCAACAGTTATTTTCTGGTCTGGGAAGAAAGTCCCTTCCTGCAGCTTTTGAAACAGACCAGAGTTCCTGAAGATGCGAGCGTCATGCACCTTTCCTGGCCATCCCACGTTGATGTTGGTGAAACGTCCCTTGTGATCCACCAGAGCTTGCAGCACTATCGAAAAGTACCCCTTGCGGTTTATGTACTCGGCGGCTTGGTGCTCCGGTGCCAAGATAGGGATATGGGTTCCGTCTATAGCCCCACCACAGTTAGGGAATCCCATTGCAGCAAAGCCATCCACTATGACCTGCACATTTCCCAGGGTCACTACCCTTGATATCAGCAGATCTTTGATTGCGTGAGCTACTTGCATCACAGCAGCCCCCACAGTAGATTTGCCCACTCCAAATTGATTCCCAACTGACCGGTAGCTGTCTGGCGTTGCAAGCTTCCACAGGGCTATCGCCACTTGCTTCTCAACTGTGAGGGCTGCTCTCATCCTGGTATTCATGCGCTTCAGGGCAGGGGAAAGCAAGTCACAAAGTTCCATGAAAGTGCCCTTACGCATGCGAAAGTTTCGCAGCCACTGGGAATCGTCCCAGACCTGCAACACTATGCGGTCCCACCAGTCTGTGCTTGTTTCCCAAGCCCAGAATCGGCGTTCCACAGCATGAACCTGCCCCATTAGCACCATGATGCATGCATTGGCAGGGCCCATGCTTTCAGAGAAATCTGTGTCCATGTCCTGATCACTCACGGGACCGCGCTGACGTCGCCTCCTCGCCCGGTATCGCGTTGCCATGTTCTGGTGCTGCATATACTGCTGGATAATGCGTGTGGTGGTTGATGTGCTCCTAATTGCCAAAATGAGCTCAGCGGCCTCCATGCTTGCCTTGGTATGGCGTCCGCACAGAAAAAAGGCGCGGAACGATTGTCTGCCGTTGCTCTGACGGAGGGAGGGGCGACTGACGACACGGCTTACAGGGTTGGCTTCAGGGAACTAAAATCAACAAAGGGTGTGCCTGTACATCAAGGAGTATTTCAGGCAGGACTGCACGGAGGGTTCCAATAAGAAATGGTGCACCAAAGTTATCGTTGTTATTGGAACAAGGAGGTTAGCCTGGCCTCTGATTGATACATGGCTAGATTAACCTCGCTGCGCCTTCTCTGTGACTGACTGCAGTGTGATCTAGACAGGGGAGGAGGAAAATGAGTACAAAACAAATCTGGTCTATTTCTTGTTCTGACCCACTCCATCTATCCTTTACATCTTTGGCTGGCAGCAGACAAAAAAGGCGCGAAATGATTGTCTGCCCTTGCTTTCACGGGGGGAGGGAGGGTGGGAACGGGGTCCTGACGATATGTACCCAGAACCACCCGCGACAATGTTTTAGCCCCATCAGGCATTGGGATATCAACCCAGAATTCCAATGGGCAGCGGAGACTGCGGGAACTGTGGGATAGCTACCCACAGTGCAACGCTCCGGAAGTCGACGCTTGCCTCGGTACTGTGGAAGCGCTCCGCCGAGTTAATGCACTTAATGCACATAGAGCATTTTCTGTGGGGACACACACACTCGAATATATAAAACCGATTTCAAAAAAACCGACTTCTATAAATTCGACCTAATTTCGTAGTGTAGACATACCCTGAGACACCCTTACGGGGAGCGAACAATGTATACCCACAATATATGGAGCCTGATGGACAAGTGCACATATCCAATTGCCAAGTACTGCTTTAATATGGGTCCTTTAGTATCTGCCTAGGAAAACCACTTCTCAGTGGGGCTGTGTAGAGGCAGTGTGTCAAAGGCAGATGTTTAAATTTAATCTTGCTATAAAAATGGAAAAATCTGTATGTTTTTTCTGAAACGATTTTTCATGAAGTAAGTAGAATTCAACAAGTAGAATTTACAGGTAAGAATCCATTCTTACCTGTAAATTCTATTAAGCAAGCCCCAATATTTGTAATTAATTAACCTCTGAAGTAGCTTATTTAACACAGAAAGGACAAAGCTTCAGTTATTTTTCTATTTTAAAGAAAAAAAAGTCAGGTCATTGACTAAATAATCCTGTTTATTATAAGGCTCACTGAGAATTTTGAGCCAGACATACACATCACTCTTAAAAGAATAAAGAAATGTTATGGTGCTGCCGTTTTTTAAATGTATTTTGCAAATACCATACAGATTATATAACCATTTACCACTGTAACCAATACTGCTTTTACAGTAGCTAAAAGACAATAATACTGATCTTATAATTAGTAACATTTTGCAATGACAATTTGCATTAAAAAAAAATCTAACAAAAATTTACTCTACTCATTTCCCCCAGATATAATTGCATCCACACTAGGGGATTGTATAGTTAAAGTGATACAGCTTTCTAGCGGAGATATGCCAATAATCAAAAGTGTAAACATTTCCGTTATAGTCTCTCTCTTTTGCATTTGCAACTTGACCATTAAAAAAACTGCCTTAGGGCTCATCTAGATAACAGTGCGCTGCAAGCTGAGGTGTACATCTACAGAGCACTAGAATGCCACACAGTAATTGTCCGTGAGGACTCTGCTCCTGTGCACTAAAAGTTCCCTAGTGTGCTTTGATCTACTCCCATTTCAAAGTAGAGTAGATCAAAGGGCATGCAGTAGCAGGATCCACACTGAGTTACTGTGTGGCACACTAGCACTGTAGATTTGTCTTTAACTGTTCTCCTAGACAAGCTCTTAGACTGTAATTTGCCAGAGAAGAGAAGCTCTTGCCAAAGGAGCAAAAAGAAGCTTGTTTCTAAAGCACCCCCTCCCTGGTGATAAAAAAATAAAGTATCAAATTTAACATAAAAGTGGAGATATACAATTCACATTTGAAAGCCAACCACTGTACCTGTGCTCTAATCTGTACGCAGTAGATACGGAATGCGAGCATCCACTTTTTGAGACCCCTGCAGTACTTTTGCATAGAGTTGCCGCCACTTTAGCCTAGAAGTGGCTCACTTTTGTTAAATTACACATAAACTGTGTTATTTTCTAATCTTTTCTCACTCCATTCTTGTTACTAACAGCAGCATACTGCCATTGTTTCTCTCTACACCTCTCTCTCTAGGCTGCACCATGGTGATCCATGTGGGTGGGTTTCTGTGCCTGCATGGAGCCCCACTGACTTCAGAGTGGCTCTATACAGGCACAATCTCTCATACGTGTGGATCACAATGTACGTTTGGTCAAAGACAAACCGGATGAGATGCGACAGGAGACAGTAGAGTAGTACTATATAAATACTAAATACTGAAAATCTTGAAATTTTGAGTATTTTGAAATTGTCTTCATAAATAATTTTACCATATTTTTGGTATCTGAAGTTCCTAAAACACAGGAATTTGCCAAATCAACTCCTACCTTCCATCGGCTCATGATGCCAGCCTCCATTGCCCACTTGTTAAATTTTCATAGATTTCAAGGCCAGAGAGAACCACTGGGATCATCTAGTCTGGCCTCCTGTATAACACAGGTCATAAAACTTCCTCAAAATAATTCCTAGAGAATATCATTTAGAAAAACATCCAAACTTGATTTGAAGCTTGGCAGTGAGAGAATCCACCACAACCCTTGGCAAGTTGTTTAAATGGCTAATTATTGTCACTTTATGCCTTATTTTCCGTCTGAATTTGTCTAGCTCCAACTTCCAGCCACTGGATCATGTTACATCTTTCTCTGCTAGATTGAAAAGCTTATTATTAAATATTTGTTCCCCACATAGATATTTATAGACTGCAATCAAGTTACCCCTTATCTTTCTCTTTGTTAAGTTAAACACATTGAGCTCTGAGTCTATCACTATAGGGCATTTTTCTAATCCTTTAATCATTCGTGTGGTCTTCTCTGACTACTCTCCAGTTTATCAACGTCCTTCTTAAACTGTGAGCACCAGAACTACACACACTATCCCAGCAATGGTTGCACCACTGCCAAAAATAACATCTATTCTTACCCGACGTTCTCCTGTTTATGCATCCCAGGATCACATTAGCTCTTTTGACCCCAGTGTCACACAGGGAGCTCATGTTCAGCTGATTACTTCCCACAACCCCCAAAACTTTTACAGAGTCACTGCTTCCCAAGATAGAGTGCCCCATCCTGTAAATATGTCCTATATTCTTTGTTCATAGATGTATACATTTACACTTAGCTCTATCAAAAACACACATTGTTTGCTAGCACCCAGTTTACCAAGCCATCCAGATCACCCTGAATCTGACTCATCCTCTTCATTTACCCCTCCCCCTATGTTTGTGTCAACTGCAAACTTTATCAGTGATTATTTTGTTTTCTTCCAGGTCATTGATAAATATGTTAAATAGCATAGGGACAAGAATCAATTCCTGCTGGTCCACACTGAAAATACACCTGCTCAATGATGATTCCCCATTTACGATTACATTTTGAGACCTGTCAGCCAGTTTTTAATCCATTTGTGTGTGCCACATTAAAAAACTAGAATGATATAAAACTAATCAAAATGTTGTGCAGCACCAACAACCTTTCAAACAACCTCCTTTGTGTTTTATCCCTTCATGCTTGGAAGAAAGGCTCCATGACATCTACAAAACTCACTCATTCTCCCTCAATTCCCTCCTTAAAATTCTCCTTGATGATGTGTGTACAAAAACCTGACAATGGTAAGGCTGCTGGTGTGCTGAGCCTACAGCCTATCACACTGACTAGTAATGTTTCTTGTACTTACCTGTTGGTCTGTCTATATCTAAAAATTTCTTTTTTTTAGATTGCAAGCTCTTTTTGTTCTGTGTGTACAGTGCCCAGCAGAGTAGGATCCTGGTTCGTGACTGGGACTCCTAGGCTCTTTGATAATACTAATGATAAATAAACTTATTTTCATCCTCCATATTCCAATCCCTTTTCTAAATGCTAGAAAAGCAACTGAGTTCAATAGATGGAGAAAGGATCAAGTCAAGCAGGTCCAAGATTAAATCTGTTCTCACAATTTCCTTTAAGTCCACCAGTGGTAGATATGCTCTGGATAAAATTAATTTATACTACCAGTCAGACTTCTTGACTTGACAATATTCCAAGTAAAAATATGCAAAGTGTCAAATTTAATTAAAGCTATCAATACATCAAAATACCTTAGCAAGTGATTTTACAATAGGGTTCTCCATAATTCCTTTGAGGAAAATAAGGTCTATTTCTTCAGCTCCTGTTGATATGGGCAGATCAGTAAGATTATCCAAAACTTGCTGCATTGCTGCTGATAAAAAGAAACAGTAATGACAAAAATACTCTGGACAAGCCTTTAAAAACTGAAATACAACTAAAACCCAATATTCATAAGACATCTCAGATGTTTAGAGACTACTGATGTAGTGATTGCTCCAGTGGAATTACTGCAGATATTTTATATAGCACATTGGAGTGAGTGTGGGGCAGCCAACATTCCATTTGCATTTACAAAGAAAGGGGCTTGGACAGAAAATAAGATTTTTTTTTTTGCGATCCACCTAGAATTTTACCAATGCAATTGCTTTGAAGCCAGGTGCAGCACATTTTCCCAACATTTGCTAGTGTTTAAAGGTGTCAAGAAATACATAAATGAGTATATGCTATACGTTATATCCTTGGAGACACACTTGCACATATTATTAAATGTAATGTGTATTAATGGCTGTTTTCCTTCTATTTCTCTTTTCTTTGGACATTCGAGAAATGTTTTCAGCCCTCATGTGCACATGTCCACACATACTGCAGGTCCAAACATATGCATGTGGTACCTGTACACTTGTGTACAGTTGAACAATTCTGACATTTGCATGTACACATGGGCTTGCTAAGGTTCAACACAATTTTTTTTAAATAATAATCGTTAAGCTACTATACTACAATGGTCCACAGGCTGCAAAAAAAAAAAAAAAAAAAAAGTCAGAAAACTACACACATACCCTTTCCTCCCACACAGAAATGTATTCCTAATCTGCATTACTTCTTCATGGCTTTTCACAATAGCTTTCATTATGTAACAACAACTGTACAGAATGGATGGTATTTAAAACACCTACACTCTGATATCTATCCTTCCTAGAAAAATCCATTTCATGAAAATATTTACTGGCCACTCTTTATTAAAACATTCTACTTAACACAATTAAATGCTATCCTGAAGTACAGTAGCTTCTGTCAATCAACAGGGTTTGTGGACCATTTTTAACATTTGAAAAAGTCTGCTATAACCATATTTTGTAATAAACACCCCCACCCCCATTTACTTTAAGAAAGTGAATTCTCCTTGAAAGGATGAGTAGGAGGGAAATGACAGTTACATTATGCTTTCATAGATTCTGACAGCAATATATTATTTCCAATCTTTAGCTGAGAGACAAAAGCTGTCGGTAACCACATTGTGAGCTTCATGCTGCATACCGTATTTAAGTCAGCAAAACAAAAATGACTAAAAACAACCAAATCAAACTCTACATAGCCCATATGTTTTTTAAAAGCCCCTATGACATGTTAAATCCCTCTTCGCCCATTCCAGTTCAAGTTGGCAAAACAACGTTGCACTCACATTTCATGACTTCCAAATTCTCTAACTCAGTGGTTCCCAAACTTTAACAATCTGTGAACCCCTTTCACTAAAATGTAAAGTCTCGCAAACCCTCTCCTAAAATTATTATTTCCAGGGATTTTCTCCTTTACTTGAGTATAAATTATAAAAGCAGTGATCTTGGAAATATAAATTTTTTGTTTTTATGACATGCTTATTACACACTATTTATTATTCTTAATCATTACAGTATTTTTATTACATTATGAAAATAGCAACACTCTTCCAAGATCTCACTTTCATAGCTTGTATCACTTTGAATAAGCCTGTTATAAGACAAGGCTTTTATGTTTTATCAGTGAGTATCAGATGTGAAACAGCATGAAGGTATTTAAGAAGCCAATTCAGAGTTCCTCTTACACAAGCATTCAGCTCTTGAGCAGTCCAGGCAAACACCACATGTTACAACAAAGCTTAAACTTGTTCATAGTAATTTTAAAAACAATACTAGCTGCCTATTTAATTTTAAAAACAGCAAGAAATATCCACCTCCCTTTCCATTTCTTATAAGGAGTCTTGAAGTTTAAATCTCCTCAGTGTGATAGATATGCTTGCTTTGATCTGCTTAGCTCTTGGAAGTCGTACTGCCCAAGGCTCCCAGGGACAGCTCTGTCCACCATGAGGGAATTTTTTCCCCCCGAGAACCCCCTGTAAAATTTCATGAACCCCAGTTTGGGAACTACTGCTCTAACTACACAACTGTAACATTCTCTTAATGCTGGTTTTCTGGCATAAAATACATACATTTGCACAAGTATACAAGTGCTTCTATCAAGCATTTTTATTGGTGTACTATGTGTCATACAGTGTTGGGATCATAAATGCTAAATTACAATAATATGCTTTCTTTGCTTTACGAATAAACTGTGCAGAGCTCACCAGATTCCACAAAATTACACATCTATGCCAATGCCATTTCATAGTTAACACTTGTCCTAAGATTAAGAATTTATTCCACAAAATTCTGACAAATTATGTGTTTTACAAACAGAAGCAATCATTATATGTGGACAACAGCACTAGTTACTTATTAGCGATACGATGCATCAGTTTCCTTCTTCTCTCTCTCTTTAAAGTCCGTCATATGGGTGTTCTAACAATTTTTGAAATGCTAGGGAGCTCTTTAGGCTGACAATCTGTATCCTTTTCCACATTTATTGGGCATAATTTGCCTTTGCAGACTGTAAATTATTTGGGGCCAGGACTGTTCTTAAATGACTGAAGCACCATGTGTACCACAGCACTGTATAAAAAAAATAAACTACCACCACCTGCCCCTCTCCAGGGCAGATTAAGTCCTGAAAGCAACACTGCGACACTCTGCACCATGGGGGAACCCCCTGCAACCCCCATATTCATCATTTGTATCTAATTGTAATATTGCATATAAAGCATGCCATGTACGGTATCATGGGAAAGATTATGATCTGCTGAAACCCACTGTTCCATCTAAATATGTATACCATTTAGGCATATGAAGTTATGAGAATTGCACTGTATGCTTCTCATTAAAATATGCTGAGAGTTTAGGAAGCACCCAGATACTAGCTCCCCAAAGACAGTAAGAAGGGGGATAACCAGCGCTCAGGTGGGTGCTGAACAAATATCAGCCATTGTCCAGCAAGAGACTTACAATTCAATGACTCACTTGCACAAGGCCACACCAAGGGAATTGCTCAACCTTGCCTGATGACCTAGCAATGCCCAACAGACATGCCTGGACATATGTTCTCCAGTCACATGAACTAAGGATATAAAACACAACACAATGGCCGCATGCTTTGTCCTCTCTCTTCTCCCCCACCTACGCGGAAGGCAATGAGAATGCCGGAGCTGAAGAGACTGGTCCACAAGCTAAGAGGGAAAAAGCCTGTGTATTAAAGACTGTTACCAACCTGCAATATCCAGGGAGGTGAGAAAAACTGCTTAATCTACATCAGGGGTCCGCAACCTTCGGCAAGCAGCCCATCAGGGTAGTCCACTGGCAGGCTGCAAGACATTTTGTTCATGTTGACAGTCCGCAGGCACAGCCCCTCATAGCTCCAAGTGGCCACGGTTCACTGTTCCCGGACAATGAGAACGGAGGGACACAACGAGCTGCTGAAACATGATGGCCGCCACTTCCCGCAGCTCCCATACCCTGAGAACAGCAAACCGCAGCCACTGGGAGCTGTACCTGCAGACGGTCAACATAAACAAAATGTCTCGCGACTCGCCAGTGGATTACTGTGATGGGCCGCATGCTAAAGGTTGCCAACCCCTGACTTAGACATTGCCCAGTCTAACAGGGTTGAGAGTTTAGACTGCATGCTTATATTTTCTTTTCTTTTTTTTTTTTTTTTTGGTAACCACTTTTTGCCTATCACTTATAATCACTTAAAATCTAGCTTTTGTAACCAATACACTTGTTTTACTGCTTATCTTTACCAGAGAGTTTGTCTGAAGTGTTTGGCAAATCTGCTCAGGTCACAAAGGCTGGTGCATGTCCACTTTTCATTGATGAAGTTGTGAACCAATTAATAAATTTGCATTGCTCAAGAAAGGGTCTTGAGCAGTGCAAGACAGTATATTCCTAAGGTACAAGGCTGGGAGCTGGTGGGATTTGGCTGGTACCTTTCTCTGTGAGAGTCATGAGTGACTCTGAGGGCATTTATGCAATCTAGCTGGGTGTGGGACTCCACATGCGGTTGTACTGAGTGGTAACAGCACTTGGAGGGATTTGCTTCTTGCCACCAGTAAGGCATTGTGAGAGAACTCAGAATAATGAGCAGAGGGGGCACAATGCCCCCACAGTCCCAGGTTGCACCCCAAGGATCCTGTGACAAGTAGATACACTAGAAATCTGCTAGGCACCGCATTAAACCTACAGTGGTAAAGTTCCATTCATTCTTTAATAAATTAACTAATATAGTATGTAGCTGAAGTGCTAAATCCGTGACGCACCAAGAAAATGAGAATGCTCTTAGGTAATATGTAAGATAGTTGATCCTGTTTAAATATTATTTTCTGACTTTCCTTTCACTTCAGACATCTATCCCTCAGAGCTGAATCAATCTCTGTGCCACTAACCTCAAATATTTTTGCAGCAAGAACTCCTGACATAAGGGGGACTTCCAAAAGAAACTACCCAAAGTGAGATGAATGCAGGGGACTAGGTGCCCAGAAACTGAAAGTCCTGATGTGCTCACAACTTTCTTGCTGCCGTGAAGGAAAAGAGTATTTACCGTATGAAGGCTTATTCATTTTGGAAGATTATTCTGGACACCATATTCAGTTTCTAGTGATCTTTGCTGTGCTAGTAGACCTGAAGTAGCCCTACTTCTGAGCCTCAATTGATTTTTAAATTTGATACAATGCCAGTATTGGCTATGCTAAGCTGGCTTTAGCATGGGAAAATGGAGTTTACTTACCATATAGTTACTGGAGTTCAAGATGCACGGTCCCTATGAGTGCACATGTTCTATGTGCCTAAGACCAGAAGACTTTTCCATAGCAGTGTGTTCCACAGCACCTGCACTCTGTGCTTCCTCATGCTCTAAACTGAGGACATAAGTGGCAGTGAGGACCTGCTGCCTCACCAGTTCCTACTCTACTGCGACTCAAGTAAGAATCTGAGCAGAGGGGAAGGAGGGCAAATAATACCCATCGGGACCACACATCTCAAATAAACTCCAGTTACTACAGAAATAAGTAACCTTCACTTCAAGCGCTAGTCCATATGGTATGCACTGTGGGTGACTCCCAAGCAGTACTCATGATGGAGAAGTACGTAAGGAAGAATGCTGCAAATCACAGGATTGTTGAACCAAAGGAGGCATCCACGGATGAAGCTTGGACAAAAGCATAATGCCTGGTAAATGTATGAATGGAGCCTTGAGCTGCTGCTTTACAGATGTCCAAGAGGGGAACTAACTCCCTGTAGGAAAGCCACACATACAGTTTGTGCTCTAGTTGAATATGCCCAGATACCGTGATGGGGAGGCGCTTCCATAAGCTCTTAGTAGTGGAGAATACACTCTGAAATCTATTTTGAGAGTCTTTGAGAAGAGACAGCTTCTCCTTTCATTCTCTGAGTAATGAAAACGAATAGCCTTGGAGACTTTCTAAAGGGTTTTGCCCTTTGCTAGTTGGAGGCTAAAGCTCTGCCAACAACCACAGAGTGCAGCTTCCGGTCATTCCTATTACTGTTAGGTTTTGGGTGGAAGCCTGGCAAGCGAGCAGTATGATTCACGTGAAATTCAGAGGGGACCTTTGGGATGTGATTTCAACACTTTATGCCTGCGGAACACCATGTGGAGAGGATCCACCATGAAAGTCCCAAGCTTACCCACTTTCATAGCCAACATGATCACCATTAGGAAGGCCACTTTCATAGACAGGGCCAAAAGAACAGGAAGCCAAAGGTTCAAATGATGCAGACACATCATGGACTGTTTTCTACCCTAAATCTTTCATTTTGCAATCCGTCTCTGTGTGAGACTCTTTTTATAGTGCAAAGACATCTCATCTCAAACATCGGTAGGCACTGCCCCGCCACCCCTTTTCTGACCATGTTTCTCTACTGCAGAGCATTGCAGTGGCACCATTCTTCTACACAGTTGAGCTTTCAGTCACAGTGACATATGTTTGTCATACACAACACCTGAAATGCTATTACACACTTTGCCAACACTCCCCAGTCTGGACCATATCATGTTTAAGCTTACTATCTTCTGGAACCCAGACACCAAAGTACTTGAACTGGTCAGTCTGATTTCGTCATACCCTATTAATTTCTTAAACGATCTGCCATCCAAAAATCAGGCTGCCAGATGGAGGGAGGCTGGATTTGGATGGATGGCTCTGTCCTCATTCTGAGACAGCAGATTTAGAAACAGTTATAGGCTATGCATGGGTGAGAGGCCATCTGCAGTATGGTGGCAAAACAAAATTATCTCAGCAACCAAGGTGCTATCAGGATTATTTTTGCCTTTTCCTGCTTGACCCTCTTGTAGGCAAAGGCTAATAGGGGAATGGGAGGGAAGGCCTACATTAGCAGCTCCAGTGTCCCAGAAAGGCATCCAGCATAGCAGTTCATGAGCAGTAAGTTGGGTGCTGCTAGTTTGCTTCAGTCATGAAGTCCCAGAATCGGAAACCCCACGACCTGAATATGTTCTGCACCACTGAAGAGTGGAGTTCCCACTCACAATCCAGGTAGATATGCCTGTTTAGACTATCTTCTAGCATTCAATACTCTGGTCAGTGCACTGCCAATACGGATCTGATGCACCAGATCCAAAGCATGATTTCATCCATGCAGAGTGGGGGGAACCTCACTCCTCTCTGCTTATACATAATACTGCTGTAGTCACACTGTCAGACATAACTTAGACATGTTGGAGCAGATGAAGAGTGACAATCTTTTGCAAGCTTTGTGCATTCTCTGAAGCAGAAGATTGATGTGCAGTTTAGTTTGTGTGGAATGCAGGAGCCCTGAGCCATATGACTGCCTACATGCACTCCTCAGCACAGTAAGGAGGAATCTGTAATGAATGTATCTGTGGGTGATGGGAGAACAAAGGGAACCCCTACACGGTCTCTTTGTCTTGCTCTACACTGGGGGGAGGGGGGGGAAGACAGAAATCGATCTAAGTTACGCAACTTCAGCTATGTGAATAACGTAGCTGAAGTTGACGTACTTAGATCGACTTACCGTGGTGTCTTCACTGTGGTGAGTCAACTGCTGCTGCTCCTCCATTGACTCTGCCTGTGCCTCTCGTGGTGCTGGAGTACAGGAACTCGACGGGAGAGCACTCGTGGGGGTAGATTTATCGTGTCTAGACTAGATGCGATAATCGATCCCCACGGGATCGATCGCTGCCCGCCGATCTGGCGGGTAGTGAAGACATACCCTTTGTTTTCCCACTAGGTGAGGGATGAGAGGACACTCAAATGAAACAAAACTTGTTTGTCCAGGGTGCAGCTTCCTGGAGCATAGGCCATCCACAACTAGACTCTTACAAATGATGTCACATAGCTGCATGCAGCCAAATGGCCTAGAAGGACCAGGCAGGACTGGATTGTCATTTGTGGGGATTAGTCAGAGCTGGGTGATTAGGTCCTTCATCACACAGAATCTGTGACAGTAAATATGCCATGACCAAAATGGAGTTCAGATTCACTCTTATAAATTCCATAACTTGTGTTGCAGCTAAAGTGGACACTTTTGGATTTACCTACATCCCAAAGAGTGAAAGAAGTTTAGTAAGGAGAGGACCACCATCCATTCCTCCTGATACGAGTGTCCTGTGATCAGCCAATTGTCAAAGTAAGGAAATACCAGGCTGCCTCAGCAATGAAGATATGCTGCTATCCCAGAGAGCACCTTTGTAGACACCGCATTAAGTTGATGTAATTTACGTCATTCAGGGAGGTAGTTTTTTCACACCCTGAGCAACGTAAGTTACACTGATTTCAGCGGTAGACAAACCTAGAGTCTCACTCAGTACCAAGAGCAGGGGAGAGACAGTCTATTTCTTAGAGGACTTAGGAAGTAATGTATCCCTCTTTGTGAAGGGGGTGTCCACCTTTACCTTCCTAATGCCTCTGCTTAAACAAGTCCTTGAGCTTGATCAAGGATCGCTAGAGAGCATTGTTGCTAGAGGGGCACTACACAGAAGCTCCAGCCAGTGTGCCAGGAAGCAGGAGGGATCAGAATTGGAATGGAGCCTCTTGGAGAGTTCTATGAAGTGTCTACAGAGTTGGAACTCTCCTTTCCCCTTTGGACTGGAGGAGGCTGGGTCGACAGATTTTGCACTTAGAAGAAATGTGTGATTCCCTGAGTCAACATAGGCAGGGTCCTAACCAGAAAGGCTTGTGGGCAGGCGAGGCAGGGCTTAAAGCCTGGAATCTTGGGCATACTAAGTGCTTCAGACATTGGGGCAGCAAGTAGGGAAAACCCCCAAACCCCAAAACTAATACTAACAGCTAACCAAGGGAAAAAAAGTGAATTCAAGCAGGACTGCCAGCAAAAGCTGAGGACACTGAAGGGTTCTGTCTCAGACCACAAGCAATAGAAAGGAATTAGAGAGCAATTGATCCATGCTGCCCTTTATATCCATGGTTAAGAGTTTGAGGAGGTGCAGAGCACAGGAGCAGACCAATGAATATGGCCATTAAAAAGTCTTCTGGTCTCAGGTGCATGGAGCACATGTGCACCCTCTGTGAATACCAACTGGGAGAAGCGCTTGAAGAACTACTCCTTAGATCTTCCCTCTGGCATTATGCTCATACCTCTCCTAGTTCCACCACATACATCAGGGTATTCTTGCTGGAGTATCTGAAAATATAGGACCATGGTCAAATAGGCAGTCAACTGACTTTATTTGACTAGTTACAGCTGACCACCTTCTCTGTCCTACAATCCACGGAGCTAGTCATATAAATAATAAAATAATAGGACTGGAAAGGACCTCGAGAGGTATACTAGTCCAATCCCCTGCACTCAAGGCAGGACTAAGTATTATCTAGACCATCCCTGACAGGTGTTTGTCTAACCTGTGCTTAAAAATTTCCAATGATGGAGATTCCACAACCTCCATAGGCAATTTATTTCAGTGCTTAACTATCCTGACAGTTAGGAAGTTCTTCCTAATGTTCAACCAAAACCTCCCTTGCTGCAATTTAAGTCCATTGCTTCTTGGCCTATCCTCAGATGTTAACGAGAGCCATTTTTGTCTGCCCTCCTTGTAACAACCTTTTATGTACTTGAGAACTGTTACCTGGTCTCCTCTCAGTCTTCTCTTCGCCACACTAAACAAACCCAATTTTTTCAATCTTCCCTCACAGATTATGTTTTCTAGACCTTTAATCATTTTTGTTGCTCTTCTCTAGACTTCCTCCAATTTGTCCACATCTTTCCCGAAATGTGGTGCCCAGAACCGGGCACAATACTCCAGTTGAGGCCTAATCAGCACAGAGTACAGCAGAAGAATTAATTCTTGGGTCTTGCTTACAACACTCCTGCTCATACGTCCCAGAATGGTAAGGTTTTTTTTGCAACAGGGTTACATTGTTCACTCATATTTAGCTTGTGATCCATTATGACCCCCAGATCCTTTTCTGTAATACTCCTTCCTATGCAGCCATTTCCCATTTTGTATGTGTGCAACTGATTGTTCTTTCCTAAGTTGAGTACCTTCATTTCTTCTTATTGAATTTCATCCTATTTACTTCACACCATTTCTCCAGTTTGTCCAGATCATTTTGAATTTTAATCCTAACCACCAAAGCACTTGCAACCCCTCCCAGCTTGGTATCATCCTCAAACTTAAGTGTACTCTCTATGCCATTATCTAATCATTGATTAAGTTATTGAACAGAACTGGACCCATAACAGATTCCTGCAGGACCCCACTTAATATGCCCCTCCAGCTTGACTGTGAACCACTAACTACTACTCTCCGGGAACGATTTTCCAATGAGTTATGCAGCCACCTACAGTAGCTCTATCTAGTTTGTATTTCCCCAGTTTGTTTATGAGAAGGTTATATGAGAAAATATCAAAACCCTTACTAAAGTCAAGATATACCACATTGACTGTTTCCCTCCTATCCACAGGGCTTGTTATCATGTAAACGAAAGCTATTCGGTTGGTTTGACTCAATTTGTTCTTAGTCAGCATGGATTTGTCACTACTTATCACCTTATCTTCTAGGTGTCTGCAAAATGATTGTTTAATTATTTGCTCCATTATCTTTCGGGGTACTGAAGTTAAGATGACTGGTCTGCAATTTCCCTGGTTGTCCCCTTTTTATAGGCTGGCACTATATTTTCCCTTTTCCAGTCATCTGGAATCTTACCCAAGAGGAAAAAGCAAACAAACTTTTTAATGAATCTATTAGTCTTGCAAGAACCAGACAGACATTTCACCCTTTGGAGACACCTAAAATTGTTGAGCAGAGAGGCTACTGGTTAAATTCAAATTTGACTCAATCTCCACCTGCTCGTCACAGGATTAATCCCCAAATCCCCATACTGGTATGTAGAATGAAACAAATATATATTTGCTGGTTGTCTTTAAACAAAGATTTCTAATCGGTTCAAAAAACGTCAAAAAATATTGCACTTCAAGCTCAAAGCAAGCATCTGGTGAATACAGTTGCAAACTTGAATCATGTAACAAGTAATTCTGAATGAACATTTTTTCCAAGTCTTCATTTGACCGTATCACATAACTGGAAGACTTTTCCGAACAGGACTAATAATTAAATAGGAGTGTTACAGGACAGAAGTAATATGTATTTGTGTCGCACACTGCTTAGCACAGTACCCCTAAACTAAGACAGTGCTATTAGCTGTTTATTTTCACGAGCACTAAAATTTAATTTTTTTTTAATTTTTATTTTTTTTAAAAGATGGATGTGTTCAGAGACATTGAGGGCAAAAACCCAGTTCTCTTTTCAAGTGATTTCTCCATCTGTAAATTATTCCCAAAGCCAGCCTGTCAAAATTCTAGCATGCCTACAAAGAAATGGACAAATCTGTTTCAAAACCGCATAAACAACAATTCTGTTCAATAATAAGATTTGAATCATTGCCATTTTTCTTGCACTTAGCATGTCTATGACTTAGCTAGAAAAGCTTTGATAGAATTAATTTCAGCAGCCATGTCATAAAATATTCTGAGTCTTCTGGAAAGATTATGAACAGTTAGCACTGATAGTGTTACAGTGCTTGTCCTGATAGAGTACAGCAACTGAATTTTTCACTGACTGGAGTGGCAAAAGGCATTCCATATGTGCTGTCAGCACCAAATGATGAGCATAAAGTGGTTTGATTTTGTGCAAAATGCAAAGATCTGGCTTTCCTTCAATCACTCATATTCAAAGACAGCATTCCATGTTCTTCATCCATGTTGCCAGGATGGACAAAAACACTTTGATGGAGAGTATAAGAGCATGGTGTGCCAAAGTGTGAATGGGTCCACACCCTGGACCATACCTGGTGCTGCCTGCGGGACCACCCCAGCATGTCATGGATTTGCAGGACTGAGTCAGATCTGCAAACTTCACTATACAATGCCTGGTGCAACTACATCAACCGTAGTCACTCTAGCTGGTTCAATGGTCCTCAGTAGACCATGCATGCTTGATGATGACAACTGACCGAAGACGCACTATGTGAGAGTACCTTATTAAAAATGCCACAAATGCCTGTTTGGCCCCCTTGTGCAGATGGATAATGATACAGTCTTTAATTACACAATCACATCCTATTTTTTCCCCTCATAGGACCCTTGGTTAATTCAGTAGACTAGATGGACCTGCTCTGGGAATGAATCAGGGTTGCACAGCAAAGGAGGTCTGTCAGACCGCTGCTTCATTTATTGCGTAAATTAGAAAACATGTAGTGAATGAGGCAGGGGAATTGCAGGAAGAGAAAGGACAGTCTCATGGTTAGGGAAGCTGAAGGCTGCCCTGAAGAACTGGATTTTATCCCTGACCCTGCCACAGAGTTCCTGCATGATGCTAAGCAAGTCATTCAAACCAAACCTATCATAGGTGGTCACTAATGGTGTGTGCCTTATTTTCTGCATGCCCAACTTGAGATCCCAGGGCCTGCTCTGTGCACACACAGCTGCAACTGAAGTCAGTGGTAACTGTGTTTGAATACATAAAGTGCTATGTACTGCTACATACTCGGGATGGAGGGAGGGGGAGATCAGGCCCTAGGCATCTCAAATTGGGCACCCACAGTTAACTATACCTTTAACATGAACCTCTTTGTGCCTCAGCTCCTCATCTGTTAAACAAAATTTTGAATAGTTGCTCATTAAATGAACACCATCCACTCTGTGCACTGAATGAGACAGGGGTTCTGTGGAGAAAATCATTATGTGATCATGTAATTAAACACTGTATCATAAGGTACATGTACAAAGGTGCAAAATTAAGGTTGCACAGGAATTCCCAACTCGAGTGCCTGACATTGCAACCTTTATTATTTGTAAACAAGTAGATTGTATGTGTAATTTTATATAAATACACACAAAAAGACATCAGTGAAAAATTCATGGGGGGTAGGATTGCAACACAAACAGCAGCTCTCCCCCTCTTTTCCATGCCCTATCATCTTACTTTCTCTCCCTTCTCTTTTAGGGCTTACATCTTTTGTGGTTACAGCCTCTAAAAAGAGGAATCATTACATATATTTGTATCCCATAGTTGTTTGGAAGAACAAAGCCATGGACACAATAGATTAGACACACAACAATTTTGAGTAGTACATAATCTAAGAAAGAGGATCCCCACAAAGGGGAATAAAAACCAGGATGATAAAGAAATATAAAAAGGTCGGCCTACTGGATGCAAGAAAAAAGAAACTTGATCAAATATGGGGCACAAGCATTTAAAACACAGACAAAGGAAAAGTGTCTCATAATATCCTCAGGATAAGCACCATGTTTGGCTGAACTGCCTGGTGCCATTTTTTGGCAATATTATATCATCATCTTAGAATCCCTTCATAGTAGCAAATCCTAAAATTCCAGTTTCTGGTACCAAGGAGTTACAGATACTTCAAGCAGGTTTAAAATTTTAAAAATTTTAGTGTCTGTTTTAGGAAGGGCTATAACCTCAAGACTAAGAACAGGATTTAAAGAGGAAAAAACAGAACCAGCACTACTTGGGACAGCTTCACAAGAGTTACTTAATCTAGAACTTTTTGAATAATTTAAGCATGAACATACAAGAGACTACTATTTTTAGGGTCTAAATGGCACAGTGGTTCTTTCCCCTCACTTAGATTGAAATTATAATTTAGGTGTCAAGTGACTAGTTTAGCTTTTTCTTCAGTTATCTACACTGCAAAAATATTTCCCAACTCAGTCATGCACAGAGATTGTCAGCCTAGTACAATGGAATCCTGGACTGTAGGTAACAGATTATTTTTAATCTACAGAGAGGTAGAAGAGTAGGGGTTTAGCAGATCATGACGGAGATGCAGTATTAGAGCTATGGATAGAAGCTTGCATCATGTCTACTTGTCTACCTACATTATACCTGACTCAAACCAGTGCTATCAAACCCTTATTTTCATAAAGTATGAAACTCTCACACATTTAAATGAGAAAAAAAAAATCTACAGCCTTACTTCTTTCAGGCTGTGAAGACTTAAAAAAAGCTGAAGCATCAATTGTCTGATGAACGGCTGGTCTGCAGTGCTGCATTTTCTGGAAAGAAGTGATATTTAAAAATTATTTTATTTCCTGCAAAAAAGTGGATACCTAAACCACCATTCCCTAAAGACGATGAAATAAAAGCAAATTTAGAATTTTTTGGATAGAGGCATTCTTTGGCCAACAGAAAAGGAAGATACTGTCAATGGAGAGAGAAATCAAGAGCCAAATATTGAGGAAACTGTTTTAGATTTTTCTTTAAACTCTCAGCTGTAAAGAATAAAGACAATTCACTAAAACTAAACATTTATTTTGACAATAAGCATAGATAAATTAAACAATTTACTAATTCCTGTTCAGTATACACTGATGCAACCCCCACCTGCTGAAAACGAACTAACTGGAGAGGAAAAAAAGGTAATGAATTCCTCAATATGTTTTGCCTTGCTTTGACAACCAAAAGACGTTCTACCCTATAGTATGAACAAGTCCTGCTTCCAGAACTGAAAGTTCTTCTCTGTGGTAGATAACTAGCAAAGCAGAACTCCATATTTTATTAGTTTCTCTATAATTCAAGCTGCCTAATCAATTTCTGTTTGACTCTATGTAGGTATTTTTATCATGTCATCTCTATAGTATGATCATCAACAGTCAGATCATCACAAAAACCAGAGGGTTTAAAATAGGTTCCAAAAAGTTTAAGGTTAGGCAAGTAAGTAGAGGAAGTATTTCTTCCCCACTCTTTGCCACTGCAGCTGAGCCATTTTTGGATGCAACACTAGAAGAAAAAACAGTTACTCATCTAATCGTAACTGTTGTTCTTTGAGATGTGTTGTTCGTGTCCATTCCAATCAGGCGTATGCGCACACACGTGCACGTTGGCTGGAAGATTTTTCCCTTAGCAGCATCCATCGGGTCAGCCTAGGCGTCCCCTGGAGTTGTTCCCTCATGGCACCTAATATATAGCCCTGCCGACCTGCCACCCCTTCAGTTCCTTCTTGCCAGCTACTCCAACAGAGGGGTAGGAGCATGGGTATTGGAATGGACATGAACACCACATCTCAAAGAACAGTTACAAGAAGGTGAGTAACCATTTTTTTCTTCAAGTGCTTGTTCATGTCGATTCCAATCAGGTGGCTCCCAAGCAAAATTAGGAGGTGGGGTCGGAGCGGTCTACTGACTGGAGTACTGCTCTACCAAAGGCCAAATCATCTCTGGCCTGCCTAGCAATCGCATAGTGTGTGGCAAAAGTGTGTATTGATGACCACGTTGCCGCCCTGCATTTTTCCTGGGTGGGGACTTCAGCCAGGAAAGCTATTGATGAAGCTTGCACCTTTGTAGAGTGTGCTGTTATTGGAGGTGCTGGGATCCCTGCTAGACTGTAGCACTCAGTAATGCAGGCCAAATTCCATGATGAAATGCGCTGTGTTGAAACAGGCTGGCCCTTCATCCTGTCTGCTACTGCGACAAAGAGCTGAACTGACTTCCTGAATGGTTCATCCTCTCAATGAAAAAGGCCAGCACGCTACGGACATGGAGAGCATGGAGTCTCTGCTCCCTACTATTTGCATGAGGCTTGGAGTAGAAAACCAGGAGGAAAATGTCCTGGTTGATGTGGAACTGTGATACAACCTTTGGGAGGAAGGCTGGATGGGGCCTCAGCTGAACCTTGTCCTTAAAAAACACGATGTAGGACGGCTTGGACGTTAGAGCCCTGAACTCAGACACCTTCTGAACTGATATTATCGCCACCAGGAATGCGACCTTGTAGGAAAGGTAGAGCCAGGAGCATGTTGCTAGAGGCTCAAAGGGATGCCCCATGAGCCTAGAGAGGACCAAGATAAGGTCCCAAGCCGGAACCGGTTAGCAGACGTGCGGGTACAAGCTGTCGAGACCTTTCAGGAAGCGACTGACCAGGGGGTTAGCGAAAAACGAGCGGCCCTGTGCCCTGGGCGGAAAGCCGAGACAGCAGCCAGGTGTACTCTTATGGAAGACAAGGAGAGGCCTTCCTACTTTAGGTGGAAAAAAAATCTAAAATCTGCGGCAAAGTCTAGCGCCAGGGGAAAGTCACGCTGAGCTGACCAGATTTAAAATCTCTTCCACTTGGCAAGATATGTGGCCCTAGTGGAAGGTTTCCTACAGCCCACGAGAACCTGTCTGACTTGTTCTGAACAGGAGAGCTTGAACGGATTCAGCCATGGAGCCTCCATGCTGTGAGATGTAGCGACTGCAGGTTCGCGTGCTGGAGCCTCCCGTGATCCTGCGTGAAAAGGTCCGGGAAGAGCGGCAAGGTACTCGGGGCTCCCACTGACATGCCTAGGAGAGACGTCTAAGAATGAGCTGAGCCCAGTCTCTGCAGATCTTGAGCAGGACCTTGCAGATGAGCGGTATGGGTGGGAAAGCGTATAGAAGCAGAACCCCCCCCGCCCCGCAATGGAAGAGGAATGCATCCGCTGTGGAGCCCGAACTGTGATTCTGGAAGGAGCAGAACTGCTGACACTTCCTTTTGCATTGTGTGGTGAAGAGGTCGATCAGAGGACAGTCCCACCTCTGGAAGAGTGAGGATGCGATGTCTGGGTGAAGGGACCACTCGTGGCTGTGAAAAGACCTGCTGAGGCGGTCCGCCAGCTCATTCTGGACCCTTGGAAGGTACGATGCCTGTAGATTGACTGAATGAACTATAAAAAAGTCCCATAACCTGAGGGCTTCCTGGCACAGCGGAGAGGAGCATGCACCCCCGTTTGTTGATATAGAACATCGTGGTCGTATTGTCTGTCATGACTGATACACATTGACCTGCTAAATATGGGTGGAATGACTAACACCCTAGGTGTACTGCCCTGAGCTCCTTGGCACTTATATGGAGACTGAGATCTGTCTGTGACCAGAGGCCGAGTCCTGTGATCCCCCAGATGATCTCCCAGCCCCAAATCTGACGCGTCCATCACTAGCGCTAGGGATGGTTGTGGGGCAGCAAAGGGAACTCCTGGGCACACCTGCTTAGCATCCGTCCACCACAGGAGCGAGTCAAGGATATGGCGATGGAGGGTCACAATCCTGTCTAAGCTGTCCCTGGCAGGTATGTACACTGACACAAGCCACGACTGCAGCGGTCGAAGCCTGAGTCTGGCGTTCTGAACCAGGTACGTACAGGCCGCCATGTGGCCAAGAAGTTTGAGACAATTTCTCGCTCTGGTGGTGGGGAACTGCCTGTGTCCCTGGATTATGGCGTCGAGGGCCTGGAATCTCGCCTGTGGGAGGAATGCTCTGGCTTGGGTTGAGTCCAGAACTGCCCCTCTGAACTCTATCCTCTGGACTGGGGACAGAGTCGATTTTGCCACATTCGGTAGCAGGCCCAGATTCTCGAAGGTGGCTCTGATGAATGCCACCTGAGCCCTGGATCAGCCAGCTGTTGAGGTATGGAAACACCTGTACCTGATGTCTCTCCAGAAAGGCATCAACGACTGCCATGCGCTTGGTGAAGACTCGAGGTGCTGCTGACAGACTGAAAGGAAGGACAGTAAATTGGTAATGTGAACCACTGACCACAAACCTGAGGAACTTTCTGTTGTTGTGCATGATCGCTATGTGAAAATACGCGCCCTTCAAGTCGAGGGCGGCATACCAGTCTGCTGGATCCAGTGAAGGGATAATGGACGTCAGGGAGACCACGTGGAACCTGAGTTTCCTCACGAACTTGTTGAGGTCACACAGATCCAGGATAGGCCTGAGGCTGTCTCTGGCCTTCGATATTAGGAAATAGGGGGAATAGAAACCCTCTCCCCTGTGCTCCAGTGGAACCTCCTCCACTGTCCCCAGTGCTAGGAGCGATTGCACCTCCTGAATGAGAAGTTGCTCGTGAGAAGGGTCCCTGAAGAGGGATGGGAAAGGGGGGTGGAAGGGCGGGAGGGCACCAAATTGGATGGAGTATTCCCTCTCTACTGGGCGAAGCACCCAGCGGTCCCAAGTTATAAGGGACCATGCCCGGTTGAAAGAGGATAGTTGGGAGAAAAAGGTAAGGCAGGGTAGATCCAGTCTCTGGTCTGGTGCGCCGTCCTCGACCGCACCTTCAAAAGGCCAGTTTAGGGCCAGAAGGTGGTTTGGGCTGGCCTTGATTAGTGGAGGAATGTTGCCTTCTCCTACCACTCCAGTTCCTCCTCCTAGAATTGTCCTGGCGGTTCTGCTGCTGGAACCTTTGAGGAGGTTGTGGGTGGAAATGTCTCTGCTGTGTGGCAGGGGTATGCAAGCCCAAGGATCTGAGAGTGGCTCAGGAGTCTTTTAGGCTGTGGAACCATTTGTCCGTCTTTTCTGAAAAGAGTCTCACCCACAAACGGGAGGTCCTGAATCGTCTGTTGGACTTCATAGGGCAACCCTGAGACTTGCAACCAGGCCCCCCACCGCATAGCCACCCCGTCACCATGACTCTTGTGGCAGCATCTGCAGTGTCTAAAGTTGCCTGCAATGAAGCACGGGAGACTAATTTCCCTTCTTCCACCAATGCGGTGAACTCTGACAGAGAGTCCGAAGGGATGAGATCCATGAACTTCGCCATTGAAGCACAGGTGATATAAAAGAGTACCTGCTCACAATGGCCTGCTGGTTAGCAATACGGAGTTGCAAACCACCAGTGGAGCAGACTTTTCTACCCACAAGGTCCAGGCGTTTAATACCCCTATTCTTTCGGGAATGACCTTGGAAACCTTGTCTCTCCTACTTGTTAGCCGCATTGACCACTAGCAAGTCTGGAGGCGGATGGGAGTAGAGACGCTCAAAGCCTTTGGAGGGGACAGAATACTGCCACTCATTACGTTTGGCAGTGGGTTGCAGGGATGCTGGTGTCTGCCAGTGTCTTAGTGGTGTCCACCACCGTCTTTATGAGGGTAACACTACCCGTGAAGGCCCCGAGAGTGCTAGGATGTTCATCGTGGGATACATATCCTCTATCACCTCCTTGGCTTTCATGCCCTTGGGCAGCCCTGCGGAGCAACTGCTGTAGGACTCTTATCCTCAAAACGCAGGAGTTATGGTCGTCCCTGCCAATGCTTCGTCCAGGAACGAGGGGAAGGAAGCGTATGCCGTTAGTGGAAGCTGTCTACCATCTGCCCTGGAGGGGTCACGTAACTCCCCGGGCAGAGTTGGAGGAGATTGAGCCGGTGCCGATGTCAGTGCCAGGGCCATAGGCATCATAGCAAACATGGGCAGTCTCACCAGAAGGAGCTGCATCGGCACGCTCACAGGAGCCCCCGGGGTCAGGGGGCCCAGTGCCAACATCGACACCGGGGCCGTAGGTGCCTGCATAGAGGTCGACCACGGTACAAGCATGGGAGACTGGTGCATCAACGTCGTGAAGGCCGGTACCAAAGTCAGAGCAGACTATGGTGCCAGAGTCGATGACAGGGCCAGAGGCAAAGGCGTCGGGACCGTAGGTGCCGGGGGTGGATGCACAGCAGAAGGCGGCATGAAAGTGGCAGAGGCCACTGAAGTTGTCGCCGAGCGTGGGCCCTGGGTTCCTCCCTGGCCCTGGTGATAAGCCCAGAGAGTCCAGAAGGGCCAATGAGGTGGATTCTGCCATTGAGGAGGCCACACCCGATACTCCCTTCGGTCTCTGCCCGACCTTGCTCTACAGCTTCTGCTCCTACTTGAGTGATAGGAGGTGGGCTCTGACTCCGAGGTCTCAGACACTGAAGACCACGGAGGAGCTGATCCTTAGTGCCTTGAACATTGAGAGCTTGGGGAGCGGGAAGGCTCTCTGTCAGAGCGTGCAGGCACCGATGGACAAGGCGAAAGGGAGTGCCTCGACATCGTAGCCGGCTTTCCCTTAGAGTGCACTGGAGGATGGGGCTCCATTGGTGCTGAGGGTTCCTACCTGGTAGGCGAGAACAGTGCCATCAGGTGGAGGAGATCTCTAGTGGCCTGGTATGCTTCCGGCGTCAACGGAAGCTGCAGCTGTTGCATAGGCACTGGTGATTGAGATGGGGCCAGACTCGACTGCCTCACCTGGACAGGAGTCGACACGGCCTAGGAAGGAGACGCCAAGGAGTGGAACACCTGGGGTTGTGTGTCTCGAGGCTTAGCCGGAGGAGAACAGTCATCCGGCTTTTTCTTCTTTTGAGGCACTGGTGAGTGTGAGCGGTGCCTACTATCAGATGGGCCCTGTGAGGAGGTGTGGCAGTGCTGAGCTTCCCTGGAGGAGTCCTTCCTCGGCGCCGAAGTTGCCAACAGCACCGGGGCACTCCGCGTCGAGGAGGACGCCATAGGGGTCAGGTCTCTTGAGACCAGGTCGGAGTGGGGGCATAGGGCTGCCTCCATGAGGATCACCTTCAGCGGCTGTTCCCTTTCTTTATGTGTTCTCGGGTGGAACTCGTGGCAGATCTTACAACGATCTTTCTGATGGGTCTCCCGCAGGCACCAAAGACACTATGAGTGTGGGTCACTCTTCAGCATGTGGTTGGCGCAAGCCACACAGTTCTTGAAGCCCGGGCATCGCGGCATGCCACGGCATCAGGGCTGGAGTGTGGGGGAAAAAACCCCAACTACTATACTACACTAAACTATTAGCTGGAGTACTACTAAGAACTAACTAATTATATACACGGAATAGAGAAGAAAACTTGCTGAGCAAGAGCCAAGGGAAGTTCAAGCCACCGTCACTGGTGGTAAGAAGGAACTGAAGGGGTGGCAGGTCGGCAGGGCTATATATCAGGCGCCATGAGGGTGAAACTCCAGAGGGCGCCCAGGCCAACCCGACAGATGCTGCTAAAGGAAAAATCTTCCGGCCAATGTGCACATGCGCGCGCACACATCTGACTGGAATCGACATGAACAAGCACGCGAAGACGACCTTGTATTTTCCTTACCGAATTTGAAGCATGTACAACCATTTCTAAAGGAGAATGATTTAGGTGGAATTTCTAAACAACTGTTCAGGCTGTTAGTAGCAAAAGTAAATATTTTCCATCTAGTAGCGCATTCAGGAATGTATCAGGCCAAGTTAGGAAAGCAGTATTAATGAATTTTCAGAGGACTAATTAAAATTCCCCAAAGACCTGCACAACATACAGCCCCCAGGCCGCATGTGACCCGTGTGGGCTCACTGTGCGGCCCGCACGGGGTGAGTAGGGGCGGCGAGCTATATTCTCTCGTGGTGCCCAGGCTCCAGGAATTTTCAGGGCTGGGGGCCCTGCTCCACCAATGTTTGGAGCGGAGTCTCTCCCCCAGCCCTGTCTGGAAAGTCCCTGGCCCCCACCTGCCCCCGGAGCACCCCTGCCTGAGTGAAAATAATGCGGCTCTCCCTCGCCTCCCGCTGCTGGCAGCTACAGCACAGCACAAGAGCAATGCCAGCAGGAGGCTGAGGCAGCTGCTGCTGCTACTGCATCTCAGGAGGGGGAGGGGAAGAGCAAGGGGGCACACACATGCTTGGCAGCCCTCCCCTCCCCCCGCTCCAGACAGTGAGGGGGCTTCCAGCGGGAGACATCTGGAGTGGATCCGTGACTCACCTGAGCAGCTACTGGGCCTTCAGTGTGTGATCAGCCCCCCCCTCCCCCACTCCCAGCCACCACTCCTGCCCCACCCTGGGCAAGGCGCAGCGCCATCCCCCACCCCCAGTGAGGCTATGGTGAGGGGCAGCTAGGGAGGAAGGAAGCCACATATGATGGCCATTCCCTCCCCTGCAGCACCCACCACCTCCTCCCAGAGCCCACACCCTTTCTCCAGCCCCCAAACTCCCTCCCAGAGCCTGCACCCCCACCTCTTCCCACACACCCTCCCTGGCCCCCAAACTCCCTCCCAGAGCCTGCACCCCTCCACCTGTCCTGCACCCCACACCATGCCCCAGCCCAGAGCCTGCACCCAGCACCCAAACTCCATCCCAGAGCCTGTACCCCCACCCCCTTTCCACACACCCCCTCCTGCATCCAAACTCTGTCGCAGAGCCTGCACCCCTCGCCCCCTCCTACACCCCCAGACCCTGCCCCAGTCCACAGCCTACAACCAAACTCCGTTCCAGAGCCTGTACCCCCTCCCTCCGCAGCCCCTCCCATCCCCAAACTCCCTCCCAGAGCCTGCACCCCTCCACCCATCCTGCACCCCCACACTGTGCCCCAGCCCGGAGATTGCGCCCCGCACCCGAACTCCATCCTAGAGCCCAACCTCTCAACTGTCCTACACCCCAATCCCCTGCCCCAACCCAGGGCCTGCACCCCAGACCTCCTCCCCCAACCCAAATTCCATGATTCATAAAAAAATTAAAATAATTAAAAAATTGTTTAACTGAAAAATTCTTAATAAAGTATCACCCCCTCCCCGCCCCCAACTCTTCCTTTTCAGCCCACAGCTGTTTTGCAGGGCAACACTGAGGAAGGAGGGTGTGTTTCTGCAGGGCCAGGGGATTATCAGCCCTCAGCTGTTTTCTTTGGAGTAATATGACCCTCACCGCTTTACAAGTTGTGCAGGCCTGGTCATATAATTCTGGAGTATGTGCTCCAGAATTATTAACTGACTAAATCTTGGTATTCAATCATCCATCAAAACAGAAATTAAATCTTAAAGTACCTGGTATGTTCAGGATTAATTCTAGGCTGCAGGTTCACTACCTTGGTGCCAGAAGCTGAGATTACAATAAAAGCACCTAGTAACTTAGTAGCCATTGATTTTCAAGTCCCATTGATTTTCAGCAAGATTTAGGAACGTAGTCACTTAAGGGCTTTTAAAAATTTTACCTAGTGTCTAGATTGGTGTTCAATTTCCTTGTTTGTCTATCTTTAATATTACGAGAAAAACTTCAACAGAAAAAAGTTTAAATCATCTGTTAGATTTTTCTCAGCACCCATCCCTTCACTGAAAGCACAGCTAAATTACATAAGACAAACAGTTATTTAAATTTTTTCAAAAGCAATGCAGAGGGATTAAAACATGACTAATTCTGTAAATGGCAAGTTATAGCCAAAAGCCTTTGAAGTAATATTAAAAAAACCAGATGTATATAAATATTTCATCACTCCTCAATCATGATTTAAACATGGGATTTCTTTCCCAAATTGAAAGTGCATGCATAGTATATTTTTATTTGAATATCTTAAAAATGTATTTAATGTTTGAAACAAAGTGGTTGCTAAGATTTTAAATGAGTATTCATAAAGTCCAGAAGAGTAGCAAAATAGGGGTAACAAAATGGGCACAGCAATCCATTAAAGTGTGCCTTTCCTCTTTCAATTTAATTTATCTCATCTCTAACATGTACCTTTACAGAGGAGTCATAAAACTGATGCAGTTACAGCTAGGATTCTGCTGAATCATTTAAATCAATTTGTTGCAGTGAGGTAGAACAAATAGTATTGCTTTAACCAGTCATACTAAGAAGCATCATTCATTGCTGCAAGTACCATTACTCAAATTCCATACCACATTACTAGCCACACAAAATGAATATTCATAATATACATACATTTGTTAGACTGTTTGTCTTTGTGAAAAGATTAAGTAATGGTTGTTCCAACATTCCTCACTGCACGTCCAGATTCGATAGAGAACAAGAGCTACAGAACTTCATCCAACAGATGCTCCAGTCTTGTCCCTCCCTGTTAATTAGTGAGTCCACTGGGTAGCATGCTGCTTTAAAAAAAAAATCCACATCTTCACTGTATTGATGTTGAGATCTTATCTTTCTGCTCTCAGCTCCAGAATGTTCATACATAAAGCATTTTTCCATGGATACCAAGATCAAGGTATTGTTAGTGTGTGTGACTTAAGTGAGATCCCCTGCTCCCCAGATTAGAATCAGTTTTGACTAACACCTCGTTTGATTTTTCCAAGGGGCGACCCTGGTCAAGGTTAAGGTTCTTGGATCACCATACGTAAAAGGGTGAGGATGAATGAACAACTTTCTGGAAGAATTCCTTTATTTTCTACTTTCAGTGCACCATTATCCTTCCTATTTAGAACACAGACTGTTGATCAGCCAAATCTTAACAGAATTTCTGAGACTAGAAATGGGGCTTGAAGGCTCTTCAAGCTTCTTCACTTGTGCTATAATCTTGGGGTTCAGATAGTCTTAAAAATATCTAACTCTGCAATAACGCCAGAAGTGGAGCTTGCTAGTTCACCACAACACCAAGAACGGATACTGCGATAGCAAGGCACCCAAGACTAGTAGAGGCTATGCCAGCCTGACCAGACAAGTGCCCAGAGGAAGCCCACCAGCCAGCATAAGGCATCAACCAGACATGAGATCACCTGGTCCCCCAAACTGTAGTACTGTTGTGGAGAAGCTAAATTAATTCTTTGCATGGGTCTTCACTACAGAGGTTGAGAGAGAGATTCCTACATCTGAACCATTCTTTTTAAGTGACAAATCTGAGGAACTGTTCCAGATTGAAGTGTTAGTAGAGTAGGTTTTGGAACAAACTGATAAATTAAACAGTAATAGGTCATGTGGACAAGATAGTAGTCACCCAAGAGTTTTGAAGGAACTCAAACACTAAATTGCAGAACTACTAACTGTGGTATGTAACCTTTTGTTTATATCCTAAAGTTATCTGAACCAGATAACTGCAGAATATCTAATATAACAACCATTTTTTTAAAAAGGCTCCAGAGGCAATCCTGGCAATTACAGGCCAGTAAGCCAATCTTCAGTTCCAGGTAAATTGGTTGAAACGATAGTAAATAACGGAATTATGAGGAGCATACATGAACACACTATGTTAGGGAAAGAGTCAACACTGCTTTCGCAAAGGGAAATCATGTTTCACCAATCTATTAGAATTCTTTGAGGGTGCTGACAAGCATGTGGACAAGGGTGATCCAATTAATCTAGTGTACTTGGATTTTCAGAAAGCCTTTGACAAGGTCCCACACCATAAACTCTTAAACAAAATAAGCAGCCATGGGATAGGAGGGAAGGTACTCTTGTGGATTAGTAACTGGTTAAAAAGACAGGAAACAAAGGATAGAAATAGATGGTCAGTTTTTACAATGGGGAGAGGCAAATAGCAAGGATCTGTACAGGGACCAGTGCTGTTCAACATATTCATAAATGATCTGGAAAAGAAGGTAAACAGTGAGGTAGCAAAGTTTGCAGAGGATACTAAATTACTCAAAAAAGTCCAAAGCACATTGCAAGGAGTTACAAAAGGATCTCATAAAACTGGGTGACCGGGCAACAAAATGCCAGATGAAATTCAATGTTGATAATTGCAAAGCAATGCATGTTGGAAAACATAATCCCAACTATACATATAAATGATGAGGTCTAAATTAGCTGTTACCACTCAAGGAGATCTTGGACTTGTTAGGGGTTGCTCTCTGAAAACAATGTGCACCAGCAGTCAAAAAAGCTAACAATGTTCAGAATCATTAGAGAAAGGATAGATAATAATACAGAAAATATCATAATGCCATTATATAAATCCATGGTGCACCCACACCCTGAATATTGCACGCAGGTCTGGTTGCTCCATCTCAAAAACAATATATTAGAATTGGAAAAAGTACAGAGAAGGGCAGCAAGAATAATTATGGGTATGGAACAGCTTCCATATGAGGAGAGATTAAAAAGAGTGGGACTGCTCATCTTAGAAAAGAGGCCACTAAAGGGGGATATGATAGAGGTCCATAAAAGCATGAGTGGTGTGGAGACAGTGTTATTTACACCTTCACATAACACATGAACCAGATGTCACCCAATGAAATTAATAGGCAAGAGGTTTAAGACAAACTTAAGGAAGTATTCCTTCACACAACGCATAGTCAACCTGTGGAACTCTTTGCCAGGGGATGCTGTGAAGGCCACAAGTATAACCGGATCCAAAAAGGAACTGGATAAGTTCATGGGGAATAGGTCCATCAATGGCTATTAGCCAAACTGGTCAAGGATGCAACCCCATGTTCTGGGTATCCCTAAACCTCTGACTGCCAGACTCTTGGACTGGATGACAGGGGATGGATCATTCGATAATTGCCCTGTTCTGTTCATATCTTCTGAAGCACGTGGTGCCAGCCACTCTCAGAAGACAGGATAATGGGCTAGATGGACCATTGGTCTGACCTAATATGGCCATTCTTATGTCCTGACACTAATGACTGAGCAAGCTACATAAACTTTTTTCTTTTAAATACCATTTTCTTATCCCTATTTTGTGGTTAGGGACACCTGCCACCTATATTCAAGATTTTTCTCTCAACGGTTCTTTAGGTATGAATGAGAGAGTGAAAAATAGCATGTGCGTTTCCAAATTCTAAAATTTTTCACTACAAAAGGTCCACCCTCGCACTCCTGCTGGTAATAGCTCACTTTACCTGATCACTCTTGTTACAGTGTGTATGGTAACACCCATTGTTTCATGTTCTTTGTGTATATAAATCTCCCCACTGTATTTTCCACTGCATGCATCCAATGAATTGAGCTGTAATTAAAAAATTATTTTCAGAAAGTCCCACAATAAAGAAACTAATTAGACAGAAGAGACAAGAGTTCTCAGGTTTTCTGGAATTTTGAAGTCAGTAGGTGCTACAGTCACAGAATTTCATTGCTTCAAAATTTCTGTTATTTGCAGAAGCTGGCTCTGACGTATCTCAGAATTCTAAGGTCCTGAATAAACGCGCTACAGTTAGAAGCAGTGCCAATTGCTTCTGTACATACGCTACATAAGAATAGGCCCAGTTCAGCCTAACCTTTGCAGAAAGACTGAACCAAACCCATCCTCGTGCACATTTATCATTTAATCCATACAAGAAAAAAATCAAAGTTAATTTCATATCTGTTCTCATATCACCAAGAAGTTTAAACTAGTCAGTGTACTGTAAGTGCCCTCCATAGTATATTAAAATTGGAATGTTAAAGGAAGCCATAAGGCATTAGCTTCCTATACAATGGAAGAAAGAAAGGATACGGCCATGGGTGGGAAAATGGACATAAGGAGGGAGGAAGGATAGTGTAGATACCAGTCTAATAGGTTACACTGGCAGTAAAATGTCTGTGCCCAATTGGGTAAAGAATGTGAGTGAAGCCAAACAGCAAAAATTAAGATGTTTGTACACTAATGCAAGGAGTCTAGGTAACAAAACGGAGCAACTGGAGCTACTGGTGCAGTAAGTGAAACCAGATATTATAGGGATAACAAACATGGTGGAATTGTAGTCATGCCTTGAGATCAGATATTGAAGGGTATGTGCTATTTAGGAAAGACAGAAATAAAGGCAAAGGTGGTGGAGTAGCATTGTATATTAATGATGAGGTAGACTGTAAAGAAATAAAAAGTGATGAAATGGATAAGACAGAATCTGTCTGGGCAAAAATCACATTGGGGAAGCAAGCTACTAGAGGCTCCCCTAGGATAGTGCTTGGGGTGTGCTATAGACTGCCGGGATCCGATCTGGATATGGATAGAGACCTCTTTAATGTTTTTAATAAAGTAAATACTAATGGGAACTGTGTGATCATGGGAGACTAACTTCCTAGCCCTGGTCTACACTAGGACTTTAGGTCGAATTTAGCAACGTTAAATCGATTTAAACCTGCACCCGTCCACACAGTGAAGCCCTTTATTTCGACTTAAAGGGCTCTTAAAATCGATTTCCTTACTCCACCCCTGACAAGTGGATTAGCGCTTAAATTGACGTTCCCAGCTCGAATTTGGGGTACTGTGGACACAATTCGATGGTATTGGCCTCCGGGAGCTATCCCAGAGTGCTCCATTCTGACCGTTCTGGACAGCACTCTCAACTCAGATGCACTGGCCAGGTAGACAGGAAAAGAACCGCGAACTTTTGAATCTCATTTCCTGTTTGGCCAGCGTGGCAAGCTGCAGGTGACCATGCAGAGCTCATCAGCACAGGTGACCATGATGGAGTCCCAGAATCGCAAAAGAGCTCCAGCATAGACCGAACGGGAGGTACGGGATCTGATCGCTGTTTGGGGAGAGGAATCCGTGCTATCAGAACTCCGTTCCAGTTTTCGAAATGCCAAAACCTTTGTCAAAATCTCCCAGGGCATGAAGGACAGAGGCCATAACAGGGACCCAAAGCAGTGCCGCGTGAAACTGAAGGAGCTGAGGCAAGCCTACCAGAAAACCAGAGAGGCGAACAGCTGCTCTGGGTCAGAGCCCCAAACATGCCGCTTCTATGATGAGCTGCATGCCATTTCAGGGGGTTCAGCCACCACTACCCCAGCCGTGTTGTTTGACTCCTTCAATGGAGATGGAGGCAATACGGAAGCAGGTTTTGGGGACGAAGAAGATGAGGAGGAGGTTGTAGATAGCTCACAGCAAGCAAGCGGAGAAACCGGTTTTCCCGACAGCCAGGAACTGTTTCTCACCCTAGACCTGGAGCCAGTACCCCCCGAACCCACCCAAGGCTGCCTCCTGGACCCAGCAGGCGGAGAAGGGACCTCTGGTGAGTGTACCTTTTAAAATGCTATACATGGTTTAAAAGCAAGCATGTGAAAGGATTACTTTGCCCTGGCATTTGCGGTTCTCCTAGATGTAGTCCTAAAGCCTTTGCAAAAGGTTTCTGGGGAGGGCAGCCTTATTTCGTCCTTCATGGTAGGACACTTTATCACTCCAGGCCAGTAACACATACTCGGGAATCACTGTAGAACAAAGCATTGCAGTGTATGTTTGCTGGCATTCAACCAAAATCCGTTCTCTCTCTCTCTGTGTTATCCTCAGGAGAGTGAGATATAATTCATGGTCACCTGGTTGAAATAGGGTGCTTTTCTTCAGGGACACTCAGTATAGCCCATTCCTGCTGGGCTGTTTGCCTGTGGCTGAACAGAAATGTTCCCCGCTGTTAGCCACAGGGAGGGGGGATGGTTGAGGGGGTAGTCACGCGGTGGGAGGAGGCAAAATGCGACCTTGTAACGAAAGCACATGTGCTATGTATGTAATGTTAACAGCAAGGTTTACCCTGAAAGAGTGTAGCGACTGTTTTATAAAATGTGTCTTTTTAAATACCGCTGTCCCTTTTTTTTTCTCCACCAGCTGGATGTGTTTCAATGATCACAGGATCTTCTCCTTCCCAGAGGCTAGTGAAGCTTAGAAAGAAAAAAAAAAAACGCACTCGAGATGAAATGGTCTCCGAGCTAATGCTGTCCTCCCACACTGACAGAGCACAGACGAATGCGTGGAGGCAAATAATGTCAGAGTGCAGGAAAGCACAAAATGACCGGGAGGAGAGGTGGAGGGCTGAAGAGAGTAAGTGGCGGGCTGAAGAGAGTAAGTGGCGGGCTGAAGAGAGGGCTGAAGCTCAAATGTGGCGGCAGCGTGATGAGAGGAGGCAGGATTCAATGCTGAGGCTGCTGCAGGACCAAACAAGAATGCTCCAGTGTATGGTTGAGCTGCAGCAAAGGCAGCTGGAGCACAGACTGCCACTGCTGCCCCTCTGTAACCAACTGCCCTCCTCCCCAAGTTCCATAGCCTCCACACCCAGACGCCCAAGAACGCGGTGAGGGGGGCCTCCGGCCAACCAGCCACTCCACAACAGAGGATTGCCCAAAAAAAAGAAGGCTGTCATACAATAAATTTTAAAGTTGTAAACTTTTAAAGTGCTGTGCTTAAAGTGCTGTGTGGCATTTTCCTTCCCTCCTCCACCACCCCTCCTGGGATACCTTGGTAGTCATCTCCCTATTTGTGTGATGAATGAATAACGAATGCATGACTGTGAAGCAGCAATGACTTTATTGCCTCTGCAATCGGTGATTAAAGAGAGGAGGGGAGGGTGGTTAGCTTACAGGGAAGTAGAGTGAAACAAGGGGCGGGGGGTTTCATCAAGGAGAAACAAACAGAACTTTCACACTGTAGCCTGGCCAGTCATGAAACTGGTTTTCAAAGCTTCTCTGATGCGTACCGCGCCCTCCTGAGCTCTTCTAACCGCCCTGGTGTCTGGCTGCGCGTAACCAGCAGCCAGGCGATTTGCCTCAATCTCCCACCCCGCCATAAACGTCTCCCCCTTACTCTCACAGATATTGTGGAGCACACAGCAAGCAGTAATAACAGTGGGAATATTGGTTTCGCTGAGGTCTAAGCGAGTCAATAAACTGCGCCAGCGCGCCTTTAAACGTCCAAATGCACATTCTACCACCATTCTGCACTTGCTCAGCCTGTAGTTGAACAGCTCCTGACCACTGTCCAGGCTGCCTATGTACGGCTTCATGAGCCATGGCATTAAGGGGTAGGCTGGGTCCCCAAGGATACATATAGGCATTTCAACATCCCCAACAGTTATTTTCTGGTCTGGGAAGAAAGTCCCTTCCTGCAGCTTTTGAAACAGACCAGAGTTCCTGAAGATGCGAGCGTCATGCACCTTTCCCGGCCATCCCACGTTGATGTTGGTGAAACGTCCCTTGTGATCCACCAGAGCTTGCAGCACTATCGAAAAGTACCCCTTGCGGTTTATGTACTCGGCGGCTTGGTGCTCCGGTGCCAAGATAGGGATATGGGTTCCGTCTATAGCCCCACCACAGTTAGGGAATCCCATTGCAGCAAAGCCATCCACTATGACCTGCACATTTCCCAGGGTCACTACCCTTGATATCAGCAGATCTTTGATTGCGTGAGCTACTTGCATCACAGCAGCCCCCACAGTAGATTTGCCCACTCCAAATTGATTCCCAACTGACCGGTAGCTTTCTGGCGTTGCAAGCTTCCACAGGGCTATCGCCACTCGCTTCTCAACTGTGAGGGCTGCTCTCATCCTGGTATTCAGGCGCTTCAGGGCAGGGGAAAGCAAGTCACAAAGTTCCATGAAAGTGCCCTTACGCATGCGAAAGTTTCGCAGCCACTGGGAATCGTCCCAGACCTGCAACACTATGCGGTCCCACCAGTCTGTGCTTGTTTCCCGAGCCCAGAATCGGCGTTCCACAGCATGAACCTGCCCCATTAGCACCATGATGCATGCATTGGCAGGGCCCATGCTTTCAGAGAAATCTGTGTCCATGTCCTGATCACTCACGGGACCGCGTTGACGTCGCCTCCTCGCCCGGTATCGCGTTGCCATGTTCTGGTGCTGCATATATTGCTGGATAATGCGTGTGGTGGTTGATGTGCTCCTAATTGCCAAAATGAGCTCAGCGGCCTCCATGCTTGCCTTGGTATGGCGTCCGCAGAGAAAGAAGGCGCGGAACGATTGTCTGCCGTTGCTCTGACGGAGGGAGGGGCGACTGACGACACGGCTTACAGGGTTGGCTTCAGGGAGCTAAAAATCAACAAAGGGTGTGCCTGTACATCAAGGAGTATTTCAGGCAGGACTGCACGGAGGGTTCCAATAAGAAATGGTGCACCAAAGTTATCGTTGTTATTGGAACAAGGAGGTTAGCCTGGCCTCTGATTGATACATGGCTAGATTAACCTCGCTGCGCCTTCTCTGTGACTGACTGCAGTGTGATCTAGACAGGGGAGGAGAAAAATGAGTACAAAACAAATCTGGTCTATTTCTTGTTCTGACCCACTCCATCTATCCTTTACATCTTTGGCTGGCAGCAGACAAAAAAGGCGCGAAATGATTGTCTGCCCTTGCTTTCACGGGGGGAGGGAGGGTGGGAACGGGGTCCTGACAATATGTACCCAGAACCACCCGCGACAATGTTTTAGCCCCATCAGGCATTGGGATATCAACCCAGAATTCCAATGGGCAGCGGAGACTGCGGGAACTGTGGGATAGCTACCCACAGTGCAACGCTCCAGAAGTCGACGCTTGCCTCAGTACTGTGGAAGCGCTCCGCCGAGTTAATGCACTTAATGCACTTAGAGCATTTTCTGTGGGGACACACACACTCGAATATATAAAACCGATTTCAAAAAAACCGACTTCTATAAATTCGACCTAATTTCGTAGTGTAGACATACCCCTAGATATAGACTGGAGGACGAGTGCTAGTAATAATAATAGGGCTCAGATTTTCCTAGATACGATAGCTGATGGATTCCTTCACCAAGTAGTTGCTGAACCGACAAGAGGGGATGCCATTTTAAATTTGTTTTTTGGTGAGTAATGAGGACCTCAGAAGAAATGGTTGTAGAGGACAACCTTGGTTTGAGCGATCATGAGCTAATTCAGTTCAAACTAAATGGAAGGATAAACAAAGATAGATCTGTGACTTGGGTTTTTGATTTCAAAAGTGCTAACTTTAAAAAAATTAAAGGAAATTAGTTAGGGAAGTAGATTGGACTGAAGAACTCATGGATCTAAAGGTGGAGGAGGGCTGGAATTACTTCAAGTCAAAGTTGCAGAAACTATCAGAAGCCTGCATCCCAAGAAGGGGAAAAAAATTCATTCAGGAGTTGTAGACCAAGCTGGATGAGCAAGCATCTCAAAGAGGTGATGAAGAAAAAGCAGAAAGCCTACAAGGCGTGGAAGATGGGAGAGATTAGCAAGGAAAGCTACCTTACTGAGGTCAGAACATGTAGGGATAAAGTGAGAAAGGCCAAAAGACATGTAGAGTCTGACCTGGCAAAGGGAATTAAACCCAATAGTAAAAGGTTCTATAGTCATATAAATAAGAAAACAAAGAAAGAAGAAGTGGGACCGCTAAACATTGAGGATGGAATGGAGGTTAAGGATAATGTAAGCATGGCCCAAAATCCAAACAAATACTTTGCCTCAGTCTTTAATGAGACTAATGAGGAGCTTAGGGATAATGGTAGGATGACAAATGGGAATGAGGATATAGAGGTAGATATTACCACGTCCGAGATAGAATCACAGAATATCAGGGTTGGAAAGGACCTCAGGAGATCTACTCCAACCGCCTGCTCAAAGCAGGACCAATCCCCAACTAAATCATCCCAGCCATGGCTTTGTCAAGCCTGACCTTAAAAATATCTAAGGAAGGAGATTCCACCACCTCCCTAGGTAACGCAATCCACTGTTTCACCACCCTCCTACTGAAAAAGTTTTTCCTAATATCCAACCTAAACCGCTCCCACTGGAACTTGAGACCATTACTCTTTGTTCTGTCATCAGCTACCCATTGAGAACAGTCTAGATCCATCCTCTTTGGAACCCCCTTTCAGGTAGCTGAAAGCACCTATCAAATCCCCCCGCATTCTTCTCTTCCACAGACTAAACAATCCAAGTTCCCTCAGCCTCTCCTCATAAGTCATGTGTTCCAGTCCCCTAATCATTTTTGTTGCCCTCCGCTGGACTCTTTCCAATTTTTCCACATCCTTCTTGTAGTGTGGGGCCCAAAATTGGACACACTACTCCAGATGAGGCCTCACCAATGTCAAATAGAAGGGAATGATCACGTTCCTCAATCTGCTGACAATGCCCCTATGTATACATCCCAAAATGCCATTGGCCTTTTTGGCAACAAGGGCACACTGTCGACTCATATCCAGCTTCTCGTCCACTGTAACCCCTAGGTCCTTTTCTGCAGAACTGCTGCCGATCCATTCGGTCCCTAGTCTGTAGCGGTGCATGGGATTCTTCCGTCCTAAGTGGAGGACTCTGCATTTGTCCTTGTTGAACCTCATCAGATTTCTTTTGGCCCAATCCTCTAATTTGTGTAGGGCCCTCTGTATCCTATCCTGGCCCTCTGTATCCTATCCCTACCCTCCAGCGTATCTACCTCTCCTCCCAGTTTAATGTCATCTGCAAACTTGCTGAGGGTGCAATCCACACCATCCTCCAGATCATTTATGAAGATATTGAACAAAACCGGCCCCAGGACCAACCCATGGGGCACTCCACTTGATACCGGCTGCCAACTAGACATGGAGCCATTGATCACTACCCGTTGAGCCCGACAATCTAGCCAACTTTCTATCCACCTTACAGTCCATTCATCCAGCCCATACTTCTTTAACTTGCTGGCAAGAATACCGTGGGAGACCGTGTCAAAAGCTTTGCTAAAGTCAAGGAACAACACCACGTCCACCGCCTTCCCCTCATCCACAGAGCCAGTTATCTCGTCCTAGAAGGCAATTAGATTAGTCAGGCATGACTTGCCCTTGGTGAATCCATGCTGAATGATCCTAATCACTTTCCTCTCCTTTAAGTGCTTCAGAATTGATTCCTTGAGGACCTGCCTCATGATTTTTCCAGGGACAGAGGTGAGGCTGACTGGCCTGTAGTTCCCAGGATCCTCCTCCTTCCCTTTTTTAAAGATGGACACTTCATTAGCCTTTTTCCAGTCATCCAGGACTTCCCCCGATCGCCATGAGTTTTCAAAGATAATGGCCAATGGCTCTGAAATCACACTCGAAGCCAAACTCGAACAGCTTAATGAGACTAAATCGGGGGGCCCAGATAATCTTCATCCAAGAAATATTAAAGGAACTGGCACACGAAATTGCAAGCCCATTAGCAAGAATTTTTAATGAATCTGTAAACTCAGGGGTCGTATGACTGGAGAATGGCTAACATAGTTCCTATTTTTAAGGAAGGAGGAAAAAAGTGATCTGGGTAACTACAGGCCTGTTAGTTTGACATCTGTAAGGTCTTGGAAAAAATCTTGGAGAAAGTAATTAAGGACATTGAGATCAATGATAATTGGGACAAAATACAACATGGTTTTACAAAAGGTAGATCCTGCAAAACCAACCTGATTTCCTTCTTTGAGAAGGTAACTTTTTTTAGACAAAGGAAATGCAGTAGATCTAATTTACCTTGATTTCAGTAAAGCATTTGATACGGTTCCACATGGGGAATTATTAGCTAAATTGGAAAAGATGGGGATCAACATGAAAATTGAAAGGTGGATAAGGAACCGGTTAAAGGGGAGACTACAACGGGTCAAACTGAAAGGTGAACTGTCAGACTGGAAGGAGGTTACTAGTAGAGTTCCTCAGGGATCGGTTTTGGGACCAATCTTAATCTTTTTATTACTGATCTTGGCACAAAAAGTGGGAATGTGCTAATAAAGTTTGTGAATGAGACAAAGCTAGGAGGTATTGCCAATACAGAGAAGGAACAAGATATCATACAGGAAGATCTGGATGACCTTGTAAACTGGAGTACTAGTAATAGGATGAAATTTAATAGCGAAAAGTGCAAGGTCATGCATTTAGGGATTAATAACAGAAAATTTTGTTATAAGCTAGGGATGCATCACTTGGAAGTAACAGAGGAGGAGACGGACCTTGGAGTATTGGTTGATCACACGATGACTATGAGCCGCCAATGTGATATGGCCGTGAAAAAAGCTAATGCAGTCTTGGGATGCATCAGGCGAGGTATTTCCAGTAGAGATAAGGAGATGTTAGTACCATTATACAAGGCACTGGTATATTCATCTGGAATATTGTGTGCAGTTCTGGTCTCCCATGTTTAAGAAGGATGAATTCAAACTGGAACAAAAAGAAAAGGAGTACTTGTGGCACCTTAGAGACTAACCAATTTATTTGAGCATAAGCTTTCGTGAGGTACAGAGAAGGGCGACTAGGATGATCCAAGGAATGGAAAACTTGTCTCATGAAAGGAGATTCAAAGAGCTTGGCTTGTTTAGCCTAACCAAAAGAAGGCTGAGGCTAGATAGGATTGCTCTCTATAAATATATCAGAGGGACAAACACCAGGGAGGGAGAAGAATTATTTAAGCTCAGTACCAATGTGCACACAAGAACAAATGGATATAAACTGGCCACCAGGAAGTTGAGACTTGAAATTAGACAAAGGTTTCTAGGCATCAGAGAACTGAAGTTCTGGAACAGCCTTCTAAGGGGAGCAGTGGGGGCAAAAGACATATCTGGCTTCAAGACTAAGCTTGATAAGTTTATGGAGGAGAAGGTACGATGGGATAGACTAATTTTGGCAATTATTTGATCTTTAACTATTCATGGTAAATAGGCCCAATGGCCTGTGATGGAATGTTAGATGGAGTGGGATCTGAGTTACTACAGAGAATTCTTTCCTGGGTATCTGGCTGGTGAATCTTGCCCACACGCTCAGGGTTCAGCTGATTGCCATATTTGGGATTGGGGAGGAATTTTCCTCCAGGGCAGATTGGAAGAGGCCCTGGGGGTTTTTTCGCCTTCCTCTGCAGCATGGGGCATGGGTCACTTGCTGGAGGATTCTCTGCACCTTGAAGTCTTTAAACCATGATTTGAGGACTACAATAGCTCAGACATAGGTGAGAGGTTTATTGCAGGAGTGGGTGGGTGAGATTCGGTGGCCTGCATTGTGCAGGTCAGACTAGATGATCATAATGGTCCCTTCTGACCTTAATATTTATGAGTAATACACTACACAAAATTAGTATTTAAATATCCAAAGTTATTCAAGACTATTTTAAGAGATTTGATATTAATTTGTACAAATGAAATCAATTATACAGGACAGCTTTTATAATGAACTGCAGAGCAAAGAAGATGAATCATAATATTTCCACCCCATTATTTAAACATGATCTACATTGACACCCACCTAAAAACAAAAAAAAAACTGAATATATTTACTATTGTTACAACGAACATATGGGTTTTTTTAAATAACAATTAGAGAAAAATCTAAATTTCAGTTCAGTTACTTTGTGCATTTGACAATTATGAATCTAGTCAGTTTCACCGGTGTAGTTCCCCCTTTTCTTTGTGTACGTCTTTCACAGAGGAACAGGGGAGCGTAACATTTTTCAAAATAGAAATTCAGATTGTAAAAGCACAAAAATTGACACATAGAAATCAGGAGCAAGTGTACATCTCTAATCACAACTTTTTTTCTGTAGTTAGACATTGTCAAATTGAAATCTGTCCAAGATCATCATTCAGAACAGCTTTATTTACAGCTTATTGCCAGACAAACTTTAGAGATTTTTAGATCACTGCTTTTTACATTGAAATTTAAAAGGTGAACATTTAAAGTTTATAATTTAAATTTAGACAATTAAAGATTGTCTAAAAGCTACAATAAAAGATTAGACAACATGTTGGCACTTCCTACTGTAAGGAGGCAACTGAAGTTGGGGAAAGTATGTTTGGGTCAGTGCAAGGTGTTTTTTTAGATTGATATTAATATGTGAAGTGAGGTTTTGAGATTCTTGAAACATTGCCAGTATGGCTGTGAATACAGTGACAGACACTGATACAGGATCAATCAAGTCTGTTTGCAGAATCTTAAGTGACCCCCCCAAAGAATCTTTTTAAAAGTGGGCATTTGCACTTGAGTTTCTTTAAGTTTTGCTACCTTTCTTTTTTTAAAACACAGAAATATCAGGAATGATCCTCTAGAAGATTTCTGGAATTTTAATCATGAGCTCTAGCACCCTTAACAAGGGGGCAAGAGTGAACTGTTAACACAGGCTTCCTTTATCTAAAGTGTTAGGCACTGAAGCTAAATAGATGTTAAATTAAAAAAAAAGTTTAATGCTTATTTTCCAGACAATTTTTGCTTCCTTTTACTATGAGAAAATGGGATATGAGATTATCACAAGTACAAGTGTTCCCAAAGTGTCTGTATTTACCACAATATATACAGTATACAAAGCACCCTTTTTTTTAAAAAAAAAAAATTTGAAATTCAAGGTATATATTGCTGGGGAGAGCTTTGAGGAAATACAACATTACAAGAAAAGGATTCAGAAGTCTGACAAGTTATTTCCATCAGTTTACAGTCAACCTTAGCTGGACTGGTGTCACAAACAATGTTAGACACTTTCCACCCCCTTGTATTTTCCCAAACATAGTCAAAATGGAAGCCAGTGCTCTGCATTTTATGCAGAGATTAATAATGGGATTTAGAAAACTGAGCAGGACATTTCCAACTGTCAGTTTAAAAAAAACTTCTCACTATCAACAATTCTAAAGGCATTCACTACAAAAGGATGCCTTTAAATCAAATCCAAAGTCAAGTTTTAATTTCTCCTCTTGTTTAGGCTGTAACGTATCGAATATTTTATGCCCAGGCCTGACGTACACACAGTTTTTGAAAGGGAATAACTTTTGTTTAGGAATGTGATTTTTACCAAAATATGTATGCATTACAACCCCTACTGTGGATGCAGTTATACCAGTCTAATTTATTCCCCTTTCTGTATGAAACTAGTATCCTTTTACTGATATAACTGGTGACAGTGATGGGTGGGGGTGTTACTGGCCCAAGTTGTAATACATGGGTCTGCCCATGAGTTTCAGTTGCAGGGCCCACGTGATTAAATTCCATGTGCAACAACCATTCTGCAGCTGTCAAATGTAAACAGGAAGTTGTCCGTACATTTGTCATGCATCATGAAGTAATGTGAAATGCTTTTGCAGATTGAAAACAATCTTCTAGGCAGTTAGTGAAAATCTGAAAATCCTACAAAACAGGATATTGACTCCATTTGCCAACAAATACCAAATGGCTGTCTGAAAAGGTTTGTTATGGGATTGCTCAAATACTGAAGTCCATAGTATGACAATTACTATAGAGGGAAATTAATGTTCACTAGCTAAAGCTGTTGAAATGTGGAAGAAAAAACCTTTCAGTGAATTGCAATTATATACTGTCAAAATGTTTTTAGTATTTTGCACCATGTCATTTTCTAACGTCAGTGATCAGTTCAAGTATGAGCCATTTCCCCCAAACAAAACACATGCAGAAGTTTTTAAGTTGCAACTGAGGCCTTGTCTACACTACCAATGTAAATCAATCTAAGCTATACTACTTCAGTTACATGAATAACGTAACTGAAGTAGAGGTAGCTAGATCCACTTACCATGGTGTCTACACCATGCTGTGTCGACAGGAAATGCTCTCCCACCAACTTACCTTATGCTTTTTGGGGAGGCGGAGTACAGAAATCGACAGAAGAGCGCTCCCCTATCGATTTAGCATGTCTTCACCAGACCCGCTAAATCAATGCCACTGCATCGATTGCAGCAGCAATGATTTAGCTCTGTAGTGAAGACATGCCCTGAGTTTCTTCCAATAGTAGTTCAATTGTAAGCCAAGTTTCCTGTATTTCAAAAACCACACTTCTCCAGTTAAATACTATAGAATAGGACAGTAATAGACAAATTAAGGGTATGTCTACACTGTCCACTTTACAGCACGGTCGGAGCAGCACTGTGATGTAGGCAGTGTAGACACGCTTTATCACCAGGGGAGAGCTCTCCCAGCAATAAAAAATACACACACACCTCCCCGCACAAGGGGTGGTAGCTTTATCGTCGGGAGCACAGTTCCCATCGATAAAATGCTGTCTATACTGGCGCTTTTCACGGCTAAAACTTTTGTCACTCAGGGTGTGTTTTTTCACATCCCTGAAAGACTGAAGTTTTAGTGCTGAAAGTGGCAGTGTAGACACAGCCTAAGTGCTCTGGGAGAAAACAAGGATGTCTTAATCATTAATTCCTATAGGCCTATGCTGGTGCTAAATGTGCACAGGGCTTAAGAGTTGCTTTCCTATCTCAAATATTGATTCTGAAAGCTTTGAAAGCACCACCTGTGAATTTGAGAAAGAACTCCATCATAAGTCATTCATGATTATGGATTGTACTTACTACATTTAAAATGCTGCATTATGTAACTGCATTATGTGTTTAGTAAAAAGTTTGTATCTAAAAGTTCATAATTCTGAACTTTGTTAATGTACCAAAACTTCTACTTTCCACGCTACAATGCCTTCGTTGTACAGTGACAAATAGTTTAATGACATTTAAAATTTGAGAAAAGTTTTGAATACAGTTATACCCATGCATAACTGGAAGCATAAGTAGTTCCACTTAAGTCTATGGGACTATTCACTTTAATGAAATTACTCATGTGAACATTTGCTTGCAAAATCAAGGCTTTAGTTTTCCACTGTGCACTAAAAGGAAAGGAGTACCTTCACGGAAGAGGCACGAGTTTTTACACTTTCCTAGCAGAGACAGCCACCCTCCCTTAAAACCAGAAGTAAGAGAATGAACTCAAAGGCTTAAGAGCAGAAGCAGAACAAAAACAAAAAACAGAATCCAAGCTGGGGGGGGGGGGGGAGAGAAAGTACTGGTCCAAGAGATATTCTCAGTCATTTTCAAGAGCCTGTTGACTAGGGAGATAGGAAACATTGGGAAATTTCTCTATACAGTCCCCAATGACTCCAGGACAGATGCCTGACCCAAAAGAAATCTAAGAACATAGAATATTGGGTTGGAAGGGACCTCATCTAGTCCAACCCCCAGCTCAAAGCAGGACCAATCTCCAATTTTTGCCCCAGATCCCTAGATGGCCCCCTCAAGGATTGAACTCACAACCCTGGGTGTAGCAGGCCAATGCTCTAACCACTGAGCTATCCTCCCCCCCATCTTTAATCTTTCTTCCTACATTAACACCGCCACCACAGAGCCATTTCCTGCTTTATCCAACCCTTCACCGACAAACCAAAAGGAGGATTTTTTGAAAAAAAAGTCTCTTTGGTATATCTTAGGATTCCAGAATAACCTCAATGCCCTCATAAAAATAGGAAAACCGAGTCAGGCTTTCCTCCTGGAGCTGAACAGCTTCTTCAGAGCTTTTGGTTCTCATGACTCCATTCAGGACAAAAAATTCATGCTTTGGACATTTTTGGGGGGGAAAGCAGTCTCATATGGCCAAGACTGATTTTTTTGGAAGCAAAGGAGGGAAAGACTCACTCTCCTCAGAACTTGCTAGATTCTCCATAGGCCTGACCTTAATCGTGGATTAACTGGGGGGAGGGGGAGAAGAGAAGGTGGCCCTCTCCCATCTAATTTCCTCCAACAAAGCTGAGTTCCATCAGAATGTTTTCTGTGAAACCTGGATCTTAGCCCCAGCACACACCACTACGGGATAGGCCAATCTGCCTAGTCCAGGGAACAAAGGGGATGGGGCACATTATGCAATATCATTCTTATCAGATATGGGGAAAAGGTCCCAGAGAGCAAACAGGATAATAGAGGTCTGTCCCGTAATGGTTCAAATCTACTTTGGTCACTCTAATGCCCCCAGATGTCACTTCAATCACCAACATAACAGGAGGAGCCACCCCATCTTACCAAAAGGTACCAGAAAAAAAGAGGAACCAAAAGATGATTGCAGGTAGGACTGGTAGTCAGACCCAAGAGCCTGGCAAGAAACAAAGGTCTGCTTTGTATGGGGAGAAAGAGGGAGGAAAGGAAAAGGGCAAGAGAAAAGTGGAAAAACACCTGCAAACAGCAAAACAAGAAGCAACAGCCACAGATTCTAGACTGGTGGGCTTTTTATATGAAGAAAAAAGTATTCACTATCCACCTGATATTTTTTTCTGCTTATGATATTAAGCATATTTGAAAGTTTACTATGCTTCATTGCAGGTTACAAAACTGCACCATAAGTATGTGCCACAGAACTGACTTTGCAGCTCCAGTTCAGAGGCATACTGACATTCTTGCCTTATCTTCCAAAACTCACTGATGGAAGTTTGAGTGTTATAAGCAAAGCCAACAGAAAGTTGCATTTGTTTCCCATTACCTTTGGAATCTATTTTTTTCCCCAGAAGATATCAGAGTAAGCCCAGACTGCAAGCACTTTATAACAATTAGCCTATTTCTTTTCAAGATATACAATAGTTGGGTATGTGTGGGTGTGGAGGGGGAGAGAGAGAGGTGGCGGATCTTAATCCTTCAGCATTTGGGGAGTTCTTCTCTTTATATGCATCTCTTATTTTAGAAATTCTTTAGGTTGTCCCGTTCATCACAGTATGTGATTGATTACCAAGCATGGTAATTAAGACTTACATAAGGCCATATGAAGTGGTCTCTGCTCTTCACCTTGCCTATGGCCTGTCCACATGAGGACAAAAAGGGATAATTTTAAAAAATATTAGTATCAAAAGTCTATCATGTGACTTTTTGATAAGCAAATTAGGGAAATATAGCCTAGACAAACCTATTATAAGGTGAGTGCATAACTGGTTGGAAAACCATACTCAGTGTATGGATCAATGGTTCACAGTCAAGCTGGAAGGGCACATAAAGTGGGATCCCCCAGGGATCTGTCCTGGGTCCTGTTCTATTCAACATCTTCATAAAGGATTTAGATAATGGCATAAAGCAGAGGTGGGCAAACTACGGCCTACAGGACCATCCTGCCTGGCCCCTGAGCTCCTGGCCAGGGAGGCTAGTCCCCGGCCCTTCCCCTGCTGTCTCCCCTCCCCTGCAGCCACGCCACCATGTCAGGCAGGCAGCACAGCGGCGTGGCTGGCTCTGGCATGGTAAGGGGGCGGGGAAGTTGGATAAGGGGCAGGGGGTAATGAGGGACAGTCAAGGGACAGGGAGCAGTTGGATGGGGTGGGGGTTCCTTGGGGGGCAGTCAGGGGATGGGGAGCAGGGGGAGTTGGCTAGGGGGTGGGATCCTAGGGAGGCAGTTGTGTGGATAGGGGTCGTGGCAGTCAGGGGACAGGGAGCGTGGGGGGTGGGGGTTGGTTAGGCGCGGGGGGGGGGGGTTCCTGGGAAGAGGCAGTCAGGGGTCAAGGAGCAGGGGAGGTGGCCAGGCTATTTGGGAAGACAGCCTTCCCTACATGGCCATCCATACAGTTGCACAACCCCAATGTGACCCTCGGGCCAAAAAGTTTGCCCACCCCTGGCATAAAGAGCTCATTTAAAGTTTGCAGATGATACCAATCTGGGAGGGGTTGCAAGCACTTTGAAGGATAGACTTAGAATTAAAAATTGAGAAATGGTCTGAAATAAAAGGATGGAAGTCAGTAAGGAGAAATGCCCCCCTCTGGGGACAAACCCTGGAGAAGGAGGCAGGAAGTGAGTTCCTCATCTTCCTGTTGGTGGTGGGGTCAGGCTTCAGCCTGGGGGTGGTGAGCAGCACGCTCCAGGCACAGGGCTTAGAACTCCATCTCCACCCTAGGGGTCCAGCCCCAGGCCTCATTCCTCGGGTGCAGGGCTCAAGGCTCTGCCCCCCAGCCGCACAGTGGCAAGTAGGAAGGAATAATCAGCTGCACAAATACAAAATGGGAAATGACTGCCTAGGAAAAAGTAGTGCAGAAGAAGATCTGGGGAATATAGTGGATCACAAACTAAATGTGAGCTGACAGTAATGCTGTTGCAACAAAAACGAACATCATTCCAGAATGTATTAGCAAGAGTGTTGTAAGCAAAACAAGAGGCAACTCTTCCACTCTTCTCAGCACTGACAAAGCCTCAAGTGTAGTACTGTGTCCAGTTCTGGACAGCACACTTCAGGAAAGATGTGGACAAACTGGAGAAGATCCAGAGGAGAGCAGTAAAAGTTAATGGACTAGGAAACACGCCCTCTGAGGAAAGATTGAAAAAAACTATTTTGTTTAGTCTGGAGAAGGGAATAATCAGGGGGCAATAACTCTTCAAGTATGTAAGGTGTTATAAACAGGAGGGTGATAAATAATTCTCCTTATCCATAGAGGACAGGTCAAGGAGTAATAGGCTTAAGTTTCAACAAGGGAGATTTTAATCAGACAAGGCAAAACTTTTTAATTGCAAGGTTAGTTAAGCACTGGGACCTCTGTCACTGGAGGTTTTTAAGAATGTTATCAAACATGTGTCACGGATGGTCACTGTTCTCACATGCAACCACCAGGGCTTTTCTTGTGGCCACAGCCTCCTGGGTGGCGATTGATGGGGAAGGGAGGGGAAGGAGAGAGCCATAGCCCCTCCCCTGGGGTAGCCAGCAGAAGTTGGGCCTTTCCCCCCTCTGGGAACACAAATGCTGGAGAAGGAAGCAGCTAGTGAGTTCCTCACCTTCCTCTGGGTGGTAGGGTCAGGCTTCAGCCTGGGGTGGTGAGCAGCAGGCTCCAGGCACAGACCTTCGAACTCCATCTCCAGCCCAGGGGTCCAGCCCCGGGTCTCATCCCGTGAGTGCAGGGGCAAGGCTCTGCCTCCCTGTCACACAGTGGCAAGCTCTAACCCCAACTGTCCCTGGCCCCTGCTGCCTTGCCCAGCCGCCATCCATTCTCCCTATCGCCCCGGCCCCATTGCCTCCCTACTCACCTCCCCATCCAGGGCTTACTTTGTCTCCTCGCTAGCCAGGGCTGAGTAAGTTTGCGGTGAAAAGTGATATTTATATGTTTGTTAACAACACTTTTCACCACAAACTTAGAAGATAGCTGGGAGGCTGTGCAAAGTGATATTAATATACAAGCATCACTTTTCACAGCAGCAGACTTACTAGCCAGCAAGTCTTTAAAAAAAGCAACTAAAACAGCCAAAGAAGCAACAAAAGACAAGCATGTGCAAAGCACCTCACTTGTGTTTCAATTCTGTTTAGGTCCAGTAAAGAACAGAGACAACTGTACATTATTTTTATTATTGCAAAGAAACCCTACATAAATAAATTACAATGATTTGGACATGTGTATGTGCATATTTGTGTTTTCCTAAAGTTAAATATTTTAGGACAAATTGTCAGAGCAGCCACCAGGAAAAGTTTGTGGCCACACTCTGAGGCCACCAAAAAAAAAATTGTTGCGAGAACCCCTAGATAATATTTAGTCCTGCCTCAGTGCAGGAGACTGGCCTAGATGAACTACCATGGTCCCGTCCAGTCCTATATTTCTTTGATTCTGTGATTTAAAAATCCTACAACAGACAGGACAAGCTGTATTTTAACATGTTAACACTAGGTTCAAGTTAAGAGTTAAGAGTACAGTGCCTTCCCTACACTTGGATTTAAAATAATTACACATACAATTTTAGTGTGTACAGGGCTCTAGGTAGCACAGTTTAGTCTGCCATTTTTGTTCTCTCATCGTCTCAATTGAAGATGAAGAATTGTACCAGTTTTTCCAGCCAAAATAAGACGACCCTCAACTATGTGCAGAAATGATGTGGGTTGAGATGAAAACAGAATTTGCCCTAAGATTGTGACTTTGTCTTCGTCTGCTGGGAAGTCCTACTGAAGTCAATGGACTAGTAAACTGAATAAAGCAAAAGATGATTTGAGCCTGGGTTAGTTTATCATTCCTAAAATAATTCTTTGTGCAAGAGCCATCCTAGTGAATTCAGTGGAAATCTACTGCATAATCAAAGGCAAAACAATGCTTGGAATGTAGGAAGTGTGTAACTTCTGAAGCCTCATGTTAAAGCTAGCGTTCTGCAGTTGTATACAGCAAAATAGGAGATCCTCACCTTTTCAAACTGATTACCAACATTTAATTTGTGTTTATTTTGCCGTTGTTAAACTTTCCCTCCTTTGGTTATACAGTCCTACAGAACTCTTAAAATAGTACCTCTGGCTGGTAGCAATTTCTCATTTGAAAACTGATGAAAATTGTCAAGAGAAGTTTTTTTTAAAAAATGTGCCAAAATATTGTTTTCCATTTCTACCATCACTCCTGGCTTTCCTCAGATAATTTACGTTTAGTGCCTTAGAACCAGGGTTGATTTGGAAGAGTTACCATACATGGACAAAGAAGACTGAACACTGGATATCAAAGTTGGGATTTCTTTCAATCAGTTCCACTAACCAGCACAAAAGTAGTGTGTATAATTGAGTGATTTAAGCATGTGCTTAATTCTAAAGTCAATGGGATTACTAAACTGCTTAAAACTGGACATGTGCTTAAGTGCTTTTCTGGATCTAGAACACAAGAAGGGCATGGAAAGAAGATTAACCTAATTGTATTAGAGACTCAGATTGAGTTTATATTCAGCCTCTAGAATAGAGATGAGCTAATATGGCAAGAGCATGTTCAGTACATTTATTTGAATGAGATGAAATTTACTTGAACTGTATCCATAACCCTTCTTATTCAGTTTTCATATGCAACTTGTGATCAAAACTTGTGACAAAAAGTGCTAACCTCTCATTTATCACTTATTTCCATTCACCTAATACCATACATTACTTTCCTACTCTGTTCTCTGTTGACTTAATGTATGTTCAAAAAAATATTCTGAAGTGTTGAAAACTGCCTCAAGCCACAACAGCTTCTCTATTGCTTGCTATGTGGGAGGAGTTTGATTAGAAACAGTCAGTGCAAGAACAACTGAGGCCTGTAGGCAATTTCCAACACTAAAAGTTATCTGAAACACAGCTTTGATAGGGAGACGAGAGAGAAAAAAAAATAGTGAAAGGCAGAGCTATCACAACTGTAGCCTCAGTCACAAGTTAAATCTACTGAAGTTTGCCAGTGAATTATCAAAGCTTGGCACCACAAGCCCTTGCATCATTCTAACACTGCTCACAGCTATAGCAAGGCAATGTTAGTTAGGATATTCATGAATAATTCAACATACACTTTTCTTAATGTTAGTTTGCACAGGAGTGGCTTTTTGGATATCACTTGAAAATAAAGTTGCAATGTGTATGTCAAATGCAAGGAACAGTTTGAATACTTAAATTTTTTTTGATGTAAGATTTACATTTATTTTTTTCTCCATAAAAAGAACACACAAAGTTAGTCCTAAATGCTATAATACAGCATGTACTGAGTTCCCAGATTAAAAACACATATTGAACTGGAGTTAACTGAAATGCATGTAATGCTTTTACCTTTATCTAAAAAACAAAGCATTACAAGCCACAGATATTCAGAATTAAGGTTACATTTAAGGATATCCAACCAGGTTAAAATATGGAAATACTTAGTTCAGGCACCCAAAATATTGACTGTATAATGTCACTACAGGACATGTATGACTAGTGCACAGTAATATTTGTAGTCCTAGATACTATTAAACTGATTTAAAAAACCACAGATTTCTTCATCATTCCAACCTTCTCCTCACCCATGTCACTACAGAACAGAAAATGAGAAGGGAGTAGTTAAGGTTTTCCTTAAATATGTGAAATCCAAGTTAGCACTATTCCCTGGGAACTCTATATTTCATAGATCAACACTAAACAAGAAACCCAAAGAAAACATAACCTTCCAGTTATTAGGAATATTACATGATATGTAGTATCAACCTTAATTTGGTGTTTTTACTTTGAGTCAGATTCACCTGTGGATTCTGACCACTTTTTGCCATTCTGGGAAAGCCTGAGCTTTCTGGCCAAGTTTCCAGTAACAATTCACCACTACATTCCATTTCACACCCACAATTTCTCCTCACTTTCCCTGGAGCATATAGGTTTCCTGTCTGGTTCTCCTTGTTGACTAGATCTGATGCAATGGATAGTCCTAAGCATGCACATTCAAACTAAGTTTTGGGGGTTTTTTGGACCATATTTAATAATTAAGTTTTGTGAAACAGAGGCTGCAGGATATTTTTCTTCAGATAATTCCATGAAGAACAGTGTTCTTTCAAGACGGTTGCCGCCTACCATCCTCAGTGAAACTGAGGCCATAGTGTCCTCAATTAAGCCAAGCAGCTAAAGGTGACTGGAAGCCAGTGAAAGGATTTTAGCATGGACCCAATTTGCTCATGATGGTCTACAGCATGGAGTAGGGTAGGCAGCCACATTCTGTACCAGCTGCAGCCTGTGTATGTTCACTTTCAGCTTCAGATATAATAACAGTCATTTTTCCAGCTGGAAGTGACCAGTGCATTGATCACTGTGGTCCAGACCTCATCTAGGAGGAAGGAGTGAAGTTTCCTAGCAAGCTGGAGGCAAGAAAACATCTTTTAGATATCAATGCTATACTGTCATCCAAGCTAGTGAGGAGTCAAATAGGGCATACGTGCACACCAGAGACTTCATGCTACTTTAATAAAAGGGGTTGTAGGATTCAAGAGGAAGAGGACAGTGTCTGTTAGTTTTTCATTTCAAGATCAAAAGAAATCTAACACAGAGCAGGATTTCTTAAATGACCAAGTTTTAATTAGCTGCAACTCAAAATTAAAGATTTAGTTGCAAGTTCTCACAAAATTCATTTTGTACTCAAAGTTCTGTAATTTTGGGAGAATACACTATATTCTTCATATGTAAGAGTAGTTGAAATCTCACTTTAAGTGCAAACTCAATCTTAAGCTACAAACAAACAAACCAGTTTCCACACTATAGAAGAATTCTAGGATGTTAAACTGAACAGACTTGTCTGAAACACACAGTTGAAAAGATATTCCTAAATGCCACAAAAGTTGACCTCTAAGCTGTGTGACCCAGACAAGTGTGTGACTATTAGAAGTTAATTTTCTCACCAATAAAGAGAATGTCAACTTTGACCTCTCATTCCTTATTCATCTAGAGTTCAATTCTTTCATGCATTCTTCATATTCTGGTTATTAAGGCAACAGACTATACGTTACTGTCTTATGAATACACAGCACTAGCACATAGCAAGGCACAAGGCCGAAGTCCAAGTTCTTTGACAACTCAAAGAGCTTTAATTGTAAGAAAGTAATGCACACAGAGTGCATTATGACAAAGAAATATTTAAGACGCCCGTTAACAGTCTTTATTTATCATAACTGATTGCCAGGTCAAGCTCCAACCACTCAATTTCCAAATAAAGTTTTTTCATTCTGATCTGTTTACCATACTGAAACACCTAAACTGAATATGCAAGTATTGTAGCTACTTTACAATTCTAGATTTCTTAATCATTCCTGTTCAGAGTGAATACTAGGATGGATTTTGTATTTCGATTCAGATTTATTAAAACACAAATATAAAACTAAACTGCTGACAATAGCCACTTCACAACATGAGGAGTAAGGCGGCCTTAATAAGTCTTATTTTCAAAACTGCTGCACAGTCACAAGCTCCACTAACTGACTGGAGTTGCAGGTACTTTTTTTGAAAGAGAGGCTAGATGTTCACTGGAAGTTTAGACCAAGATCAGCATTCATAGTTTTAGAAACTTTGTCAAATACCAAGTCAACTCCTTAAGTTCTGGGTACTGATCAAGAACTCTCACTACATTCTCTTTTGCAGAGTGACTTTTAAAGCACAGATGAGAGTGGGTGGGGATGAAGTTTTTGGCCTGAGAAGTCACAAAGGAATAACCTGAATTTATAGGAGATGTAAGCCACAAATTTAGGTGGGGAGCTCTGAGACAGTCCATCAGCAGAGGGGAAAAAAACTGTGCAGTTAGTTACAAGCATCTATACCATCACTTCTGGAGCACACACAGAATTCTACAGTGTAGCAACCCTACACCCACCGTACAGTGGTCCCCAACCTTTCTTGTGGGAATAGCATATTGCTATTCCCAGAAGACTGTGGCGGGTGCCCGACACCCCACTGCCAAAATGCCACTGCCAAGAAGTGGCAGCGGCAAGAAGCCTCGCCACCAAAATGCTGCCGAGAAATGGCAACACTTTTCGGTGGCGGGGTGTCCTGTGGGCGCACAAAAATGCCCTGGCGGGCACCACGGCACCAGCGGGCACCACGTTGGGGACCCCTGCACTAGTATCTTCAAAGAAACCTTAGTGGGGTGCTTCAGCTTGAAGAAGTGAGACTAAAACATGCAAGTACAGCTTCATCATACTGCTGCAATGACTTCTCAAGGAACCGGTTCTTGGTCAGGAAAATAGGTAAGCCTCCAGTCTACCCTTGACCTAAGACTGCCAGATGATGAGCAAACTACACCTGTATTTGAGATCAGAACTAGATAAGTCATCAACACATTTAAATATAGGCCACTGAACACAGCAACAGCTTTGTCACTTTTGTTGAAGTGCTTGTAGAATTAGGAATCAATTCTCCACACAGAATGGAAGAGGTTGATTTATTTTTCTGTGGGGTATGGCTGACTGTGCTCTTCCTGGCTTATTTATGAAAGAAAATTCCATTACACACATCTGTCACAGTCAGAATGTCACCTTGTCTACAGTACAGAATTAGGTCAATGCAAGGCAGCTTACATTGACCTAACACTGTAAACATCTACAATAAAACGTCGCTCTCGCCAACATAGCTTGCCTATTACACTGACTTAACTCCACCTCTGTGAGAGGCGTAGCTCTTAGGTCAATGTAGTTAGGGTGATGCAGCGTCAGTCTACATTGACACTGCTTTCTTTACGTTGACTTTAATGGCCTCCAGGTGTCCCACAATGGACCATCATGACTGCTTTGGTCATCATTTTGAACTCCACTGCCTTGCGACCAAGTACACACCCCATCTCTTATAAAGCCCCACACATTTTAAATTCATGTCCTGTTTGCTCAGTGTGGACACCTCACATAGCAACTGCCCAGCTGACCATGCCTGCGCCATGCTGCAGATGCAGTCCTGCTTGGAGTACACAGAAGGTGGTGAGTCTGCGGGGAGAAGAGGCCGTGCAGCCACAGCTCCAATCCAGCCACAGAAGTGTTGATATCTACGATCAGATTACTTGGGGCATGGAGGAGAAAGGCTACAGGAGGGACCCACAGCAGTGCCTCATGAAAGTTAAGGAGCTGTGGCAGGTGTACCAGAAGGCAAGAGAGGCCAGCAGCCGCTCTGGCGTGGAGCCAGAGACATGCTGCTTTTACAAAGAGTTGCATCCCATCCTCAGCAGAGATCCCACCACCACCCACAACAGCACCGTGGATACTTTAGAGGAATTGAAGTCACAGGCCTCCCGGGTGGACAATGAGGAGAAGCATCCGATGAAGTGGGTATCACCCACAAAAGCTTATGCTCCAATAAGTCTGTTCATCTATAAGGAGCCACAGGACTCTTTGCTGTTTTTACAGATCCAGACTAACATGGCTACCCTGCTGATACTTTGTGCAGGAAATAGCCCAACTTGATTGTGTAAAGAGTTGTCACTTTGGATGGGCTATCACCAGCAGGAGAGTGAATTTGTGTGGGGGGGGTGGAGGGTGAGAAAACCTGGATTTGTGCTGGAAATGGCCCACCTGATGATCACTTTAGATAAGCTATTACCAGCAGGACAGTGGGGTGGGAGGAGGTATTGGTTCATATTCTCTGTGTATATATAAAGTCTGCTGCAGTTTCCACGATATGCATCTGATGAAGTGAGCTGTAGCTCACGAAAGCTTATGCTCTAATAAATTGGTTAGTCTCTAAGGTGCCACAAGTACTCCTTTTCTTTTTACTTAACTGAGTTACTTTAACTACGAAAAATGTTAAACGCAATGAAATAGAGTTCTAAAAGAGCACAGTGTCTCTTCACCGGTCACGCTGCAATGCCCCCAGCAGCTGCATCAGTACAACTGTGCTGCTGCAGCGCTGTACATCTAAACATGCCCTTAATGGACCAACTTCTGGTGGTGAGAGACCCAAAAATTTGAGCTACTCAGAACTCTTCCTCAGGTCTGGGAAAGGTACTCAGAGTTCCTCAGCTAAATACAAGGTTGAAAAGATAGTTTAGCATAAGTAGTTAGCACATCATCTAAGTGACCACTCGTCCTGTACCTTGTGGGAACACCCTACACTCCAATGTTCATCCTTATAAAATGATTGTGTGGTATCTAATTCGAAGTTTGTTATGTCAGATGTCTTCAGAAGGCTCATGATGCACTGAGCATTGTTATAGTAATCATTGTTATTGGTTGTAATTTTATGTATATAAATAATATAATAGTTATGAGGCCGAGAATGTGTCCTCTTGGCTTAAAGCAAGCCCAGGCAAAAAACTCTCCAAGAGCAGAGGGGCAGTTCACATTTCATCAGGGCATGTATGGGACAAACCTAGGTCAGTCTCATAGGAACAAAGGACACTGGCCTTGGCAACAAAGGATCCGTTGGACTCTTGAGTGAGTCACCCCCCTTCCTTTGGTCAGTTTGGGACTGCGATGAGGTAATGCTCACTTGACTTTGAAGGGGAGGCAAAGACAAGAGGGAAGAAAGTACATGATAAAAGGGAGAGTCGTTTGCCATGCTCTTCCTCTCTCTTCCACTTCCATCTACAGACACCACCACCAAGCGACTGAAGCGCTGATCAAAGGTGAGAGCCTTGCTGAAGGGCAACCCGCCAGCCTGTCGTGAGAAGCATCTAAGTTTGTAAGGGCACTGAAAGTGTTAAGATCAGCTTAGAATGCATTTTGCTTTTGTTTCATATGACCAAATCCGACTTGTGCTTTGACTTATAATCACTTAAAATCTTTTATGGTTAATACATTTATTTGTTTATTCTTCCTGATGCAGTGTGTTTGGTTTGAAGCATGTCAGAGACTCCCCTTAGGATAACAAGCCTAGTGCATATTAATTTTTGTTAAATTGACAAACTCATATAAGCTTGCAATGTCCAGCGGGCATAACTGGACACTGCAAGACTGAGGTTTCTAGGGTTGTGTCTGGGACCGGAGATATTGGCTAGTATCATTCAGTTGCACAATCTAAAGAGCAGCTTATATACCAGAGGCTGTACGTGAACAGCCCAGGAGTGGGGTTCTTACAATAGAGCACAGTAAGGCTGGCTCCCAGAGCCAAGGATTAGAGTGATCCAGCAGATCACCAGTCAAGATATCACCAAGGAAACATCACAACCACTCAAGGTGAAATGGCCCCTTAACACTCCTTTAGTCAAAGAACAAAAAAAAAATTCCAAGAACAACTATGTGGGCGAAACCAGACAACCACTATGTGATCAAATGAACTCAGACAGAAAAATGATAAACAAAATCACCACCTGTGGGTGAACATTTTTCAGAAAGCGATCACTCTATATCTGATCAGTCCTCATCCCAAAAGAAAACTTGCATAAACTCTTTCATAAGATGAGCCTGGGAACTTAAATTCATAACTTTGTATTAAAACCATGATTTTTAATGTCTAGCCGATACTGGATTTTGGCTTGATACAACAATCTCCCCTCCCCTTTTTTGACCTATGACTACAGGAGCAGGTGGCACTCTGTACCTCAAAGCAGCAACCTGGAACCCCAATATTCACCTCTGTCATATATTTATGTTTTGTACAAAATATACCTCGTGAGGTATCATTTTAACATCTTGATTTGTTGAATACTAATGTCCAGTTGGAGTGTGTGTGTGTGTGTGTATGTTACTGAAATATGTTGTGAGGTTGGGAACATCTGTAACAGCTTTTCAGGTACAACAATGGAGTAGCCAGACACACTGACAGACATTAAAAGGGAATCTACTTTCCCAACAGCTATCCCAAATGACTTCTCAGAGACAGCACATAGACAATGGAGAAGGATTGACCAATGGGGGTGAACCTCTCTGTCATAAGCATAGATCTTTCCAGCAAACTGGAAGAAAACTATAAAGAAGGGAAGTGATGTCATGACTGGGCCTCACTTCCCCCACAACTCAACACCTGGAAGCACATCTGAAAGAAAGATTTTGAACAGGGGCACAGGTGGTCCCAGGCTGGAGGAGAGTTCCAGCCTGTATATTGAACTATATCATCTGCCAAGGTGAGACACTGCTTGACTCTAATTCAATTTAGTTTATAGAACTCAGACAACAAATTATTTTATTTCTTAGGTAACCAACTTTGACCTCTACTCCTAATACTTACAATCACTTAAAATCTTTCTGTACTTAATAAACCTGTTTTATATTTTACCTAAAAGTGTGTGCTTTGGTTTAAGTGCTTGGGCAATCTCAGCTCAGTTTGCAAAGGCTAGTGTATGTCCACTCCACAATGAGACAGGGGCAAACTGGGTAATGAACTTGCTCTGGTCAGAAGCCTGACCAGTGTAAGACAGTACAGTTCTGGGATTCAAGGCTGGTGAGCTGGAGGGGAATTGGCTAGAGCAGGGGTGGGCAAACTTTTTGGGCCAAGGGCCACATCTGGATATGGAAATTGTATGGTGGGCCATGAATGCTCATGAAATTGGGGTGCAGGTGGTGGTGAGAACTCTGGCTGGGGGTGCAGGCTCTGGGGTAGGACCAGAAATGAGGCGTTCAGGGTGAGGGAGGGGGCTTCAGGCTGGGACAGGAGGTTGGGATGCAGGTGGGGGAATGAGGGCTCCAGCAGGGGGTACAGGCTCTGGGGTGCAGGAGAATGGGACTGAGGGGTTCAGAGGGAAGGAGGGGGATCATGGCTGAGGCAAGGGGTTGGGGTACAGAGTGGGTAAGGGGTACAGGCTCCAGACAGTGTTTACCTGAAGCAGCAGGATGTCCCCCCTATGGCTCCTACATAGGAGGCGTGGCCGGGGGCTCTGCACAGCCGCAACCTGCTGCAGCAAGGGAGGGGTGCCCATAGGCAGCAACTTCCCCTCTAGCTGGGAGGTGCTTGATCCCTCCACTCCCATTAAGGGCCCGCCTCCTCCCCCACCCTCCTGAAGCTTCCTACATGCCACGAAACAACTTTTTGCAGCGGGGGGAGGCGCTGGTCAGTGTGGCCACCCGGACAGGATGCTGGGGGAGCTTGGTTGCCCATCGGTGCTGCTGAGAAGCATCTGCTAATTTTTCTCTGTGGGTGCTCCAGCCCTGGAGCACCCATGAGTCGGTGCCTATAAGGGCACCCCTCCCACTGCCCCAACTCAGCCCCAGACCTGCTGCAGCTGGAGGAGGGGCAGCCCCACCCCAGAGCCCACATCCCCATGCACCCCAAACCTCTGCCCAGCCCTGATCCCTGCCCCCCACATGCTGAATCCCTCGGCCCCAATTTTGTTGTGTGCACCAATATGGAGCTCATGTGTCACACATCACCTCCATATTAGTGCACATAAAATTCATTCCACACATGTTCCCTCTAATTTTTCCCCCCACACACTGACTGGGAGAATCATTTTTATTTAGCTGTGGCACTGAGTACCTTTCCCAGACCTGAGGAAGAGCTCTGTGTAGCTTGAAAGCGTGTCTCAACACCAGAAGTTGGTCCAATAAAAAGATATTACCTCACCCACCTTGTCACCAATATCCTGGGAGCAACATAGCTACACCACCACTGCATAATGCAGAACTATAAAACAGTCCATATTCTGAATGGATAGAGCTATAGGTTCAAGTAAAGTGAACTGAGTTTTGCCTCCAACAGACAGTCTTCAAGAATGTTAGTGCTGATTACTTGGGGGCAACACCTGGCAGCCCCTTCAACAGCAGCTGACTGAGGAGCTTTCTTGCTTATCTGAAGATCTTTGGAGACATTTAATAGAAGATGTTTATCCAGTATGACAAGGCTCTCAGTGTGGATGAAATTGGCACTAAAAATGGCTACTAGTAACTATTTTTGAAAAACTTGCTAGTGCTTTTCACTTTTGCTACATGTTGGAGATCTGACAACTTTCTCATCACATCACCAGTGAAAACCATCATACAGGCAGCACATCCAAAAAAAGGTGAGAATACTCATTTATCATTTTCATATTAGCCAGGTTATTGGTCAACCAAAATAACCTTCACGGACCCAGTCCATTGACTATATTTTTAAACTGGTCACCAATACATTGGGCTGTGTGGTGATGCTCAGTTGTCCAACAGAATGAATGAAATACTGGTTGTGGAGTTACCATTAAGTTGATGGCACACTCCCTGTGAATACTGCTCTATCCATCAGAAACTGGAAGAGATGTGAGGAGTCTGCAAAAACACCAACTCCTTTTCACATTGTCGCGAAGACTTCCGGCAAGCTGTCTCCTACTGGGTACTTTGTAAATTGGATGTAATTTATGAAAAAATTCTAACAATGATTAAGCAATACACCATTTCATATAGTTATCATAAATACCTCTAGCATCAAGTTCATTTTTATGGTCATGGGACATTCAATCCAAAAACCTCTTAAAACTAATTTGATGAACATCTGAAGACTTTCCAGCAGTAGGAGTTGACACTGAAACAGATGGGAGTAGCAAAATTATTTTTAGAAGATCAAGAAATAGAATTGCTTCATTCTCATTGCCACTCATACCACTTCCTTCATCAAAAGGCTTCATGTTCTGTGGTGATGCTGCCAAAAATGAAGGATAATGCACAGAAAAAAATTCTGATGTAGACCAGTTTTCCTCCTGTTTGACAGCAGTTGGACATATCTGAAGAACTTAAGTGTTTCTCCATTCTATCTACATATATCACACACCCAGAAGAAGAGAACCTGCACTTAGATTTGACAGTTTTTCCACATTCATCTCTAATAAAAGATTTTCATACAAATGATTTTGTCTTTCCCAGATTCTGCCATGTCTACTTATTATTGTCACTGTTTCTGGACAGTATTCTTTTGCATAGAGACTGTCTGGTTTGGCCAATGCACATGACAGAGGAGCACTGCTGGCACATGATGGTATATCACATTGATAGATTTTCCAGGGGAACGAGCCCCTGATGGTGTGGCTGATGTGGTTAGGTCCTATGATGGTGTCCCTTGAATAGATATGCGGACAGAGTTGGCAACAGGGTTTGTTGAAGAGATAGGTTCCTGGATTAACGTTTTTGTTGCGTGGTGTGTAGTTGTTGGTGAGTATTTGCTTCAGGTTTGGGGGGCTAATCTGTAAGCGAGGACTGGTCTGTCTCCCAAGATCTGTGACAGTGAGGGATCATCCTTCAGGATAGGTTGTAGATCCTTGATGCACGGAATAGGTTTTAGTTGGGGGCTGAAGGCGATGGCTGTTGGCATTCTGTTACTTTCTTTATTGGGCCTATCCTGTAGTAGGGGACTTCTGGCTCTTGCCATCTGTTTCTTCACTTCACCATGTGGGTATTGTAGTTTTAAGAACACTTGATAGAACTCCTGTAGGTGTTTGTCTCTGTCTGAGGGATTGGAGCAAATGCAGTTTAGAGCTTGGCTGTAGACGATGGATTGTGTGATGTGGTCTGGATGAAAGCTGGAGGCATGTAGGTACGTATAGTAGTCAGTAGATTTCCAGTATGGGGTGGTGTTTATGTGACCATCACTTACTTGCACTGTAGTGTCCAGGAAGTGGATCTCTTGTGCGGACTGGTCCAGGCTGAGGTTGATGCTGGGGTGGAAGTGTCCACATCTGATGAAGTAGATTTTAGCTCATGAAAGCTTATGCCCAAATAAATCTGTTAGTCTCTAAGGTGCCACAAGTACTCCTAGTTGTTTTTGCCGATACAGACGGACACGGCTACCACTCTGAAGGCTATAATCTGTAGGTTTATCTCCCTCTACCATCTATAGGGGTAGAGTCAACCAGATTGTGATTTAAAGGTGGAGGCCTATACTTGCAAAGTTAAACCAGTTTAATTGTATTAGCCACTGACCTTGCATTTAACAAACAAAGCTCAACATCTATTCACATACGGTACTCTTGCAATGAAACCCTGGAAGATGCCAATAGAACTGAAACTAAAAGCCTTGGCCTAAGCTTCACTTTTTGTTCTTTCTGCCTTGTCTTGCCTTTGGTCAACACTGCAGTAATCAAGGGGAACAAATCGTATAATCAGAAATATAGGGATGGACAGGACCTCAAGAGGTCATCGAGACCAGCCCCCTGGTGTTGGGGCCGGATGAAGTATACCTACATGATCCTTGATAGGTGTTTGTCTAACCTGTTTTGTGAGGATTCCACAACCTATTCCAGTGCTTCCTATCTTCAGGTGATACACAGAACAATTCATCTGCAGTATTGTTGCAGCTGTGTTGGTCCCAGGATATGAGGTAATATCTTTTACTGGACCAACTTCTGTTGGAGAGAGACAAGTTTTCTGGGTTACACAGAGTTCTTCTTGATCACCAGCCTCTCTATAACAGTCCTAACAGATCTGAAGACCTACCAGGTTCTCCTTCAGTCATCTTTTCTCAACATTAAACATGCCCAATTTTTTAAGCCTTTCCTCATAGACAATGTTTTTAAATCTCTTATTTTTATTACTCTCCTCTGGACTCTCTCCAGTTTGTCTGCATCTTTCCTAAAGTGTGGCACCCAGAACTGGACACAGTACTCCAGCTGAGGCCTCACCAGTGCTGAGTGGAGCAAGATAGCTTCTTCAGTTCTCTTACTATGACACTCCTGTTAATACACCCCAGAATATTATTTGCCTTTTTCACAACTGCATCGCACTGTTGGCTCATTCAGTGCGTGATTCACTATAACCCCCAGATTCTTTTCAGAACTACTGCCTAGCCATTTATTCCCCATTTTATATTAGGAAGAAAAAAATCAAATGCACTAAGTAGTACTCTGCAGTTGTCTTTAATGAATTTCACCTTTCATTTTAGACCAATTCACCAATTTTGTCAAAGTTGTTTTGAATTCTAACCCTGTCCTCTAAAGTTGAGACCCCTACTAGCTTGGTATCAGCCACAAGCTTTATGAAAGAGTTCTCTCCACTATTATCCCTATAGCCTGTCCCCACCATAGACCATCCTACCCCCAAGCTCACAGATACTTGCGTCAACAGCTTCTGCCTGGTAAAGGGTGGATTGTGATAGGGTCTTCTTGATGGTTGAGCATTCCTGGCTTTGAAATTAATTAGTCTCACACTTTGGTTTACTAATATCCAGATTTGGTGACCTTCAGGGCACCTTAAGAGCCACCTATTCATTCAGGGTCCCCCAGGAGGTAGGAGTTTCCTGACCATAACATTTTCTCCAAGTGGGTACCTGGTGCTCCATCAATCTAGCTCCAATAGTCTTTCCACTTAACCGCACATGGCAGACAGAAAGATAACTTGTTTTGTCCAAGCTGGTTGGTGGTTTTTCTGGCTGACCTACTTGAGATGCTGCAGCCACAGAGCCTAGGCATCCTGCCACAGGTGAAATACAGAGTAAATAGTAAGTTAGCACAAGAATGCAAAGATATCCCCAAAACTAGCCTATGTGATTTTTTTTTTAAAAAATATTAATTTGTAGCAAAGTCTTTCATGTGAATAATAATGGAATCTTACTTCTCTCTCTCTCCAGTATTTCCATGCAAAAGTAAAAACCCTACATATTACTGAGACTTAAACACAAGATGGGTTCTGACAAAAACAGCAGTTACTGACTTGGAGAAAGTAGAATTACAGGTAACGCAGCTTATTTTACTTTTAAGCCATATGAGTACACAAGTTCCATATTGAAACAATGGGAAGAAGCAAGCATTAACATTTTCAACAGCCAGTTTACTTTTTTTTTGGGGGGGGGGGGGGGTGCAACGACGCCTAAATCCACCAGTTCATCCATCTTCTTGTGGAGAAAATGGCAATCAGAGAAATTAATTTAAATTGGTCTGAGGTAGTCCTGGAGTTTGCCTTCTGGAAATATGGCGATTGTATCTGTGCTGGGGAGAAGATTGTTTCTCTGGCAGGGATGCCCAAGGGATATCCTTTTTAAAAGCTTGGGAGAGTAAAATTTCCAGCTGCCAGGAAGTGAATACTGAGAAAGTTTGTGTGTGTGGGAAGACACTTTGACCATGGTCCTCTAATGTCTTGATAACTGTTTTTATACTTAAGTAAAAGTTCAGGCCTTGTCTACCACTACAGAGTTTTGTCAGCAGATGACAGCTTTTGGTGGCAAAACAGTGGAGGTGTGCATACTGCAATGCCACTTTTGGTGACAAAACTATCCTGTTTTGGCAACAAAATAAAACCACCTCAATGAGAAAATTTTGCAGCAAAGTTTTAGTAGCAAAGTGCCAAAGTAGACACCACATTTGGTTTTGCTGCTGTAAATGGCCTCCAGGAGACATCCCATAATGCCCATCCTGACCACGCTGGGCAGCAGTTTGAACTCTGCTGCCCTGCAGCCAGGTAAACAATCTTCTGTCCTTCCCCCTTTGAAGCCCTGTGAATTTTTGAAATTCCACTTCCTGTTTACTGGGCATCGAGAGCTCACTTTGCATCTTCCCAGCTGATCATGGTAACTCCATGTAGCAAACTGTCTCCTGCTTGGACCGATACTGAGCAGATCCAACAGCTCTGCATTTGGAGAGAGGAGGCTGTCCAGTCCCATCTGCGCTCCAGCCATAGGAATTTCAATACCCACAGGCAGATTTCTCATGGCTTTTGTGAAAAGGGGTACATCAAGATACGGTGCAGTGCCGAGCAAAGCAAAGATCAAGGAGCTGAGGCAGGTGTACCAGCAGGCAAGAGAGGCAAACCGTTGCTCCGGTGCTGTACCAGAGGCCTGCCAGTTCTATAAGGAGTTGGATACTATCCTCGGCAGCGACCCCATCTCCACCACCAAGAGCTCTGTGGACACTTTGGCAGCACTTGAGGCAGTGGAAAGTAGACATACCCAGAGGACGAGGTCGTGGATGAGGAGGTAGAGTTAGAGGATGCCATGGAGCCCACAGCGGGGTTGCCAGGTTGTCAGGCCAGTCAATAACTGTTCTCCACTCCGGAGTGGCCTAGCCAGTCCCAGCACTCCCATGAGCAAGAAGGACAGGAGACACCTAGTAAGTGGTGTTTAAAAAAAAAAAGTTGATGGTGCTCAGTTACATGATGGGTAAAGAGACAGAAATGGACAAAACTAGCTGTGTTTCTGTGTGCTCGACATTTCTGTATGCAGCTAAGCAGTACAGTGAAACAGGTGTTGATGCACACCGAGATTTCACGGGAATCCTCCAGAGAGATCTAGGAAAAAAAAAACTTTCCTGGAGGTACTTGGCAATCCTCTGCCAGAGATTCCTTGGCAGAGCTGCTTTGTTCCTTCCCCTATGGAAACTTTCCCACCCAACTCTGCAATCACTTGTGCAGGGACAAAGTGCCACACAGGAAAGTAACATAGGGACCAGGTTGGAATCCACAAGCCTGCAACAGATGTAGCCTTGCTATTTAGCCCAGGTAGAAACTCACCCACCCTGGCTAAACTCACCATGCCTAGGGTGTTCGCTGAGATGCGTACTTGCCAAGGGACAGAAAGAAAGGAGAAAAGGCTTGGTATGTTACAAGGAATGTGCTAAACTGTAATGATTCAATGTGTGTGAACAACAATTATACATCTGTGTATTGTTTCTTGTGCTTCTGCAGATGTGGCCTTCATAAAGACAGTGCAAGGAGGACATGCTCTGGAAGTTCTGCAATACTCTGATGCAGAAAAAGGGGAACACGAGGAGTGAAGAGAAACTGAAAGGCAGGTCAGAAAAGAATCAGGACTACGTTAAGGATGCCACCGAGCGGATGATAAAAGTAACATAATTCATTCACAAACATGCTTAAGTCCCTCATAACTCTGCAGTCAGAACAGATGCCTGCCTGCCCACCCTCTCCTGCAGCACATTCAAAACTGTTTTCCACACCCCCACAACTCCACCTGCGCATTCCCCGACACACTCTGGAATTTAACGGTTTCCCATTCACTTCACCCCCGGGACAGCTTTCAAAATGATAGCTAGGCCTACGCACAGCTCCGACAGTCTGCCCTTCCCTGGTCCCTTCTCTTCCCACCAAGCGTTTGTGTGTGTTGAGTGTTTCATAAAAACAAAAATATACAAGAGATACCTCAATTTCTAGGGCATAAAGATAGCAGGTGCACCAAGACACACACAGGCAGTTTACTCCTTTGCTTACTGAAATCCTAAACCACGAATCACCACAAGTGCTTCCTAGGAAAATTTAATTTAATGAAGCATTGCAGTTTGCAGCATAAAAATATATATTGTTGGTTCTCATTCTCAAGGTGTTGCCTCAAACTTCTCTGATTTGAATTGGCCCCCATTGTGCCCCTCTAATAGCTTGGTATCAGGCTGCTCAAAATCAGCTTCCAGCTGGCATGCCTCAACAGTCCACTACAATGAACAAGAGCCGTTGAAAACATGCAAACCAATGCTGGAAGACCATGGAATGCTGGGACAGAAAACAATGTATCATGGGATGTTAAGCACGCACTCATGATGTGCTGTGATCCACTCTACCAACCCACAAGTCATAGCGGCACAAGGTAGTGAGTATCCCTGTGGGATAGGTACCCACAGTACACTGCTCACTGTCTATGGCACTAAATGTGGATGCCCTCTGCACTACGCTCCCTCTGTCAGCAAACAGTCAATAGTGCTGCTATTATGATTGTCAACCTAACTTTTGTCTACAAAAAAGTCTGAAGTGTAGACATAGCCTTAAAAAGCACTGGTTGACAGGCATAATTAAAAATTGAGTGTCATCTAGTATCCATGTAACTTTTAGATGTACATTTAAACCAATAAGTGAAGAATTATATTGTAACTTCTTGCAACAGTACTTCATCCTAGTTTGTAACTAGACTAAGCTGTATCTAGCCTACAGTCCCATATGCAGAGCTCTCACTAATTTCAAAGAACTGCAGGATCTCAGAAGTAGCTTAAAAGAGACTAAGCATTTGTCAAAATAAAGAGCATATACATGAACTTCAACTCACTTAATGAAGTATATGAAGAGAGCCTGGTCTCAGTCCCATCCCTACTGGGCACGTACACACATAAGTAAAGACAATCACCATAACTGACAATCTCAGCAAGCAGGTAGAAGATTCAAACAGCTTTCTTACTGACCTGAAATATTAAAATTTACAGAAAAGAAAATGCAAGTTTTTTTTATTACATGTCTTTATGAGAAGCCAGGAAGGAAATGAGGGTTAAACATTGGCTCTTAGTCTTCCGTACATGGCTAGCAAGATAAAGATTTAGGAGTCAGCCGGTTCTGCATAGTAATGATAAGACTAGAGCCTACTGTGAAACATCCTAGACAGTTTAGACAGGTATGCATGTTTGACTGTAAGCAGCAAATAGCAGCCTTTTAATCTAAACTAATCTCTATGTAAGCTCAATAGCTTGTCTCCCTCCCCAACAGAAGTCAGTCCAATAAAAGATCTCACCCACTTTGTCTAATATCCAGAAAAACAAGACTAAACTGCGTAATCTAAACTATTACCATTCACCTGCACAACACGCAAAGGGTAAAGCCATCCTGCATTGGTTATGCAAGAAAGTGGGAGACCCAAGAGGTACCAGGAGTTGCTTAAAACCCCCCAAGAACAGGAAGTTAAAGACTCCAAAAGGAGTTGTACAATTTAGTCAATAGTACAGTACTCCCTTGCACAAACTCCAATGTTATTTCAACTAACGATGAAAAAAGCATGCTTCTAAATCTTAAATCCCCCTTTATCCCACGTATAGAAGGTGTTTGACTTTTTAGATGAACACGTCACTGAGAACATTTGTAAAAGAGTTCCTGTTTTTTCCTAATAGGCATTTTGGTCCCTGTAAATGAGACAAAATAAATACAATTCCTATGCTCTTTGACCACTTTTATTAGCAAAACTGCTAACTCAGTGCATCACCATAGGGAGCCATTCATTACAGATCTATTTGGTCATAGTTAGCTGAGACAGACAAAAAAGTGCTGGACTGCAGCTCCAAAACTTAAGTCCTGGAAGTACACACATCTGCAGTCTCTCTTGGACATGTATTAAAAAAATCATCAAAGTGCTGAATGGACAAGAGATTGTTAAGTTTGGAACAAACAGCTTTTGAAGCATCCCATGAGACTGGAATTTTTATTTACTTAAGAAGTATTTACTTACACCATTGAGGAAGCATGAGAAGTCAGTCTAATTAAATTACTTAAGTAGCTTGTGCTGTCAACCTTGGGCCTGGGTTACGCTACAAAGTTAAGTCAATGTAAGCCACCTTGCATCAACCCAGTTGTGCATGTGTGTGTATGTCTTTAAATTTTGTCTCCTATCGATGTAAATGCTCTGTTACAACACAGTAACGCCACCTCCTCAAGCGGCATTGAACCTTGGTTGATATACTGAGATCAACTCAGTGACTATAGACACCGCATTACTTTTGTCAACCTTAACAGTCATCCAGTAGCTGTCCCACAATGTTCAATACTGACCACTCTGGTCACAATTGTGACCTCCGTTGCCCTTGGGTAACAAAGAGGAAGCTCCTCCACCCCTTTAAGCCTTTGAAATGCCTTTTCCTAATTGTACAGCCTGGTGAGCACACCTAGCAGCTCTCTATTGTTGTGCACAACTGCTCAGCTGAGCATGCTGGCTATATACTCCAGACGTGCTCCTGCTTGGAGTAGACAGGAGATATTGGATCTCCTGTGCGTGTGGGGAGAAGAGGTTGTGCAAGCACAGCTAGAGACCAGCCATAGAAACATCAACATCCACGAGCAGATTGAATGGGGGATGCAGGAAAATGGGTACGACAGAGACCAGTAGCAGTGCCATGGGATAGTGAAGGAACCGCGCCAGGCATATTAGAAGGCCAACAGTTGATCCAGTGCTGAGCTGAAGACCTGTCGCTTTTACAAAGAGTTGCATGCCATACTTGGCAGATGGCCCACAACCACCATGGATACCTCCAATGGATCCAAGACACAAGTCCCTAGCTTCAACAGCAAAGACAAGTTGGAGGCAGAGGAGTAGGATGGGAAACATGCAACCAGGTGGTCCCGCTATGCTGTGAGCCAGGACCTGTTTGAGACTCCCCCACAGTCCAGTCAGCTCTGGCAGATGAGCCAGATGAAGAGGAAGGTACCCCAGGTAAATGTGAAACTATTTCACATTACAAAGATGTACTGATGGTGTCCCCAACTTAACAGGGCACAGCTATCAACTTTTTATTAATTTATCCATACAAGAGAGATAACTACAGGAGAATGAAAAGCAGATGATAATGCTAAGCAAGCAGGGCTATATGGAGTAGTTTGTTATTTACACAAGTATGTCCCTTGAATCCTCCTGAAAGATCTTGATGAAACTTTCATGGAGGTACTCTACAATCCTCTCCTGAAGGTTTCTAGGGATGGCAGCCTTACTTCTTCCTCTGATGCACGACACTTTCCCATACCAGTGAGTGATAGCTTGTATACTGCAATGGTGCCTACTGAAGTTATCAGCATACAGGGGCAGACAGCTTCAGGATATCAACAACAGCTGTCCTTTCTCAGCCTTGGTTACCCTCAGGGGTTAGAGATCAGCTAAAATCACAGCCACCTATGGAAAACAGTGCCAGTATTCAGTGCCATTGCCCTATTTGCATACTTTCATGCAACTGAGCAATTCCTTCCTCATTTTGCTCACCTGTAGGCAGACTATACTCACCATGGCTTGTGCTGTGAGTGTTGCTGTGCATAAGCACTCCAAAGCAGAAATTTCAATATGCATGTCTTGTTTAAAAAACTTTAGGGGAGCAAGGGAAGGAAGTTCTGAATCTTAACTTTTGATTTCTGTTGTGACTATACTGTTTTAACTGCAGCCTCGAGGGGTTCCCCCTTAATACCAACAGAACACCTGAGCCAGATAAGGAGGAGAAAGAAGAGAATTTGGGATGACAAGTTCAAGGAGATCATGTAAGTCAGTGTTGCTTCAGGTCACGGGCAAAGGGCCTCATGGGTGAACACTACAGACAATCTGGAGAAGGAAAGAGAACCGGAGAAAGACTCTGGACTCCCTGCAGGAAAAGGAGATGCAAAAGCACCAGACCATGATGGGGGTTCTCCAGCAGCAAAACACAAATGCTGTTGACTCTTGTGGCCCTCTCCCTCCTTCCTTAGAGGTTTTTAAGGTCAGGCTTGACAAAGCCCTGGCTGGGATGATGTAACTGGGAATTGGTCCTGCTTCGAGCAGGGGGTTGGACTAGATGACCTTCTGGGGTCCCTTCCAACCCTGATATTCTATGATTCTATGACCTACAGGGTTAACACTCACTGGTTCACCTCCCTTTCGAGTTCTCAATGGAGTACTCCATTACTCCACCTCCCTAAATACCCCCTCAACATTCCACGTGACATCAGGGACATCTCATTCTATATGACATCCCTACCACTACCACTCCACCCTGGAGGTCATTAAGGACAACCACAGCTTCACATAAAGCCATGATTGTTCTCACAGATCAGCCTATGTGCAGGTAAAATGGACATGAATATTCTGTCCCCTTAAGTACCATTCCACTAATGTATTGGGTTTAATGTATTTGCTTTTAAATTACAGATTTTTCTTGGCACTGGTTTTGTTACTGAATAAAATTCTACTTTGAAAACAATTCATCTTTATTAGTTCACAACATATGCTGCAGAGTGCCTAGCAGTTCTGAAAGCACCCACTTTACTAGTTGCTGTACAGGGTGACGATTCATAGGAGCAGCGACAGTAATCATAAATGTACAGAAAGCACTGCAAAATTAATAGATTCATTGACAGTATCGTATTCATAGACACCAAGAGCACCACAATTTCTAGCCAGCCCTAAAACAGCAGGGTCAAGTACAGCATTGTACACCACAACACATTACTGTGGCTCACTGTTAAAGTGCTCTTCCAAAGCCTCCCTGAGCCCCACATTGAGCTCTAATAGCCCTTATGGCTGACTATTCAAACTCAAAAAGAAAAGGAGTACTTGTGGCACCTTCGAGACTAACCAATTTATTTGAGCATAAGCTTTCATGAGCTACAGCTCACTTCATCGGATGCATACTGTGGAAAGTGTAGAAGATCTATTTATACACACAAAGCATGAAAAAATACCTCCCCCCCACCCCACTCTCCAGCAGGGACGTATTTTTTCATGCTTTGTGTGTATAAATAGATCTTCTACACTTTCCACAGTATGCATCCGATGAAGTGAGCTGTAGCTCATGAAAGCTTATGCTCAAATAAATTGGTTAGTCTCTAAGGTGCCACAAGTACTCCTTTTCTTTTTGTGAATACAGACTAACACGGCTGCTACTCGGAAACCTGTCATTATTCAAACTCAGCAGACAGCCACTTCAACTCTGCCCTCCACCCCAGCAGCAACTTTTCCCCTCTTTGCTTCACAGATATTATGCAAGACACAGCAAGGAGCTATAACCTCTGGGACTTTTTCCACCTGACTGAGATACAATCTTGTGAACAAACAACAGCAACCCTTCAAAGGACTGAAAGCACATTCAACTGTCATTCTGAACCTACTGAACTGGTAGTTGAATCTCTCCTTGGTGCTGTCAAGACGGCCAGTGTATGGCTTCATGAGCATGGAGAGCAATGGGTAGGCTGGGTCCCCCAGGAACACTATTGGCATTTCAGTATTCCCAATGGTAATCCACTAGTCAGGAAAGACTCTGGCTTGTATCTTTCTGAACAGTCCTGTGTTCTTAAAAGATGCAAGCATCATGCACCTTCCCAGACCAGCCAATATTGATGTTGGTGAAGCATCCCTGGTGATTCATCAATACTTGCATAATCACAGAAAGAGTAGCCATTTGTGCTCTGTGGCAAGGTGGTCTAGTGCAAAAAATAGGGATGTGAGTGCCATCTATTGCTCCACCACAGTTCTGGAACCCCACTGCTCCAAATCCACCCACTATGTCCAGCACATTGCTGAGAGTCTCAGTCCTGTGTAAGAAGAGGTAATTAATGGCCCTTCACACTTGCATGACAACAGCCTCCATAGTGATTTTCCAACTCCAGAGTGATTTGCCACTGACTGGTAGCAATCCGGCATTGCAAATTTCTACAGTGAAATCGCCACTTTCTTTTCCACTGTCAGTGCTGCTCCCATTTTTGTGTCCCTGTGCTGGAGGATTGGGGCAAGCTTGGCATACAGATCCAGGAAAGTTCTGTAGCCACTGCTACTATCCCACCAGTCAGTGCTCATTTCTCAGATCCAGAAGCACCACTACACCATCTGCAGCTGCTCCACAAATATCACCAACAACCTTGAATTGGTTCTCATTATATCCCACAGAAATCTGTCCTCAAGAAATCATCATGTTTCACACTGAACCAGTTCTTGCAGCTCTGCAAATACCAGAGGATCATGCATTCTGTGCTTGCAATTGCTTATGACAATAGCACAGAGCTGTGCAGGCTCCATGCTTCTGTCAGAGATGGCCAACAGCGAGGAGGGCCATGTGGGATTTTTTTTTCTTAAAGTGTGAAAGTTATGGGATACAGATGACATTACGAGATGGAGACAGTTGCACACTGGGAAGTTGATCCCTTGCTCCCAGTCACCCCTGCACAACTCCTTTCTTGCCCCACCATGCCAAAACTTCCCAAAAGACCATGTATTGACTGGTGGCAGGTTGCACATGATGCACTGCACTGTGTATTAACACAAGCATTCCTAGTGAGTACACACAGCACTGACACAAGGAGCCAAGTATATACACACACACGCGCGCGGGCGATATACTAACTGTGGCAGCTTTATGCTGATGTAACTTGCAACAACCAGTTTGTCGTATAGACATGGCCTCACTCTTCACTGAAGTGATCTGTCTTAACAAGTACTGTTAAAGCTAAGGTTTGCTCGGTGCAGTGGATCCCTAGTCACATAATTAGCTGAAAAACAGACATTTATAACTGCCTTATGATTCATTTTTCACTCCCAAAAAATGCACTTGCAAAGTTTTAGGTTGTTTTCTTTTTTTAAGCAGAGACTTTAAAAATTCCTAATAACTTTTCAAGCATTGATTATCAGGTTATCAAGATTTCTAGACAGAAGACTAAAGAAAGGTAGTCGGGCTCCAATGGCTGGGGGATACAAAAAACCTCATACCATAGCAACTCGGTCTAAACTAAGAAGTGCTTTGGCAGTAAGCTACACTGGCAAAAGCAGTTTTTGCCAGTGTAACTGCATCTACAGTAGGAACTTTTACCATCACAACTATATCAACCACAACTCACAAATGTAGACTGGGTCTGGGAAAACTAGGGATTGGATTTCTGCCAAGACACAGTCATTGTTGAAGGGCTTCATTTTTTCTATCAGCCTTTGCATAGGTAGGTGTGTGACTAGTTTGAAGCCTTCCATCCCCACCCTCTGCTGGAAAGACATTCTCTGTTCTACCTCCAGCTCCAGAGCTTCATGACTGCTAGGGATAAAGGGCCTCTCTGCTATTATACACCCCCTGGCCCAGCTTTTGATTTGAGCACCTCCTCCCCCCTCCCCACATACATTAATTAGTCTCAATGCATTGACTCCTTTAAATCCCCAGATAGACAACTTCATTGCTTCTGCAGCTGCTCATAGGTTTCCTGAGATTCAGAAGAGTGAAAACTCACTTGTCAGAACACTGTGATAGACTGTGAAATTGACAAGAATGTCTGTTTATGTATATTTATGTGGAGACTTAAGGAAGCAATGTATTGACTTCAGCTTCAGAAAGTTCTCTTCACAGTCAGAGCTAACATACATGTTTTCTATAAGTGGAAGATAGATATAGATTCCACATGATTTGGTAGCACTACCCCCCTGCTTGTCAGGGAGAGAGAACCGCTGGATAAGTAGGCAAGTTAAATTTCCAAGCCCACTTATTACATGACATTTTCTGAACCCCTCTCTATTTTGTCATTTATTTTTGTAAAAAAAATGTAGTTGGCTACCCTAAGAGACACTACAATAGATAATTTTTGAAAAAAGTTCACAACCAAGGAACTATACACTAAAAAGTTCATCAGGCATCTATATAGTTTCACATAGCTATATCTACATCTATATCTACATATCCACACCAACTACAACCTCTCCCAGGACTACTTCTCAATCTCATAGATACCACAACTCAACCACTAGAGGGAGTACTCTAGCTAAATTTGTTTTGTAAGAATGTTCTGCTTTATAATACTGATACACAAGGCGTGAAAAAATTTGACAACCTTATGAGCCAGACATGCTCCCACACCAGCATCGCCCTCCCCATGAAGTCCAAAGGCAATACCCAGCCTCTCTTCCATTCCAGTAGCTGGGATTTCCACTACGGTACTGTGTCCCTGAACTCTGCATCTTTCATTGGTGGAAATGGAGGGGAGAAGAGGAAGAGAATATTTTTATTATATGGAATTAGACATCAAAGGGCTCCTAAAGGAAATCTCCCAGAGTTCTCGGAAATCTCCCCTTCGTACAAACTCCTTTTCTGAGCCCTCCACAGCCTGTCCTAGCTGCTGCTCATACATTTCCTCCTAATCCACGCAGCAGAAAAATGAATAGGGCCCTACAAAATTCACAGCCGTGAAAAACGTGTCACAGACAATGAAATCTGGCTATTGTAGGGTAGTCACAGTATTGCCACCCTTACTTCTGCACAGCCTTCAGAGCTGGGCGGCTGGAAAGCAGTAGCTACTGGCCAGGCACTCAGCTCTGAAGGCAGCACCGCCACTACCAGCGGCACAGAAGTGAGGGTGCCACAGCATTTTTTTTTTTTTGGGTGGGGGTATCACTTTTTGCAGGAGAACAGGGCTGATCTCATAGGGTGATGACTGCCCAAGGTGCTATGGTCAACTCCCCCCCCCCCCCCCCCAACACAGTTAGCCCCTTTAACACGAATGCTGGGGAGGAACAGAGCTGGGGCATCCTACCGTGTGCCAGGCTCCAGCTGCTAGTCTTGGCAGGGCTGTGGTGGGACAGGACTTCCTCTTACCCACACAGGCCACTTCCAGGGCCAGGTCAGACCCACCTCCTGGGGCAGCACAGAAGGGTGGCAATACCATACCATGCCACCTTCACTTCTGTACTGTTGCCAGTGATGGTGCTGCCTTCAGAACTGGGCTCCCAGTCAGCAGCCGCCACTCTCTGAAGGCAGCACCACCCATCTCTGACAGCAGCACAGATGTAAGGGTGGCAATACTGCAGTGGGTGGCAACAACCCCACCACCACCCATAGACTTGTGACCTCCCCACCACAAGCCCTTTTTGGTAAAATTTCATATTTAAATATCTGAAAACATGAAATTTAAGATTAAATCCTATGACCAGGAAATTTACCAAAATGTACTGTGAATTTGGTAGGGTCCTAAACCTGAGTGTTCCCTCTTTCCCACAAGGGTTCTTAATAATCACAGTCAAGATGACTAGAGCATTACCATAAGTCCTTATGGAACTCCAAATGGGCTGCATCATCTAATCATCAAAGGCTACGATAAGCCCATCACACCAGATGGTCTTCTGCTCTCTACCTAGTGTCCTTTTAAACAGGAAGTCAAATTCAAAATTTTCTTCATTTTCAAGGCACTCTGAACTGGATCTCAGATACCCAAACGGTTGCCCAAGGCTCCAGAATTAGGACCATGAATAGAATTCCAATCCTCAAGCACAATGAAGCCACTTTAAAACTCATTTGTGGAGCAGGCACAAAGTTCTAAGGCTGTGGAATAAACTCACAGGAGCTAACAATCACCTTAAATATCAAACTTTCCACTTGAAGAAAAAAAACCACTGCTTCTCTTTTTTTTGGTCTGCTGTGCTATGTGTTCTACTGAAGGCAATGTCAGTTTTCCCCTTAGAGAAGGGCTCACATGATAAATTCTAGTCACATCCTTTAGGACTGGTCTGCACTTAAAAGTTAGGTCAACCTAACTATGGCACTCAAGGATGTGAAAAATTCACACCCAGAGCACTGTATCTATGCTGACCTAATCCCCATGAGACGCAGCTAGGTTGATGGAAAAATTCTTCTGTGGCTCTAGCACTGCCACTCAGAGAAATTGATCACCTACAGAGATGGAAAAACCCTTCCATCATTGTAGAAAGTGTCTACACTATGGAGTTACAAAAGCACAGCAGTGGAGTCACTGTGCCACTGCACTGCAGCACCTGTAGCGTAGACAGGACTTTCTGGAAGTGCTCAAATACTACAGTGATGAGGGAAGTTTAAAAGCCTCGTCAAAAATGAATTGAGCAGAGTATTGTTCATCTTATTCTGCTGTAGCTTAGCAAAGCTATAAAAAGCATGAAGCGACAGAAGCCGCCTACCTGCACACTTTGGAAGACCACACAAGGTTGTTTTTGCAGCCAGAAGGACTAGAAACTTTAGAAGTAGCCTCCTGCAATCCTCTCCACTAGTGAGTGAGCAAGATCCTTTTCAAACCTTGTTAACCACAATAGTTCCTCCTGCATTTCAATCACTATGGCAAAAATGCAAACACAGCTAGTGTGAAATATTATAGACACAAGATTTAAGTTATTTCTGTGTAACATTGTAACTAGGTACGAACAGCCAAGATTACTGTAACCTAGAGTTCCTTGGAAGTATTTCTCTAGTTTTTCTATTTGATCATTTTGTGCATTTGACTGCAGCTTCTTTATAGTCAGCTTCACTGTTTCTGCAATATAAGTACTTACTTTTTCCTGTTGAAAAGACCTTTGTAAACATTAACAGGAGATCAGGAAAATTATAAGTCATTTGAATTAAGTTTAAGCAAAGAGGCCATTTAAAGGTTGATTTACCAGAAACTGGATTTTTCTAAAAATTAGTCTCAAACAATTTAAGTCAGTGTCCTTTTAAGACAAGTTAAAAGTTTATCTAGGAGGCTCTTCCATTCCATGGAATCCTGCTGGTGTGATAAAGAAAGAATATCTGCAGCCCTTTGTTTACCCTGGAATGGTGTCATAATTGCATTCATTTTTTTCTGGAATTCTAACAATAGCGTATCAGCAATAAGGCGGTTAGAACTACTAATTTTTCCATTCCTTATCCCCCTCCTATTTTTATTTTCCCAATGGACAGCAGATGCTATACAAGAGCTCTATCTCCCTGGTGACTGTATAGAATTTAGTCTTAACTCCCCTCCCTTACTAGATAGTTTTGCCATTAAAAAAAAAACCTCTCAATCTACTCAATACATTTTCCTGCACCTTGCACTTCAATTCTCAGGTCGCACTTCAGCTTCTCTGCTAAACATTTGACCATGAGGTGGCAATATAGCCATAAAAAGGACAAATTATAAACCAATGAATTGACTGCAATCACTCTTCTTGGGCAGCACACCAGCATGCTCACACTATCTTGATGAAGAAGTAGAATGCAAGAAACATGGTTTTTATCAGTGATTTTTCACAATCAAGCACACATTAATAAAAGTGTGCTTGCATCTGCTTCATGATCAGCAGCATTCTACCAATACTTTGGCAAAATGCTAAGAGTCAAAACGCAAAGGTTTTAACTGGTTTGAGATCAACTGCTTGTCTCCAGCTACTGGAGAAGTGAATTTAGCAGAAAAAGCTAAAGCAAGATTTGATCCTTCGAGATTCTATAACTAAGCAAAAGCAGAAACTGACAGGTCAGTGCAAGATGCAAAAGACTGAAAAGTCAAAGCTAAACTGAGCCCCACAAACTTATGGAAAAGAGACGATAGTCAGCCAGCAAGGATATAGAACTCTTGTGCTGTTCCTTCTGTTGAAAAAGGCTGTCAAATGAAAAAATGAGAGTCAGAAGGGTACAGTTACAATACATAAAGTTCTTACTTTATTAAGACATACCTTGGTAGTTTTATACATCAAGTGTTGACTTAATTCCAATGAATTTTTCTTTTGATGTCACTTCAAACAGAATTTAAGGAGACAGACATTAAAAATCAGCAGTAATTCTAAAAATGTTTATATTACATATCTAGAATATTTCATATTAGCAGCACCCCTCAGATTTTATTCATGTTCTTTAATCAGCAAGAACTTTAAAGTAATTAAACATGGGCTAAATAGAAGGGAGGGCTTTCTGAATTCCTTCCATCTTAAATTATAGGAACAAATTCTGTTTTTACCAATACCATTTTGGATTATATCATATGGTTTGTGAAAGTACTTTACAAGTACTTATGCTATAAAAGCAGTCTCCTCTCTTTTTTAAAGAGTTGTTACATTCTTACTCTTGGCCCCTTTGTTTCTCACCGCTCACACACACTCACACCCCCTCTCATATAGCCTTCCTTCAGCTGTCATCCACTTCAGCCACCATTTCTCTACTAACAACTAAGACTACGTTGTTAACAACAAAAAGAGAAGTTTATTACCTCAGGATAGCCAATGCTCATCAACTATTCTGCTGTAAAAACATAGTGGGAACAAGAAACTGTAGTTTTAAATTTATTGTGATTAAGTGAAGTCAACCACAGGCATGGATGTAATGCTGACCTCACCTAATTTAGGTTCGGTTAACACTACAAGTGCTTTGTTTCCATTTGGGATTTTGCAGCAAGATAACTATTGTAAATTAGTAAATCATGCATCTATTGCTCTCGTCTCCTCCATCCACACCTGTACATCAGCCCATCTCCCTGAAACCAACAATACCAAAACTCCTTTTCTTCCAACCACCTCACTATGCTTATGCTCCCTGTCACATCTGACACCACTTTCAGCCTCCCTGTCACAGACTCTTCATATGGTCATTTTTCACTCTTCCCTCTTCCTTCCTGCCCCTCCCCACATATAGCTTGTATCCAAATCCTGTTGCTTCTCCCCCTCCCCCAACATTTCTAGAAATCCAGCTTTTTTGTTCTGCCCATAAAACCAAGAAACCCTCAACGAGTTCTGCCTTCTCAACCCCAACACCCATCATCACCCCCCTTTCCAATTCACAGAAGACAGCTGCTTAGGTCACCTTACTATCTCATCTAACCAGGCCTTCTTTCCTCATTTTGGGTATGTCTTCACAACAACCAGAAGGTGTAATTCCCAGCAGGGGGTAGATATACATGTGCTAGTTCTGCTTGAGCTAGCATCTAACAGTATGGCCATGGCACCACAGGCTAGCTGCCCAAATACGTATCCAGGGAATCAGGCAGAATCATACTTGGGCAACTAATCTGATCTGCCACCCATCCCACCATGGCCACACTTCTATTTTTAATGTGCTAGCTCCAGTGCAGTTAGTACAAGTGTGTGTAACCATGCTAGGAATTACACCTCAGCAGCTATCCGAGTAGCAGCCGTGTTAGTCTGTATTCGCAAAAAGAAAAGGAGTACTTGTGGTACCTTAGAGACTAACCAATTTATTTGAGCATAAGCTTTCGTGAGCTACAGCTCACTTCAGCAGCTGTGTATACATATCCTTTGAATCCCTCCACTGGCTTTCCTTCCCCACCACAAATTTAAACTTTCCACCTTCAAGGCTATGTAACTCGGTCACTCCCCATTCAGACAACTTTATTCTTTAATATATCAAACACTCTTCACCTCTTGATGCCAATCTTGATACCTCATTTAGGATCTCGTCCAGGGCACCCCCTATGCACAGAATTACCTTCCTGAACCAGTTGCTTGGCCACTGGCTTTTCCTTCTTCAAATCCCTTGCTCAGAAATTAGCATTTTAAGTAAAAAACAAAGAAACTGACTTGTTCTACTCTGTGGCTGAAGTGGAGCCCACTAGTGCCAATCACCTCAACCACTTGCTTGCATTTTGCATCCCACTTAGTCCATAGGACACAAGCCCTTTGGGGCATGAATTGTTTCTTCCATAGATATATAGGTACAGCACCATGCACATTCCAACTACTATTGCAATAATTAAAAGTGTTAAGGTTATATAGGTCCTACTGACACACAACTATTAAAGAAACACACTTCTCTGCCTGTAGGAGTAGAGACTTGTATATAGATTTTTATTTTAAATGAGCAAGCCTGTATAGAGATCCAGAGAACTGGACAGATCAGACCTTGGTTCTATACCCAGCTCTTTCTTGCTGTATGACCTTGCCCAAGTCATGTCTCTGGACCCCCGTATACCCCTCCACTCTACACCTACCCTATTTATGTTGCCAGCTTTGGGCCATGAACGGTGTTACTCTGAATTTGTACAGAGCCTAGAACAATGGGGACATAATCTCAGTTGAATCTTGATTGTCCCATCTCGCTAACAGAACTGGAAGATGCTTACAAATGGCATTTAAACATTACAGGATCAGATCCTTATATGGGCAAGTTTCACTCTAGACCATTATTTGTGGGAGAGGTTATTATAATTAGTCTTGGCATTCAAGAATAAATGATGCTTTCTAGATTTCTGAACATTTCAAACTTACCCAAGTTCTGCTCCAAACCACTAGATATAGAGTTAGTCCAAGGGCAATTTTTTAAATCCAAAATTTCTTGGGGTCATCTTTGTTTAAAGGTTTATCCTTTCCCACATCCTCACCAACAGTTTGAAGCTTGCATACTTCGGTAATTTACATTTTTTTTTTATTGAAAAGGTTCAGGTGATTAGTCCATTATTTAATTTATTTGCTTCTGCTGTTTTCAAAAAAAGTTGTAGTTGTCTTTAGAAAATGATCTACTGCACATATGCTACAACAGCTTTTCAATCATTTCAGAAATTTTTGGTATGCACAGTTGGTCCATAAGTATAGCAACAGAACAAATACAGCTCTGAAGGAGCTGTGATGGTCTAATTGGCAATAACCTTTACGTTACATTTTCTTGACAAGATAAACCGAAACAGCAGTGAACTGCAGAATCTGCATATGGAAGCAAGCACATTGAATTCAAAGGAGTTGAAGGCGCAATACATTCAATAAGATATTGGTGGAGTGCTATTTGAAAATAAAATGTTACAAAAGTTGGAGAGTCTCTTCTACAATAGAGCCACACAAATCCAAAGCCAATACTGACAGGTTTCAGAGTAGCAGCTGTGTTAGTCTGTATCCGCAAAAAGAAAAGGAGTACTTGTGCTCAAATAAATTTTTTAGTCTCTAAGGTGCCACAAGTTCTCCTTTTCTTAAAGCCAATACTGACACTCCAGCCTTATTCATGACACTGTGCCTTGACACTGCAGACATCTCTGAGCAATGCGTGATCTCAGGTAATCTATGTTTATATGGTGCAATACCCAGGCTCAAGCAGATATGAAGGCAGAGAGAGAGCCTCTGTACTCAACATTCTTGTGTTTTGTCAGCTTGATCTTTTCTTAAGAGCCTTTTAAGATTATTTTCAAAATATATGAAAGAGTAGTTGATAAACCAGTTACCAATTAATCAACATTTTATTTAAAATGTAAAATTTCTCTATGGCATTTCTAAACTGTATTTGGCGACAAATGTTGGCTCATTTAGGAGTGTTAAGAGCCAACCACCACAGCAGGAATAGAAGGAAACATTATGACACTACTGACAACCAACCAGTTTAACAGACAGTGTGTGTTCATAAGTAACACACCAAGATTTGTTCAAAGCCTCCTCTAGATGTCTATTTATAGCCACCCAGCCTCTCTCCAATTTCCCTCAGCCCCTCCTCTTCCCAGAGCCAAGTCAAGGGAAGTTTAATGGATGCAATCCTGGGCCCTGAGCTGCAGAGCTGACAGGAAATTCTGCAGTTCCAATCCAATGATCCCATGTACCGCAACTGGAGATAGAGAAGACATGAGTGGTCTGACCCAAGTGGGAACCATACATAAAGGGTCACCCATAATCGCTACTCCATTAAGCGAACTTGTTTTCCCTTCATTTAGTGTCACTGCAGCACTCGTCCATACACATACACCAGGGTCCAAGTGCAAGATGTTTACTCCCTTCCCCAGGCAATCCATCAACTGCCTTAAAAAACAAAAAAGAGAAAGGTTTCAGAGTAGCAACTGTGTTAGTCTGTATTCGCAAAAAGAAAAGGAGTACTTGTGGCACCTTAGAGACTAGCCAATTTATTTGAGCATAAGCTTATTTGAGCATAAGCTGTAGCTCACGAAACCTTATGCTCAAATAAATTGGTTAGTCTCTAAGGTGCCACAAATACTCCTTTTCTTTTTACAGAAAAGAGAAACATTCCGTTCAGAGCTGACCCTGCACAACAGCAATGTCATCCATGTAGCATCTTCATGTTTTAATGCTACCTTACTACTGTATTTGATGGGGGTTTTTTTTATGAACTGGAGTACATATTTTTGGAATACTGTCCAAAAATAAATGATTGAAAAGGAGACTCCAGAACCCAACAAGAAGGTGTGTTTGTACATCTATAAAGCATAACCCAGACAGCTGGCTTCTTCTCTCTCACCAGCAACATCATCAAGAGCATTCACGCTTTGGTGAAGCTGGGTATTTCCTCCTGCATTTAGCACACACTGCAGCCCTAACTCTGCCATGTATCCCTTTACTCCCCCCCCTCCGCCCCCCAGACACCCCATGTACTTCCATCAGCCTGTAGTACCAGTACAAAACCTAATAAAGTGACAGCCCTGTGACAATTACAGCCCACCCTCCTCCCCGATCCAAAGCAGCCCTCTTTCCCCCATCTCACTGCGGACTGCAGCGAGGGGGGCGGGAGGGGGAGGAGGTAATTCCTCGGGGAAGGAGGAACGCCGACCAGGGGCAGCGATCGGGAATAATCCCGCAGGAAGGGGAGATAATCCCTGGGAGGGGTAGCACGGGATCAGAAAGGGGGAGAAGGGAGGCAGCAATAGGGAGAATAATCCCCTCGGGGAGGGAGGGCGGGAACAGATAAGCTCCAGGAGAGCAGAGAATGGGGGCTGGGGAGGGAGAGATAATCCGGAGCGGCCGGAGAATCGCTGGGGACACGGCAACAGCGAGTGGTCAGTCCCCACCTCGGGGGCAAAGGAAAACCCTCTCTCCCTCGCCGCGCTGCCATGTTCCCCCGCAGGTATGGGGCTCGGGGCGGGCCTGCGTGCGAGCGGCTCACACACGGGGCGGCTCGACCCCCGGAGGCAAAGCAGCCTCCTCACAGCGCCGAGGCCAGCTGGCCCCACTCGTTGCAGCCTCCCGCCGGCTGCGCCCGGCGGGGGAGAGGAGCGGGGCGGAGAGGTCTCCACCGAGACACCAGAATAGCAACAGGACCCCCTCCCCCGCGGCCTGAAGGGGAACCCCGTCAAACATCCCGCACCGACCCCACCGCGTGAGGGGGGCACTCACCGGCTGGCCCCGGCTCTTCCTCAGCGGGCACAGCTCAGCCCCATCTACAAACTCGGGCTCGGCCAGTCGGGTGAGGGGGAGTGCCCGGAAAGCCGGGCCGCCTCCTGCCGTTGCCCGCCAGCCGCCCCAACTCGTGCTCCAGCACGAGCGCTCCTTCCTCCCTCACAGCGCGCGCGGCCGCAGCCACTATGGCGCGTGAGCGCTAGCGGGGGCAGCGGTTGCGCTTCTGCCGAGCGCCCAACAGTTGCTCTAGCCAGAGAGCGCGAGCGCGAGCGCGCCCCCCCGCGGCTCCTTTCCGCGGGCCCCGCCCCTTTAACTCTTCGCAGCCCACGTGGCTCGGCCGACGTTTGGGAGCTTGCGCGCGCGGGCCGCCTCCTCTTCTTAGGGCGGCTCACGGGCCTGGTGGCCTCGCAGGAGGGAGCCGGGATCTAGTTGAGGGAGCGTCCCATGTATTAGGGCTGCAGGCCTTGGCCCCTTAAGGGAACGACAAATGGTGCGTTATGTTCATTGGCTGCAGCTGATGTTTGGCCCGACTATGGGCGGCTTCGTTCTGGAGCCGGGTGTCAGCGGGGTCACGCCCTTAATTAGGCTGTAAAAAAACAAAAAAAAAAAAAAACCTGCTGTGAATCGTGCCCTGCACACAGTGGGCTGGTGTGCACAGCCCATTTCCTGGATCCGAATAAGGGGGTGTGTGCACAGCCCATTAACCCCCCACTGGCTCTGCGCCTGGCTCGCTAACAGCAGGTTTGGGACTCCACTGTAATCCCCTTGGAATCAGTAGGGGTTACACCAGGGATTAATTTGGCCCGATGGGTGGGGATCAAACGTGTTTAGGGACCCAGATTTAGGGTTAACACACTCTTCTCTGGTTGGTGTCTCCCATTGGCTAGTTTGGCAGCTCCTTGCCTAGTATGCTTGATTTTGTGGGTCCCATTCTAAGGCATGGATCTTTCCCCATTCATTTTATAGGGAGCCTAGATGGCTAATGCAGGCTTTGTGAAGTACTGTGTGTTCCTCAGATTTTCTAGGTGCTTAAACGTTAGGCTCTGCGATGCTGAGCCCTGCAATGCCTAAGTCCCTTTGTGGATCCCACTCAATGTGCTTAGCCAGCCAGTGAGAGAGACTGGCAAATGGAAAGAATGGAAAATTGAAAATCTAATTTTCCTTTCAGCGTTTACTCGTTGTTTGCTTTTTGCATTTTACTCCATTTGAACAATGACAATAGACTAATTATATCACTGTGCCACAGAAACTTTCACCTTTAGGTTCTCATGGCTTGGGCCAACCTAATGCTGCAGTATCTGAGTTGCAAAGGCTGGGCCAATTTATATCCTTAGATTAGATATGCACGCAAAACTCCCATTGAAGCCAGTAGGAGTCATGTGCATGTAAAAGGAAAGAATTAGCCCCAATGCAGGAAAATATTTAAATCTAAAAAACAACCAAAAAAAAAAATACTACTACCTGTTTTCATTCAAACTTTAAAAAAAAAACAACTGTTAGTCTGTAAACCCATTTTTAAATTGAACATACATTTTGGACTTAATCTATCTGATTACTTTAAGAAAACCAGATAGAGTGATGAACACATGATCACTCTGTGTAATGGCTCAATGCAATTCACACTGGCTCTTGCAATGGAAGTAGTAAAGGGGAGGAGAAATAAGGGCTTACACAGTCAGAGCAATTTGGGGTAGAGTTCATTTGGAAAAAAAAAATTGGCTAGGTATTGATTTTCATTTAACAGATTGGGGTTGTGCTCTACCACTAGATAACGAACAAGCTGACTTTTTTGCAGCCAGAAGAGTCAAAGGAAGCAGTGTATATAGTGAACTCAGTAAAAGAAACTGTGAAGTAGCAGCTAGCATGTTAAAAATCTTTTTCACATTAACAAGTTAGTACACATAGTAAATATGATCTTGCCATTGTATGTGCAAGATCTTAGTTTAGGAGGCCAGGCTGTAAAAATTCCTCCTATAATTATTTACTATTTGAATTATAGTTGTAACCAAAGACTCCAATCAGAAGTGGGTCACTGTATTGGGAGCTGTACAAACTCGTGGGATGATGTTGTCCCTGCCTCCAAAGAGCTTACAATCCTCTCAGTTTCTCAGCAACGAAGAGTGGGAGCATGAATGGGGCTTAAAGACACCTTTATCCCCTCTTTCCCCCCCCTCCATCTTGCACTGAGTACCATTGGACTAGACTGGAGATTACAGCCATAAAAAGTTGTGGACTCAGTCCTCTGTGTTATGAGGAAATGGGCCTCATTTGGGTGGAATCATCTCTTTATTATGTCCAGTGCTCAGATACTCAGTACCCTTCTAAACATAATGAAAGAGAACAGGGTTTCTAGTTTTGTGGTAATTCTCTGTTAGTGTTACTAGTATAATGGTATATTTCTGTCTCTTCCCTTACCTAATACCCTTGGCATTGAGATAACAGAGGGAAAGGCATATATCCCCTTTATCCACCTATTATTGGAGCAATGCTTCCGTTGGTAGTATCTTTGGGGCACATTCTGTTCTGCTCCATGTAATTCCACCAGAGTCTGAATAATTGTTATAACTACTGATTTAGCTGTGAGATCCAGCTTTGGAAGATCCTGTCTTTTTGACAAAGTGTTCCCTGTGTATAATCCAGTTGTTGTGAAGCAGTGTGGTCAAATTGTTAAAGTGGGGGACTAGGCATCAGTATACTCTTTGGCTATGTTCCCATCTGTTCACTGACTCACTGTGCAACCAGTGTAAATCCTGTAATTTCTGTGCTTCTGTTTACATTTCTGTAGTATGGATATAATAATGCACACCTCGCAAGAGCTTTGTGAAGGTAAATTATTGAAGTACATTGAGATTTGTTTATGAAATACGGTTGTTATTACTTCTTAGATGAGTTCTAGTCTACTATCATGTTGGGCAGCCCATGGAATATGCTCCACTTGTCACATGATATTATACTGTAGTCAATACACCCACAATTACTTTGCCATATTTGCCAACATCTGGGTATTGGCTCCCTAGTTTATTTATTCTGCTGACATACTGCACAAGGCAATCATAATGAACCTTATTGATCTCTTTTTATGAGGTTCTTTATAGCAAAGGATCTAGCTAGGAGTTTGAGGCAGATAATATGAAGTGGTGTCTCATGAAATATCCTCCAAATTGATAATAAAAAAAGGTCCAGTGAAGTGCTATGAAGGTGTTAAGCAACATGAGTGTAATCTGCATTTGGTGAGAAATTGCACAATTTTAGGAGTTTTTAGCTGGAAAGAAAAATAAGTCAAAGGAGTCATTAACATTATTAAGGATAAAGTAAATATTGACCAAATTTCTCCTTTTATCTGACCCAAAATGGGATAATTAGGGGAACATTCAGTTATATTAAAAGGCAGAATGTTTTGAACAAATAAAAGAGAATATTTCTTTATAAAATATAAAGTCTGTTTATTTAGGCTCTTTCACATATTCCATCAATGTGGTATTTTTACATGTGGAATTCAACTCCACAGGAGGAGGTAATCAAGACAAATATTGTGGCTAGATTTTTTAAAGGGTTGGATAATTTCATGACTGCTTACAATATTGGTAACTGGGCAAGCTGCTAATCAAATCTCATGCTTCAGAACACTAATTCCCTGTGGGATCAAGAAAGGTTCTTTCGCCTATATACAATATTGCACAATTAGCTAGCCTTGTTATTGGGATAGAGTAGAGGGGAAAAATGCCTTCTTCTAAAGCAACAAGTATTGCTACTCTTGGCAGTAGGATGCCATACTTGTTGGACTAGATGGGACAGCAGGCCAGATAGACAAAAGATCAATGATCTTTTGTGCCTGTTCTGTTATTCCTCCCTGGATCATCTGTTAGGTCCAGTATTTTAAGGATATAATAACCAAGATTTTTTAAAATTACTTTCCTCTCTGGGCATTACTGCTTTCAGACATCAATGTTGCCAAATATCTGTCAGAAACCTTCCCCAGTAGGGCTGGGCAGGCCAGCCAACTCAAAAATAGCAGGCATTGATTGGACTCAAGAATGGCAATGATTAAGAGTTTGCAGGTGGCTTTTCCTCAACTTTTGCAATATATATTATCATCTGTTTAGGTCAGTATTGGTATAGAATCTGCCAAAAACTGCTTCCCTGTGGTGGCTCAAGCAGAAACTCCTAGTTCCAAAATGATGATCAGCTGTTTTAGCTAGAAGCTAACGTGACATGTGTTTGGAATATTTAGCTGTAGAAGTACTGTTCATTTTCTTTAATTGCATGAACATATTGTTGTAGGTGTTCTGTCTGTATACTTGGATTTTATTTTCCTTCAATGCATGCAGCAGGGAGACGATGTTATTTCTAAGTGAAAATATTTTGCTATTTCTTTGTGCAAGAATGATATTCTCTACGTGAATGTGGCAGTCCTTTACTATTTTGTATTAGATGTGGAAGGATTAGAATTAAAGCACTGAGTGTCTTGGAAGTCCACATTCCAGAAGGAACTTCATCTCCACAAGCTATACCTTACACAGTGTAACTGGGAAGTGCTCATCCTTGATCTCTACCCCCAAATATATTAATTTTAAACATATAAATTATTCTCTAATGTATAACTCTGCTCCTCTGTGCACAGCCCACATACATTCTCAGCTCACACAGTTTAGAATAAAAAACTAACCCCTTTCTTGGGGTTGGCTTTATTGACAAAGAGATTAGCATGAGATGACATGACATAAAATTAATCTCAAGCTTTATCCCTAGATGTGGATGCTTCAGGGATTCATACCTGAGGATTACACAGTCAACATCCTAGATTCTCTCTTTATAGACAGCCATTCTCACCTTATACCCATGTAGGACATTAAACCACCTGCCTCAGCAAACCCCCTTAAGCCTCCCAAAAGGATCAACATCTAATAAGAGAGTGGGGTATTTCAGGCAAATATTGCCAGCCTGTTACACACATATTCGGTCTAATTAGATGAAAGGCACTGAAGTTGTGTTTAAAAGGAAGGGATATAGTTAAGTATGCCATATGCTATGATGAATATTCTTCTTTCCCGTCTTTCACCTTTCCCCAAGATATGTGCATGTTTTAGCACGGAACAAAGAATATCCACAGAAAAGCATAACCATAAAAAATTCTTTACATGCTATTCCATTCGGTCTTGGATCCTGTCAGAGGGAATCACCCCTCTCTGTCCTTCTCTGATAATTGTGCAGCGGATAACAAACTATCTGATTACTTGTAACTTGCAACTGATGAAGTGTTGTCCATACCTTATAAAAAAACTAGATGAAAAAAAAGCACAGAAAATAAATAATGGGTGCTTTGAAAGAAAAAGTGAACATTTTTAAAAATGGCTAAATTGTAGAAAATTAGTTTAATGGAAAACAGAAACTAAAAAAGAATGAGGAAAAAATAGTCAGATAAAGGACCCCCCCAAAAAAGGTGAAATATGAAAATGAATGAAGAACAAAGGGAAGGGAAACATGGTAAATTAACCTTGACAAATAATTTTTATAATACTATCTTCAATTTTATAGCACTTTTCATCTAAAAAAACAGGGATAATTTCACTTCCAACCTGAAGTATAACAACCCCAGGAAGAAAGCTTGGCAGTTGCCTAATAGGACACAGCAACACTTCAGAACAGTTCAAGAAAGGAAGTGAAGAAGAATATGATGTTTAATTGAACCTGCAGAGAGAATTTAGGTACGTAGAATGTAATCATCCAAATTGGAATTTGGACAGGACCCCAAAATTCACTCCTGAACTCTTACAAAACTGCCATCTGTTCTCTAACCATGAGCGATGAGGGCCATTTACTTCTCATTCAGTTGTCAATTTAAGCCAAAGACCTTCATGTGGTGATTTGGCATTATCACATTGGGCTTTAGGATCCGATGGGTTCTTAAATGAAAATTTTGTAGGGGGCAATGCACAACAAACAATCTATTTATCAAAAGTGTTTAAGGCATTACATATCAAGGCAATTGATTGTTTTAGGCTTGAAGTAACTGTGGTGCCATAAAAAAGATTAGTCATCTGCTGTCCACCAATTGTTGACCTGTCATCCCAAAGCCTCTGCTCATATACATTCCTGTCACTTTCCATCTGCATTGTCTCTATTCAAATCATGAAATACTATAAAAATGCTCCCCATAATCAACTTTTTAGGTTCAAGATAAAAATTAGAGGAATGAACAGGTTGGATTATGAACAGGAGGCTGCCAGGCAACTCCCCAGCACGACATTCTACAGGTCACTATCCTCTGACCCCACTGAGGAGTACCAAAAGAAAGTACACCATCTGCTCAAGAAACTCCGTGCTACAGCACAGGAACAAATCTACACAGACACACCCCCAGAGCCCCGACCAGGGGTATTCTATTTGCTACCCAAGATCCATAAACCTGGAAACCCTGGACACCCAATCATCGGCACTCTTACAGCAGGATTATCTGGCTATTTGGACTCTCTCCTCAGACCCTACGCTACCAGCACTCCTAGCTATCTTCAAGACACCACAGACTTTCTGAGGAAACTACAATGCATTGGTGATCTTCCTGAAAACACTATCCTGGCCACCATGGATGTAGAAGCTCTTTATACCAATATTCCACATGAGGATGGACTACAAGCTGTCAAGAACAGTATCCATGATGAGGCCACAGCACACCTGGTGGCTGAGCTTTGTGACTTTGTCCTCACCCACAACTATTTTAGATTTTGGGACAACTTATACCTTCAAGTCAGTGACACTGTTATAGGTACCCGCATGGCCCCACAGTATGCCAACATCTTTGTGGCTGACTTAGAGAAACGCTGCCTCAGCTCTCTTCCCCTAGCGCCTCTCCTCTACTTGCACTACATTGATGACATCTTCATCACATGGACCCAGGGGAAGGAGGCCCTTGAAGAATTTCACCTGGATTTCAACAATTTCCACCCCACCATCAATCTCAGCCTGGACCAGTCCACACAAGAGATCCACTTCCTGGACACTACAGTGCAAATAAGTGTTGGTCACATAAACACCACCCTATACTGGAAACCTACAGACCGCTATACTTACCTACATGCCTCCAGCTTCCATCCAGGACACATCACATGATCCATTGTCTACAGCCAAGCCCTAAGATACAACCAAATTTGCTCCAATCCCTCAGACAGAGACAAACACCTACAAAATCTTTATCAAGCATTCTTAAAACTACAATACCCACCTTGGAAAATGAGGAAACAGATTGACAGAGTGAGACGGGTACCCAGAAATCACCTACTACAGGACAGGCCCCACAAGGAAAATAACAAAACACCACTGGCCATCACATACAGCCGCCAGCTAAAACCTCTCCAGCACATTATCAACGATCTACAACCTATCCTGGAAAACGATCCCTCACTCTCACAGACCTTGGGAGACAGGCCAGTCCTTCCTTACAGACAGCCCCCCAACCTGAAGCAAATACTCACCAGCAACTACACACCACACCACAGAAACACTAACCCAGGAACCAATCCCTGTAGCAAACCTCGTTGCCTACTCTGTCCCCATATCTACTCTAGTGACACCATCAGAGGACCCAACCACATCAGCCACACCATCAGAGGCTCATTCACTTGCATGTCTACTAATGTTATATATGCCATCATGTGCCAGCAATGCCCCTCTGCCATGTACATTGGCCAAACTGGACAATCCTTACGTAAAAGAATAAATGGACACAAATCAGACATCAGGAATGGTAACACACAAAAGTCAGTGGGAGAACACTTCAGTCTTCCTGGACATTCGATAACAGATTTGAAAGTAGCTATACTTGAACAAAAAAACTTCAGAAACAGACTTCAAAGAGAAACAGCAGAACTAAAATACATTTGCAAATTTAACACCATTAATTTGGGCTTGAATAGGGACTGGGAGTGGCTGGCTCATTACAGAAGCAGCTTTGCCTCTCCTGGAATTGACACCTCCTCATCTGTCGTTGGGAGTGGACTACATCCACCCTGATCGAATTGGCTCTGTCAGCACTGGTTCTCCACTTGTGAGGTAACTCCCTTCTCTTCATGTGTCAGTATATTTATGTCTGCATCTGTAACTTTCACTCCATGCATCTGAAGAAGTGAGGTTTTTACCCACGAAAGCTTATGCTCAAATAAATCTGTTAGTCTTTAAGGTGTCACCAGACTTCTTGTTGTTTTTGTGGACACAGACTAACACGGCTACCCCCTGATGCTAGAAAATTAGGGGAATTCTAAAAACTGTTGTATCTTCTCAGTAGCTATAAATTTGTTTTTATTACCATATGTGATTCAAACTAGCCTATGGAGAGTGTATAAATTCAATGACATTCTTCCTCAGGAGTGGCAAGATGAGCTCCAGAAGATTTTCTAACTGAAAATATTGTGTGTATGCCCCTAGAAGTACTTGAATATGTCATTTAATGCATATGACTCATTCATTTAGTTTAGATTAAAATTTTCCTGTCTCATACAAATCTGGTATTATCCCAGTGTTACTTCTTGAACATCATTAACATGAAATTTGTTGGATCATGAAACTGAGGAAATGGGTAGTGTTTAGAGGCGGGAACAGGAAGTCCGGGTTCTTGGATCCTATTCATAATTCTTCCACGGATTCTGTGTGAGTATACAAGTCACTAAGCTCTCCAGTTAACTGCCTCAGTTGATTCATTTGCAAAATGGTCTACAATTACACTACCCTGTATCTATCTCATAAGATTGTTAGGCAGCATAATTGATGTTTATAAAGGGTTCTGTGATCCTGGGATGAATGTAATAGTATCATTTATGTTAAAGAAATCAGCCTGGATTCATTTTATTCAGGTTCTTGTACTGCACCATTCACTGTGATGTCCAAATACCTTCCAATGTTAAAAATAAACAAGGTGACTAATGTTGATCATGTGTTCTCTCTGCATTTCTCCCTTACAGAGGCAATGGTATATAATGGGGTATTGAATTAATTAATTTAAATATAAGCAATATGCTCTGTGTTGCTATGCAGGAAAGCTTGGTAAAAGGGGAAGGATAGTCCAGTGGTTAGGAATTAGGAGATCTAGGTTCAAGTTCCTGCTCTGCCACAGACTTTCTACGTGACCTTGCATGGGTCACTTAACCTCTGTGCCTCAGTTCCCCAGCTGTAAAATGGGAATAATAGCACTTCCCTACTTCACAGAGGTATTGTGAGTATAAACACTTTACAGATTGTGAAGTGCTCGGAAACTATGATGAGGGATGCCATACAAGTACTTTAGATAGATAAAAGAAGGGGGATTTACATTTGGACCACAAAGAAATGAGGTTTGTGTTTACTTTTAGGATCTAATTCACCATTACCCTGCACCATATGTAGTCATTTACAGCACTGCAGTAAGTACCAAGTGAGAATGGTACCAGAGCAGAACAGTAGTGTTTTAAGCCAAATTTGCACTGGTGTAAATAGTTACAAAAAGTGTAGGACAATGGTGAATAAGGCTTTCTGGTCCAGCAGTAGTGAATTTCACAGTTGTGGGGTAGGTCCTGAGAAAGCCCTGTCTCCAGCCCATACAAACTTCACCCTGGAGGTTGATAGTTCCATTGTTCCAGAGGGGCAGAATTGTCAAGGGCTATCCACGTCATCATAGAAGCTTTGGTATCTATTTTTTGTTGTGTTCCTTCTTTGGGCTCTTGTTGCATATTTTGCAATCTTTTTCGGCCTCAATGAGGTGGAGATCTCTGTGGTACTCAAATCTGAATATAATCACTTCCAACGAGTGCAGCAACTCCTTTCTTTCAGCAACATTTCCTCAGTTCCGACAAATAACAGCTCACTAAAAATATTAATGAATACAAAGATCCTGATTCTCATTTGCACTAAGGTCTCTTTTATACTCTCAGAATGTTGTATAGGGCCTTTAGTGTAAATAAGAATCAAGCCCCCAGAAGCCTTTTTTCATATTCAGTAGAATCAGAGCACAAAGGCAAAGACTTTAAATTAAAAAAAAAAAAAACTTGGGGAAGTCAAATCATTTGTGGATCTCAGCACATTAGAAAAGCTACAGTTTGGTGGCCAACGTGAATGGACTTAGTTCACTTCCTAATAGATTGGTGTCCACATTACAAAAACAACAACACAAAACCATCACAAGCTAAAGTAAAACTAATAAGGATTAGGAATCATCATGTTTCGGGGCAAAAAGTTAATCATCAGCTGTGGTCAGGAAGAAATATACACCCCCGTTACATAATAATGCACAATATTAGTATCCTCAGGAGTGCATACCCCTCTTCACTCTGCTGCAAATACATGTGCCTGCAAAAGGCAGCTCCTTTCCAGATCTGCTTGACCTGCCTCAAATCTTCTCAAGTCATAGTATATTGTTCTGCATCCCTACAGCTCCCTGGGATGCCAGGGAAAGAATTAAGCGCCTAATGAAAATCTTATAGAAGATGATGATCTTCAGTAGCAAGCGTTGCTGTCTGTTCCCTGTTGTCTGCCCTGGCAAATTAATTTAAAGGGAACCACAAGCAGATCTGGCAAGAATGACAGCAGTGTCAGAGGAGATTTTCTGCCTGAATGAAGAAAGAAAGAAAAGAAAATCAGGGGAGGCAAAATACGAAGCAATTTTCAAAGCTAAACACTTTAGAGAGGAAATAAAAGAAAGGCTTAGGATAGGTATTTTACTGTATCTGACTTTCACATATTTAAAAAGTGTTCATTTTAATTACAATCACATTTAAGGACCAAATTCTCACTTCAGTTAGGCATGACATCATTGGGGGCTGCAAGTGTATATCCAGTGAAAAAATCTGGCTCAACTCTGCATACTTTTCCTACTTACTTTTCTCTTAAATTTCCATATACTTTTTTAAGGGTCAGAACCTGTGGATTTAGGATGCAGGCCAGTTTGTCCTAAATGTACTTTAGAACAGAGGTTTGAGGGTTTTTAGGCAAGTTTTCAGAGAACCAAATTAATTTTGCAAACACAGTTGTAGATGCAAGTTGTAAAATACAGAAATCTAACTACCTGGATTACCCAATCGAGTTAGCTTGGTGTATAAACCCTACTGTTTTTTCCTACAGTTAGTTTCAGGCATGAAATTAGAGGCCAGTTGTGAAGACTTGGCTAATAAGGACCAATTTTGCCCTTACATACACAGGTATAACTCCCATTACAGCATCAATCTCATTATGAGGTGTACCCATGAAAGCCAAGGTGGAGTTGGATTCTCTCATCCCTTTGTGCCAACTATTCTCATGCAAGTGGGCTGCAAAGCAGCTGCATGAATCCATGGGGAATACCCACAGTGCCAGGAACCTTCTGTGGGAGCCACAGAACAAGCTATGCATACCTTTTCCCTAACAGGAAGCCATGGCACAAGGAGCTTTTCAGGGCATTCTTATGCCCTAGTTATTCTCCACGGCTGCAGTGGCCTATAGGTACCATTGCAGTAGGAGCAAAAGTTAGGGCAGCTGTAGCCTGCACTGAGGGTCTAATTGATCATTTGGCAGTCCTCTGAATAGGAGAGGTGAAAGCCCTCCAGTCCTTTGCAAGTGCTGACACAGGGTTGAATTCCCTTGTTAATGTTTATATCCCACAGTTATGAAATCTATTACCTTTTCACATTCAGAGACTAATCTGAGTTTTTAAATCAAAACTGAACAGAGTATGTCTGATGCTTTATATTGCATTGAGTTTAGGAAACCCTGGGATTATTTACCTTAAAAAATACATATTAATTTATAGTCAAAACAGCCCTGTTTTAGTGTTTTATAATATTATCTCCCCTTTCTCCACCCTTTTGTCTGTCTTGTCTATTTAGATTGTAAGCTCTTCAGGGCAAGGGCTGTCTACAGCTGTGTATTGGGACAGTGCCTAGCATGATGGGGCCCTGTCTTTGGTCAGTTCCTAGGCACTATCATAAAAATAATAGAATGTAATATTATTTTGAATGATTTTTTCCTTGTTTTTTTAGTCATGTCACCTAAATGCTCACTTTGGTTCCCCCTTCTTCTTTTCAGACTTCCTGCTCTGACTCCAGGCTTCAGCAGATTTCTACCTGGCATCAGTGCTTGTGTGGTTTCAAAAGCACTTCACCCACCACAGTGCTTCTTTTCAACATTTGGTTGTTTTTTTTAATTAATAAAAGTCAAATTGTGAGGGGTCTTTAAAGCTCAGGGTTTTTTTAAAAAATAAAAAGTTAAAAGCTGTAAAGTCAGGAGGGATAGTTTCTGAAAGTCACAGTTGAGCTAGTGCCATCAAAGGAATAGAAAGATCATTTTTTCAGCAGAGACTGTCAGTGGCTTTTAATGCTCCCTCATCTATGGCTGCGTCAAGATTGATTTTCATTTCTCGTTAGAGAAAAAAATCTAGAGAATCAAACGCTTTTCACTAAAATGTGAAAGTTAAAAGCAGCAGTGTCCTGGGTACAGAACTGTTCAAAGCTGTGCTGGGTAATATTGGTAACTATTTGCCATGTAATTGTGTATCAGCATTCAACCTAAAGGATCCTAAAACACTTTATAAACTGATACACATGTTGTATAAAGGCATTATTTCATTTTACCACAGAATACAGTAACCTGCAGGGGAGATGCAGCAGCAGTGAGCAGCTGTTCTACACAATACTTTAGGACAGGGTGTGAAGAAGAATACCCTAATTCAAATGAAACTACAAGTTGATTTTAGGAAGGAGGTAAGTAATTTGGCTGGGTCACTCAGGGGTTAACATTTCTACTCTTACAAATACTGCTATCTGTTTTTAATCACTGCAAGTACTCAGGTTCCTTATTTTACATCTTAGGCAGATGACAGAGGACCAGATCCTCAACTGTGGCCAAAGAAAGCACAGCAGAACTTGTGTGTGTGTGTGGAGGGGTGACCTTAAGGCACTTTCATAGTCCTCTAATCATTGTCCAGCTGTGCGCTGGAATATGTTAGAACCTGAATGCAACTGGGGATTACCATGGTGCAGGGAATCCCCAGCCATGACCACTGTTTTATGGTCCCACCTTTTACTGTGGGAGGAGAGTGCTGCAGGAGCCGTTACACCAGCTATGCAACCCAATGGATCACCCATGCTGGAGTGATCCTCCTGTAACCATCTACAGTCAAGGTTTGTAGAAATTTTGGTGGTGCCCAGAACCCGCCCCTGCCCAAACTCCGCCCCCACAAACTCCGCCCCCCACAAACTCCGCCCCCCACCTGCCAAGGCTCTGGGAGGGAGTTTGGGTGGGGGAAGAGGTCTGGGGTGCAGGCCCTAGGCTGGGGCAGGGGATTGGGGTACAGGGTGCAGGCTCTGGGAGGGAGTTTGGGGATGGGAGGGGGTGCAGGGGTGAGGGCTGTGGCTGCAGATGAGGGGTTTGGGATATGGGAGGGGCTCAGGGCAAGAGTAGGGGTGTAGGTGGTGAGGGCTCTGTCTGGGGCTGTGGGGTTTGGGGGTTACAGAGGCTCAGGGCTGGGCAGAAGGTTGGAGTGCAGGGGGATGAGGGCTCTGTCTGGGGCTGGAGATGAGGGGTTTGTGGTGTTGGAGGGGGCTCAGGGCTGGGGCAGAGGGTTAGAGTGCAGGGGGATGAGGGCTCTGTCTGGGGCTGGAGATGAGGGGTTTGGGGTGTTGGAGGGTCTCAGGGCTAGGGTAGAGGGTTGAGGGTGTGGTGGGGGGATGAGGGCTCTGGCTGGGGGTGTGGGCTCTGGGGTGGGGCAGGGCTGCGGATGAGTTTGGGGTGCAGGCAGGTTGCTCCGGGACAGGGGCCAGAGAGGAGGACTCCCCCCACCCCTTTCTCTACAAGCAGCAGCGAGTTCTGGGGGAGGAGCCCCTCTTTCCCACCCCCCCCCCAGCAGCACATTCACCCCCACCACTGTCACTGCATGTGCTCCTAGGGCCCCTCTCAGGTCCAGGAGTCTCCCTCGCCTCCCCCGTGGTGGGTGCTGGGGGGGTGCTGTGTGTGCCTCCTCCCCTGCTGTTGCCCCTGACTGTAGCCTCACTTTTGGGCCAATGGCAGCATGGCATAAAGTGGCCCTAATGCAGGGAAGAATCTGGGTCACCAACTTCAGAAACACAATCTCCCATGCCAAAATTTTGGTTCAGTGCTGCTTCTGAGGGAGGTGTGCCATCTACTGAATCACCTATGCCACTTCCTGCAGAACGTGGTATTCCTTGGAGGTCTCCCATTCAACTATTGATAAGATAGGCAGTGCTGGGCTTTGTCAGAGCTAACAGGCTCACTGCACAAGATGTAAGTAGAATTGAGGCTTGAACATAGCCTAAAACAGCCAATGTATAAATCAAGATTTAAAAATCCAGGTAGTTATAAGAATAAAAGAATGGCCATACTGGGTCAGACCAAAGGTCCATCTAGCCCAGTATCCTGTCTTCTGACAGTGGCCAATGCCAGGTGCTTCAGAGGGAATGCACAGAACAGGTAACCACCAAGTGATCCATCCCCTGTCGCCCATTCCCAACATCTAGCAAACAGAGGCTAGGGATACCATCCCTGCCCATCCTGGCTAATAGGTATTGATAGATCTATCCCCCATGAAGTTTTCTAGTTCATTTTTGAACCCTGATATAGTCTTGGCCTTCACAACATCATCTGGCAAAGGGTTCCACAGATTGACTGTGCATTGCATGAAGAAATACTTCCTTTTGTGTGTTTTAAACCTGCTGCCTATTAATTTCATTTGGTGACCCCTAGTTCTTGTGTTATGAGAAGCAGTAAATAACACTTCCTTATTTACTTTCTCCACACCAGTCATGATCTTATAGACCGCTATCGTATCTCCCCCTAGTCATCTCTTTTCCAAGCTGAAAAGTCCCAGTCTTATTAATCTCTCCTCATATGGCAGCCATTAGATACCCCTAATAATTTTTGTTGCCCTTTTCTGAACCTTTTCCAATTCCAATACATATTTTTTGAGATGGGGCAACCACATCTGCATGCAGTATTCAAGATGTGAGCGTATCATGGATTTATATAGAGGCAATGTGATATTTTCTGTCTATCTATCCCTTTCTTAATGATTCCCAACATTCTGTTCCCTTTTTTGACTGCCGCTGCACATTAAGTGGATGTTTTCAGAGAACTATCCAATGACTCCAAGATCTCTTTCTTGAGTGGTAACAGCCAATTTAGACCCCATCATTTTGAATGTATAGTTGAGATTATGTTTTCCAATATGTATTACTTTGTATTTTTCAACATTGAATTTCATCTGCCATTTTGTTACCCAGTCACCCAGTTTTGAGAGATCCTTTGAAGCTCTTTGCAGTCTGCCTAGGACTTAACTATCTTGAGGAATTTTGTATCTTCAAATTTTGCCATCTCACTGTTTACCCCTTTTTCCAGATCATTTATGAATATATTAAATAGGACTGGGCCCAGTACAGATCTCTAGGGGACACCACTATTTACCACTCTCCATTCTGAAAACTGACCATTTATTCCTGTCCTTTGTTCCTTATCTTTTAACCAGTTACCAATCCATAACAGGATCTTCCCTCTTATCCCATGACAGCTTACTTTGCTTAAGAGCCTTTGGTGAGGACGCTCATCAAAGGCTTTCTGAAGATCTAGGTACACTATATCCACTGGATCCCCTTTGTCCACATGCTTGTTGTTCCTCTTAGAGAATTCCAGTAGATTGGTGAGGCATGATTTCCCTTTACAAAAACTATGTTGACTCTTCCCCCAACAAATTATGTTCATCTATGTTTCTGACAATTTTCTTCTTTACTGTAGTTTCAACCAATTTGCCCGGCACTGAAGTCAGGCTTACTGGCCTTTAATTGCTGGGATCACCTCTGGAGCCCTTTTTAAAAATTGGTGTCACATTAGCTATCCTCCAGTCGTTTGGTACAGAAGCTGATTTAAATGATAGGTTACAGACTACAGTAAGTAGTTCTGCAATTTCACATTTGGGTTCCTTCAGAACTCTTGGGTAAATACCATCTGGTCCTGGTGACTTATTACTGTTTAGTTAATCAAATTGTTCCAAAACCTCCTCTAATGATACTTCAATCTGTGACAGTTCCTCAAATTTGTCACCTAAAAAGAATGGCTCGGTTTGGGAATCTCCCTCACATCCTCAACCGTGAAGACCGATGCAAAGAATTCATTTAGTTTCTCCACAATGGCCTTATTGTCCTTGACTGCTCCTTTAATATCTCAATCATCTAGTGGCCCCACTGGTTGTTTAGCAGGCTTCCTGCTTCTGATGTATTTAAAAAATAATTTGCTATTCCTTTTTGAGTCTTTGGCTAGCTGTTCTTCAAAATTTTTTTGGCCTTCCTAATTATATTTTTACATTTCATTTGCTAGAGTTTATGTTCCTTTCTATTTTCCTCACTAGGATTTAACTTCCACTTTTTAAAGGATGCCTTTTTGCCTCTCACTGCTTCTTTTGCTTCGTTGTTTAGCCACGGTGGCACTTTTTTGGTTCTTTTACTTTTTTGGTTTTTTCATTTGGGGTATACATTTAAGTTGAGCATCTATTATGGTGTGTTTAAAAAGTTTCCACGAAGCTTGCAGGGATTTCACTTTTGGCGCTGTACCTTTTTAATTTCTGTTTAACTACCTCATTTTTGTGTAGTCCCTCTTTCTGAAATTAAATGCTACAGTGCTGGGCTGCTGTGAAGTTTCCCCCACCACAGGGATGTTTAAATTTAATTATATTATGGTCACTATTTCCAAGTGGTCCAACTATATTCACCTCTAGAACCAGATCCTGTGCTCCACTTAGGACTAAATCAAGAATTGCCTGTCCTCTCGTGGGTTCCAGGACTAGCTGCTCCAAGAAGCAGTTATTTAAGGTGTCAAGAAACTTTATCTCTGCATCCCGTCGTGAGGTGATATGTACCCCATCAATATGGGGATAGTTGAAATACCCCATTATTATTGAGTTTTTTATTTTAATAGCCTCTCTAATCTACCAGAGCATGTCACACTCACTATCACCATCCTGGTCTGGTGGTCGGTAATATATTCCTACTGCTATATTCTTATTATTAGAGCATGGAATTATTATCCATAGAGATTCTATGGTACTGTTTGGTTCATATAAGATTTTTACTTCATTTTATTCTATGCTTTCTTTCACATATAATGCCACTCCCCACCAGCATGACCTGTTCCGTCCTTCCGATATATTTTGTACCCTGGTATTACTGTGTCCCACTGATTATCCTCATTCTACCATGTTTCTGTGATGCCTATTATCAATATCCTCATTTAAAATGAGGCATTGGTATATAAGCTCTTTAAAAACTTGTCATTTTTTAGCTGTCTGCTATTACATGATGTAATTGAATGGGACTTTTTTTCATTTGACTGGTTTCAGAGTAACAGCCGTGTTAGTCTGTATTCGCAAAAAGAAAAGGAGTACTTGTGGCACCTTAGAGACTAACCAATTTATTTGAGCATGAGCTTTCGTGAGCTACAGCTCACTTCATCGGATGCATACCGTGGAAACTGCAGCGTCTGCTGCAGTTTCCACGGTATGCATCCGATGAAGTGAGCTGTAGCTCACGAAAGCTCATGCTCAAATAAATTGGTTAGTCTCTAAGGTGCCACAAGTACTCCTTTTCTTTCATTTGACTGTTTCTCAACAGATCCTACCTGTATTTTATCATCTTTCATCCTCTCCTCCTTACTAGGACATAGAGAATCTCCATTAATAGATCCTCCCCTAAGGGATGTCGCTGTCCGAACCACGTGCTCCTCCATACCTATTGGCTTTCCCCCAGCCCTTACTTTAAAAACTGCTCTACGACCTTTTTAATTTTAAGTGCCAGCAATCTGGTTCCATTTTGGTTTAGGTGGAACTCATCCTTCCTGTATAGGCTCCCCCTTTCCCAAAAGTTTCCCCAGTTCCTAATAAATCTAAACCCTCCTCCCTACCCCATCGTCTCATCCACGCATTGAGACACCTCATTTAAATAGCTTAAAATAAAAGTTAAAAAATTGAGATTCACAGTTTTTCTATCAAAATGAATGTTGACTTCCAGTATCTGCCAACCTCAGGTATCTACCAATGGCAAAGCCATTCACATGGATGGATACCCTCTCTGTTCTCTTTAGCAACACAGCTTTTGTAGTGCCTTTCACCTTTTGATGTCCTGGAAATTCTTCTTAGGAGGGAGGTGGGGCATCATATCACTGTGGTGGAACTGGCATAAATTAATGCTGACAGGGTTAAGGAGGTGCTTCTGGGTCACCACTGAAAGCAGGCCATAGAGCTGACATTCCCTGCTCTGCATCCATCCGCTTATCAGGATCTGCAGCTGTTCGCTCTCTTCCACTTGCAGAAGCAGAAGGGAACATATGGCTCAGTATATTCATATTTTACATCTCACCCTTCTTTCCCTGTGACCTGTTTAAGAGAATGTATCAAAAATCTTGCCTTTTTCAATTGAATTTGGAGATGACTATTCCCGGGTACAAATTGATGGTGTCTGTTCTGCTTAGTATTTTTTAAAAAAAATTCTTAACCCAATAGACAAACATAATTTGGGACCACTTCTGGTGCATCAAGTTTAAAGTACAAATTTTAAAAAGTCATTACAAAGAGTAAACTAAATTCCCCCTTCCTTTTACTATAATCTATTCTTTTCATAAAATAAAGATGCATTCAATGAAATGCACACAAAATAATTTTCAAAATTTCATTATAGACATCCCTTGGTAAATACAAAGATCTGTATTATTACAGCAATTAGACACAACAAGGAATAGGTTAATTGGTCATTAATACACTTCTTGGGTGGTTGAAGTTACTCGGCCTTTTGCTTCACAATGCACATAAGGCACATTTTAATAGGCCATTAAAACATGGCTTGTTATGTCTTATTGCTGAAGTAATCTATTATTTGAATTAACAAGAACTGTGCTAGCAGTTCTTTTGGAATGAAACAAGTGGTATTCAGATGAGACCATATTTAATGCTTTTTGCCTGGGAAATGAATGAGAGCACTGTTCTCCAAATATGCTGCTCTCCATTTACAGTTGGGAAAACCAGAAAAGTCTAGTGTTTCTCAAAAGGTCTAGAACTTTTTGGAAAGATTTTGAGTCAGATTGTCCCCTCTACCTCAGTGGGGTAAGTGAATGACTCAATGCATAGATACTTCAGCTATGAACACTAAAGAAAAACCAAGGATGGATGGATAAATGGATAGGCAGGCATAGAAGGAATAGGAAACTTGCCCGCCACAACACCATTCTCCCCACTTCCTCTGGAGTTTTGTAGGTTGGGCCTCTGTAATACTTGAACATGAGAGAGAATGGATAAGGGGGACAGCTGCTCTCAGTGTAATTATTCTCTGTGGATCCCATAAATTTCTGATTGCGAGTTAATGTGCTTCAAGGATTAGCTCCTGCTAGGTCATCTTCCTGGACTCTCTTCCTAGCCCAGGGGAGGGCAAACTATGGCCCGTGGGCCAGATCCGGCCCATCAGGGCTTTCAGTCCGGCCCACGTGATTGCCAGCCCCATGACACGGCAGGGCAAAGGCAGGCTCCCTGCCTGCCTTGGCCCCACGTGCTCCCGGAAGCAGCCAGCACCACGTCCCTGCAACCCCTGGGGGAGGGAGGGCAGAGGGCTCTGTGCGCTGCCCTTGCCTGCAAGCACGTTCCCCCTCTCCCCGCAGCTCCCATTGGCCAGGAATGGGGAACCGCAGTCAATGGGAGCTTCGGGTGTAGTACCCACAGTGAGGGCAGCGCACAGCTGAGTCACCTAGCCCACCCCACCCCCAGGAGCCACTGTCCAGCATGCTGGCCACTTCCAGGAGTGGCGCGGGGCCAGGGCAGGCAGTGAGCCTGCCTTAGCCCCGCTGCGTGCCACTGCCACCCCGGAGCCACTCAAGGTAAGTGGCATCAGGTCAGATCCCACACCCCAAACCCCTCCTGCACCCCGCACACCAACGCCCTGCCTTGAGCCACCTCCCGCACTCCTTACCCCCTCCTGCACGAGAACCCCCTGCCCTGAGCCCCCTAACCCCATGCCTTGAGCCCCTATTGCACCCCTCCTGCACCCCAACCCCCTGTCCTGAGCCCCTGCCACATCCCGCACCCCTCCTGCACCCCAGCTCCTTTCCCGGAGCCCCCTTCCTGAACACCACACCCCCTCCCACAGCCCAGACTCCCTCCTGCACCCCAACCCCCTGCCTCAGCCATACATTCATGGCCCTGCATACAATTTCCCCACCCAGATGTGGCCCTCAGGCCAAAAAGTTTGCCTACCCCTACCCTAGCCCCTACCACTAAAGAGGATGATCTGAGGAAAACTTCTGTCAACAATCGTGTCCTGGAGTTTCTTGGATGTATTGCGTCTCTTGTCCCTTCAGTGGGTATCTTTGCAGGAAGTGATGGTTTGACTATTATGCTTTAAAGTCCTGGTGACTGTGTCCCCGTTTCCTCTCCCTGTATCAACTTTCAGTCAGTGTTATCAGGGCTGAAAATTAGTTGCTTCCAAGACTGCAGAGCATGTCAAATTACAGAAAGGATCTCTTAAACCAGAACAGAGTAATTAAAACACAATCTAAATTTACTCCTCACTCTAGAGATCCTAATCCATTTTCCTGTGTCTGTCTTTTAGATTATAAACTCTTTGCAGCAAGGGTTGTCTTTATATTTGTGTCTTATACTTTTTCAGTTCTTAGCAAAATAATAATGATAGCAGCAGCCCCAAAACTAGTCTACAATCATACTTTGCAAGTAGGCTAAAGTATATCTGTATTCTAGTACATTTAGAAAAAATACATTAGTGCTCCAAAATACAGTGAAGCAAATAAGCTATGACAAGAGAGAGAGATGGTATAGAGAGATATGAAGTGACTAAAAGCAAGTTAGAAAAAAAGAATCTCTGTTTATTCAGAACTGAACTAAACGGGGAATCTGGCATATTGATCTGACAATATTAAGTCTTAACATTGTATTATTTGGATGGTTTTGTACCTACATACTTTAACGTCACAGAGATAAAACTATGATGTTGCATGCCCTGTTTATCAAAAACCTGTATGAACAAAAGAAAAGGAATTTGTTTCTTCATCTTCTTCATTTTTGTGTTGTTGATTCCACATTTTATTTTAATCTGAAAATTAATTACATTTTGCATTAAATTAGGATACATACAGATGTTATTAATTGGAAACACAATGCATTATTAATAATAAGGGAATGTTTCATTTAAGCTCCAGAGATCTGGTCAGGTGAGGAGCTAAGTGCTTCCTGAAAAGGAGACAAGGGTCTTTCAGGAGGTGCTCAGCACCTCTCAGGGCTGCACCCACGACCTCTGATATTTGTTTTCTATTAATATTTTAAAAGATTTTCAATATGTTTCTGTTGCCTTCATTAAATAATGTGGATGCTTGTGATGGCCAAAAGAAAAATCTAATCCTTCCTGTGCTGAGCACCTCTTGCCAGGCATTGATTGCACTCAGTTCCCAATGAGGTCAATAGATTGAGGACACCTTGCAGGACTGGATCGCCTACCCCATTAGCACCTGCTACTCTCATTGACTTCAGTAAGAGTTGAGAATTCTCAGCCCCTCTAAAGAGGTGTTCAACACCTTTCACAATTAAGCCCTTAATTTCTAGTGAAAATGGCTCATGCAAATGTAGAAAAAGAGTGTGTTTTCTATTTCAGAAGATACTTAGTCAAAATGTTGGGTCTGATCTAGTTTACAGCAATGGAAATCAGAAGCAACAGTGATGGAGTTAACATCAGAGTAAAAGAGGTGTAAGTGAAAGGAGAATCAAGCCCTTGTATTTTTTTTTTTTTTTTTTTGGAAGTTGATATCTGTTTTCTCTGTGTCAGATGCATTGCTACACAGGGCCCATCCTGTCCTCAGATACACAATAGGAATAATAGGAATTACACTTGTGAAACTGAGGCCAGGATTGGGCCTTTAATTATCTTATTCATTCCAAAATACTTTAACAAAAGTCCGTGAACGACTATTTTTATTGAAGAACTAAAACATAATATAGGCTATTAATTCAAATTTTAATTAAATGACTGTGTGTTGATTTTGATATGTAATATAGAATGCACTCTGTACCTCACAATCCTTATATTCAATTTTAAACTTAATTTGTTAGTCATTCTCAATAAATTTCTATTGCATCCATGGGAAAATATGTGAGCCCTCTGGTGGTCAAAACAATACTTTTATTTCCCATGGATGGTATGCTAAAATAGCATATCCTAACAGGAAAAGTGTCTGCTTTATATAGTTCAAAGATATTGAATTAAAATTTTGTTAAGATTGTACTTTTACTAAGACTTCTTGTATGTTTTTCCTCCATAGGTGATTTTACACTGATCCGTACTACCTCTGTAAAGCCAAAAGTAATGATATCTGAATCAAAACCTTTGCATTAAAAATAACCAACTTAGGACTTGTCTACACTATGAAATTAAATTGACCTAACTTATGTCGGTATACATCCGCCACAGTAATTACATCACTTGTGCATGTTGTTGCCTGAGTTTCGGGGATTTACAGTGTCTACACTTTGCTCTTTGTGTCGGCAGTTTTTGTCCTCACCAGGAACGCTTGCACCAGCTGAACTGTCAATGTGGCACTTTGTGGGACAGCTTCTCAAAGCCAGCAACAGTTGATATAAGCAATGCAGTGTCTAAACTAACACTGCGTTGACCTAACTACATCCATGGGTGGCCAGTGACCCAGCCATGGGGCGAGGCTAGTCCCCCCCTTGTGCCCGACACCCCTTCCCTTTTTTTCCCTTCCCCTTCTGCCCCCCTGCCCTGTAAGAGCCCAGAATGCACCCCTGCAGCGCCCCCAGCCCCAGTGCCCCGGGCGGCCAGGCAGCATGGTCCCAGCACCAGCCACCCTGAGTCCCTGCGGGAGGCAGGCCAGCCAGCCCCAGCCCCACCCAGCCTGGGCCAGGGCAGAGCACCAGGAACTGCAGAAGGCGGCTGGGTGGTGTATAGGCGGGGCCATGCCAGGCTGTTTGTGGAGTCACAGCCTCCCCCTGCCTACGTTACCCGCCACCCATGACTACATCAACATTGACTCTGCACCGCTCGTGGAGATGGAGTTGTTAAGTCGGTGTAATGTGCGAGTTACATCAGCAGGAGCGAAATTTTAACGTAGACACTTACATAGTTAGGTCAACGTAAACTGCCTTATGTTGACCTAACTCTGTAGTGTAGACCAGAGCTCAGAAAAATCACAGTTCCTCCACACAGAGATACATGACTTTGTTCTCCACTGCCTTATACTTTGTGAAGGCATGAACTCTTTTGCCCAGTGGGTGTAAAATACTACCCTTCTGATCTGGTAGCATTTTATACCCACTTTGCACAAATAAATGACTACATACAGTTCAATGTGGCAGAGAATGAAGCCCATGATGTTTAATATTTATAGAAACAGCCATGTTAAAAAGGTATTAACTTTTAAATGGCCAAGTTAAACAAGTCACAATTAAAGCCAACTTGATCATCCTGCCCAATTTAGCACTTCAGTGTGTCGCCGGACTTTAATAAATTCAAAGATTTTTATGGCTCAGAAGGATATCTATTGTTTCCAGAGTTGTTGTAGCCATGTTAGTCCCAGGATATGAGAAAGACAAGCTAGGTGAGGGAATATATTTTATTGGACCAACTTCTGTTAGTGGAAGATACAAGCTTTTGAGCTACACAGAGCTCTTTTTCAGGTCTGGGGAAGGAAGCAGAGTGTCTGAGCTAAATACAAGTTAGGACAGATTGTTAAGCAGAAAATCTAAACTCCCTCATACACTGCCACCACAGCTTCAACAACCACCACCTGTCCATTAAACTCTCTCTGGAACACTCCCACAATAGAATCAACTTCCTGGACACCACAATGAGCTTCTGCAATGGAACCCTACAGAAAACCACATACAAGAAACCCACAGATCACCACACCTACCTCCTCAGATCCAGAAATCACTACAGACACCCCAAAAAATCTGTAAGCTACAGCCAGGCACTCAGATACCACAGAATTTTCTCTGAAGAGAAAGTCCAGGATACACATCTAAACATACTTAAAACCACCTTCACTAAACAAGGACACTCCACCAGAGAAGTAGGTTGAATCGTGGAAAGGTCAGGAGATACAATACAGGAAAAGGAAAGCCACTGACTGCACACCACTAGTTATCATCTACCAGCCCACCCTGGATCCCATACAGGAGTTCATCAGTTACAACTGATATTTGATGGGGACCACATCCTGTTAGAAATCTTTCCTGAATCCCCTCTTCTGGCCTTCAAATAACCCCCCTCTGCTCCCACTGCCTCACCAAGCTCACCATCAGAAGCAAGCTCCCCACAGACCAGGACACACCAACTCAAAGCAGCACCGGACCCTGTCAGAACAACAGACACAAAAACTTACAGACATATCTTCACTGCTACAATGAGTAATAGTTCCCACAACACACCTTTCAAGACCCATGAGTCCTACACATGCCTATCACAACAAGTGGTTTATGTCATCCAGTGCATCAAATGCCCCAATAACAACTATTTCAGTGAAACCAGACAGTCACTAAACTCTCAAATGAACTCACACAGAAAAATGATAAAAGACAAAAACACCATATCACTGGGGCTGAACACTTTTCACAAAGTGATCACTTCACATCTGATCTTTCAGTACTTGTCCTCAAGGGAAACCTGCACAACACCTTCAAAAGGTGAGCATGGAAACTTAAATTCATAACTCTGCTAGACTCCAAAAGCCATGAACTTAGAGATACTCGTTTAATGGTTCATTACAACAATTTGTAATGTACCACACTACCCACTACCCTTTATTGCCCACTTCAAACACTTTATGCATATCCGTCAAACTCCCAAGCGCCCACTTCATTTTAAATGACCGCCAATAATATGCATTACCCATTCTGTTTAATAATCTGTCCCAATTTGTATTTTAGCTCAGGCTCTGCTTCTTTCCCTGGACCTGAAGAAGAGCTCTATGCAGGTCGAAAACTTGTATCTTTCACCAATAGAAGTTGGTCCAATAAAAGATATTACCTCACCCGCCTTGTCTCAAGGATATGCATCCGATGAAGTGAGCTGTAGCTCACGAAAGCTTATGCTCAAATAAATTTGTTAGTCTCTAAGGTGTCACAAGTACTCCTTTTCTTCAAGGATATCTGTAACACTCTTGTGTGATTGATATTAACTTGCCAGCAGAACAAAGTGCCACCAGGCTGGCGTCCTACAGAATCACAGAATATCCACAGTAATCCATCAAAAACTGGAATGTAATTTGCTACTGAACTTTCATACCCATTTGTTTGTAACAGTTAGAACTTGATGGTGTTTGCACCTGGTTTTTCATTTAAGGATTCATAGAGTTTAAGACCAGAGGGACTACCAGATCATCTAGTCTGACATCCATCCAGCACCAGCATACTAAGACAACAACTGAAATTAGACCAAACTATTACAGCTCGATCGTTATGTGCCACAGGCAGAGAATAGGAGGGACCGAGGTGCAGCAGTGCCTGAGGCCCTGCAATGGCAGGGAAATGATTGAGTGTTTCCTATTGCTAACACCTACACTTAAAATCTAAGACCTCTGTCATTAACTGTATGTTAACATCCAGCAGAATTACAGAAAGGAGCTGACACCCAGTAATTTCAGATAGTCATAGTTTTCTCTGCAAACTCTTAGATCATTGATACACTGATTTTTCTTCTCCACAAGTCTGGCCATTTATATTTAAACCAGGATTAAAACCCCAAGTGTATTGTAAGAGCCTTTTTTAACATACACTGAAGTCAAAGGGAGATTTGCCATCAATTTCAATTGAGCAAAATTAAGCTGTAATTGCCCAGCTGCTAACAAAGAAAAATAATTTACATGTCCATGTGTTAATGTATTTTTATTATACCCAGATGTCCAGGTTTATGAATACAAAGAAGGGCCCTCCCGTTAACCTTAATTATGGTGTTTTGCCATCTTTATTAACTTGACAAAGGTGTCAGTGCTGCTGTTTTTGTTATTGGGACAAGTTCTCTCAACCCCCTCCCCCTCCGACTCCCACACACTGCTCGGGCAGCACATATGAACCCTTAATGCACCACAACAGTTTGAGGAGAAGTCCCCCAGCACAGGCACAGCAAACGATCAGCATTCACAGTGCTATGCTGCCTACCTTGCAACTAGAGAAGGGCAAAAATTTTCAGCCAAAGTTTTTCTCAACTGAAAAATGCAGATTTGCATCGAATAAAGTGATCTATGCACTTCCAGTGCTGTGCTTTCAGAAGTGGCAGCTCAGAATCAGACCCATTATCTATTTATTAAGTACCAACTTTGTGCTTGGCCCTGTTTTAAATGAGGACATTTCCTGCTCTGAAGCAGAGAGTTTATTTGTGTATATAATTTTGTTTCACTTTTGGAGGGCTTCACAGAAAAATGAGTCATTCAGAGGAGGGACTTGAATGTGGAGACAGTTGATGGCTAGGGAATTTGGAATGAGGGATAATGGTACAGAGGTGGAAGCAGAAGGAGGAGGAGAAAAATGGGGCAATAAGACTGGCTGTGACCGACAGCACCACAAAACCTAATTACAGCTGAGGAAGTTGGTGAATTTCATATGGCAAAAATGGCACTTGAATACTAACAAGTTCTGCCCCATTATTGTCACTTTTTGAATCCATTATGTTTGAGGGGGTTTAAAATTTGGCAGATCAAGTTTCCCCAACTTTGTGCCAGTGCATCCTTAAGGAATAATGTAGGAGCTAGGAGACATGGCATAATACAAGCACTCAACGAATGAATTTCACTTCTGTGCCAGGGGACCAGCACAAAGTCATTTCACCACTTAAGTCTCATTTAAGCCCTCAAAACAAAATTTAAGTGGGATTTAGATGGTGCATAGGGCTTGTGATGGGTCCCTGCACAGGGATGGGAATGTCTCTTAATATCATCTTTCAGATATTAGCATTTCAGATGGAGCATACTTTTCATTTGTTTTCGTTTTATGGCATTTTTGAAAAAAATGATTTGTCTTTCCATGGCTCTGTGATTCATTTGATTGTTTTCTCTCATTTTAAGATAAATTTTAATGTTTTAATCTGTTTGCTGTCATCTCTCATTTCTGTGAAGCATTTAGATTGTCATGCAGATAGGTTCTATATAAAGAAGATGTATTATAATAATTAAAGTTAGAGAACCTTGAGTCATCTCTTACATAGTACATTTCTTACTAAAGATAGTGCTTGCACTCCCATCACCCTGAACCTTCATTTCTACAGGTAGTGCTTCCTTTTAGGTGACTGGGAGGAGGTGCAGTTTCCAAGTGTGTCAATGCAGAAGAGCAAGGATGAAATATTAAACGAGAATGACAGGGTGGATTTAACACTGATATGTTCAGAGAATTACTTTACTCAATAAAAGCAATGATCAGGATACTGCCGCAGAGCTTGATTTCATCATATCAACTCTCAAACAAATAGAATAGGGACAGGTCAGCACTCCACAGGGAGATCTCCAAAGTACAATGGTGCTCCAGGAAGTGGTGTTGTTGAGTGAGGAGGTGGTACTCTCTTCTCTGAGGTTATGTTTACAGTGCAGTCATGGGATGTGATTGTACCTCATGTAGACATACCCAAGCTAGCTTTAATCTAGCTGGTACTGGCACAATGAAGTCACGGCAGCGTGGGCTCTACGAGCCCATCCAGGAACCTTGATTAATTACTCAGCCAGCTAGCTCGCACAGAAGCCCATTCTGCCATGGCTTCACTCCTCCAGTCCCCAAGCCAGCTAGATTAAAGCTAGCTTGGGTGTGTCTCCACAAGCTTCAGTCACACACCACAATTACAGCACAGACATACGCCGAGTCAGGAATGAACTAATGCCCAGCAAAGTGCTAGGGGACAATGCTGCTGAAGGTTGTGTCTTTTGGATAAGGGGCTTTTGGATCCTGGCTCAGCCCTTTTACCTGCGTAGGCTTCCCTAATTAGTACCACTGATTTCAGTGACTAAAATGGAGCAATGCCGGGGTGCAAAATCACCAATGCTCAGGTTTACCCCATCCACGTTCCCTCCCTTTTCTGGCACGCTCCCATACTGACCTCTACTCTGCCCCTGGAATGCCCCCTGTACTGGGGACTGCTGCAGAAGCAGCACAGAGGTGATGGAGTCACCTTCGCCCTCTGCACCAGTGCAATTCATTGCAGGGCACAGAGGAGCAATAGAACAATGATGAACCAGGACTATGGACTTCAGTGGGAGCTGTGAATGCCTGGCATTTCTGAGAATCAGGCCCATAAAGTGTTGTTGTTTTATTTTATCTGCACTGCTAGGTTTAATGCTCCAGGATTAAACCCTTCTTCCCCACAAAATAATTATCCAGTCCTTACTGCGCACTCCCATATTCTTCTTCAAGTGCTTGCTCATATCCACTCCAATTAGGTGTGTGCGTGCTGCGTGCACGATCGTCAGAAAATTTTTACCCTAGCAACACTCATTGGGTCAGCTGAGGCGCCCCCTGGAGTGGCGCCTTCATGGCGCCAGATATATGCCCCAGCCGACCCAGCGCCCCCTCAGTTCCTTCTTACCGCCTGTGACGGTCGTTGGAACTGTGGAGCACAGCTTAGCTGATCTCCACTCACCCTAGCATTCGCTTTAGTACCTGTTAATAGTTTGTGATTAGTTGTTTATAGTTGTTAGTAGTTGTTAATAGTTTAGTTAGATTTAGTTTACTTAGTGGGGTGGAACAGAGTTTTCTCCCCTCTCTCCTGTCCTGGTACATGGGCCCATGCCTGGGTCTCCGGGCTTCAAACCCTGCTTGGCTTGCCTGAAGCTGATGCAAACGGGAGACCCCCACGACAAGTGCTGCATTTGCAAAGCTTTCAAGCCGAGGACCAAAAAGGAGTAGGACTTTAGACTGAAGCAGCTCCTTATGGTGGCAGCACTTAGCCCAGTCCCTTTCTCTGTGCACCGGGACTCGGTGCCATCGTCTTCGGTGCGGAGTGCCCCTGCTGCACTGACTGGTCCAGCACTGCTTTCGGACTCTGCTAAAGACTTGTGGCGCCGGATCTCCCCGGCACCTCCACCACCACGGTGCCGGTCCCTATCTCCGGGCCAGAAGAAGCAGCAGCCCAAGCAGGTGCCGACTGCTTCTTGTTTGTCGGTTCGACAACCACCGATGCTTCCCGCACCGCAGTTGGAGCCGCGTCCATTGCCGGAGCACACAGGACAAGTAACGGCTCCTGCACCGTCAACTGTGGCGCCTCAAGGGCTGTTGAGTCTGGTGCACACCACGGTCGAGCTGAGGCTGCCCTCCACGCCGGAGACCTTTTCAACAGCGCGGGACTTGATCGCGCTCACAGAGTGGTCTCCCCTGCAGCCGGCAGCACTTACGGTGTGGGTGGCGCCGTCGAAGGGAAAACCGTCCCTGATACGACCGCCATCCCCGAGCAAAGCAGGGCGGCACCGGTCCCGGTCCCGATCTTGGTCCTGGCACGCATCACGGCATCACACGCAGTCCCGGCACCGATCTTGTTCTCTGCACCGGTTGTACTCGCAACGCTGCTCCGGCTCACGGAGATCCGAATTCCCGTATGGCCGGTACTGATCGGACTCCCGGCACCGCTCCCAGTACAAGTCAGAGCATCACTTGACCCGGAGCCAGTCCTGGCGCCGATCTCACCGGAGGTTGCCATCGAGATCCAGATCAGGCTCCTGGTACTGATACGACTGCAGACACCGATCGACGTCTTGGTGCCGTTCTGCATCACGCCACTGGTCCCCGGCACCACGGCACCATACAGCACCGGGAGACTCAGCGCTGACACGTACAGCACCGCCTTGGCCGTCTTGCTCTGCCTCTGCGTTGTCACTCTCACAAGGTGGCTACCACACCCAGGACTAGAGTGAGGACGGTGCAGGCCAGTGGCTGGACGAAGGCCAGAACCCAGGCCAAGGACCTCCACAGTGGTCTTTTTGGAACCCCTGGGCATACCATCAGGCCCAAGGGGTTCCTTCGGGGCTTTCTGTTCCACCCCTTCAGAGCCCCGAGTACCGGAGGCCACTGTGTCTCCCCCCCGGGGGGGTTCTGAAGTGACTGTTCCAGCACCAATACAGGCCTACGCCCCTAGCGTGGTGGACGTTGGGCAACAAGATCCTCCACAAGAGGACCTCACACAGGATCCCTTAGTCATGGGGTATCTTCCTCCTCCTCGCCTGATGAGGCAGTGGCGGGGACTACGGTTTTGGGCCCTCCTCCTAGGGACCTCCACACCCACCAGGAACTGCTCCGCAGGGTGGCGCACAATATGAACCTCCAGGTAGAGGAGGTGGTGGAGGTAGAGGACCCTGTGGTTGACTTTCTGTCGGCAGAGGCACCGTCCAGAGTGGCCCTCCCCGTTATACAGACAATACAGGCTGATGCCAAGACAATCTGGCAACCACCAGTCTCTATTCCACCTATGGCCAAGGGGGTGGAAAGGAAGTACTTTGTCACCTCAAAGGAATACGAGTACCTCTATATGCACCCCCAACCGTGATCCCTTGTCATGGCTTTGGTCAACGAGAAGGAACAGCACGGTCAGCAGGCCCTGGCGCCTAAATCAAAGGACGCTAGACGCCTAGACTTGTTTGGGGGCAAGGTGTACTCGGCTGGAGACTTGCAGCTCAGGGTGGCCAATGAGCAGGCACTCCTGAGCCAATATGACTATAATTCGTGGCACTCTATGGAAAAATTCAAAGAGTTGGTTCCACAGGAGTCCAGAGAAGAATTTGGGGCTGTAGTAGAGGAGGGCAAGAAGGTGGCCAGAACCTCCCTACAAGCCTTTCTGGACATGGCGGACTCGGCGGCTAGGACCCTGGCCTCAGGCATAGCCATGCGCCGCATCTCGAGGCTGCAGGTCTCTGGCTTACCACCAGAGTTGCAGCAGACCCTCCAGGACCTGCCCTTTGATGGTCAGGGCCTATTCTCCGAAAAGACAGACTCAAGGCTGCAGAGTTGTTATACCAATAAAATAAAAACCAGCAGGATCTTATTAAAGGGGAAAAGGCAAAATGTCACATTTGTTGTGAATACAGAAAGAATCATAGTAAGCAGTTAGTTATAGCTATAACATTCCATTCAATCTCATATTTATTCACACATTCATTCATACACACACACACACACACACACACACAGAGGTTCTGCAAGGTTGTTATCATAGTTACCACCCCTAGAGTTGCTCATGCCAAGCCACTGGCCAGGTGGCCTGGACATGAGGAGGGAGCAGGGCCTTGTCAGATGCTCATCTGATGCTCCTGGAAGTTGGTTTGCAGAATCAGACCCCAAAGTTCTCACTTTCTAGAGTCCATTTTTATAGGAATTTCTTCCTATGCCAGTCTATGGGAATTGCTTCATCATGCTGTTGCTGAATCAATCAGCAGATGGCACATTCCTGATGGCTCCGTGCTGCCAGATGTTATCTTGTTCTTTGGTTCTCCCATTCTTGAGGCTCTTGGGTGGATTCCAGTCTGCCCTCCAGGGGTTCTCTGGTTATTTCCACTTGCACCTTCTTCAGCTGATGGACACTGGATTCTTAGGCTGGCGCCTCCCTGATCATTCAGTTATTATCCACACCAAGCATCCATCCACATACATCCTCTATTTCAATTTTAATCACAATTGTTAACAAAGTGATATGAATACAACAAAAGGGGGGGGAATCTCTGGGTGCTGTTTCTGTTGTTACAGAGTATTGCTTTGAGTCTCTCTCTTTGTGAGTAGTTGTTGTTACAAAGAATTGCTTTGAGAACAGACTCTCTTGCTTTGAGAACTGTCTTAGAATGTACTAACACAATTAGCAACTTGCAAGTTTCACACATAGAGGGAGAGAAACAGTACCAAAAACCAAAAGATCTCTTAATCAGTAATACCCTGGAATTTAAACTATGGGGAATCAAACTCATTTGTGATTTTAATACAGAACTTCTTTAATATGATCCAACAGAGTCTGAAGGACTCGAGAATTATCATGCGCTCTCTGGGAATGCATACCCCAGTAATGCAGAGAAGGCCCTTCAGACCACAGCCTCAGAGATCCTACCCTCCCCCTCGGCCAAGACAGGACTTCTTTAGAAGACGCGGTCGAGGTGATAAAAGAAAACAAACTGGGCACCAAGCCAGCCAAGGCCAGGGCCCTCCCAAGCCATTGGCAGGGCCTAAGCAGAACTTTTGAAGGTGCATCCGAGGATGGAGCACCCGTCTCCATTCAGATCCTTCCCCGCCTTTCCAAAATCGTCTCTCCCATTTCCTCCGTGCATGGTCTCACATAACATCAGACGGTTGGGTCCTACGCACAGTGGAAAGGGGATACTCCCTCCAATTTGCTTCCCCCCCCTCTCCTTCCCCGTCCCTCTTCAGGGACCCTTCTCATGAGCACCTCCTTCTACAGGAGGTCCAATTACTCCTAGCTGTGGGAGCGATAGAGGAGGTTCCAAGAGAGTCAAGGGGCAGGAGTTTTTACTCCCACTACTTCCTAATCCCCAAGGCCAAAGGCGGGCTTCAGCCCATCCTGGACCTACGTGGACTCAACAAATTCATGGTAAAGTTGAAGTTCTGCATGGTCTCACTAGGAACCATTATTCCTTCCCTAGATCCTGAAGACTGGTATGTCATCCTTGACATGAAGAACACGTACTTCCACATTGCGATCTACCCAGCGCACAGACGCTTCCTTCGCTTTGTAGTCAGTCAACAGCACTTTCAATTCACCATCCTTCCTTCGGCCTGTCCACAGCCCCCACGATGTTTACCAAGTGCATGACTGTTGTGGCTGCCTCCCTTCATCAACAACGGATCCAAGTGTTCCCATATCTCGATGACTGGCTTATTCGGGGTTACTCCACGGATCAGGTGCAGTCTCATGTTCAGCTCACCACGAACATGTTCAATCAACTGCCTCCTGCTCAATGTCGTGAAATCCACTCTGGTACCAACCCAGAGGATAGAATTCATAGGAGCAGTCTTAGACTCAGGCCTATCCCGGGCACTTCTGCCGGAAGTACGCTTCCAATCCCTGGCGAACATCATGCACAGCCTGCAAAGCTTCCCGACTTTGACTGTGAAAACATGCCTATGCCTCCTGGGACACATGGCCTCTTGCAGATATGTGACCATGCACGCCAGGCTGCGACTATGTCCACTCCAAGCCTGGCTATCAACAGTATACCGCCCAGGTCAGGACAGCTTGAGCACGGTGGTTACCATCCCGTCAGGGATATTAGCCTCTCTAGGCTGGTGGCTGGAGCCCAAATCAGTTGCGAAGGGGTGCCATTTCATGCCCCTCAGTCCTCCGTGTCCCTAGTCATGGATGCGTCATCCCTGGGATGGGGAGCCCACCTCAGGAACCTCCGTACACAAGGGCTGTGGTCAGCAGGAGAGTTATCCCTGCTCATCAATGTACTGGAACTCAGAGCAGTGCGCCTGGTCTGTCAAGCATTCCAGGAGCGCACCTGGCAGCTATTTCGGCTTTCCACCCGGGTGAAAATGGGCGTTCAGTCTTCTCCAATCCCATGGTCAGCAGATTTCTCAAGGGTTTGGAGTGGCTGTTCCCATGAATTCGACAACCGGTTCCTATGTGGGATCTTAACCTGGTCCTCTCCAACCTCATGGGTGCCCCATTTGAGCCAATGACCACCTGCTCGCTCCTGTACCTTTCCTGGAAGACAGCCTTCCTCATAGCTATCACCTCGGCGAGGTGTGTGTCTGAGCTCAGGGCACCCATATCAGAACCATCGTATACAGTGTTCAACAAGCACAAGGTACAGCTGCGACTCCACCTGGCCTTCCTCCCTAAGGTGGTGTCTGCCTTCCATGTCAACGAGGACATCTTCCTCCCTGTCTTCTACCCGAAGCTGCATGCCTCTCGATGGGAACAACAGCTGCACTCCATGGACGTTCGCAAGCCCTCGCCTTCTACATCGAGCGAACAAAACCTTTCAGGAAAATGTTGCAGCTATTTGTTGCTGTGACAGACCGGATGAAGGACCTTCCGGTCTCCTCCCAGCACATCTCGTCCTGGAGCACATCATGCGTCTGTGTGTGCTTTGACTTGGCTGGTGTCCCAACTATGCACCTTACCATCCACTCCACGCGGGCTCAGGCTTCATCCTCTGCTTTCCTGGCACACGTACCCATACAGGAGATATGTAGGGCAGCGACTTGGTTATCGGTGCATACCTTCGCCGCCCATTATGCGATAGTTCGGCAGTCCAGGGGTGATGCTGCATTTGGTTCAGCGGCCCTTCACTCCGCAACATCTCACTCCAACCCCACCGCCTAGGTAAGGCTTGGGAGTCACCTAATTGGAATCGATATGAGCAAGCACTTGAAGAAGAAAAGACGGTAACTCACCTTTGTAACTGTTGTTCTTCGAGATGTGTTACTCATATCCATTCCAAATCCGCCCTCCTTCCCCTCTGTCAGAGTAGCCGGCAAGAAGGAACTGAGGGGGTGCTGGGTCAGCTGGGGCATATATCCGGCGCCATGAAGGCACCATTCCAGGGGGGCGCCTCTGCCAACCCACTGAGTGTTGCTAGGATAAAAATCTTCCGATTATCATGCATACGGCACGCACACACCTAATTGGAATGGATATGAGCAACACATCTCGAAGAACAATTTACAAAGGCGAGTAACCATCTTTTCCTTACCAATTTATTTGCCAAAGGTCAGAGATAAATACTGAAAATATCTACTCAACAAAATTTTTAAAATAACACCATGACATTTCCACGTAAAATAGCTGCAGGTGCTTTGTCTTCATCACATAGGGGACTGAAACTTCCTGACAATTGGAAAAAAGACATTAATGCTCAGAGCCCTTTATTAGCCAAACAAGATTTGTTTTAATTTTCCATTAGCAATAGCAGTAGTTCCATCAGGCTGCTCAACCAGCCACACCTGAGCAGAATCCGGAAGAGGATGTCTTTCTTTTCAGCCTGGAGTTTTTAACTCTTAGCGTGGCTGTGAAAAAGCACCTGATATAGCTGGGTTGCATAAGGTACAATACAGCATGATATTCTCCCCACAGCTATACTATAAATATAAACACATAGGTCCATTTACTCACACCACCCATCACTGCGGAGAAGCTCCTGGCACCTCTTTGAAACTCATACAGTTGTAATGTACTATTCAACAGAAGAAGCACACCACGATCTCCAGATGTAAAATGTATTGGGGATATTAAGTCAGCTGTCTGTCAAGAAACCAGTAACATCATGAGGTAGTGATTTGGTTCTGATTAAGTCTTTCTCTCTAACCAATTGATTTTTGCAGTCTGAAATATCTTACCCAGAAAGGTTTCAGAGTAACAGCCGTGTTACTCTGAAAGTGATTTTTATGCTGATTGCCTGTAGGTCAGGTTTACTAAATCGTTCAGCCCATCTCTCTAGCAGCTGATCCACCCTGAACTGAGGACTGGTTTTTTTTAAGCATGAAGTAGTGACAATAATTACCCATCGCATTTCCCTTTTTAAGGTGATGTCAGAGTTCCAATCATTCCCCCTGCCTATATTTGTATTCTGTTCTCATCTGAATTTGAGTGAAAATTGTGCTTTGCAAAGTAGACGAAAAAAATCCAGTACTATCTGTGTCAGCTTTAGTTTGTTTAGAATCCAACCATACATCTTAAGAGCTCTGAGATTGTTGTTTCTTTTGATAGCAGCACATTAGGTTTGCCTGAATCTACAAAAATATATATATTGAAATGGTTGTCTTTGAGCATATCTGATTGTTATTCTTTGACAGAGCTAACACTAAAGGGTCCATTTTGAGCTCATTCATTGAAAGCTGTGGGAGCAACAGCAGCCAGCTTTGCTCACTTCTTCCTCTAGAGATTTGAAAAGAAGCTATTGGAGTTTATCACACAGCTTTACAAAATACTACAGTCTCAGCATGCTGTTATAAAGAGGTTCTCACTCCAACTGGGATCATTAACAAATACTGTTTTATTACTCTCTAGCCTATTTTATCTTACACTTTGCAAAGCCTTTCTTTACCCACTTTGCTCAGTAGCTAGATTAAACAATTCTGGAATGGCATCATAAATGTTTAGAGAGACAGGTGGATGAGGTAATATATTTTATTGGACCGACTTCTATTGGTGAGAGAGACAAGTTTTCCAGCTACTCAGAGCTCTTCCTCAGGTCTAGGAAAGGTACTCCAACCGTATTTTTAATTAATTTATAATTCAACAGACATTGTGGTCCTAGTACACTAGAGTTCTTTGATTCTGAGATTGTCTTTCATCATGAGTCCTTCTTGTCACAGTTCACTGGGAAAAACAATAAACTGATGTGGACCCAAGTATCAAAGTGACCCTCCCCCCATATTCGGTTTCTATCTATAACCATGCTGTTTGCCATCTATCCACATGTCAGGCACCTCCATGGCATCCTTGAGATACGGAAATGGTAAACCTGGAGCACACGAAGCCATTGATGTGTGAAAGGTAGTGTGATTTTCATTCCATTTTTATGAGCTGGGCAAAGCCTGGTTATGGTGAGTTAAAATCTCATTGAGATTGATGGGTATGAACACACTCTCCACATAGCCTAATTGTAAAGATAAATTAATCACAATCTGCCACCTAAAACAAAATGGTTATGTGAACTTACCCCAGCAGAAGAAAAATTCGCTGTCACCCAGAGAGCAATGGAAAGGCGAATCTGCAAGATATCACTCTGTGATCACATACCAAATGAGGAGATCAGAAGGTGTACAGAGGTGACCAATGTAGTTCAGGCGATGAACAACGCAAAGGAAGATGGGCAGGTCATGTAGTCTGTAGGCAAGACAATAGGTGGACAACCCGCATCATTGACTGGATCCCCAGGGACTACAAGTGACCGCTGGGCAGACTGAAAACTCACTGGACGGATCCCATGACAAAATTCTTTGGCCAGAAATGGAAAGAACGTGCTCACAACAAAACAGAATGGCGTGGTGTCAACTTGTGTGCGTGGAGGAACAGACAAGGGCAAGCTGGAAAAGGAGACCCCAGCAGAACACAGAACCAGAGAGAGACAGAGACAGCCTGAAGAAATCCAAGCAGAAGCCTGTAAGAATTCCATGGTGTGACCCTGAGCAAAACCTAGAGAGAGGTTCTGGGTTGGATGGGGCTGCCCTGGGCCTGTAAGCCAAGAAATGGCTCCTTTTGCCTTTGGTTCCTGCTGCATTCGGAGAAGCAAGACTTTATACATTCCTCCAAATAAACAAGATCGCAACAAAGAAAATGCCAGACTCCATCATCAATTTCTGCTCCCTACTGAAACATCCCCAGGTCCCTGAATTTTGACTAGCTACTTGGATTGAAAAGGGGTACACTCTCTATAGACTATCACAAGCTAACAAAGGTACATAGAGCCCAGTTCGTCACTACATCATTCCCCTTTTATGCCACCTCTGTCAATGAATCGGACCTTCAAAGCATTCTCCTAATGTGGGGGCTTGCCCAACTGGTGATGGACTAGGGGAAGGGTTTTATGCCACCCTCGACAGTGTGACTGCTCCCTGTGGATGTCTAGGAGAGGAGCTTGCTCCTCTCTTGTAGTCCTGTGCAGGGTCTAGTCAGAAAGGCAGCCCTCACGTTCTCCTGAGTGCAGGGAGTGCCCCATCAGAGACATTCCAAAGGGAGTGGGGAGAAGGCTGGGCATTGGTCTTGGCAGCAGAGCTAAGTTACTGTAAAGGGGGAAAATGCTGCCCCCTTTAAAGGAGATGGTGCAGTGGGTAGGTTCCCCTCGCAGGCCAGCAATCTCCAGGCAGCACATCAAGGAAGCTAGGAACTACTTCCAGCACAAGCAGGTATATAAATGTCAAAACTGGGTCTCTGTGACTACCTGGTCACTATTGAGCTCTCCAATTTTGGTTCCACATTTTATAGGAACCTTTCCCAGAATGCTCTGCTGGCAGCAGGTCCTTTAAATCTAGGAGAGAAAAGCTATTTTGCATATGACTGCTGCTGGCTAGCCCTCCCCCTTTCCCCTGGTATATTTAGCTCCTGTTAGGTTTTCCTCTCTCTCTCTCTTAATCCTGAGAGGTGGCATGTCCTCACATATCCCTCTGGTCAGGATAGAACTTCAGTTTTATCTGACATCACAGTTCCATATGGGAAATGAAAATTACATTTCTTATGTTGCTGTCTTGGCCAGTGCATGATTTTATACCTATGTGCTGGAGTAATTCAGGTGTTTATATCTTACATATGCTGTTCATACAGGTTAGTGGGTGATGTCTGTTACTAACAAATTCGCACCCTAGTAGATAACAAAACATATTTATTAAAATATATTCTCACCCCTTAAAAATGCATTTCATAGCCACGTATTCCTGGTCTGTCATGGGATCATAGCTGTTCTATCATTTGTTCTCTTGAGAACCATTTTTTAACCACATAAAGAATTTACCGTTCCACTTCTGCAGATTCTTGATTTAATGCTACTTCTGTTACGGACATAGAGGCCGTGCTTAATTTGTGCTGGCCCTGGCAAGCCCTGGAACCTCTAGGCTTGGTAGTTCATAGCCCCAACACCTTTGGGCTTACCGCATCAGTTGTGAAAGTTAAAACATTGCTTAATTTCTTGAGACTTGCCACCTCTTTCATCACAAATTAAGCACTGCATAGAGGTATCTGTTTGCAGAAGGGTTTCTCAAAATCTGGGCTATGTAAAACAGAACAGCACAACCATTTCTTTTTCTCTTAAACGACTCACTCATTCTGTATTATACTGATTTTTTTACACTTATCTTCAATTATGCTTGTTGATAGAGCAGTAATTTCACAGAAATTACAGCTCTAGTGATAGATCTGTAATAGTTGGCTAACCTTATACAATGTTTCACTTCTTTTTTGGTGTTAGGAAATTACCCCGCTTCTCTGCCTTGACTTTATCCTAATCAGGTTTCATCACTTCAATCCTTATAAACCCAAATTCTTTAATTTCCCTATGGCTTAAATAGCTTTTTTTATTATTATTAATAGTAGCCCTGTTGTTTCCAATTGTTTTATGACACACAAAAATCCAAGAAAGTAGATTATTTTAAAATGTCTTATGCTGCTCATATTGGAGCCCAGAACAAAGCTGGAAGACTCCTGAACGTTAGGATATTGTTACAGTTAATGCTAATGTTGACCAGCATGTTCTTCCCTTTTTCAGCTCTTTTGCCCTAATGAAGAACATAACATAGCTGCTGAGGAGCTTGCGTGCACTTCTGACAGGAAGGACTCCCTTCAGTGTGTGACTGCCTGAAGCAACATATGGATGTGTCTTCCAGGGACCCTCTTCTCACGCCCATGCCAAACTCCAGGGTTAAGAATAATCCAGTGGTGGACAATATAAATCTTACTCTTGAGAGCTGCATTATAATAGATGGTGTTAATGTACTGCTGTTTTTACGGGGGGTGGGGGGGTTAAAATGTATGTGTACTTATGTAAAGTCCTCAATTTATTTTTCAGAAGGGATGCTGCACAATTGGGCTTCTGGTTCTGCCTCATGTGTCACCTGCATAGGCCTCACCTGGAGGTGGTTCTTAGTTTCTCAGCTGAAACTGCTGATGGTGTGACGTGAGCGCAGGTGGACAGAAATGAGACCACCAACTCCTTTCATATAGACTACCAAACAAATCGCTATCATAGGACAACTTTTGATCACCACCCACCTTGGACCTGATCCAAAGTAATGACCTAAAGATGAAAGATTCTATATCCCAATACAAATCCTCTAAGCCGTTCAAGTCCCTCTAAAGCTCTGACTGTTTGTTAGCTGAAGACTTTTAGTCTGAATAAAGCATGAGTGGCATAAAATGCTTTTATAAAGTGCACTTTTTATTTTGGATGCTTAATCTATTTCCTTTTTACTTTACATACAATTATTTTTATTGTACATCTGCCCTGTGGGAGGACAATAGCTGTTTCATAGCATTTTACTTTTATTCAACAAGTTGCCTTGTTTAATTAATTTGCTAGACCTAATGAGTGTGAGCTGTTATTGCAGACTGTTGTATTTATAAATGACAATTTTATGTTTCCTGGGTTTACTAACTTGTGTGGGCTTAGATTCTTATAGCAAAACAAACAGTAGAATATGTTTTCAAAACATCCAAAGCTGCCTAGTTTACATTTTTCATTGAAATTGACAAAGGGACATAGAAGGAGTTTTAGGTTTTTGTTTGTTTGCAATACCCTCCTGGAACCTGGACAATTAACATGTTTTTTCTTACCAATGCAAGCCTCTTCTATTAGGTCAATTTTGGTTCCCCCTTCCAAGCACCCAGATGTAGTGAAGCAGAAACAAAATGTGGCTGTGTTTCACTTAGTTCTTTTTTAAAATCAGTAATACTTTTACAACTCTGCAAAGTACTTAAGGACATCCTTAAGTCCCATTGACTAAAAGTTAAGCATGTGTTTAAGTCCTTTGCTGAATCAGGGTCTGAGAGCCTGCAAATCCCACCGATTTTAACCAGCATTTCTTAGTATATGGCCCAGAGTTTGTTATTTAACATGTGCTCCCTCTGCTAGATCAATGGCTGTAAAGCAGCAGAGCACTAAAAACAGTGGGTGAAATCTTGATGCCATTGACTTCAACAGGGTCAGGATTTCAAGCAGGTAGGTCCTACCTAAAAAAATGTATTGGTGACCAAGTGATTGATTAAAACTTGGATTATGGTTGCATTCTTGAGCTTCACTCTTTCAAACTGCTCTGTTGTGGTCTATGCCAAGTGGAGTCGTAATAAAGTCAATAGAGCTAAAGGCAGGTGCAAGAATCCATCCAAATAAAGCCCCTTACAGAAGCAGAGCCTTAGTTTATGTTGTGCTTTAAGCTTGCTGATCCAAGAGGATACATGTGATCTGTATCAGGCTTTTGTATGAAAATATTTTAAAATCACAAAAATAAAACTTTAAAATGTTATTTCAATCTCACAGCATTCTCTCCACCAAATTATGATAAATTCAGGTAATGACAGTACTGGACTGTCCCCTTACATTAATGCTTGGAAATATTCCAATACACTGCTTACTGCAAAAAATTAATAATAGCTGCTAAACAGTATTCTGGCATCTGTTTCCTTTGAAAGTTGTCAGAATAATGTTGCATTCTTTGCAGATGACATAACTGGTTTAATTCCCTGGTGTGACACAGTCAGGAGAGTTTTAAAAGCTAATCTTATATTGGCTGATGCAGGAAGATAACAATAATTTATGGTTTATGTGTAAGAATCATAAATATAATTAAATACATTAATAGAGACATTCGGCTACATTTGCAGCTATGTGTAATCTTATTAATGACACTAAGTCAAATTCCAAACAGAAAGTTGGGGATAGTCTTCATTTAATTTACAAGCACCTTCTAACTAGGAGCCCAATAGAGTTCTGATCATTTTATGCTAATGAAAAACAAATTTCAGTAGACATTAGACATGCTAATTCAATGCATTCTATTGGCAATAAATTTATGAGCTATTTATTAGTACTTATTCAAGCAATTGCAAATTACCCAAAGAGAAATCCAGGCTGATATGCCAATTTACTAGTTGGACTTCTGGATATGAAATTTTAAAAAAATCCTAAGGGCCATGTAAATCTCTCTGAAGTGCCTGGTTCTTTATATCCTTATCCAGGAAATTATTTTAATGGGGAAATGAAATTGATATAATATGCAAGTGTGTCATATAGGAAGTTTTAGTTTAATTTGCTTATGGTACCCTAATAACAGAAATTTTAATTTAAATCAGTGAGCAGACAAGATGCTAAATGGAACCTAAGATGCAACTATATGTGTATTAGACATGGGACTAAGGCCATCAAATCTGTGGACTTTGCCACACAGTTTGGGAGTGTTTGGATATGAGGTTCTGATTCAGGCCCCTCGCTGATGTTTATTTTTAAAAAGTCCCAGTACCCACCCAGGCTGATTAGATGACATTGCTGTTACCACAGCACCTGCAGCATAGACTCATACACTTTAGGGCCAGAAGGGATAGATCATCTAGGCTGAACTGCACATTGCAGGCCACAGAACCTTTCCCACACACTCCTGTAATCAGTCCCTAACCTCTGGCTGAGTTACTGAAATCCTCAAATGATGATATATAGACTTCAAGTTACAGAGAATCCACCATTTTCTCTAGTTTAAACCTGCAAGTGACCCATGTCTCATGCTGCAGAGGAAGCAAAAATACCCCAGGGTCTCTGCCAATCTGACCCGAGGGAAAATTCCTTCCTGACCCCAAATATGGCAATGAATTAGACCCTGAGCCCATCAGCAAGACCCAACAGCCAAACAGCTGGGAAAGAATGCTCTGTAGTAACTCAGAGCCCTCCCCGTCTAGTGTCCCATCTCTGGCTGTTGGAGATATTTGCTAATAGCAGGCACAGATGGGCCACATGCCATTGTAGGCAGTTTCATCATACCATCCCCTCCATAAACCTGTCAAGATCAGTCTTAAACCAGGCAAGTTTTTTGTCCCCACTGCTCTCCTTGATAGGCTGTTCCAGAGTTTCACTCCTCTGAAGGTTCATCTAATTTCAAACCTAAACCTATTCATGACCAATTTACATCCATTTGTTCTCGTGTCAACATTGGTGCTTAACCCAAATAACTCCACTCTCTCCCTGGTATTTATCCCTCTGATGTATTTATCCAGAGCAATCATATCTCCCCTCAGCCTTTGTTTGGTTAGGCTAAACAAGCCAAGCTCCTTGAGTCTCCTCTCATAAGGAGGTTTTCCATTCCTTGGATCATCCCAGTAGCCCTTCTTTGCACCTGTTCCCATTTGAATTCGTATTTCTTAAACATGGGAGACCAGAACTGCACACGCTATTCCAGATGAGGTCTCCCCAGTGCCTTGTATAATGATACTAACGCTTCCCTGTTTCTACTGGAAATACCTCGCCCGATGCATCCTCGGACTGCATTGGCCTTTTTCATGGCCGCATCACACTGATGGCTCATAGTCATCCCGTGATCAACCAATACCCCGAGGACAGTGCACTGGCGTAGAGCTTTCAGCTCTCTCCAGGGGTATGTCTACCCTGCCGTCAGACAGTATGACTGGCGCACCTGTAGGCACACCTGACCTCGTTGTGACTGAGTCAGATCACGAAAAACAACAGGGGCAGCAGCACGGGCAGTGGCACAGGCTAGCCACCCTGGGGGGGATGGAGGGGGTGGTCTGGGCCGGCTTGTGCTTGAGCAGCCAGCTCATGTTGCCACCTGTACTGCTGCAGCTACCCTACTATTTTTAGCAAGCTGGCTCCATCAAATCTAGCTTGGGTATGCCTACATGTGGTGCTATCACACCTCCCGACTGCAATGTAGGCATACCCCAGGAGACAAAGGGCCAGATCTCCAGCTGGGGTAAAATGAAGATATGCTGATTTACACCAGCTGAGGTTCTAGCTTAAAGGGGCCCTTATGTGTATCAACCAAAAACCCTCTAAATTACTGAACAGGAGAGAAATCTGTGAAAACGTCTAATATATTCCCAGTGAACATCATCAATAATATTTCTTTACTAATGGTCTATTTATAAATGTCTAAACCAGTAAGATAACATTGAACCAATGTTAAAACCAGTGAATATAAAATATTATGATATATACATGGAAAACTCCACTATCCACTCCTCTTTCAACTCAGCTGACAAGGAATCACAGTTTTCTCAGATTTCCAATTCCCATATAGTAAGACCAGCTGGTCATAATCAGAGAATAAATACGTAGTTTTGTTATTAACAATCTGACATTTACAGTGTGATTCCTCCATGAATTTAAGATAAGGAATGAAAGCTAAAAATCTTTTCCTTGGACAAAAAGCGAACTGAATAATGTTTGGGCAGACTAAAATGCTCTGCTCCTGAAAAAAGAATTCCTGGACATTGTCAGGCCAGTTTACATATCCATTTTCAGCCAGTAACAAAACATTAATGAATAAGAGCTTCTTTTTGTATCATCAGTAAAAATGGTGCACCTTTTCTATAAATGCTGGCACTAGTGAGATTGGTATGTAAAATATTTTTGCTTTAGGAGGAAATGTCAAACCTCTACTACATAGTATTTTTTAAATGTCAGGGCATACATAACAAGATGTCTCAGAGGTAATCAAAAAGACAGTTTTACAATTGGTTTGCTTTTCAAACCAGAATTATGATGATTATTTCAATATTTTTCTGATCCTTCTCCTAAAAGATGGAACTAACCTTTACGCATAGGGCCCGCAGAAGTTATTTCACTTAAGTCTCACTTTAGCCCTGTTTTGAGGTCCTTGTGAATTTCACCCCAAAGGCAAAGGCACAGTTGATTTGAAACAATTTGCCCATCTTATCCTAACAAAAGGAGCAAGTTACTGAAATTCACCATCTGTGAGGGAGGAAAGCATGATCTTGTAAAGGGAAACACTCTTGTAAATATCAGATCAAATTCTCTGCTGATGCAAGTCTATTGCTGGCAAAACTCCACTGACTTCAGAGAGTTTAGCCCATTACTTCAAGAAACGATAGATAAATTCATCTTCGAGAATGTCTACCATCCCAACATGGCATCAGAAATCTTTTGGTAGAAGAGGATGCTCCCCATGTTAAATTTAAAATTGCCTGAATATTTTCCTGACATTGAAAAATGTTCGTTATTGGTTGTTGCCTAGTTCAGTTCCATTTCCAATCAGTGGAACAGCAACTTTAGTAACAGAATCAGAATGTAATTTATATCAAATTTCAGTTGTATATAATAAATTGAGTGATGTTTGATGAAGGCAGCACGCGGTACTGGTAAATTCCAAGCCCTGGTGGCAGGGGGTTAATCTTAATGTATTTAGATTGTCTTTGTTTCCCAGACTTTAGGAACAGCCTGAGATTTAGCTGGCTGTTTAGATTAATCATTAATGGCAGCTGCTGGAAACACCAGATTGAGCATAAACTGCCCGTCATTTCTGGGAGTAACGCACTTGTAAACAAGATCATCAAGTGGCCATGAAATATCTTACGTCATCAACTACAGAAAAACCTCTCTTTTTGCTTTAGACATTGCAAGAGTCTTGTCACGAGGGTCAAGAACAGGGCTCTGAAAATTCTGCAGCGTTAGGAGCCCAAATTCTGCAGGAGAATTTCTTGTCTATAGCACTGGCTAAACCAGTTCTGAAACAATAGTCCTCAAAAAGTACCTTTATTAACAGCAGTATCATGTCTGTGTTTGAGAGTCCTGGTAGGGAATCCAAGGTGAACAAGTAGAACATTAGGGCATCTATTCCTCAATACAGGCCAAACTATATGGGAAACCTGCGATATTATTAGTCTAAAAATATCATGCATCAATCTTTGTACTTTTGAGTTTCTGCACAGATTGGCTGACTCCAGCATCATGAGCAATGAGTTGGTGCAATAATGAAAAAAAAAAAAATCTTTCAGACTTCAATGTAGAAAAAAATCCCCATTTTTCGGTAGAAGTAATAAAAACCTCAGATTGTTCCCTCTGTCTCTGTGGGTGGAGGGATTGAAAACCTGACAGTTCCCTAGTATGGGGAAAGAAATGAGGTAACTGCTGCCCCCCGGGCATTATTCCCCCTTCCCTTTCCTGGGACATGAGAGAAGCACCTCTGAGGTAGCTCCGCAGGCCTGGTCTCTCTGGGGGTGGAGGCTGTGGTGGGAGGGAGCAGAGCAGAGAACTCATTGTTTTCCACAGCATCATCCTTGGCTGACCCTAAGGATTTCCAGCTGGAAATCTGAGCTACAGTTAATACTGCTTGACACAGAATTAATTCTCAGAGTCTCCTCTGTAGCTACTATTACACAGCCACGGGGGAACTCTGCCAGTTACAGCATACCTCCTGTGCTATGTTGCTAGGAGGACTGTAAGGCTAGAACAGCAGCATGGGGGGACATCCCCTCTGTGAGTCTGGGGGTGCCCATGCTCCTGGAGCCCAGAAGGTGATAATTTGAGGCAGACTCCATGATCTGAACTGCCCTAAGTTTCCTAGATCTCCAGTGACTCTCCCACAAGTATAAAAAGGGAGAGCACAATATGCCCCACAGTAAAATGACGTTGAGTTTTTCGTAAAATTTAGCATGCTGGTTATATTTTGATATGAATTAGAGAATGCACTGGAAATTTCCTAACCTTTCTACTGAAAGAGCCCTCAGCAGCTCCACAACAGCACCTCTATGTGGCAACCTAACCCAACCCCCTCCAAAGGGACTATCCATGACTCCAGCCCAACTTCCATATATGGCAATCAAGCTACTGTAGATTAAATCAGCTCAGGCAATGCCTCATTGTTGTCACAAGGAGGGCAGGTTTCTCCCCATTTGAGAAACAGGTGGGCATAAAATAAACTGCCACCAAAGAGAGTGCCCATGGCTAACTGTTTCCCTTCTTTGCTTCCTGAAATAACATTAGTGGGCAGGGACTGAAGACTGGGTCTTAAGACCAAAAAATGCCCCCTTGATAATCAGAGCTCACATGTTTGTGGGGGCATGGCAGGGAGCCTTCCAGGAACCCCCAGCTAGTTCAGGTGACTGACAGACGCTGTGTATTTGGTCTCTCTGTTCCATACACCGAAGCTTGAGTGAAGGTTACTGTACATCCTTCCCAAACATCTCAGCAGCTCTTTACCATGGATCTCACCTGGATGTTTTTGATGCTTTGATGTTTGCTTTATTAGAGGGTAATATTAACTAATAATATTATTAACCATTATTTCTGCAACTAAGTGGTTCCATACGCTGGGCTGAATCCTCTTTTCTAGCCAGGCTACGCTCAGCAAAGGACCAGAGAGAAGGAACAAAGGTGACTTTGTTTCTGTGGGTTCTCCCAATCCCGGAGCTGTCTAGGGGCCAGTTCGGCTCCCAGTGCAATGAAGTGCAGCTTCAGGTCTGCTCTAAGTTGTATCTACCCCAGTGGGCTGTTCCAACAGTTAGGGATCACTGGAGTGCAGTAGTACTCAGAATACACCCATTTTTCGCCAGATAAGCCTTCTGTGCCAAGAACTGCTACACTGGCTCTTTGCCACCCAGGAATCTTCCTACATAAGAGGGCTCCTCAGGAGGACAATTAAAATGCTTTTATGGCCCTTTGTGCTGCCAGAGATTTGCAAAGGGACTGTATATAGCGAAGCTAAGGATCTGGTCCAATACTTGTATTTCATGTACATTTAATTCTTTCAGAACTGTCTGAGACTATATTAGATGACAAAGGGGCTCTCCAGATATTAAAGATTGTGTGCCACTGATCCATATAAATGAAAAGGGCAAGGATTTGTGCCGTAAATATGAAACAGAGTGCATGATTGCAATTCAAATGGGTTACGTTTGTCATCTTAGATTAAATGGCCTTTCACCCTAACTCTTCTAATTTTAGCTAAAATCCTTCAACATCAGTGCTCCTCTGGGCGTGTTTTCTGTTTTCTGACGTGCTCCCTGTGACGCTTTCTTGGGGTATCTAGAACTGTAAGTCAGCCTTGTCGCCTTTCTGCCTTAGCGAAAAAGGAATGTGTTGGTGCTAGCCTGCATGACAGCTCCCTGCCACCCCAGTCTGCTAGCCAGCCAAATAAACTCCTCAGGACTCTGTCAGTCCTAACTTTGCCTCGCAGGGTGGTCCCTGGTGTACTTCAGGGACCTGAACTCTCCAGAAGCGTCTCCCTGCAGCACCCAGCCCCTCTTCTGGATGCCCACAGAGATATCAAGCCCACTGCCTCCAAAAACATGAGCCTGTTGGTTCAGCTGAGGGGTCCCACCTCATTCTAATACAACAGCCCTGGGACGAATGTATAACAAAACAGAGACTTAAGTGATACAACGCAGAGATACTAGAAACCAAAAATGATTACAAATAAAAAATATAATCACACTTCCTAGTGACCAAAACTTTACTCAACAGGTTACAATCCTTGTCTAAGGCAGTTTTCTCACCTACGGCCACTTCTTTGAGTCACCAGCCCCACGAGGTTGGGCAGTGCCGGTGCTAGCCCATTGGGCACAAAACCCATATTAATAATTCATAAAGGGCCCCCTCAAGCTGCTTGGGGACCTAAGCAATTGTTTAGTCTGCTTACGCCTAGCACTGGCTCTGGAGTTGGGGATCCACTGGTCGTGGAATGCAAAGAGCACTGACCTCTTTGTTCCCTCAGTGGTGGATAACAAGGTGCCCTTTGCTTCTCCTTATGTTCCCGCAGAGTTCACTCTCTTTGTCTCTGGGGTGCTGATGCCATGCTGTTTCCTCATCCTCCTGATCACTGGCGTTTACCTCAGATACAAATGAACTGCCCATTATCTCTGGCACTGCCATGCTCAATTTACATTGGAGACATAGGCAAACACTCAAGTCAGCATTCTTTTCTCTAGGACAAACTTTTTTTTTTTAATCAACTCTGCCCCAAAACATATTTAGGAAGGTATTTCCAGCACACACACCATCCATTCCTCCACACACACACAATTATATTAATGACCAGGGTGTCACTAGCTTTCATTTGATAATTCATACCACACTCTTTACAGACAAACACTATGACAGCAATGGGTTAGGTGTAGTGAGTATGTCAGGCCTGACAGGAGTTACAGAACAGTGGGCCCTCTGCCAGTGACACTGAGGAGCTCTTAGAGTAACACTTCCTCTCCAAAATTCTCTCAGTGATATTCCTCAGTGGGATTTTCTCCTACCTTTTTTTCTGTGTGATAGGGAAGGAAGATATCTGAAACCCTTTTAGGAGATGGCATTGTTTATTAAATAGGAAGAGGTATCTGTCATAATTATATCATAACACCATGGCCATCCATAGGGGGCGTGTGGAGCCCGGGGTGGAAGTGACGGAGGTGTCTCTTCCGGGACCAACTGTGCCAGCCAATCGCACCGGCCCACAGGGCCCCCCAAAGTGCAGGGCCCGAAGCAGTCGCCCCGATTCACCCTACCCAAGGGACAGCTCTGCATACCACTGTGCCTCATTTTCTCTAGGCACTGACAAATGTAAAAGACCACATGATGGAGAGTAAACCAGGGGGAGAATACAGAAGAAACAAAACCAAACAAGGATCCAAACCCCATTCAAACATCAATAAAAACACCAACATTAATATATCTATCTATATATAAAACTATATATATCTACATGTAACTATATCTACATCTAATCTATCTATCTACATATAACTACATCTCTCTATCTCTCTATATATATCTGTATCTATATCTATAGTTCCTGCTGTTTTGTTCATATTCCTTTGGACAAAGTGGAAGTTTCAGAATGGTTGTAAAATATCCAGTATGATAAGTATAGTGCCAGAAATCTAAATCAAAGTTCTTTTGATGGTGAAGATAAAAGGATCTTCCATGTACAGCTTAGTTAAAAATCACACACTGAGCATATCAAAGGTAGCAACGCATGCAGCAACACGATTTCACGTTTTGGAAAATAAATCCCTCATCCTTTTCACCAGAGGTATATATTAAATAGCTGACATGTACAGCCAATGTTTCATAAAATTAGAAGACCAAGGTCACGTTGAAAATTAGTATAAAATTGCTTGCCTAATTTACAGACCAAATTACCATGATCACATGGGAAAATTACTTATTTGTAAGTCTGCTTTGGATATTTTTGCATTTTAACCAAATTATCATAATCAGATTTATGCACCAATACCTTTTAGGACAAGATTAGCCATAATTGTTAGTCATAATCCTGAGGTAATAGGACATAATAATGGAACACTTATACAATTTAAACAGCATGTTTTGTACAAACTGCAAAATTATCAGGAAGCAGAATTTCTGACCACTACATTATGGACTTCAGCATGATTTGCATGGAGCAAGGGTATTAGAATGACACTATTTTAAAAATAGAATCCCATAGTATTTTTAGTGTAATCAACCATGGACAAGGCCCATCTGTTATATCTACTCCGTATGTCTAATTGTTAGGGATCTCTAATTGATATTTAGTTGTATTAACTAAACGAAGATGCTATTAGAAATCCACTAATTCAATCCTATTATAAGCAGTACTTTGGGGGTGGGAGCAGGATAGATGAGTCTATGTGGTAGATTTTTGGCAGTGGTTATGTTTATATGTACTAAAATAAATGTGTTCAATATTAAAACTAACAAATCTATCTGCAACACACAGCAGAGCTGTGTGACAGATGTCTAAGTTATGGCAAATCTCGTTTGGAGTGTTCCATGCTTTGGAGATCATTGTGAATGAAAGATGGATTCACCCTTTTTAGAGATTATGTCTTCTAAGGGATTCTGGACAAAAAGTGCCATACACATCCAATACAATACACTGAGCTCCAAACAGGATCTGTGGTTTTGCACCAGAGCAGTAAAGGCTAATGCTATCCCAAAACCAGAGAATTTACAAGACTAGTTTAAAAATCGAGGATGAAATCCTACCCCTGTTGATGGCAAATCTCCCATTAACTTCAGTGGAGCCAGAATTTCATCCCTTGAAGGTAAAATGCACTTTCTGTGAGGTATTAAATCCCTTAATTGTCATAGATCAAATTATGTGAGAGATGAGGTTACTCAACCCCAGACAAAATTGGATTCTTCATCATTAGAAAGCAAAGGGACTTATTGCTTGTGCTTAATGAAAGAGTGTTTGTTTTAAAAACCACCTTCTAAGGCAGGGATTGGCCCGCGCCACTTCCCTCAGCCCCCATTGGCCTGGAGCGATGAACCGCAGCCAGTGGGAGCTGCGATCGGCCGAACCTGCAGATGCGGCAGGTAAACAAACCATCCCGGCCCACAGGGGCTTACCCTGGCAGGCCACGAGCCAGAGGTTGCCGATCTCTGTTCTAAGGGCTTGTCCACACTTGAAATGCTACAGCAGCACAGCTATGCCGCAGTAGTGCCTCAGACAATTCCTACACTGAGGGTAGCAGTTCTTCCGTCAGCGTAGGTAATCCATCTCCCTGAGAGGTGATGGCTAGGGCGACAGAAGAATGCTTCCATTGACCTAGCATTGTTTGTGGGGGTTAGATTGGCTTAAATACACTGCTCAAGGGTGTGGTGTTTTCACACACACCTTGAGTGATGTAGTTAAGCCATTTTAATTTTTTAGTGCAGACCAGGCCTAAGACCCCTAACTCTTGCTCAATAAAATAAATAACCACTCTACATATATATATGATCACCAGATGCAATTTTGCAGTGGGTGTCTTCATAAACCGGAAAAGTGAAACACCACAACTTGTGCTAGAAGCAGAAAAGTCTAGAGATCTAGATTTTTTCCATTTCATTTAGCCTCTACTAATTTTCTCAATTAATCTGCCCCATTATGCAGGTGTCTTGTCACCATAAAATAAAACTGAGCAACATATTTAATTCTAAAGACTTAAGATCTTGTATTCCGTTGGTGTCTGTTGTTGTGTAACGACCTTGTCATTGTGACTACCTATGTTTGAGAAGTATGTGGGATATTTTTACTGCTAAAAAGCAACAAAGGGCTTGATGCTGCAAAGTGTTGAGCACCCTTCCCTCCTACTGAGCACACTGATAATCACATTCCGTACCCACCAGGAAGTGCTCAGTATCTCACAGGATTAGGCCCTGGCTAACAGTGCTCTGTGTATTTGGAATCGTTTTTGGTACTTTGGCCATGTAGACAAGAGTTGTTTTTCCTGAGTGTCACCTATTGGCTGGGTAGTGTTGCTTTTATAAGATTTAAACTTAAGCCATTCAACATACAAATGTACATATAAGTAGGTGACCACTTAGGGCATAACCTATGAGGGCAATACCGGAAGAAAGCGGAGACAACTAGGGCCATTCACCAACAGACCACGCAGAATTGTTCTTCTCTGGCTTAAATAGAGATTCCAAGCCAGCCCCCTTCAGGAAGGTCTCTCTGATTCTGCTTAGTCAAGTAAATGCCTTGGGTCTTAGACATGCTCCCAAGGCCTTTTGCATCGGTTGCTGTAGAACTTCTCGCTGAAACACCACTGTAGCTGCTACAAGTAATTCAGTGGTGCTGTTAGGAGACTGAAAGCACCTGTCACAGACGACAAAAGCAGAAACAGGGACAACCTTCGAGAGGAAGAAATGGTTCAGATTTGTGGCCAGACCGCTAAGGAGAAGGGAACAGGAAGTCACTATGTGGGAAGGAGAGTCAAATCCTGTCTGACTAAGGCACCAATGCCCTGATTCTGGCTGCCAATCATAGAACAGGATCCACAATCATTTTGTTACCTATACTTATAAGAATCATGTCCATAAACTTAGACTGATGTGCATTTTTATTTTTACTGACAGCCCCCCACAGCTCGTATGAAAGATTATTCTAAAAGGGTGGACAATATTGTCCAAAAATACCACTTATTGCACAGAGACCAAAACTTGGTTAAGCCCTGTGCTAGAATACCTACCAAATGAGTTTACTATCTCCAAGAGTTCAGAAAGAAAGTGGGAGAACTGCAGCATTGTGTGGCATGCAGCATGAAGAAAAAGCATGTCACTCAGGCTGATTCAGTTGCCTGGCTTGTTCCATTGAAAGCCCCAGACTCTGTCTTATTTTCTGCTGTAACTACTTTCACTTCTTTGAAACACATAGTCCTGTCCACAGTGCAGAGCTGACAGCAAGGATTGCTCTTGCTCTAGAGAGCGGAACTGATGCATAGGCTGGCTTGGCTGGAAGCCAGAATACTCAGCTTTGGGACGCTTTCAATTCTCTTTTCTTTTAAAGCGTGCTTTCTGTTTGTTTCTTATTTTATACTGTTGGTCAGGATCTTCATTTGCAAGCTAGTGTCATGAATGTTTGCTCTCTATATCAGCTCTTTATTATTTTTTCTCCCTTTCCCAACGAACAATTTTCTTTTCCTTGCTTTATGTCTTTTTTTTGTTGTTGATATCTTCACACAATTTTGAATACTAGAATTTTGCTTCCCGGATTTTGCCAATAGGTGTGGTTTGTTGTTAAGTTATACGTTATTAAAGCATACTGATATTTAGGGTTGATTAAAACAAACAAACAAACAAACCCCCAAAACTGTCACCTGCCTGTGTTAGTCTGTGCTAATATACCAGCAGGTTCTACATCTCCAAGGCTGTGGGGTAACATTTTCAAAAGTACCTAAGTGACCCATTTTCAAAGGGGACTTAGGCCCAGTTCCTTAAAGGTATTTAGACACCTAAATCCACCGTTTAGGCACCACTGACATTTTCAAACTGCCACTCAGCTGTCACCTAACCTGCTAGGCACCTACGTTTTCACCAGTCAGCATTTGCAAAGCCCCACAAGCCCTGCCTCACAGTTATCAAACAACTCCCAGCCTAGCTCAAGCCAAAGCCCCAGTACATCTGCACAGCCTATGGCGGCGAGCCACCCGGTCCAAGTGGGCAGACTGGGGCTAATGCTCTAAAAATAGCTGTGTAGCCAAGGGTGCTGGAACAATTTTTATAGCTGGGGTGCTGAGAGCCACTGAACCAAACTGTAAACCCTGGATATAATGGAAACCACTTCAAGTTAGAGGGTGCTGCAGCTCCACCCCAAGAGCCTGCGCTCCACCCCAAGTGGCAACTTCAAAGCGCTGGCCACACAGCTATTTTTAGAGCACTAGCCCTTGTCTGTCCATCCAGGCTGGGAAGCTCACTGCCAGGGGCTATGTGGACATACCCCCAGAGGCCCTGAAGCAGGATTCTCAAACTAGAACACCAGTCTCACCAGCAGGGCCTGATCCTATAGGCATCTCTCCTGCTGAAGCTGTTCCCCTGTAGATAAAGAAAGAAAGAGTCATTGGACCAGAGAGAAAGAATGACTCTGTAGTCCAGTGCTTAGGGCACCCAGCTGGGGGACAGAAGTCCCTGGGTCCAGTCCCCCTGATCCAATCACTCTTTATTTTTCCACAGTAGAACTGCTTCAACAGGCAATATTGATGGAGAGGTGGCAGACCCCAGCTTCAATCTCCCAACCCCTTCCCTGATGCCAGGGAGGAGGGAATTGAACCTCGGTCCCACATCCCAGGTAAGTGCTCTAACCACTAGGCTAGAAGTTATAAGATGGGCATGCCGGCATCTCTTCCAGCCAGTAGGTGCCCTCTGAGTGCACCCACCAGATCAGACCCTTGGGCGAGTTAGGCAGCCGAATACCTATCTTCCTTTTGTTTGTTAGTCACTCTGGGGCGTAGGCAGGAGATAGGTATATGGACGTCTAGAGGGAAGTAGCCTTGCACATAATCAGAGGCAGAAACTTAGACACCTAGGGAATTTTTTACTTGGGAAAACTTAGGTGTCAAGTGAATTTAGGCACCTACAGGGTTTGACGAGAGCTTTGGGGATCACAGTGGGGGGACTTAGGCACCGAAAGATGGGTTTAGATGCCTAAATAGCTTTATGGATTCCACTCCTAGTCCCCTGTGGCTTAGGCGATTTTGGAAATTTTTCCTGTGATCTCACAGAAAACACTCTTCTAGATGCCATACAAGTGTTAGTTTGTGTTATCTCACACAGCAGGTGTGTGTTATGCCTTCCATTTCATTGCCCTGCATGCCACACATGCTGCAGACCGCTTTGACATTGAGTCCATTTATTTTCCATTTTCTCACTTGCCAGTTCCCAAATAGAGGCCAAATTACTTTTCTGCCATGTACTTGACTTTATGGGCCAGATCCTCAGCTGATGCAGACCAGCATAGCTCCACTGACTCCAATGAATCATGAAAAGAATAAAGACAAAAATACTGTCATATTCCACACTATACATTAATGGAACATTGGTGCAGTTTTGGGGTTGCTGAAGAAACTCAGCTGTTAGCCTCATTCCTTAAAATGCAGCTGAGGTTTAATACATCAATAGCCCGTGACTGAACTCCCTTGTACATTCTGCTGACTATATTAAGCCCCAAGATCCCCGAAGACCAGGCAAATTTTGCTGTGCCAAGCCACCTACTGGGGGGATGAGTGTCTTGCAGTTCAGACAGCTTCTCAAGGCGGTCAGTCAATGTTCACTGTCATAAGACATCTAAATCTAGTAAGTAGAAATGAGGTCAAGCCCATAATGTTTACCACAGAGTGAACACATATAAATGTTGAGACTGTGATTAGATACTATCTCTTCACTCGTCTTGCAGTTTTATAGATTACATACCAGCTTATCAGATTCATAACTCATACATAGGGCCTTACCAAATTCACAGCCATGAAAAATGCGTCATGGACCGTGAAATCTGATCTTCCCCTGTGAAATCTGTATAGTACAGGGTAAAAGTACACAAAAGACCAGATTTCACAGGGGAGACCAATGTCTCTCAGATTGGGTCCTGACCCAAAAGGGAGTTGCAGGGGGGTTGCAGTACTTCTGCACTGCCTTCAGAGCTGGGTGGCCAGAGAGTGGCAGCTGCTGGCCAGGCTCCCAGCTCTGAAGGTGGTGTTCCGCCAGCAGCAGGGCAGAAGTAAGGGAGGCAACACCAGACCATATTCTCCTTACTTCTGCCCTGCTGCTGGAGGTGGCTCTGCCTTCAGAGCTGGGCTCCTGGCCAACAGCTGCCACTCTGCAGCTGCCCAGCTCTGAAGGCAGCGTTGCCGCCAGCAGCCGCGCAGAAGTAAGGGTAGCAGTACCGCAACCCTCCCTACAATAACCTTGGGACTCCCCTCCCCCGACAACTCCTTTTTGGGTCAGGACCCCTACAATTACAACACCATGAAATTTTAGATTTAAATAGCTGAAATCATGAAATGTATTATTTTTAAAATCCTATGACTGAAATTGCCCAAAATGGATCATGAATTTGATAGGGCCCTACTTACACAGTTTTGTACCAATGTTGCCAGTTTTTATTCAATTATTTCAGCTCTTTGGTTTTATAAACTTTTATTTCTTATTTTGTCTCTCCCTCTGTCAGGAAATGTCTTCTGGGGTCAGTTTTGAAAGCACTGCACTATGATTTAGGTTCATGACTCCCATTAATGTCAGTAAGAATCATGCTGCTAAGTTTCTGAGCACTGTCTTTAAAATATACCCGCTAGTATTTTCAGCTATTTCTGCATCGTAAGCACTTCTGTATAGAATGCCTCATGTCATACAAATATGTGTTTAGCATATACAGAGTAGCCAATGAAAAAGCACTCTTTTCGCTACACCTCCCCTCCACCCCCTGTAATTGCACTGGTAGAGGAGATGAATGAAAGCCTGTGGGGAATGCAGATAAAACGACCAGGGTCAGACAAGGAAGGTTAATGCCTTCTACAGAATCTCATCACAGGACTTAGTATAGCTGCAGCGCGGCAGAGAAGCAGATTGTGCAGCTTGGTCAGCAGCATTCTCAGTGCGACAACATGAGCATTAAGCTAATTAAATAGACAAAGCAGTTTTCAGGATCAACAACTGTCCCTGTGCTCACTCACTTTTCAAATTAAGAGATTTTATTTATGTAACTTGTTCTGATTTCTGTATATATCTGCCTATAAACTGACACATGACCACCCACCCCATACTTTACATTACACGTTAAAGTTAACTTAAAAGCATTGACCAGTGCTTGGTACTGTCTGCATGGCACTGGTCCTGCCCCCGTGACAGAAGAGACTGAAGTGTGCTAGGGACCATGAGTGGAACATAGAAGATATGGATTTTTATAAGTTCCGTACTTGCATTTATAGGAGTCACACTTAATAAGCTCCACAACTGTGCATTTTATACACTTCACATATATTTATTTTTGAGCAGCCACAATTGTACTCGTTGTTTTACAGAATAAAGTAAACGTAAGTATTGTTGACAATCCATGGCCTCGATCCTGCAAATACTTGTGCACATGCTGAACTTTAGTTCCTTTGAGGACCTGCTCATGGGTATAGTCACAGGCATAAAATTAAGCACATGTGTAAGTGATTGCAGGATTAGCCGGGACTATTAAATTCCACTTAGATGAGATCTGCACTTGTACCACAGGTAGAACCAGCTGTTCTCTGGTGCAGCTGCTCTTTTCCTGACCTTTAATTCTACATATAATGCCCCTTTTCCCCCTCCAAAGAATGTCTGGCACTTTTACTAGAGATGGCTGGAGGACAACAACTGTGTTCCATGGCAACTTTTGAGGTTTTGAAATTTGTTCTCGTTCTGCATTGGAGTGAAAACAAAACATTTTTAACATTTTCATGAAACTGAATAGTGTTGAAAACCCATTTTTGAATCAAAAAGCTCAGCTTTTCAATTCAGATCTCTCTCTTTCTCTCATCAGAAGTGATGAGAGAGCCCATGTACCAATATATCCCTCACTATGAAAATGTTGCCAAAACAAATACATCTCCGTTAAACACTTCAGTGAAACAGCATGTTTTGACAACATTTCATTTTGTTGAAAATGTTCGAACCAGATCTACTTTTTACCTAATTTTTTTTCCCTACAGTATGGAAACTGTATTTTTATTCTTCAGTGCCTTATATACCACTATTAGAAAGGAACAAGGTGAACAAGGTCCAGAACAAGGGTGAACAAGTCCAGATAAAATAAGAACCCCGCAACTCCTACAAACTTTCATTCAAAACTCAAATGGAACCCAAACCAAACTTTCCTTCAGGGTTCAAAATTTTTTTCTTAGGGTATGTCTACACTGCGGATACTAGAGCCGCCCAGCTACAGCTCTGCAGGTGTGTCTCTGTAGCACCATAGTGGGGGATTTTCTGTCACCGTAGTTAATCCACCCACTGGAGAGGCAGTAACTAGGTTGATGAACAATTCTTCTGTTGAGCTAGCATTGTTTATACCAGGACTTAGGTCAGCTGAACTATATCTCTCAAGGGTGTGATTTTTTCCACACAACCACCCAGAGTAACACACTTTGGTTGATCTAAGTTTTAGGTACAGACCAGGCCTTAGTTTAAGGGAAATGTAGTGAAATGTGGCAAGAAAAGCTGTTCACACAATACTTCCATCCTGACTGGAAGCCGGGGTGAAAGTGAGCTGGTACGGGCCAGTACGGCGTACCAATAAGAACCCGCCCCGGCCGGTACACAGCCCACATTAAAGCGCTGCAATTTAAAAAGACCCAGGGCGCCAGATGCTGCTGCTGCTACCGCGGCAGCGGTGTCCGGAGCCCTGGGCCCTTTAAATCACCACTGGAGCCCTGGGTGGCATGGGCCAGGCAGCCTGGAAGGGCTGGCTGGGGGATGCTGACCCCCAGCCCTGCCCTGCCCCTTCCACCCGAGGCCCTGCCCCTTCTTGGGGCTGGAGCCAGTCCTGGCCTCATACCGGTAAGTGTCCTGAGTTACTTTCACCCTTGCTGGAAGCACAAAATACTGGAGCTCTCACAGGAAAGCCTTTTCTGATGAAATTCCAGTCTTCACTTTCAATCTCAAGTGGTTCAAGGTAGGTGCAAAATGCCTCAGCTAAGCATCCAAACTCTGGGGTGATTATCTCACTGAGCTAAGCCTAGGAACCTTTCAGTGTTTCTCTATGTGTGATACCATTCTGCAATACAGCTTTGTGATTGCTGATATAATTAAACTGAAAAACTGGACACTTTCTTCCACTGAAACATAACTAATGTCGTCAGGAATTAAACTTAATCTAAACTAAATCTCTGTTGTTTCTAGCTCATACAATCACACAGAAGGATGACTTTCTGCCCACATTTAGCTAGTAAAGTTTCCAGAAATAATTGTTTGATCTTTTTGGCAGCTCCATCACACAGGGCTGAGGGATTTTCCCTCCTTCCTTTTTAAAACAATACTTCTGATTTACTGCGATTTTTTTTCCCACCATCAGACACTGTAGCTGGATAAACTACATTTTGTCAGAAAAGGGAGTAGAGCAGTGGTTCCCAAACCTTAACAGCCCGCGAACCCCTTTCAATAAATTGTGAAATCTCGTAACCCCCTCCTAAAAATGAATATTTCCAGGGATTTAAGTTTAAATTTCCTCCGGACTCCGCGGAGCTCCTGCTGCTGGACCCTGTTGACCGCCCCAGTCAGCTGAGCTCCACTGAGCTTGGGCTGCAGGTCCTGCTGACAGGGACAGGGCTCGGGCTGCCAGCCCAAACTGCCTGGCCCCCGCTCTCCCTGGGGCTCGGGCTGCCAGCCCCGCACAGAGCGCTGGGGTTCGGATAGCCGGCTCCCCTGCTGACGGGGACAGGGCTTGAGTTGCCAGCCCCAACTGCCCAGCCCCCGCTCTCCCTGGGGCTCGGGCTGCCAGCCCCGCACAGAGCGCTGGGGTTCGGATAGCCGGCTCCCCTGCTGACGGGGGCAGGGCTCGGGCTGCCAGCCCCAACTGCCCAGCCCCGCTCTCCCTGGGGCTCGGGCTGTCTGCCCTGCCACCGGGTCCCACCTGCTGCCTCCAATGCCCGGGGTCCTCTGGCCGCCATGAGTGACATTTTTCTGGCGAACCCCCTGTAACGTTCTGCGAACCCCAGTTTGGGAACCACTGGAGTAGAGGAAAGGGGCATGTATACTCTCTAGCAATTGAAACCTGGCTCTAAACCCTGGGTGGTGTCATATTTCTAGTAACTTTTAGCCAGAAGCCTTTCAACCTGTCAACACACAATGGGCGAATTCACAAAGTCCAGATTTACATTGCTCACAGTTGCAGACAAATGACCAAATTAAATCATATGCTGTAAAAGGCTGCACACAAGGACAGGTATGGCAGCCAACTCCTGAGCAAGCATCCTTGATCTCTCTTCTAATTCAGGCTACCTTTTTCAGACAGGGTAATCAATCAGACTTCATAAATGAAACTAGGGGTTTTGTGATGACCGAATGAGCCTTGCTGGACCCACGGCAGGTTCTTGCTCTTCAAAGTACGATATTTTAGAGGCAGCTCCTTACATTTTTTTACTTCTCAGACCTAGGGTATTGTCTACACTACTATGGTACATCTGTGTGCTGCATCTACGCCGCTGTAGCATCCACACTGCCTACAACAACAGGAGAGGTTTTTCCACAGCTTTAGCTGAGGTTCTTCTGTTGCTGTAGTAAATTTATCTCCCCAAGAGGAGGTAGCAGTGCCTACACAGGGGCTTAGGCCAGCTTAACTGTCTCTTAGGGTGTGAATTTTTCACACCCTTGATTGGGCTCGTTTTGCCATTTTGTTTTTCTATTACTGTTGTTTGTCCTCCATGTTGGGTCCTTTCCTTGTCGCCCAGTTGGCGCTCTTTTTGAATAATGGCAGGAAAGTGAGAGCAGGAAAAGTCATCTGATTTGGTGAAATCTACCTAGCAACGTCTATATAAAGACTGTATGCCCTGGATGAGGTGCTGTCCACACCAGTGGTAGCCGTGCTTGTTCCGTGTCATCTTGGAAGAAAAAAAAGATCATATGTATCGTTGTATCAATCCTGATCCTGTTCCTGCGTTGTGGTCCTTGTCGCTGTCCGGTCCGTTTTGATCCCTGGTGGTGTCATCTCTTGGTGGTTCCTGATCCAGTCGTTGTCCTGGTGTTGTCTTGGTCCCTTGTATCCCTGTGAAGGAAATGATGATGTACATAATTATCTGTCTTTCTTTGTAACCCACCTTATTAGTTTGTGGTCCTGGCTTTAAGCCATTGAAAAGTTAACTACTGAGTTATTTTTTTAATAAACGTCTGTTATTGTTTCTTAATTGCATTCCCATTGTATTATTGGTTGGGAAAAGGGTCACCACTGGTGAATAGATACGGAATCAAGAACAAACCTGTGGGAGGGGGTCCCTTATAAATAATGCCTCTCTTTGTTGAAGCTGTTATTTTAAGCATTTTGGTTAACACCTTAAGTGACACAGTTAGGTCAACCTAAGTTGTAGACCAGGCCTTCTCAGGCAGGTAATAAAACTACTTTTTCCTAGAAACTTGGTAGAAGAACACTTCTTATTTCTGTCTTACTGGAAGCCATTCTTCAGAGTAAGTTTTTTGCTCTTTCCTCTGCCATGTCTAGGGCTGGTTGTAAATTTTCCTTTGAAACAGTTTTTCAACAGAAAATGAGGTTTTTGACTGAATGAACTTCTCTGCAAAAAGTGCATGTTTTCTATGTTAATTTTTGATTAATCAATCTAAAACAGAATGCCCAAACAAACAAAAGATTTTGGTTTTTGATATTTTTGCTAAAAAGTCAAAATTATTCACTGGGCAGGGAGGGTAGATCAGTCTCTGACTGGCTATAGTCAAGAAACATCAGATGTCTAATTCATTCTCTGTTCACTCTTCCAGTATCAAATTACTGTTTCTTTCAAAGGACAGGAAAAAGCTAAGCTTTCTAGCTCATACAAGTTCTACAGGTTTTACACTGTTCTGACTATGAAATAATACTTCCCTGTTTTTTTCATAAGATACTCCTTGATTTTCCCATCATGGTGTGAGAAGTGAGAATCTCCAAATAGCTAGCTAGCTTTTGGTCTAAAAGCATGGTGGAAATATTATATCCCCAAATCCATCCTCTGAAAGTTATGTCTGTCTTCCCTCAAGTCTTTGGGCTTAATTGTTCCTCTCTCTGGAGAGTATTCTTCTAGCACGAGAGGATTGGGAACTGAGCTGCTTTTTTCAGAGGACAAGGTAACTGCATCCTTCTTCCTTTTCCTAGGATGATCCTGTGATTCATTCCTTCCATTTTACCTTCCAGTTTTTCCTCTTGTTTTTCCTCTGCTAAGTGAGGCTTATGATATACATTAGATTATCAAACTCTATCTGAACAAGACAGGGGATGAAGGTGGTTAGGGTGCTAGTTTGAGGCTCTTAAGACCTAGGACACCATGGTGAATCATGGGAGATGTAGCCTAGCCACAGAGCCCAGTCCACTGAGGGCAATGGGGGCATGAGGTGCCTGAACTACAAGTCCCATGAGACACTGTGGCAGCATTTCCAGATCAAAAGATCAGTTTTCAGATGAATTTTTGGGGGGTTTGCTTCTTTGCCAAAAAGTAAAAATTATCTGAGAAAAATTAAGAAAAAAATTCTTTTCATTTTCAGTAATGTGTTCTCTAGAAAAACCAACCAGCCCATTGTTTGATCAGCACTAGTATCTAATCACATAAGAAAAAGCCTCTTGCATAAGGTTGCCTTTACTCTCTCTCCCTTAAAGATCCTTAAGCAGAAAATCTGCTATGGCCAACTGAGGCCAATTGCCCTCTACGTATTGGATGATGGGGTATCCTGGGAAGCTCACAAGGGCTAGGTACAGTTGCTCTAAAGCTTTCCGTTTCTTTCACCTCCAGTTCCTACTGAATGTATGGCCCCTGTGGACAGAAAATGAAACTCTCACCTGTAAATTGTGTTTATATAAAACAGACCCACAAATCTTCCCAGGAATCAGACTGACAAATCTCCATGATTATTTATTTTGTTTGCTTGTTTATTTTGGCTTTGGTTTTGCATCAGATACAAAATAATGGATCTGTTTTATGTTGTTTATTCCAAGGATGCTGATCTGGGCATTTTAATAAAAAGCGCCTATGACTGGCAGGATGATTTTCTCATCTCAGATTATCCTACCTGAATGTCAGGCAGGAAAGATACCAAGTTTCATTGTTAAATCTGCTTTGCAAAAACCCAATTTACAGTCAGAATAAATTCCTTTTTTCTTGATTTGGGAATTTAATTTGGCCTACACTGAGTATGATTATGCATTTATTGTGCACCCAAAACTCCCATTGACTTCAAAGAATTTTGAGCACACAAAGAGTGCAAGATCAAGGTCAACATAATTCTATCATTTGATAATACCGTATAGTTTCTATATGGCAATGTGAAATTACTTTCTCCCATTTAAATGCTAAGGGCCCTAAACACTAAAACATTGCACATCTACTGAGGAGTTGTTAAGGACAGGAATAGAGTGGGCATTGCAACTCAGAATTGAAATGCATTAGTAGAGCACTGGGAAAGAAGCACCTCTCTCACCTTATGCTTAGCTCAATACAGGGATCCCTTTTCTGAACCCTACATTTACTTACAAATTAAAAAAGTTTCTCATGTCTGCACCATACATGATGAACAGCAGAGTCACACGTGATAGACAGAGCTATCCACCACAATCATGATACCTTTCCTGTAAAGCATCTTTGCAAAACTAGTGCTGATAGGCCAACTGGCTTTACAGCTGCACACAGGAACATGGTTACATCCTTTCACTCTGCCTGCTTTTTTTTTTAAGTTAGTTGTTACTGATTTTCAAGAGTAAGTGCATCCAATAAAACAGCCATTTCAACAGAAGAACAAAACACAGGCTAATAAAAACTGGTGGAAATAACAGGTGACAGCAGATTATATACCAAAGCACAAATCATGGACCAAATTTTAGTCCATGTTTACACTGGAGGAAGGACATATGACGTTATTAGCATATAGGAGAGGTTACGGTAGATTAGAATAGGAGCGGGAGCTCACCAGTTCTGGTGACTGTCATTACAGGTGACATGTCCTGCTTTGGCATTATCTTGTGGCGACAGGTTGCAGCGAGAGCTGAAATGTATCCAAAAAGAATCCATGTACCCCAGTAGGCCCATAGCTAGTCAAGCACAAGTATGTATGTTGGGGGTGAGCTGGGCAGAGAGGCACATCCCTGAGGCTCTCAACAACTATCCTTATAAATACCCTTGTTTAGACTTACCCCGGGGTGGAGAAACTGTCCTGATGTAATGACAAACAAAAAGAAAGGGCCCAGAAGTTCTTTTCTGGAAAAACTGAAGTGCCTGGTGCAGTGCCCTGAATTTTAAATGATTTTAAAACATTTTAGAAGAGAGATTTTATGAATTAAAAACAAAATGAAAAAGGAAAAGGAAAGGAAAGGAAAGGAGCCTGATCTCTGACTGTGATTTGCCAGTGGTAAATTAGGTTTGGTTAAAAAACAAAACCCAGCAAACACTGGAAAGCCACCACATGTCAAACTTGCAAATTTTCCCATCCAACACACATATTTAAATATGTCAAGCCATTGCCAAATGTCAGCATTGTTGATGTACAATGTCATAGCCCACCAGAGCCTCTCCGCTTCTCTCTAATAATTCTAGGTTCCTGTATTCATCTCCCACCCACAGCCAAATCTCTACATCCCCCTCCTACTCGAGCCTGTGCCCTGTCAACTACTTTGTGTATTTCATTGTAATACTTTTATATCAGACTTTCTATATGACAATATACTATTTTTTTTATTTACTGTGTCTCCTAGGTTTTCTACCCTTCCTTTTCTACCCTCCCTTTTCTTTTCATTAATTCACTCCATTTTTTCTTTCTTTCTATGCCTACCTGTCTCTCACCAGCTCCAACTTCTCTTTACTTCTCTCCTCACACTCCTTTTAGGATACATCAACACAGCAAAAAAAACCTGGGCAGTGAGTCTCCGAGCCTGGGTCAACTGATTTGGGCTCACAGGGCTCATGCTACGGGGTTAAAAATAGCAGGGTAGCTGTTTGGGCTCTGAAACCCAGCTAGTGGGGAGGGTCTTGGAGCCCAGCATCCATCCCAAGCTCAAGTATCTACACTGCTATTTTTAGGTCTGCAGTACAAGCCCGAGTCATAGAATCATAGAATATCAGGGTTGGAAGGGACCTCAGGAGGTCATCTAGTCCAACCCCCTGCTCAAAGCAGGACCAATCCCCAATTAAATCATCCCAGCCAGGGCTTTGTCAAGCCTGACCTTAAAAACTTCTAAGGAAGGAGATTCTACCACCTCCCTAGGTAACGCATTCCAGTGTTTCACCACCCTCCTAGTGAAAAAGTTTTTCCTAATATCCAACCTAAACCTCCGTCACTGCAACTTGAGACCATTACTCCTTGTCCTGTCCTCTTCTACCACTGAGAATAGTCTAGAACCATCCTCTCTGGAACCACCTCTCAGGTAGTTGAAAGCAGCTATCAAATTCCCCCTCATTCTTCTCTTCTGCAGGCTAAACAATCCCAGTTCCCTCAGCCTCTCCTCATAAGTCATGTGCTCCAGACCCCTAATCATTTTTGTTGCCCTTCGCTGGACTCTCTCCAATTTATCCACATCCTTCTTGTAGTGTGGGGCCCAAAACTGGACACAGTACTCCAGATGAGGCCTCACCAATGTCGAATAGAGGGGAACGATCATGTCCCTCGATCTGCTCGCTATGCCCCTACTTATACATCCCAAAATGCCATTGGTCTTCTTGGCAACAAGGGCACACTGCTGACTCATATCCAGCTTCTCGTCCACTGTCACCCCCTAGGTCCTTTTCCGCAGAACTGCTGCCTAGCCATTCGGTCCCTAGTCTGTAGCTGTGCATTGGGTTCTTCCGTCCTAAGTGCAGGACCCTGCACTTATCCTTATTGAACCTCATCAGATTTCTTTTGGCCCAATCCTCCAATTTGTCTAGGTCCCTCTGTATCCTATCCCTCCCCTCCAGCGTATCTACCACTCCTCCCAGTTTAGTATCATCCACAAATTTGCTGAGAGTGCAATCCACACCATCCTCCAGATCATTTATGAAGATATTGAACAAAACCGGCCCCAGGACTGAGCCCTGGGGCACTCCACTTGACACCGGCTGCCAACTAGACATGGAGCCATTGATCACTACCTGTTGAGCCCGACAATCTAGCCAACTTTCTACCCACCTTATAGTGCATTCATCCAGCCCATACTTCTTAAACTTGCTGACAAGAATACTGTGGGAGACCGTGTCAAAAGCTTTGCTAAAGTCAAGAAACACTACATCCACTGCTTTCCCTTCATCCACAGAACCAGTAATCTCATCATGGAAGGCGATTAGATGAGTCAGGCATGACCTTCCCTTGGTGAATCCATGCTGACTGTTCCTGATCACTTTCCTCTCATGTAAGTGCTTCAGGATTGATTCTTTGAGGACCTGCTCCATGATTTTTCCGGGGACTGAGGTGAGGCTGACTGGCCTGTAGTTCCCAGGATCCTCCTTCTTCCCTTTTTTAAAGATTGGCACTACATTAGCCTTTTTCCAGTCATCTGGGACTTCCCCCATTCGCCACGAGTTTTCAAAGATAATGGCCATGACATGGACTCAGACATGGACTCAGAGACTTGCTGTCTAGGGTTTTTTTGCTGTGTAGACATACCCATAGTTGTTATTCCTATGACCCCTGTCCCCATAATATCCAACCGCTCACTTTTTTCATGTATTTAGCCTTACAACACTAGAGTATGATTCTCCCCATTTTGCAGATAAGAGACTGAGGCCCTGTCTACACTGTCAAGTTTCTGCGCAGTAAAGCAGCTTTCTGTGCTGTAACTCCCAAGGTGTACACACTGCCAAGCCACTTAGTGCGGAGAAATTGCGCAGTTGTAGCACTTTTAAAAAAAACCACCACAAGGAGAGGCGTAGACCTTTCTGCGCCAGAGCTACAGCACTGCGGTGCCAATGTAAACACCGTGGCAATTAAAGTGCTGCGACTGGCTCCCAGAGGTGTCCCACAATGCCTGTTCTCGCCTCTCTGGTCATCGCTTTGAACTCTACTGCCCTGCTGTCAGGTCACCAACCGTCAGCCCCACTCCATACATTCCTCTGGAATTTTGAAAGTCCCCTTCCTGTTTGCTTGGTGATGCGTGCAGTGGTCTCAGCACATCAGAGCAATGCCGAGCTGCTGGACCTCATCAGTATTTGGGGAGAAGAGGCTGTGCAGTCCTAGCTGCGCTCCAGCCATAGGAATTATGATACCTACAGACAGATTTCATGATGCATGACAGAAAGGGGCCATTGACCAGGACACACTGCAGTGCAGGGTCAAGGTGAAGGAGCTGCAGAACACCTACCACAAGGCACAAGAGGCAAACTGCCTCTCCGGTGCTGTGCCCATCAGCTGCTGGTTCTAAAGAGAGCTGGACGCGATACTCAGTGGTGACCCCACCTCCACTGCGAAGACCACTGTGGATACTTTGGTGGCTTGCGAGTCAGTCGAGAGTGGACCAAGCCAGAAGGAGGAAATCTTGGACAAGGATGTGGAGTGGGAGGGGGACCCAGAGGCAGAGGATGACTCGGAGGTCAGAGATGCATGCAGCCAGGAGCTCTTTTCTACCCAGGACGAGGCTAGCCAGTCACAGCTGTCGGATGTTGGCGAAGCGCAAACAGGAGAGGAGGCCCCTGGTAAGTGGATTTGATTTTGGGAATTGCTGAAGCGAGTTATTGGGGGAAGGAGAGTTGCAGGAAGCAGGTTTGTCTCCCACCGCATGGCTAGTCTGAGAGGAGGAACAGGCTGTTGATTGACTCCCTCACTTCATGGGAATCTGCCTCAGAGCTCTCCACAAAACTCTCATGGAGATACTGGGTAATCCGTCGCTGCTGCCACAGGTTCTTTGGTTACCCATTCATGGTAACTTTCCCACGCCTGTGCCATCATGGGGACAGGGGGACCATTGCTGCGCATAGGCAAGCCGCATAGAGGCCAGGGCGGAAGCCACAGTCTTGGAGAAAACACTCCCTTGATTCCCTGCTCACCCTCAGCAGCGAGACATCTTCTATAATGATCACATCCTGTGGAAAATGTGGGGACAGAAATTATTTTCAGCCCTTCCCCCCTCCCCCCCCACTACAGTGCTGGTTCTCCCCAGGAGCCATGTGCCCAGTGTACAGCAGGTCCGGGAAGAGTGATTTACCCTGCCCTGTGGCTACTCACCATTTTGGGGGTCTTGTAGCTCATGTGTGCTTGTCAGCGGCAGCCAGTGAGTGACAGGTGTGTGAGTACTGGCTGTGTTTTAAAGCACTGAATCAGTGTTCTGTGTGTTGCAAACAATACTGCTTCTGTAAAATGTTGCCTTTAACCCTAACCCTAACCCAGACTCCCTCTTCGTTATCAGTGGCTGAACAGCTGCGCAGAATTAGAAAGAGCTAAGGAGGACTTTCTGCGTGATGTTATGATGCCCTCCGCGTCCAAGAAGCAGAAATTGAAGGAGTGGTGGGACAGCGCGAAGAGGAATGAAAGGAGAACGCAGCATGCCAGAATGAAGCCACGGAGCGGCTCTTAAACATTATGGAGCTCCAGGCAGACACACTCCAGGCGATAGTAGCTCTGCAAACCGAGCAGCTCCACACCCGCCCTCCCTTGCAGCCACTGTCGCAAAACTCTTCCCCATGCTCCCCCCGGACACTGCCAACACACTTTTATCAACCTGGCTCCAGTCTCTACCCGCGACATTCCACTCCGCCCCCCCTCACATTCCAGCACTGTGGACTGCCACTACACTCAACACCCGTCCCTCTGGAGTTTGGGCCTGCTGAAGTACAGTACCCGCTGCACTGTACTCCAAAGCAGAAGGCTGGATATGATCTCTGGATATACACAAATCTTGAACTGTCCCGGGACCCCACCTCCTCCTGGGACCTGCCCTTCCCCAATTCCCCTCACTGCTGATGGTTTTTTTGTTTTTTGTCTGAATCTCCCCTCCCATTGTTGTTTTTTAGAAGAATTGTGAATTGAATAAAAAGAATAAAAGAATTGTGTTGGAATAAAAAGAAAAGAATAAAAGAATTGTGTTGGTTTAAAAGCAATCTTTAGTCTCTTAATAGAAAACAAACAGCGCCCTGCAAAGAAACACACAATTATGTTAAACCTTCATTTTGCATTGCTTGCACCAATCACATCCTAGCATTACAAGCACTGCACTCCTGAGAATAGCAACAAATATTTGTGGCTTTCAGCTTCAAATTGGTGCCTCAACGCATCCCTGATCCTTATGGCCCCATGCTATGTCCCTCTAATAGCCTTGATCTCTGGCTGTTCAAACTCAGCCTCAAGGTGCTGAGCCTCTGCAGTCCAGCCCTGAGTGAAGCTTTCACCCTTGCCCTCTGTGCTCCTTTTTAAAAATATTATAGAGCATACAGCACATGGCTATAAGCACAGGAATATTGTCATCGGCCAGGTCCAGCTTCCCATAGAGGCAGTGCCAGCGGGCCTTTAAACGGCCAAAAGCACACTCCACAGTCATTCTGCACTTGCTCAGCCTGCTGTTGAACCGCTCCTTGCTGCTGTTAAGTTGCCCCATGTATGGCTTCATAACCCACTGCATTAAGGGGTAGGTGGGGTCTCCCAGGATCCCAATGGGCATTTCAACTTCACCTTCTGTGATCTTCTGGCCCAGGAAGAAAGTCCCTGCTTGCAGCTTCCTGAATAGGCCAGTGTTCCAAAAGATGCATGTGACATGCACCTTTCCAGACCAGCCTGGATGAATGTCCATGAAACACCCACAGTGATCCACAAGTGCCTGGAGAACCATTAAGAAATACCCCTTGCGATTAATGTACTCGGTGGCGAGGTGGTCTGGTGCCAGAATTGGAATGTGTGTGCCATCTATTGCCCCTCCACAGTTAGGGAAGCCCGTTTGTGCAAAGCCATCCACAATGTCACGCATGTTGCCCAGAGTCACTGTCTTTCAGAACAGGATGCGATTAATGGCCCTGCACACTTCCCTCAAAACAAGTCCAACAGTCGACTTTCCCACTCCAAACTGGTTAGCGACCGATCAGTAGCAGTCTAGAGTAGCCAGCTTCCACAATGCAATCTCCAATGCTTCTCCAAAGGCAGGGCAGCTCTCATTCTCGTGTCCTTGCACCACAGGCCTGGGGCGAGTTCATCACACAGTGCCATGAATGTGGCTTTCCTCATGCGAAAGTTCTGCAGTCACTGCTTGTCATCCCAGACGTGCATGACGATGTGATCCGACGTCCCAGTGCTTGTTTCCCGAGTCCAAAAGCGCCATCCCACTGTGATCAGCACCTCCGTGAATGCCACAAGCAACCTCATGTTGTAGCTACTATGCGTGGAGAGATCAATGTCGCACTCCTCTTGCCTTTGTCGTTTAAAGAATAACTCCACTGACACTCATGACGTGTTGGTCGGAGCGAGCAGCATACTGATCAATAGTCTGGGATCCATTCCTGCAGCCCAAAGAGGCAGAGTGCGCACTACACAAACTGTTGAAAGATGGCGCTGAATGTAGATGGAAGCACAGGGAATGCTGGGATGCAAAGCAATGCATCACGGGGCACTGGGACAGGACCCAGGATGCCCCATGACCCCCTCCACCTTCCCATAACTCTTAGTGGCAGAAAAGGAAGAGATGCTCTGTGGGATAGCTCCCCAGAGTGCAGCGCTCCGAATACCACTGCAAGTGCTGCAAGTGTGAACATGTTATTGTGCAGGCAGCTGACAGTGTGAACACACAAAAGCGGTTTCCCTTCAGTGCTCTCTGAGTGGCGCTGTAACTCCCGGCACTGTAACTCTGACAGTGTAGACATGCGCTAAGTGACTCAGAAAGGCTGTGGCTGAGTAGGGAACTAAACCTGGGTCTCCCAACTAGCAGGCTAGCACCCTAACAACTGCACCATCTTGCCTCTCCTCAGTCCCCTCTATTCTCCCCCCTCGATTGCCCTCTGTGCTCCTTTTTAAAAAGAAAAGAAAAACCATTTCCAGCCTCCATTAGTCATCATAAAGAAGCAAAACAGGGCATAATTTTTATTTCTGCTTTTCTCAAGTCACCTTTAATTGACGCGCAATAAGAAGAGAAACAAGTTTGAAAAAGGTTTTTCACCTTTCTCCCCTGTAGGTAACAGTTAAGTCTGTGCTAGAATTATGTTTGAGAAGGGCCTGATTTTTCAAAAGGAATATATCTCAGGGCTGGTTTACACTAGGGTGAGGGGAGGGGGATCGATCTAAGTTATGCAACTTCAGCTATGTGAATAACGTAGCTGAAGTCGACGTACTTAGATCTACTAACCACAGTGTCTCCATTGTGGTGTGTTGACAGGAGACGCTCTCCCATCGATTCCCCTTGCGCGTCTCATTGAGGTGGAGTACCGGAGTCGACGCTAGAGCGATCGGAGGTTGATTTATTGCATCTATACTAGACACGATAAATTGACCCCCGCTGGATCAATTGCTGCTGGTCGATCCAGCTGGTAGTGTAGACAAGCCCTTAGTGTGCAACACGTTCTAATGTTCTCCAAACAAAACCCATCTGAAACAGGACAGTACACAGCGCTTACTGGGGAGACGGTTACAGAAAGAAAAACCTCCCAGGACAAATGTTTGCCATGTTGTTGAATGCAGGACTAGAAGGGACGCTGGTGAGAAGGATTTGATAAGAACCTATAGAGAATTGAATCGAATGGAAAAAATGATAGAAAAACATTCTAAAGCATGACATTTCTTTTTAGTGTCTTTGGTTCCTTTTTGCTTGCAAAGCCCTTTGGGACACAACAGGAGATATAACCATATGTGAGGCGATAGACCAACATCAAAACACATCAAATCTATGTTTTCTTGTGTATGTGGTGACTGGAGCCTTTGACAGGATGCTTATGATTTCCATTTGTTCTTTCCAAATCTATAAATAGGATAAAGAAAAACATATTCACAAAGGAGAATATATGATATAGAAATATGTCAGATACATCTAAATAAAAGAAGAAACAGCAATGGCCTGATCCTAGATACCAGAGGCTCCCTAGATCATTTAACTCCCGCTTGTCTTATGTACCAAAATCTCAAAGTAAATGTTTGGGTACACAAAGAAAGCAGGATCAGACTCCAAATTACATGTACAGTATTTTTCTATTTGGTCTGAATTGCTGTCCTTAAAATGACTGTGCAACACTCAGCCAAATCCTTTTTAAAAAGTGTTTAAAGGTGTTTTTAAAACAATGTAATGCCACCATGTAATATGTCATAACAAAATGTGCCATTTAAGCTACCTAAACCTAACTACATATAAAGAAATTTGTTAGTCTCCAAGGTGCCACAAGTACTCCTTTTCTTTTTGCAAATACAGACTAACACGGCTGCTACTCTGAAACCTATAACTACATATGCAACAGCAGGGAAGAAGGACAGTTCAGTGATGAGGGCACTAGCCTTGGATTCAAGAGGCCATGGTTCAATTTACTGGTCTGTCACAGACTTCCTGAGAGATCTTTAGGCAAGCCATTTAGGGCTAGATTGACAAAGGGATTTAGGCATCTACTTGTCACTTTAGGCAGCTCAAGTCCAAAATTTAGATCCTCAAAATCCCTGCTCATCAACAGCCTAACCTTGTAGGCATCGAAGTTTCCTAAGGTCACCTACGCTCTGAATCTCTCCTGCTGAAACTGTTCCACTTAGCATAAAATACTTGAATATTCATTGGGCCAAAGAAAACATGAAAATGATTCTAGAGCCCAGTGATTAGGACATCTCCCCTGGGGTGTGGGAGAGTCAGGTTCATAGTCCCTCCTCCAATAAATATACAAAGTGGAACAGCTTCAATAGGAAAGACTGAAAGAAACCCACTTGAGAATATCCCAGTAGCTATAGGACTCACATAGGAGACCTGGGTTCAAATCCCTGATCCACATCAGGCAGAATGGGGATTAGAAGTCTGATCTCCCACAGTCTGAACAAGTGCTTTAAACACAGGGCTATAAGACATAAGGTGGGGGGGCAGCACCTCCTCAGTTCTTTGTGATAAATCACTGACCTAGTTTAGGTACCCAACTAGGGTGACCATATATCCAGGTTTGGCCAGGACAGTCTCTTTTTTAAGCTCTGTCCCAGCCGTCCTGACTTACATTGGCAAATGTGGGCATTTGTCCTGTTTGCTGTTGCCAATATGGGACAAATGCTCACTTTTGTCAAAACCCTGGGGTGCAGAGGATCAGGTGGAGGGGCGACCAGTGATGCCAGCCCTCCGCAGGTGGGGAGGCAGGGCTCGAGAGAGCACTCATGCCAGCCCCAGCCTTTGGGAAACATGGTCACTCTATCTAGTATGTGCATCACTGCTCACCTAAGCCCTGCCTGCCCCCCATGGAGGGAGAGGGGCTTGGGCAAATGGTTTGGGCCAGCCCCACCCGGTGTCCTGTTTTTCTTTTGGGAAATATGGTCACCCTACACCCAGCTCCAGGAGAGTGCTCATGGCTGAAAATCCTGAGCGGTGGGAGGCAACTCCCTCCAGCCCAGAGTTAGGTACCTCCCTCCCTTTGAGGGGTGGGGCTTAGGCAGTGGTGGATTAATGATTTTGCCGCCCCTAGGCCCAGAAATAATTGTCGCCCGCCCCCCAGCTCACCTCCGCTTCCTCCCCAGAGTGCGCTGCCAGGTCCTGCTTCTCCCTGCTCCCTACCAGTGCTTGTGCGTGAAACAGCTTCGTGAAGGAGGAGGGAAGGGGGGGGGAAAGCGGCATGCTCAGGACAGGAGGCAGGGCTGGGGCGGGGATTTGGGGAAGGGGACCAATAGGGGCAGGGAGGGGGCGGGGAAGGGGTGGAGTTGGGGTGGGGCTTGGGGCCGAGGGTGCAAACCGGCACCGGGGGAAGCAGCCTCTGGCTGCTATTATAAATTTGCCCTGCAAATTTGGCGGCCTAGGCGTTAATACGCCGCTGGGCTTAGGCAGTGGTGTAGTTGTAAACTGCAAACTAACCTACAGTAAACTGTACATCCCCCAAATGAGAAGTGGGTAAATTCCATTTACCCATGTTGACCTTCTTCTACATTACTCGAGTTTAGGCCACACCCCTCTCCTTGACATTTCTTATTGGCTAGCTGACGTGGCACCCTGCCCAATGTGCTGGCTTCTGTGCATTCTATTCTTAGGCGCCTAACTCTCCCCATGCATCCTATAGGGAATCTGGGCACCTAACACAGGGCTGAGGATTCCACTAGGTGACAGGGTGCCTAAAGTTAGGTATTGCAACACTGAACCTCAGTTCCCTTTGCGGATCTAGCCCTTAGTATCTGATCCCCCATCTGGAAAATAGCACTTCCCTACCTCACAGGAGTATTGTGGATAAATGCAGTAAAAAGATTGTCAGATGCTCAGATACTATGGCAATGTTGTCCATATAAGGACCATAGATATGTAACTGCATGCACTGATAGCCAAGTCTGGTAGCTTGTCAAAAGCTGATAACCCAATTTGTGTGCTCAGTCATGATATAATGGATACAAACGACACATGCTGTTTGAAAATCTGGTCCCCAGTGTCCCTATACATGCTCCAATATCTGTCTGCTAGTACCACATTATTAGCGATATTAAGAGTAAAGTGTAAGACACATCTTTGGTGACTTTTTATTGTTGTTTTGAAGAGAGGGAATAAAATCCTTTGCCTAATATTTTATATTGTTCCTTTGATTTATTTCCCATTTAAAATCAGGCTTATTTTTTCTCTTCATAAAATACATTTGCACTCCCTCTAGTGTCAGAAATTGTATATGAGCTTAATCTAAGTTTTGATCAAGTATTGTTGTAAATGCTAGACTAAGGTTCAGTTTCATCATTCTACATTTCAAGGTTAATAAGTTACAGTAATATATAAAATTAATATCAGCCCTACATGGCACTGCCTTGCAGCCACAGGACTGAAGCAGTAGAAAAGAAATCTATTGTTGAACTGTAAAATTAAATGAGTGCTTCTCTTATTTATAAAGCCAATGCCCTGATTAGCATAAAACATTTATTCCCCATTATTTGTCATTTCTATTCTAAGTTACTGATCTAGAGGAAAATAAATACAGAGCCAAGTCCCACAATAAAACCTGTCAAAAGAGCCCACTTGGAGGAAACTAATTTCTTCTAATTATACCCCAGAGAGGAAGTAGAGGCCCCAAGAACCTATGGATTCTTTCCTCTCCCAATCTTATGAATTTTACGGCTCGAAAGGATATACAGGGCTATCAGTTCAGGGAAGATATGCCTCCACACTAGCTCCAGGGCTCTTCAATTGCAGTGCTAGGGCTTTTTCCACAAGGTCCCCTGTGAAGGGGGTTCCACTGTGTGGAGTGAACCTGTATTATCTTTCAGGGACAGGATACTGGGGGATGCTGGATATCCTCTCTGGTCTCTTGTCCCCATTGCAGCCACAGTGCCTCAGATCTGTGAAAGGGGTAAACACCATCCAGGTTACTGCTGATGGTATGAGGGCCATGGCAAGTGTCCGGCCAGCTAGCTGCCTGTAAATGAACTAGCTCTTCTGCTAAGCAGCCAGTGCCACAAGGAGAGGTAGCATTCTTGTGTGAGAAGCAGCATGACCTAGTGGAAAGCAAAGGACAAAGTCCAGCTCTGACAGTGATTCTCTATGAGGCCTTGGTCAAGCAACATATGGCAAAAATTCCAAACTTTGGGACCTGAAGTTAGACACCTGAATTCAGAGGTTCTGAGCACCCCCAGCTTAAACTGGGTTCAGTCAGAGTTAGAATTACTCAGCACTTATGAAATATCAGGCACCTAAAAAAAAGGGGGTCTAACTGTTGATTAAAGGTGCCTGACCTGAAAGATTTGGCATTAACTTCTCTATGCCTCATTTTCCACATCTGTAATAGGGGACTACTATTGCCTTATATTACAGCTTGTTTGTGACAATGAAATGGTTAACGCCTGCAAAATGCTACATAAAACCCCTAACCTTGACAGCGTTCATGCAAAAAACACCAGCGGCTAAGGACATACCTGTACCACCAATCCCCAGGTTTTTGGACAATTATCCTTTGCAAAACTTTTCCAAACGTTGGCAAGTACACACAGACTCAGGCCAACAGGGGCAACTGCTCTCATTCTCTTGCGTGAGGCTGGGGGTGAATCGGACTTAAAGAAACTGACCCCCCCCCTGCACCCTTACCTCAATTTATATTATGTGTTAGGCACCAGGCCAACAAACAAAGGCACAGTCCAGTCCCCACTATGAAGAGCTCATAATCTAAAAAGACAGGCAACAAACAAAGGCGGTGAGGGGAAGAGCCAAAAAATGTACAATCAACATCTGATGGTTTTTATAGGTAAAAGATACAAATATCTCCCACTGGCCTTTGAGCTAGTCCTTGTGAGTTGGATAGCTGCTGCTGGGCTCCATGATAGAAGTGGGGTGGAAAGAGTTGAAGGAAGAGAGGGAATTAGCCTTATGAAACAGCTCAGGGAGGGTGTTGCATGCATAAAAGGGAGTATGCAAGAATGAAGGTCATTATAGGAGTGGACGAAAGGGCGGTGGTTCAAGGCCAGCACCAGTTACACAGTAGGAGGGGACAAGGCACAGTAAGAGATCAGAGAGTCTAGACAGGGAGGGAGAGTTGTGGAGGGCTAGTGAAATTAGGGTGTGTGGCAAACTCTGGGCATATTGGCAGCTAGCCAGATCCAAAACCCAACCAGCCCTGGGGATATTGGCAGGATCCTGGTAGACAGGAGTCTTTTGCAGTTTTGAGGTCTCTCAGTGCAGTGACTGACTGAGAAACAAACTCCGGGTGAAAGAACTGACTTGAGGCAATGCTCACTGAGAGGCTTCAAGGTGGCAGGGCAGCAACATTATTGCATGAGGAATTACTATAATTTATTCTTTGTATTTGTAAAGTCCCAGACCCCATTGTGCTAGGCACTGTACAAACATATAACAAAAGATGGTCCCTGCCCCAAAAAACCTGCAGTCCATGTAGACATGGAAGTGATCCAGGAGGTGCATTTATATTCACCTCGCCTACATCCTATGTTACTAGGGTTGTCAGGGATCCTGTTTTCGAGTGGAATGCCTGGTCAAAAGGAGACCCTGGCAGCTCCAGTTGGTAGCGCAGTGGGGACCCAGGGCTAAGGCAGGTTCCCTGCCCGCCCTAGTTGTGTACTGCTCCCGGAAGTGGCCACCTGGTCTCTGTGGCCCCTTAGGCACATGGGAGGCCAGGAAGGCTTTGCGCGCTGCCCCTGCCCCGGTGCCGACTCCACAGCTCCCATTGGTCGGGAACTGCAACCAATGGGAGCTGCAGGGGCAGCACCTGAGGGTGTGAGGGCAGCACGCAGAGCCTCCCTGGCCATCCAAGCGGCTAGGGGCCTCAGGACCCTGGTGGCTACTTCCTGGGAGCAATGGTAAGCGATGCCGGGACCCTGCACCCCGAGCCCCCTCCTGCACCCCAGCCCAGAGTCCCCTCCCGCACCCAAACTCCCTCCTAGAGCCTGCAACCCCAGCCCAGAGCACATACCTGCTCCTCTCCCCCCACATCCCAACCCCCTTTCCCAGCCTGGAGCCCTCTCTCAGACTTCAAACTGCTCATCCCTGGTCCCACCCCAGAGTCCGCACCCCCAGCTGGAGCCCTCACCCCCCTCCCGCACTCCAACCCCCTACCCAAGCCCAGTGAAAGTGAGTGAGGTTGGGAGAGAGCGAGTGACAGAGGGAGGGAGGATGGAGGGAGCAGGGCCAGGGCCTCAGAGAAGGGGTGGGGCAGGGGTGTTTGGCTTTGTGCTATTAGAAAGTTGGCAACCCTAAATGTTACCAGCTCAGCAACTCCTTCTGGGCACCAGTCTCCTCAGAACAATACAGTGCTGTCTTTAAAATGGACAGAAACATGCCCTGAAAATAGGGACTTCCTTCTTTTCAGGGATGCATAGTCACTTTATTTTGTTATAAATACCTAGCTGGGCTGTTCACTCACATTAATACAAAGTGGTGTGCATTCAACTAAATTTTTTGGAGGTGGAAAGTAGGAAAGAGTCAGCCATTTTCATGGCATAAAAACGGGGTGTGCTGGGTTAGTGGAGATACGTTTTGCAGGTAGTCCTAGCAAAAAACTGCTAAACTCAAGCTTGCTAGAATATTTCTAGGGTGAGATTATCCTTTCCCCTCATTTATTTTAAATGCTCTGCGATTAGATAGGGTAAAACACATAACCCACAGGAATAGAAACTTTTTGGAGGCTGTGAAAACTTCTTGGCCTCCTTCTTGGCTTCACAAAGCTAGTTTGAGCTTGTGAACCTTTCTTTAAACCTGTAATTTTAACCCCTCCCCCGCAATCCCATATATTTTAAAATACATGTTTCTCTTACTAAAAGAAAGCCTTTGCTATGTACTGGAAACAGAAGAACCCTCCCCTTTCCAAAGCTAGACTGGTTCAACTGGATGCCCACTAAAAGTGTACATGAACATTATTTTTAAAGTTAGAATTCTTTTCTCTCTCATCTGACACATGACAAGAGTTGGTACGACTGCTTGGCAGCTACTCTTATATCCAATACCCTGTAAGAAAATGGTAGGTTACCCTGGCAAGGGCCAAGTACTCCGTATTATATTAAAAGTTTTGTGATTTTGATTATTAGGCCCAGCTCCTACAAACATTTGTGCATGCTTAAATGTTTTATTACATGTGCTTCACTTTACCACCAGGAGTAATCCCACTGAGGTTAATGTTGTGTTTGCAGTGTGAACTGCTTGCAAGGTTGGGACCTTGTATCTTTCGTGCTGGCTTATTGTAGCAGGAGTATTGTATCAAACATCATCATGCCTCATCCACAGTGACATCCGTTCATTGAGAAGGGCATTATGGACAGTTTCTTTTTAGAAAGTGACTGATCATCCTTTCAGATTTTTCAAGCTCAGGACATATTTGTTGCCAAGGCACTGGAACAGCTCTGTAAATGCAACAATGTGTTTACATGTTAGGAATATTGCAGGTGTTTTGAGGAAGGTAGTTTCACTTGCTGGAAGATTACAGAAACATTAAACTGTTATAAAGCAGCGATTCATTTATTTATATTCACTGGTATCCATTTTCTCTACTCAGTTCTTTCATAACACACAGAATAGATATCACTAGCCCGTTAAAAAACAGTTCTTCTTTTATTGTCCCACTAGAGGGTGCTTTAGCAAAATATATCTTAAATACTTGATTTAACACTCCATGATAGAATCATCAGGATATAGAGTAAATTAACATATTGAAAAATGCCCAATTCTTTTAAGATGCTATGAAAAACATGACAAGAGTGAAGCTAAGATTCTGCAATGTGTGTGTACGAGAGATTGATCAGCATACAAATAAATTAAATAATGCAAATAATTATTGTGCACATTAGTACCAGCTTTACGAAAGAGAGAAATTTCATAATATCTAATGCTTTACACAAGCAATAACCCTGAAGATCCTGGCTGCCTTGCAAAAACATCAATTATTTTTTATCTCAGTTTGCTACTATCTTGGGTTAACTCTCAGTGGATAAAAATCAGAGCTTAAATTTCAGAGTGGTAGCCGTGTTAGCCTGTATCAGCAAAAACAATGAGGAGTCCTTATGACACCTTAGAGACTAACAAATTCCAGTTCTGCAGTTTCTCATTGGAGTCTGTTTTTGAAGATTTTTGGTTGAAGAATTGCCACTTTTAAGTCTGCTATTGAGTGTCCAGGGAAATTGAAGTGTTCTCTTACTGGTTTTTGAATGTTATAATTCTTGATGTCAGATTTGTGTCCATTTATTTTTTTGCAGAGACCATAGAGACTGTCCAGTTTGGCCAACGTACATGGCAGAGGGGCATTGCTGGCACATATCACATTGGTAGATGTGCAGGTGAACAAGCCCCTGATGGTATGGCTGATGTGATTAGGTCCTGTGATGGTGTCCCTTGAATAGATATGTGGACAGAGTTGGCAGCATTAGCATTAGGAATCCTCGCTTACAGACTGCCCCCAACCTGAAGCAAATACTCACCAGCAACTACACACCACCGAACAAACACACTAACCCAGGAACCAAACCCTGCAACAAACACTTCAATCTCCCTGAACACTCAATCACAGACTTAAAAGTGGCAATTCTTCAACCAAAAAACTTCAAAAACAGACTCCAATGAGAAACTGCAGAACTGGAATTAATTTGCAAACTGGACACCATCAAATTAGGCCTGAATAAAGACTGGGAGTGGATGGGTCACTACAAAAACTAATTTCCCCCTGCTGATATTTACACGTTCTTGTTAACTGTTTGAAATGGGCCACCTTGATTACACTGGCCTCATTAGCACTACAAAAGTGATTTCCACCCCTTCTTGTCAACTGTTGAGAATAGCCCACTTCCACCTTAATTGAATCGGCTTGTTAGCACTGACCCCCACACACACTTGGTAAGGCAACTCCCATCTTTTCATATGCTGTGTATTTATACCTCTCTACTGTATTTTCCACTCCATGCATCTGATGAAGTGGATTTTAGCCCATCAGAGCTAGTTAATTCAAACTGTCTCAGTAGTTGTTATGTTGATAGTTTTGCAGTGTTGCCAATTATCATTTTATTGTGAGTTTCAAGATATTGGGTGTTTATTGCTCCTGGAGTCAGGTGACTGCCTGAGAATCAAGGTGTTCATTGGAAAAAAAAGGTGTAAGACAGAGGTGAATGTGGGCCAGTACAGGCTGGTACGGCATACTGATAAGAAGTCGCCGCTGGTACCGGCCTGTATGCAGCCAATGTTAAAGCACTGCCATGGTAGTGCTTTAATGTCACTGCCCCATTTGCCCCCTGCAAGGCTGCCAATGTGTGTGTGGGGGGGGAAGGGGCAGCTGCCCCGAGCCCAGTGATTTAAAAGGGCCCAGGGCTCCCGGCTGCTACTGCAGCAGCAGCCAGAGCCCTGGGCCCTTTAAATCACCACGAGAGCCCCACGCGGCACAAGCCAGGCAGCGTGGAAAGGCTGGCTGGGGGATGCTGACGCCCAGGCCCGCCCCTTCCGCTGGAGGCCCCGCCCCTTCCGGGGCCCCAGAGCCAGGCCCCCATAACGGTAAGTATTTTATCTTACTTCCACCCCCAGTGTAAGGTGAAATCTTGGGTCCATTGAAATCGGTGGCAAAACTCCTCTCCCCATCCAAGGGCTAGGATTTCACCATGAGCCCTCATAGTTGCAGAGAAAAGCTTGAAAATTTTACACTGGCCTGAAGGCTTAACATTCAGAAGCCAAATAAAAACCCAAACTTTATTCCTTTCAAAGAAGGTCTCTTGATATGCAGTCTTGGCTTATAGGCTTGGGGTGGGTGATCCTGGATAAGGCAAAGTGGGGGAAAAAATTCCCCTATAGCTGTAGTCACAGCCCAGACAAAGTAGCAGATCTCCTCAGTGATGTGTTCATATTGTGAAAGAATATACTGAGTCTGACTGAGCCAGGGTTTAGTCATAGTGTCAGATAATGACAAGGAAAAGAGGCTCTATCTCCTTCATTGCTGGTACTCAATAGAGACCTGACATTTATCATCAGATAACTATGGCAAGTAGTGGCTGTTAAAGTTTACTGTATTGTAGCTGCTGAAATATATAGGCAACAAAGCAGTAAAACTGGAGGCAGTTTTACTGTAAGCTACAAATCTGTCATTAGCAGCATAAGTAAAATGTCCATAACAGAGCCCAAAGGTGAGTTCTGCCAGTGTTGTCACATGACAGTAAAAGGCACTGAAATCATAGAAACATAGGACTGGAAGGGACCTCGATAATCCAGTCCCCAGCACTGAGGCAGGACTATTATCTAGACCAGTGGTCCCCAAACTTTTAATGGTTGTGCCTCTCCTTACCCCTGTCTGTGCCTTCTCCCCACCCCATGAGCCAGGGCCAGGAGTGGGGTCATGGCTCCTGGCAGGGGTGTGGGGGGGAGAAGGGGGCGAGACTGGGGCTGCAGCTGGGGGAGGGTGTGGGGCCAGGAAGGGAGCTGCGGCCAGGGGGAAAGGGGGTGGAGAGGGGACTGGGGTTGGGGCCAAAGGCCTAGGCTGGGGCCGAGGCTGAGGCTGGGGCCGGGAGCAGAGCCGGGCCTGGGAGGCACTCCTGCCCTGTCCCCCATGGAGGCTGGCTCAGGCCCCGCCATGCATCCTGAACATTCCTGCACACCCCCCCGGGAGGGAGACACCCCACAGTTTGGAGACCTCTGATCTCGGCCATCCCTGAGAGGTGTTTGTCTAACCTGTTCTTAAAAGCCTCCAGTAACCGATTTCACAACCTCCTCAGAGAAATTGTTCCAGTGCTTAATTACCGTTACAGTTAGGAAGTTTTTCTTAATGTCTAACCTAAAAAATCTCCCTTGCTGCAATTTAGTCTAGAGTCCAAAAAAAGTACCTTTATCTACAAAATAGTTAAACAAACAAAATAAGCTTCTCAAAACTAATCTCACCTTTTCTTTTTATTCTTCTCTAATATCTAATGCATGGGGTTGACTTGAAGCCCTCCGGTTCATCTGCACTCTTCTGGATATTCCTGGGAGTGTGTCTACTCACTCAAATGTGTAGTTAAATCTGGAAGAACACAAATAGGCTCTGAGCAGAATAAGATTTAAAACTAATTGGATTTTTATAAACCAATTTGGTTTGTTCGTAAACGGAGTAATACAAAAAACTGATTTATATTTTAACCATTCATATTATACATAATCTACTTTTTCAAATATAGTTACGGTTAGGTAGCATATGGTTGACACGTTATGAGAAGTTTAGGTACTATGGGAAGTTTATGATGTTTTATTTTGTGTGTGTATATATTAAACATTTAATAAAACATTATAGGAACAAATGGGCTCTGAATTCATTTTAAAAAGACAAATATTCTCTCTTTTGCTGTGTCTAAATTGCCTTTTTTCTTGAAAGATTTCCCATTTCTGCTAATATTGGTTAAGCTCCGCTGATGATATAGCAAGCCCTTAGTGGAAACAGAGCCCCAGGCAGCTGCTGGCATTTTAACTACAGTGCCACCTGAACCTACTCAGAGCATTTTAAAAATGAAATGGTGGTAAAAATACTGGCAATAGACGGTGCAGGTAGTGGCACCTGTAGTTAAGGTAGCCAGACAGTTCTCATTGTAAGACCCGATTTTCAGTTGCTTTCGCCAAACTTTAAATTTCCTGGGCTGGGAGTGTGCCTCAAGCTGAATTTTGTTGGAATTTTTTAGCCAGAATGGTTTATCTGTTTCTAAGAACAAAGCTAGGAGAAAATATGTTGTTTTGTCCTTGTTAATGAACTGGTTGCATTTATTTGTCTGGTTTTTTAAGAAGCTTTAGTGTAGAGCCCCGCACAGATACAAGATTTATATCCGCAGACGCAGATATCCATGGATATAAAGCGGATATCTGCGGAGCGGCGAAAGCAGCAGCATGTTGGGACGCCACTCATAGGAGCCAGCGCCCAGCCTGGGAAGCTCCTCTGGCGTGGCTGTACCTCCCCCAGCCTTGCCCACTGGGGCAGACACCAGGCTCACCGGCAGATGTCCCTGGTCGCACCAGTGTGTGCCAGTGGCTCACACATTCCCGGACAGGAGACGCAGACCAGGTGAGGCTGGTATGTCAGGCTACAGTTGATTTTACTCCCAAATATATGACAACTGGTTGGAATGGCAATAGCCATTCTTGTACGTGGATTAAGATGGGTTGATTGGCAAGACGATTGTTTAGATGGAAAGCAGTTGCCATTCTCCTGGTTTCATTAAGAAATAGTCTCCATTGCTGGAAGTCAGTGGTCAAAATGCCCACGTCTTGACTCAGATTCCTTTCAATCTTATGGCAATTGTTTCCAGTGTCCGCAACACAGATCTCACCAGCATACACATGCTTCTCAGCCTGCATCTCAAAAAGGTCAGATGTGTACATACACTGAACAAAAGGAGAGCCAACACTGACCCTTGTGGCAGGCCTTTCTTTGTCCTTTGGACAGTCAAGTTTTCCCACACTGCACAAAGAACAAAAGGCTAGATCAGCCACATTTTTGGAGGGTGCTAGGAAGTCTGGGATATGGGTAGTTAGACTCAGGCCCACATAATTCAGTGTAGATGCTGGATCCAGGGTTCAACAAGTCCTAACCTAAGATTATAAATGAGTGTAGACACTCAAGTCATAGTTTAACAAACCAGGGTCTGCTAACTTGAGTTCTACCAATCCTAGGCTTACATTGCACTCTGGACTCTGTGTGTCTTTCCATCCAGTGCACAGGATCTTTTGTAGGCACTTACTTTCAAAGGCATCTAGTTTTCTGTCTAACATTTTGTTAGCTCTCCAGCTCTGACAGCCACGTTAGCACTGAAATAACATTTGAGTTGAAAATTCTCAGTGTTCTGGTGCTATATATCTTTGATTTCCGTATGTTGTTGAGTTTAGCGAATGCTGTCGATGCTTTTCCCTATACTTGATGTCACTTCCTTCTTGAGGTCTTCATTGACTAGTCAGCTGCTGCCCAGAAAGATGGACTGTTCTACTTTCTTGATGTTTTTGCCTTCTAATGCGATGTTGCAGCTCAAATGTCTGGATTTTGAGGATGCATAACTGATTATGAGCCCTGCTTGGCCTTCAGTTTTTGTATGTCTTTGTAGCTTTTAGCAGGTGTCACTCAGGAGCAAAGATCATCTCACTATTATTTAATTTATCCTTGCTATCACACATCCCAGAACAGTTTCTTGGAGCTCAGCTTTTATTTTATTTGTATTTCACCTGGATACTAACCAAATTGCAAGGCCTACTTCAGGCTGTAATGTTTAGAAAGGAAGATACATAAAAACATCCACTATTACTTTTTTTCCTTAAATGTTTCACCCTAAAAAGGTGTGAACAGGGGTCCCCAACCTCTCAGGGGTGTGCCCTAACCATTGAGATATGGGATATTCTGATGTGAGGGCCCCTTAATTATTCCTGTTGAAACTGTTGCACTTTGGATCAATAATTAGTTACTGGAGCAGGGGGACTGGACCCTGCATCTCTCACATCCCAGGGGAATGGTCTAACCACAGAGCTAGAAGTTATCAGGGAGGCACTGCCACCTCCTTGTCTCCTGGGATTTTGTATGAGCCCCAGTCTGGTAGGCCTGCTCTGAGCACACCTAATAGATCAGGCCCCACATGGAAGACAGGCAGAGGAACATCAGTCTTCATCTAGTTTGACAATCCTGCTGGGCCTTGTGCATGAGACAGGTATCTGGGCTCTGGGTGCCTAGACTGAGATGTGTTGATGCCCAGAGGTAGAAATATAGGGGACTTTTATGGCAAAAATTTAGTAACCAAGGGATTACAGTTACCCACAGAGGTAGGTAGCAGATGAGCAGGGGTCTTGAGGATTACAGTGCTGCCTAAATTTTGGACTTAGGCACCTAACTCCCCACTTTAAAGGCCTATATGCCCTTGTGGATCCAGGCCTTAGACTCTAATGTCAGGAGAGGGCTCTGAAGACACAGGAATATGTGAAAATAACCCTGTGCAGAGGGTTAGGCAAGCTCCAGTCTGAAGGCTTTTTTTGTACTCCAGTGAAGCCTAGGCCTTTTGCACAGAGGTGAACTGCACCCCGGGAGCAGATATGTTGCATAGTAAAATCTTGCACAGGCAAAGTGGAACCATAATCCGGAGAGAAGAGATTTCCTTTAAAAAATTTGTGTAACTTTACCCTCAAACTAATCAGGTAATTTGAGCAAATCCAGGTGGAGCAACCAGATTCTATAGCCATGCAGCAAGAGGGAAGGAAAGGTTACCCACGCTTATAATTATGTCATGAGGTCTTATTCCTGGTGATTTACTGCTCAGAAACTAAAATGGTGTGCATCTGTTTTGTATCAGTTTGATCAGGTGATACCATCAGCACAGGAGAGGGATTAACCTCTTGTCATGAGGATATTTTTAGATGGCACTTGCTATCAGTGGTTTGTTATAAGACTAACTTTCTTTAAAACCTCTAATTAAGACATTTGTCATATGATCTGACAAATCTATTTCTCATTCCATAATAACACTACATCGATTTTAAAGCTGGAAGTCAAGCACCCAAAATTAGGAAACGCCAGAATTAAGGTTTCCCACACAACCTTAGTTCAGCCCCTTAATTACATGATCACATACTATTTTCTCCCTGGGAACTCTTCCTCATTCAGCGCACAGAATGGATGGTGCTCAATGAGCAGTTACTAAATATTTTGGTTTATTCTCATCATTCAACAAGTGGTCCATGCTTTATTTGCCAATCACCATCTAAACCTTGCACTGAATACAGAACTATTCATTTTCTCATGGGCTTTTCTATGGCACTCTCATCCTAGTATCTTTATGTACAAACATTAAAGAAGTTATTTTCACCACACCCCTGGGAAGTGAGGTTGTAGTATCTCCATTTACTAGATGAAGAACTGAAGCACAGAGATTAAAGCCAAAATTGTCCGAAGATGGTCCACTCATTTTAGGTACTTGGTTTGAAAGGTCTAGAGCCTGAGTTTTTGAAGTACTGACCATTACATTTTAGCATTTTAGATGCTGTGAACACAGCTCCCATTGACCTCACTTGCAACTGTGATTGCTCAGCCCTTCTGCAAATCCAGCCTCAGGTGTCTCAAGTTGGGTACCTAGACTATGAAGAACACACATTGGCCACCTCTGAAAAGTTTGGTTTACATGACTTGTCCAGCATCGCACGCCGCTCTGTGGTGGAGGACGGAATAGAATGCAGTCTCCGGGTTGGCACTCAACTACTTTAACCATGAGACAAACCATCCTTTCTTTTCCTCGTGACATCACATCTTCCAACTTCCACAACAAATGAGGGAGGGATCCCACAGACAACAGCCTCCTACATTACCCAGGCCTACTTCATGCCCAGAGCACTGCCCAGACTGTGCACTGAACGAGGCAGGGCTCCTGTGGGAAAAATTGTAAGTGATTATGTCATTAAAGACTGTATCATAATACATCCACACAAGGGGGGCTGAACAGAAGTTTCACAGACAACATTAATTCTGGCATTTTTTCCTAACTTTAGAATGCTTCTCTTTGTAATCTTAAAGTTCTTTTAATCTTCTCTTTTTCTTCTTCATATGGCTGATGTAAATGTAGAGCAACAACTATAATGTTACATTTAGATGATTAAGCCAGATAATTGTTTCTGAAGTAGCAGAGTATATTGCTGTGATGCTTCCTTCATATTTGTGAATCAAGCATAGAGTTGTTATATATTCCATGGTCTGTTCTGGGTGACCACAGTCGCACACTGGAGTGTCTTTAATTTTCCATTTGTGCATCTGCCCGCATCTGCCATAGTTTGTGTGGATACGGTGTAGGGTTGCCTATGAACTTCCTGGAAGATCAAAGCCAGGGATCTTCAGCATTGGGTTTTTCATGAGGTGTTTATTTGTGACTTCTTGTGAACTCCATTTGGCTTTCCAAACTTCATCCGTGTTGCAGTTCCATTGTTGAAGGTTAAATGCGTGAGTCTGAAAGGGTTTATGCGGTGTGACAAAGCTGTCCTTGCCTCCGTGTGTCCCGCGTTTCCTGGCAGATTTTGCTAGCCTCAGAGGCTCACTGTGACCCTCCATGTAACCCTTCTTTCTCTAGAGAAAAGGGTCACAGTTTACTGAGCCATTTTCATCATAAGCCAGTGAGGGAGGTGAGGAGAAGTTATCCTTCCTTGCACAGTCTCTGTTGTCTCCCAGTCTCAGTGATTAATCAGGGGGCAAAGGTTGGGGGCCCACCCTCTACTCCGGGCTCCAGCCCAGGGACCCTAATAATATCAGCTACGGTAGCTGACCTTTTAGAAACATGACATGGACAATTCCCTGGGCTACTTCCCCCACAGCAGGCCTCACTTCCTCAAGCTCCACTTCACCCTTACTTCAGGGCCTCCTTCCTTGTGCCTGATATGTTGTGTACTACTCAGCCTCTCCAACAGCGCAACTTCCTCCCACAGCTCCTGACATGCACACCCACCTGACTGACTGGGAGGCTTTTAACTAGTTTCAGACAGCTTCTGATTGGCTTTAGGTGTCCCAATCAACCTAGCATTCTCCCTTCCTTCCGGAAAGTTCTTAATTGGCCCCAGGTGTCTTAATTAACCTGGAGCAGCTTCCATTTCACTTAACCTGGTACCAGGGATTTGTTTAGCCTGGAGCTAATATATCTATCTCCCACTACTTTTCTATAGCCATCTGGCCTTGCCCCATCACATATCCCCCCCCCCCCCCGCTCAAAACCATAGAGTTGGGCAACTTGAGACACCAGGCAGTATGCTCGTGACAGACCATCAGCGTTGCCATGGTGGCATCCAGCCCTGTGCCGTATGCGGAACTGGAATGGTTGGAGGGATAAGAACCACTTGGTGACCCTTGCATTCTTTTCCTTATTCTGCTGCATCCACTGGATGGGTGCATGGTCCATCACAAGAGTAAATCGCCTGCCTAAGAGGTAATAACGCAGTGTCTCCATAGCCCATTTGACAGCAAGGCATTCTCTCTCGACTACTGCGTATTTCTGTTCTCTTGGGAGAAGCTTTCTGCTTAGGTAGAGGATTGGGTGTTCCTCTTCTCCCACCATTTGCGACAGAACTGCCCCCAACCCCACCTCAGAAGTATCTGTTTGTAAAATAAATTCCCTGTTAAAGTCCGGGGCTATGAGTATGGGGTCATTACAGAGGGCCATCCGAAGGTCTGTAAATGCCCCCTCTGCTGCGTCAGTCCACTTTACTATGTTTGGACCTCGGGCCTTCACCAGGTCCATTAGGGGACTTGCCCTAGTGGCGAAGTGGGGAATAAACCGTCGATAGTAGCCTACCACGCCTAGGAACGCACGGACCTGCTTCTTTCGGGTCGGCCGGGGCCAGGTTTGAATTGCCTCTAGCTTATTCATTTGGGGCTTCACTATGCCCCTTCCCACAATATATCCTAGGTACCTAGCCTCTGCTAGCCCTATGGCGCATTTAGCGGGATTAGCAGGGGTAATGCTAAAATGCGCAGGGGTAATGTTAAGATGTGCAGTATTGCCTCAACTTTCTCCAAATGGGTTCCCCAGTCTGGTGTATAGATGATGACATCATCTAGGTATGCAGCTGTATAACTAGTATGGGGGTGCAGCAGCTTATCCATGAGGCGCTGAAATGTGGTTGGGTCCCCATGTAGCCCAAAAGGGAGGACGGTGTACTGGAATAGCCCATCCGGGGTGGAGAATGCTGTCTTTTCTTTAGCTTCTTTGGTCAGAGGAATATGCCAGTACCCTTTTGTCAGATCCAGTGTAGTAAAGAATCAGGCACTACCCAGTCAGTCAACCAGTTCGTCGATGCATGGTATGGGGTATGCATCAAACTGGGATATTTCATTCAGTCGGTGAAAGTCATTACAGAATCTCATGGTACCGTCAGGTTTAAGCACTAGAACAATTGGACTGGACCACTGACTGTAAGATTCTTCAATAACCCCTAATTCTAACATTTTCTTTACTTCAGCCTTGATTTCTTCTCTTTTGGCTGTTGGGATTTGGTAAGGTCTCAATGTTACCTTGGCTCCGGGGATCATGCGGATATGGTAATAGGTCTCAGTCGTCCAGCCTGGTTTTGTAGAGAACACATCTCTGTTGCGATTAATCATGTCGGCTGCCTCGATCTTTTGGATCGACGTCAAGTCAGATGATATCCTCACTTGCTCGTGTAAGTTATCCTCCTGGGGAAGGGTCTCCTGCATGACTAAGCATGCCTCTCGATCGTGCCAAGGTTTTAGAAGATTGATGTGGTGAATTAGCTCCGATTTCCGGTGGCCTGGCTGCTTCACCTTATATTTCACCTCTCCCATGGCTTCGATTTTTTTGTAGGGTCCCTGCCACTGGGCCAACAGTTTACTTTCTGCTGTGGGCACCAGTACCATCACCCAATCCTCTGGTTGGAACCGTCGAAGCTTCGCTTGGTAGTTATAATGGTTTCGTTGGGTCTCCTGTGCTCTCTCCAAGTGCTCCCGTACAATTGGCATAACTCGGGCTATTCAATCTCTTATCTGCAGTACATGCTCAACTATATTCCTTCCGGGATTTGGCTCCTCTTCCCAGGCTTCTCTGGCTATATACAATATGCCCCGAGGGTGGCACCCATATAGTAGTTCGAATGGAGAGAAACCCGCGGAGGCTTGTGGAACCTCCCGGATGGCAAACGTGAGATAAGGCAATACGGTATCCCAATCTTTCCCATCCCGGCTCACCACTTTCCTTATCATGGCCTTGAGGGTCCTATTGAACCTTTCCACAAGGCCATCTGTTTGCGGGTGGTATACAGTGGTCCGTAGGGCTTGTACATGGAGCAATGAACAGAGATCTTTCATCAACTTGGACATGAAAGGTGTCTCTTGATCAGTCAATATCTCCTTGGGTAGCCCAACCAGGGCAAAGATCTGTACTAGCTCCTTCGCTATTGTCTTGGAAGCTGCGTTGCGCAGGGGAACAGCTTCCGGGTACCAGGTTGCATAGTCCAGTACAACAAGCACATGTTGGTGGCCCCAAGCTGTCTTCTCTAGGGGCTCTACCAGATCCATGGCTATCCGTTTGAAAGGAACCTCTATTATTGGAAGAGGTATCAAAGGAGCCCGCAAGTGCGGGTGAGGGCTATGTAACTGACACTCCAGACAAGAGGTGCAGTATCGCCAAACATCTTCATGTACTCCTGGCCAGAAGAACCTCCGCAGGATCTGTACCTGGGTTTTCTCTACCCCTAGGTGTCCTCCACGCAGGTGACTGTGGGCGAGACTCAATATGGCTTTTTGATGTTTTCATGGCACCAGAAGTTGTTGTATCTCTTGCTCCTGCATTTGCACCTCGCAGTACAGGAGATCTTTCTTCACTATAAAGTAAGGTTTGGGACCCCGGACCTTCCCATCCACGGGTACCCCACTTCTAAAACCAGTTGTGACAAAGCTCTGTCCTTGCCTCCGTGGGTCCCGCATTTCCTGGCAGATTTCGCTAGCTTCAGAGGCTCACTGTCAACCTCCACGTAACCCTTCTTTCTCTAGAGACAAGGGTCACAGTCTACTGAGCCATTTTCATCATAAGCCAGTGAGGGAGGTGAGGAGAAGTTATCCTTCCTTGCACAGTCTCTGTTGTCTCCCAGTCTCAGTGATCAATCAGGGGGCGAAGGTTGGGGGGGGAGCCCGGGCCCACCCTCTACTCCGGGCTCCAGCCCAGGGACCCTAATAGTATCAGCTATGGTAGCTGACCTTTTAGAAACATGACATGGACAATTCCATGGGCTACTTCCCCCACAGCAGCCCTCAAGCTCCACTTCACCCTTACCTCAGGGCCTCCTTCCTTGTGCCTGATATGGTGTGTACTACTCAGCCTCTCCAACAGCGCAACTTCCTTCTGCAGCTCCTGACATGCACACCCACCTGACTGACTGGGAGGCTTTTAACTAGTTTCAGACAGCTTCTGATTGACTTTAGGTGTCCCAATCAACCTAGCATTCTCCCTGCCTTCTGGAAAGTTCTTAATTGGCCCCAGGTGTCTTAATTGACCTGGAGCAGCTTCCATTTCACTTTATCTAT